>NW_027488375.1:5314534-5953826 GCF_051014445.1 Colletes latitarsis | reverse complement strand
CGAAAGTACGAGCCAGATGGGGGCAAATCCTAGACCTAACCGAGACACACCCAGCGTTATCCTCTAAAATATTAATCGCAACCAGGTTTAATTGACTGTTTCGGTGTTGTACCGCATTACTACGTGATCCAAACCAGAAAGAGGCCAGGATCAGGCCAACAAGAATGCGAAAAAAGCGAAAGTACGAGCCAGATGTGGGCAAATCCCAGACCTACCCGAGACATAACCGGCGTTATCCTCTAAATTATTAATCGCAACCAGGTTTAATTGACTGTTTCAGTGAGGTACCACATTGCTACGTGATCCAAACCGGAAAAAGCCCAGGATCTGGCCAACAAGAATGCGAAAAATGCGAAAGTACGCGCCAGATGAGGGCAAATACCAGACCTAACCGAGACATAACCGGCGTTATCCTCTAAAATATTAATCGCAACCAGATTTAATTGACTGTTTCGGTGTGGTACCGCATTACTACGTGATCCAAACCAGAAAAAGGCCAGGATCTGGCCAACAAGTATGTGAAAAATGCGAAAGTACGAGCCAGATGAGGGCAAATACCAGACCTAACCCAGACATAACCGGCGTTATCCCCTAAAATATTAATCGCAACCAGGTTTAATTGACTGTTTCGGTGTGGTACCGCATTACTTCGAGATCCAAACCAGAGAAAGGCCAGGATCTGGCCAACAAGTATGCGAAAAATGTGAAAGTACGAGTCAGATGAGGACAAATCCCAGACCTAGCCGAGACATAGCCGGCGTTATCCTCTAAAATATTGATCGCAACCAGTTTAATTGACTGTTTCGGTGTGGAACCTCATTACTACGTGATCCAAACCAGATAAAGCCCAGGATCTGGCCAACAAGTATGAGAAAAATGCGAAAGTTCGAGCCAGATGAGGGCAAGTACCAGACCTAACCCAGACAAAACCGGCGTTATCCCCTAAAATATTAATCGCAACCAGGTATAATTGAGTGTTTCGGTGTGGTACCGCATTGCTACGATGATCCAAACCAGAAAGAGGCCAGGATCTGGCTAACAAGTATGCGAAAAATGCGAAAGTACGATCCAGATGAGGGCAAATCCCAGACCTAACCGAGACATAACCGGCGTTATCCTCTAAAATATTAATCGCAACCAGGTTTAATTGACTGTTTCGGTGTGGTACCGGATTACAACGTGATCCAAACCAGAGAAAGGCCAGGATCTGGCCAACAAGGATGAGAAAAATGCGAATATATGATCCAGATGATTGCAAATACCAGAACTAACCCTGACATAACCAGCGTTATCCTCTAAAATACGCATCGGAACATGCTTTTAATGACTGTTTCAGTGAGGCACCACATTACTACGTGATCCAAACTAGAAAAAGCCCAGGATCGGGCCAACAAGAATGCGAAAAATGCGAAAGTACGAGCCAGATGAGGGAAAATCCCAGACCTAACCGAGACGTAACCGGCGTTATCCCCTAAAATATTAATCGCAACGAGGTATAATTGACTGTTTCGGTGTGGTACCGCATTGCTACGATGATCCAAACCAGAAAGAGGCCAGGATCTGGCCATCAAGTATGCGAAAAATGCGAAAGTATGAGCCAGATGATTGCAAATACCAGAACTAACCCAGACATAACCAGCGTTATCCTCTAAAATATTAATCGCAACCAGGTCTAATTGACTGTTTCGGTGTGGTACTGCATTACTACGTGATCCAGACCAGAAAAAGGCCAGGATCTGGCCAACAAGTATGCGCAAAATGCGAAAGTACGAGCCAGATGAGGGCAAATCCCAGACCAAACCGAGACATAAACGGCGTTATCCTCTAAAATATTAATCGCAACCAGGTTTAATTGACTGTTTCGGTGTGGTACTGCATTACTACGTGATCCAGACCAGAAAAAGGCCAGGATCTGGCCAACAAGTATGCGAAAAATGCGAAAGTATGACCCAGATGATTGCAAATAGCAGAACTATGCCTGACATAACCAGCGTTATCCTCTAAAATACGAATCGGAACATGCTTTTAATGACTGTTTCAGTGTGGTAACACATTACTACGAGATCCAAACCAGAAAAATCCCAGGATCGGGACAACAAGAATGCGAGAAACGCGAAAGTACGAGCCACATGAGGGAAAATCCCAGACCTAACCCAGACATAACCGGCGTTATCCGCTAAAATATTAATCGCAACCAGGTTTAATTGACTGTTTCGTTGTGGAACCACATTACTACGGGATCCAAACCAGAAAGAACCCAGGATCTGGCCAACAAGTATGCGAAAAATGGGAAAGAACGATCCAGATGAGGGCAAATCACAGACCTAACCGAGACATAACCGGCGTTATCCTCTAAAATATTAATTGCAACCAGGTTTAGTTAACTGTTTCAGTGTGGTACCACATTACTACGTGATCCAAATCAGAAAAAGCCCAGGATCTGGCGAACAAGTATGCGAAAAATGCGAAAGTACGAGCCAGATGAGGGCAAATCCCAGACCTAACCGAGACATAACCGGCGTTATCCTCTAAAATATTAACCGCAACCAGGTTTAATTGACTGTTTTGGTGTGGTACCGGATTACTACGTGATCCAAACCAGAAAAAGGCCATGATCTGGCCAACAAGTATGCGAAAAATGCGAAAGTAAGAGCCAGATGATTGCAAATACCAGAACTATGCCTGACATAACCGGCGTTATCCTCTAAAATACGAATCGGAACATGCTTTTAATGACTGTTTCAGTGTGGTAACACATTGCTACGAGATCCAAACCAGAAAAATCCCAGGATCGGGCCAACAAGAATGCGAGAAACGCGAAAGTACGAGCCACATGAGGGAAAATCCCAGACCTAACCCAGACATAACCGGCGTTATCCGCTAAAATATTAATCGCAACCAGGTTTAATTGACTGTTTCATTATGGAACCACAATACTACGGGATCGAAACCAGAAAGAACCCAGGATCTGGCCAACAAGTATGCGAAAAACGCGAAAGTACGAGCCAGATGAGGGCAAATCCCAGACCTAATTGAGACATAACCGGCGTTATCCTCTAAAATATTAATCGCAACCAGGTTTATTTGACTGTTTCGGTGTGGTAACGCATTACTGCGTGATCCAAACCAGATAAAGCCCAGGATCTGACCAACAAGTATCAGAAAAATGCGAAAGTTCGAGCCAGATGAGGGCAAATCCCAGACCTAACCGAGACATAACCGGCGTTATCCTCTAAAATATTAATCGCAACCAGGTTTATTTGACTGTTTCTGTGTGGTACCACATTACTACGTGGTCCAAGCCAGAAAAAGACCAGGATCTGGCCAACAAGTATGCGAAAAATGCGAAATTACGAGCCACATGAGGGAAAATCCCAGACTCAACCGAGACATAACCGGCGTTTTCCTCTAAGATATTAATCGCAACCAGGTTTATTTGACTGTTTCGGTGTGGTACCACATTACTACGTGGTCCAAGCCAGAAAAAGACCAGGATCTGGCCAACAAGAATGCGAAAAATGCGAAAGTATGAGCCAGATGATTGCAAATACCAGAACTATGCCTGGCATAACCAGCGTTATCCTCTAAAATACGAATCGGAACATGCTTTTGATGACTGTTTCAGTGTGGTAACACATTACTACCAGATCCAAACCAGAAAAATCCCAGGATCGGGCCAACAAGAATGCGAGAAACGCGAAAGTATGAGACAGATGAGGGAAAATCCCAGACCTAACCCAGACATAACCGGCGTTATCCTCTAAAATATTAATCGCAACCAGGTTTAATTGACTGTTTCAGTGTGGTACCACATTACTACGTGATCCAAACCAGAAAAAGCCCAGGATCTGGCCAACAAGTATGCGAAAAATGCGAAAGTATGAGCCAGATGAGGGAAAATCCCAGACCTAACCGAGACGTAACCGGCGTTATCCCCTAAAATATTAATCGCAACCAGGTTTAATTGACTGTTTCAGTGTGGTACTGCATTACTACGTGATCCAGACCAGAAAAAGGCCAGGATCTGGCCAACAAGTATGCGCAAAATGCGAAAGTACGAACCAGATGAGGGCAAATCCCAGACCAAACCAAGACACAACCGGCGTTATCCTCTAAAATATTAATCGCAACCAGGTTTAATTGACTGTTTCGGTGTGGTACCGCATTACTACGTGATCCAAACCAGAAAAAGGCCATGATCTGGCCAACAAGTATGCGAAAAATGCGAAAGTACGAGCCAGATGGGGGCAAATCCCAGACCTAACCGAGACATAACCGGCGTTATCCTCTAAAATATTAATCGCAACCAGGTTTAATTGACTGTTTCGGTGTGGAACCTCATTACTACGGGATCCAAAACAGAAAAAGCACAGGATCTGGCCAACAAGTATGCGAAAAACGCGGAAGTATGTGCCAGATGATAGCAAATACCAGAACTAGCCCAGACATAACCAGCGTTATCCTCTAAAATATTATTCGCAACCAGGTTCAATTGACTGTTTCGGTGTGGTACCACATTACTACGTGGTCCAAGCCAGAAAAAGGCCAGGATCTGGCCAACAAGAATGCGAAAAATGCGAAAGAACGATCCAGATGAGGGCAAATCCCAGACCTAACCGAGACATAACCGGCGTTATCCTCTAAAATATTAATCGCAACCAGGTTTATTTGACTGCTTCGGTGTGGTACCACATTACTACGTGGTCCAAGCCAGAAAAAGGCCAGGATCTGGCCAACAAGAATGCGAGAAATGCGAAAGTACGCGCCAGATGAGGGCAAATATCAGACCTAACCGAGACATTACCGGCGTTAGCCACTACAATATTAATCGCAACCAGGTTTAATTGACTGTTTCAGTGTGGTAACACATTACTACGAGATCCAAACCAGAAAAATTGCCTGGATCGGGCCAACAAGAATGCGAGAAACGCGAAAGTACGAGCCACATGAGGGAAAATCACAGACCTAACCCTGACATAAACGGCGTTATCCGCTTAAATATTAATCGCAACCAGGTTTAATTGACTGTTTCCTTGTGGAACCACATTACTACAGGATCCAAACCAGAAAGAACCCAGGATCTGGCCAACAAGTATGCGAAAAATGCGAAAGAACGATCCAGATGAGGGCAAATCCCAGACCTAACCGAGACATAACCGGCGTTATCCTCTAAAATATTAATTGCAACCAGGTTTAGTTAACTGTTTCAGTGTGGTAACACATTACTACGAGATCCAAACCAGAGAAAACCCAGGATCTGGCCAACAGGTATGCGAAAAACGCGAAAGTACGAGCCAGATGGGGGCAAGTCCCAGACCTAACCGAGACATAACCAGCGTTATCCTCTAAAATATTAATCGCAACCACGTTTAATTGACTGTTTCGGAGTGGTACCGCATTACTACGTGATCCAAACCGGAAAGAGGCCAGGATTTGGCCAACAAGAATGCGAGAAATGCGAAAGTACGCGCCAGATGAGGGCAAATATCAGACCTAACCGAGACATAACCGGCGTTATCCTCTAAAATATTAATCGCAACCAGGTTTAATTGACTGTTTCAGTGTGGTACCACATTACTACGTGATCCAAACCAGAAAAAGCCCAGGATCTGGCCAACAAGTATGCGAAAAACGCGAATGTATGAGCCAGATGATTGCAAATACCAGAACTAACCCAGACATAACCAGCGTTATCCTCTAAAATACTGATCGGAACCAGCTTCTATTGGCTGTTTCAGTGTGGTACCACATTACTACGTGATCCACACCCGAAAAAGGCCAGGATCTGGCCAACAAGTATGCGAAAAATGCGAAAGTATGAGCCGGATGATTGCAAATACCAGAACTAACCCAGACATAACCGACGTTATCCCCTAAAATATTAATCGCAACCAGGTTTAACTGACTGTTTCGGTGTGGTACCGCATTACTACGTGATCCAAACCAGAGAAAGGCCAGGATCTGGCCAACAAGTATGCGAAAAATGCGAAAGAACGATCCAGATGAGGGCAAATCCCAGACCTAACCGAGATATAACCGGCGTTATCCTCTAAAATATTAATCGCAACCAGGTTTAATTGACTGTTTCGGTGTGGTACCGCATTGCTACGATGATCCAAACCAGAAAGAGGCCAGGATCTGGCCAACAAGTATGCGAAAAATGCGAAAGTATGAGCCAGATGATTGCAAATACCAGAACTAACCCAGACATAACCGGCGTTATCCCCTAAAATATTAATCGCAACCAGGTTTAATTGACTGTTTCGGTGTGGTACCGCATTACTACGTGGTCCAAGCCAGAAAGAGGCCAGGATCTGGCCAACAAGAATGCGAAAAATGCGAAAGTACGCGCCAGATGAGGGCAAATACCAGACCTAACCGAGACATTACCGGCATTATCCTCTAAAATATTAATCGCAACCAGATTTAATTGACTGTTTCGGTGTGGTACCGCATTACTACGTGATCCAAACCAGAAAAAGGCCAGGATCTGGCCAACAAGTATGTGAAAAATGCGAAAGTACGAGCCAGATGAGGGCAAATACCAGACCTAACCCAGACATAACCGGCGTTATCCGCTAAAATATTAATCGCAACCAGGTTTAATTGACTGTTTCGCTGCGGAACAGCATTACTACGGGATCCAAACCAGAAAAAAACCCAGGATCTGGCCAACAACTATGCGAAAAAGCGAAAGTATGAGCCAGATGATTGCAAATACCAGAACTATCCCAGACATAAACAGCGTTATCCTCTAAAATATTATTCGCAACCAGGTTTAATTGACTGTTTCAGTCTGGTGCCACTTTACTACGTGGACCAAGCCAGAAGAAGGCCGGGATCTGGCCATCAAGTATGCGAAAAATGCGATGGTCCGAGCCAGATGAGGGCAAATACCAGACCTAACCGAGACATAGCCGGCGTTATCCTCCAAAATATTAATCGCAACCAGGTTCAATTGACTGTTTCGGTGTGGAAACACATTACTACGGGATCCAAACCAGAAAAAACCCAGGATCTGGCCAACAACTATGAGAAAAACTCGAAAGTATGAGCCAGATGATTGCAAATACCAGAACTATCCCAGGCATAACCAACGTTGTCCTCTAAAATATTATTCGCATCCAGGTTTAATTGACTGTTTCGGTGTGGTACCACATTACTACGTGGTCCAAGAGAGAAAGTGCCAGGATCTGGCCAACAAGAATACGAAAAATGCGAAAGTATGCGCCAGATGAGGGCAAATATTAGACCTAACCGAGACATTACCGGCGTTATCCTCTAAAATATTAATCGCAACCAGGTTCAATTGACTGTTTCGGTGTGGAACCACATTACTACGGGATCCAAACCAGAAAAAACCCAGGATCTGTTCAACAACTATGAGAAAAACGCGGAAGTACGAGCCAGATGGGGGCAAATCCCAGACCTAACCGAGACATAACCAGCGTTATCCTCTAAAATATTTATCGCAACCACGTTTAATTGACTGTTTCGGTGTGGTACCGCATTACTACGTGATCCAAACCGGAAAGAGGCCAGGATCTGGCCAACAAGAATGCGAAAAAAGCGAAAGTACGAGCCAGATGTGGGCAAATCCCAGATCTACCCGAGACATAACCGGCGTTATCCTCTAAAATATTAATCGCAACCAGGTTTAATTGACTGTTTCGGTGTGGTACCGCATTGCTACGATGATCCAAACCAGAAAGAGGCCAGGATCTGGCCAACAAGTATGCGAAAAATGCGAAAGTATGAGCCAGATGATTGCAAATACCAGAACTAACCCAGACATAACCGGCGTTATCCCCTAAAATATTAATCGCAACCAGGTTTAATTGACTGTTTCGGTGTGGTACCGCATTACAACGTGATCCAAACCAGAGAAAGGCCAGGATCTGGCCAACAAGGATGAGAAAAATGCGAATATATGATCCAGATGATTGCAAATACCAGAACTAACCCTGACATAACCAGCGTTATCCTCTAAAATACGCATCGGAACATGCTTTTAATGACTGTTTCAGTGAGGCACCACATTACTACGTGATCCAAACTAGAAAAAGCCCAGGATCGGGCCAACAAGAATGCGAAAAATGCGAAAGTACGAGCCAGATGAGGGAAAATCCCAGACCTAACCGAGACGTAACCGGCGTTATCCCCTAAAATATTAATCGCAACGAGGTATAATTGACTGTTTCGGTGTGGTACCGCATTGCTACGATGATCCAAACCAGAAAGAGGCCAGGATCTGGCCATCAAGTATGCGAAAAATGCGAAAGTATGAGCCAGATGATTGCAAATACCAGAACTAACCCAGACATAACCAGCGTTATCCTCTAAAATATTAATCGCAACCAGGTCTAATTGACTGTTTCGGTGTGGTACTGCATTACTACGTGATCCAGACCAGAAAAAGGCCAGGATCTGGCCAACAAGTATGCGCAAAATGCGAAAGTACGAGCCAGATGAGGGCAAATCCCAGACCAAACCGAGACATAAACGGCGTTATCCTCTAAAATATTAATCGCAACCAGGTTTAATTGACTGTTTCGGTGTGGTACTGCATTACTACGTGATCCAGACCAGAAAAAGGCCAGGATCTGGCCAACAAGTATGCGAAAAATGCGAAAGTATGACCCAGATGATTGCAAATAGCAGAACTATGCCTGACATAACCAGCGTTATCCTCTAAAATACGAATCGGAACATGCTTTTAATGACTGTTTCAGTGTGGTAACACATTACTACGAGATCCAAACCAGAAAAATCCCAGGATCGGGACAACAAGAATGCGAGAAACGCGAAAGTACGAGCCACATGAGGGAAAATCCCAGACCTAACCCAGACATAACCGGCGTTATCCGCTAAAATATTAATCGCAACCAGGTTTAATTGACTGTTTCGTTGTGGAACCACATTACTACGGGATCCAAACCAGAAAGAACCCAGGATCTGGCCAACAAGTATGCGAAAAATGGGAAAGAACGATCCAGATGAGGGCAAATCACAGACCTAACCGAGACATAACCGGCGTTATCCTCTAAAATATTAATTGCAACCAGGTTTAGTTAACTGTTTCAGTGTGGTACCACATTACTACGTGATCCAAATCAGAAAAAGCCCAGGATCTGGCGAACAAGTATGCGAAAAATGCGAAAGTACGAGCCAGATGAGGGCAAATCCCAGACCTAACCGAGACATAACCGGCGTTATCCTCTAAAATATTAACCGCAACCAGGTTTAATTGACTGTTTCGGTGTGGTACCGGATGACTACGTGATCCAAACCAGAAATAGGCCATGATCTGGCCAACAAGTATGCGAAAAATGCGAAAGTATGAGCCAGATGATTGCAAATACCAGAACTATGCCTGACATAACCGGCGTTATCCTCTAAAATACGAATCGGAACATGCTTTTAATGAGTGTTTCAGTGTGGTAACACATTACTACGTGATCAAAACCAGAAACATCCCAGGATCGGGCCAACAAGAATGCGAAAAATGCGAAAGTACGAACCAGATGAGGGAAAATCCCAGACCTAACCGAGACGTAACCGGCGTTATCCCCTAAAATATTAATCGCAACCAGGTTTAATTGACTGTTTCAGTGTGGTAACACATTACTACGAGATCCAAACCAGAGAAAACCCAGGATCTGGCCAACAGGTATGCGAAAAATGCGAAAGTATGAGCCAGATGATTGCAAATACTAGCACTAACCCAGACATAACCGGCGTTATCCTCTAAAATATTAATCGCAACCGGGTTTAATTGACTGTTTCCGTGTGGAACCACATTACTACGGGATCCAAACCAGAAAAAACCCAGGATCTGGCCAACAAGTATGCGAAAAACGTGAAAGTACGAGCCAGATGAGGACAAATCCCAGACCTAACCGAGACGTAACCGGCGTTATCCACTGAAATATTAACCGCAACCAGGTATAATTGACTGTTTCGGTGTGGTACCGCATTGCTACGATGATCCAAACCAGAAAAAACCCAGGATCTGGCCAACAAGTATGCGAAAAATGCGAAAGTACGATCCAGATGAGGGCAAATCCCAGACCTAACCGAGACATAACCAGCGTTATCCTCTAAAATATTAACCGCAACCAGGTATAATTGACTGTTTCGGTGTGGTACCGCATTGCTACGATGATCCAAACCAGAAAGAGGCCAGGATCTGGCCAACAAGTATGCGAAAAATGCGAAAGTATGACCCAGATGATTGCAAATACTAGCACTAACCCAGACATAACCAGCGTTATCCTCTAAAATATTAATCGCAACCGGGTTTAATTGACTGTTTCCGTGTGGAACCACATTACTACGGGATCCAAACCAGAAAAAACCCAGGATCTGGCCAACAACTATGAGAAAAACGCGAAAGTATGAGCCAGATGATTGCAAATACCAGAACTATCCCAGGCATAACCAGCGTTATCCTCCAAAATATTAATTGCAACCAGGTTTAATTTACTGTTTCAGTGTGGTACCACATTCCTACCTGATCCAAATCAGAAAAAGCCCAGGATCTGGCCAACAAGTATGCGAAAAATGCGAAAGTACGAGCCAGATGAGGGCAAATCCCAGACCTAACCGAGACATAACCGGCGTTATCCTCTAAAATATTAATCGCAACCAGGTTTATTTGACTGTTTCGGTGTGGTAACGCATTACTGCGTGATCCAAACCAGATAAAGCCCAGGATCTGGCCAACAAGTATCAGAGAAATGCGAAAGTTCGAGCCAGATGAGGGCAAATCCCAGACCTAACCGAGACATAACCGGCGTTATCCTCTAAAATATTAATCGCAACCAGGTATAATTGACTGTTTCGGTGTGGTAACACATTACTACGAGATCCAAACCAGAAAAATCTCAGGATCGGGCCAACAAGGATGCGAGAAACGCGAAAGTACGAGCCACATGAGGGAAAATCCCAGACCCAACCGAGACATAACCGGCGTTATCCTCTAAGATATTAATCGCAACCAGGTTTATTTGACTGTTTCGGTGTGGTACCACATTACTACGTGGTCCAAGCCAGAAAAAGGCCAGGATCTGGCCAACAAGAATGCGAGAAATGCGAAAGTACGCGCCAGATGAGGGCAAATATCAGACCTAACCGAGACATTACCGGCGTTATCCACTAAAATATTAATCGCAACTAGGTTCAATTGACTGTTTCGGTGTGGAACCACATTACTACGGGATCCAAACCAGAAAAAACCCAGGATCTGGCCAACAAGTATGCGAAAAATGCGAAAGTATGAGCCAGATGATTGCAAATACCAGAACTAACCCAGACATAACCGGCGTTATCCCCTAAAATATTAATCGCAACCATGTTTAATTGACTGTTTCGCTGTGGAACCACATTACTACGGGATCCAAACCAGAGAAAACCCAGGATCTGGCCAACAGGTAAGCGAAAAATGCGATAGTATGAGCCAGATGATTGCAAATACTAGCACTATCCCAGACATAACCAGCGTCATCCTCTAAAATACGAATCGGAACATGCTTTTAATGACTGTTTCAGTGTGGTAACAAATTACTACGTGATTCAAACCAGAAACATCCCCGGATCGGGCCAACAAGAATGCGAAAAATGCGAAAGTACGAACCAGATGAGGGAAAATCCTAGACCTAACCGAGACGTAACCGGCGTTATCCCCTAAAATATTAATCGCAACCAGGTTTAATTGACTGTTTCAGTGTGGTAACACATTACTACGTGGTCCAAGCCAGAAAAAGGCCAGGATCTGACCAACAAGTATCAGAAAAATGCGAAAGTTCGAGCCAGATGAGGGCAAATACCAGACCTAACCGAGACATAACCGGCGTTATCCCCTAAAATATTAATCGCAACCAGGTTTAATTGACTGTTTCGGTGTGGTACCGCATTACTACGTGATCGAAACCAGAAAAAGGCCATGATCTGGCCAACAAGTATGCGAAAAATGCGAAAGTATGAGCCAGATGATTGCAAATACAAGAACTGTGCCTGACCTAACCAGCGTTATCCTCTAAAATACGAATCGGAACACGCTTTTAATGACTGTTTCAGTGTGGTAACACATTACTACGAGATCCAAACCAGAAAAATCCCAGGATCGGGCCAACAAGAATGCGAGAAACGCGAAAGTACGAGCCACATGAGGGAAAATCCCAGACCTAACCCAGACATAACCGGCGTTATCCGCTAAAATATTAATCGCAACCAGGTTTAATTGACTGTTTCGTTGTGGAACCACAATACTACGGGATCCAAACCAGAAAGAACCCAGGATCTGGCCAACAAAGTATGCGAAAAATGCGAAAGAACGATCCAGATGAGGGCAAATCCCAGACCTAACCGAGACATAACCGGCGTTATCCTCCAAAATATTAATTGCAACCAGGTTTAATTAACTGTTTCAGTGTGGTACCACATTCCTACCTGATCCAAATCAGAAAAAGCCGAGGATCTGGCCAACAAGTATGCGAAAAATGCGAAAGTACGAGCCAGATGAGGGCAAATCCCAGACCTAACCGAGACACAACCGGCGTTATCCTCTAAAATATTAATCGCAACCAGGTTTATTTGACTGTTTCGGTGTGGTAACGCATTACTGCGTGATCCAAACCAGATAAAGCCCAGGATCTGACCAACAAGTATCAGAAAAATGCGAAAGTTCGAGCCAGATGAGGGCAAATCCCAGACCTAACCGAGACATAACCGGCGGTATCCTCTAAAATATTAATCGCAACCAGGTTTATTTGACTGTTTCGGTGTGGTAACGCATTACTGCGTGATCCAAACCAGATACAGCCCAGGATCTGGCCAACAAGTATCAGAAAAATGCGAAAGTTCGAGCCAGATGAGGGCAAATCCCAGACCTAACCGAGACATAACCGGCGTTATCCTCTAAAATATTAATCGCAACCAGGTATAAGTGACTGTTTCGGTGTGGTAACACATTACTACGAGATCCAAACCAGAAAAATCCCAGGATCGGGCCAACAAGGATGCGAGAAACGCGAAAGTACGAGCCACATGAGGGAAAATCCCAGACCTAACCGAGACATAACCGGCGTTATCCTCTAAAATATTAATCGCAACCAGGTTTATTTGACTGTTTCGGTGTGGTAACGCATTACTGCGTGATCCAAACCAGATAAAGCCCAGGATCTGACCAACAAGTATCAGAAAAATGCGAAAGTTCGAGCCAGATGAGGGCAAATCCCAGACCTAACCGAGACATAACCGGCGTTATCCTCTAAGATATTAATCGCAACCAGGTTTATTTGACTGTTTCGGTGTGGTACCACATTACTACGTGGTCCAAGCCAGAAAAAGGCCAGGATCTGGCCAACAAGAATGCGAGAAATGCGAAAGTACGCGCCAGATGAGGGCAAATATCAGACCTAACCGAGACATTACCGGCGTTATCCACTAAAATATTAATCGCAACCAGGTTTAATTGACTGTTTCGGTGTGGAACCACATTACTACGGGATCCAAACCAGAAAAAACTCAGGATCTGGCCGACAAGTATGCGCAAAATGCGAAAGTACGAGCCAGATGAGGGTAAATCCCAGACCTAACCGAGACATAACCAGCGTTATCCTCTAAAATATTAATCGCAACCAGGTTTAATTGACTGTTTCGGTGTGGTACCGCATTGGTACGATGATCCAAACCAGAAAGAGGCCAGGATCTGGCCAACAAGTATGCGAAAAACGTGAAAGTACGAGCCAGATGAGGACAAATCCCAGACCTAACCGAGACGTAACCGGCGTTATCCCCTAAAATATTAATCGCAACCAGGTATAATTGACTGTTCCGGTGTGGCACCGCATTGCTACGATGATCCAAACCAGAAAGAGGCCAGGATCTGGCCAACAAGTATGCGCAAAATGCGAAAGTACGAGCCAGATGATTGCAAATACCGGAACTATCCCAGGCATAACCAGCGTTATCCACTAAAATATTATTCGCAACCAGGTTTAATTGACTGTTTCGGGGTGGTACCACATTACTACGTGGTCCAAGCCAGAGAAAGGCCAGGATCAGGCCAACAAGAATGAGAAAAATGCAAATATATGATCCAGATGATTGCAAATACCAGAACTAACCCTGACATAACCAGCGTTATCCTCTAAAATACGCATCGGAACATGCTTTTAATGACTGTTTCAGTGTGGTACCACATTACTACGTGATCCAAGCCAGAAAAAGCCCAGGATCGGGCCAACAAGAATGCGAAAAATGCGAAAGTACGCGCCAGATGAGGGCAAATACCAGACCTAACCGAGACATTACCGGCATTATCCTCTAAAATATTAATCGCAACCAGATTTAATTGACTGTTTCGGTGTGGTACCGCATTACTACGTTATCCAAACCAGAAAAAGGCCAGGATCTGGCCAACAAGTATGCGAAAAATCCGAAAGTACGAGCCAGATGTTTGCAAATACCAGAACTATCCCAGACATAACCAGCGTTATCCTCTAAAATATTATTCGCAACCAGGTTTATTGACTGTTTCAGTCTGCTGCCACTTTACTACGTGGTCCAAGCCAGAAGAAGGCCAGGATCTGGCCAACAAGTATGCGAAAAATGCGAAGGTCCGAGCCAGATGAGGGCAAATACCAGACCTAACCGAGACATAACCGGCGTTATCCTCTAAAATATTAATCGCAACCAGGTTCAATTGACTGTTTCGGTGTGGAACCACATTACTACGGGATCCAAACCAGAAAAAACCCAGGATCTGGCCAACAACTATGAGAAAAACGCGAAAGTATGAGCCAGATGATTGCAAATACCAGAACTATCCCAGGCATAACCAGCGTTATCCTCTAAAATATTATTCGCATCCAGGTTTAATTGACTGTTTCGGTGTGGTACCACACTACTACGTGGTCCAAGCCAGAAAAAGGCCAGGATTTGGCCAACAAGATTGCGAAAAATGCGAAAGTACGCGCCAGATGAGGGTAAATATCAGACCTAACCGAGACATTACCGGCGTTATCCTCTAAAATATTAATCGCAACCAGGTTCGATTGACTGTTTCGGTGTGAGACCACATTACTACGGGATCCAAACCAGAAAAAACCCAGGATCCGTTCAACAACTATGAGAAAAACGCGAAAGTACGAGCCAGATGGGGGCAAATCCCAGACCTAACCGAGACATAACCAGCGTTTTCCTCTAAAATATTAATCGCAACCAGGTATAATTGACTGTTCCGGTGTGGCAACGCATTGCTACGATGATCCAAACCAGAAAGAGGCCAGGATCTGGCCAACAAATATGCGAAAAATGCGAAAGTATGAGCCAGATGATTGCAAATACCAGAACTAACCCAGACATAACCGGCGTTATCCCCTAAAATATTAATCGCAACCAGGTTTAATTGACGGTTTCGGTGTGGTACCGCATTACTACGTGATCCAAACCAGAGAAAGGCCAGGATCAGGCCAACAAGGATGAGAAAAATGCAAATATATGATCCAGATGATTGCAAATACCAGAACTAACCCTGACATAACCAGCGTTATCCTCTAAAATACGCATCGGAACATGCTTTTAATGACTGTTTCAGTGTGGTACCACATTACTACGTGATCCAAGCCAGAGAAAGCCCAGGATCGGGCCAACAAGAATGCGAAAAATGCGAAAGTACGAGCCAGATGAGGGAAAATCCCAGACCTAACCGAAACGTAACCGGCGTTATCCCCTAAAATATTAATCGCAACCAGGTATAATTGACTGTTTCGGTGTGGTACCGCATTGCTACGATGATCCAAACCAGAAAGAGGCCAGGATCTGGCCAACAAGTATGCGAAAAATGCGAAAGTATGAGCCTGATCATTGCAAATACCAGAACTAACCCAGACATAACCGGCGTTATCCTCTAAAATATTAATCGCAACCAGGTTTAATTGACTGTTTCGGTGTGGTACTGCATTACTACGTGATCCAGACCAGAAAAAGGCCAGGATCTGGCCAACAAGTATGCGCAAAATGCGAAACTACGAGCCAGATGAGGGCAAATCCCGGACCAAACCGAGACATAAACGGCGTTATCGTCTAAAATATTAATCGCAACCAGGTTTAATTGACTGTTTCGGTGTGGTTCTGCATTACTACGTGATCCAGACTAGAAAAAGGCCAGGATCTGGCCAACAAGTATGCGAAAAATGCGAAAGTATGAGCCAGATGATTGCAAATACCAGAACTAACCCAGACATAACCAGCGTTATCCTCTAAAATATTAATCGCAACCAGGTTTAATTGACTGTTTCGGTGTGGTACTGCATTACTACGTGATCCAGACCAGAAAAAGGCCAGGATCTGGCCAACAAGTATGCGCAAAATGCGAAACTACGAGCCAGATGAGGGCAAATCCCGGACCAAACCGAGACATAAACGGCGTTATCGTCTAAAATATTAATCGCAACCAGGTTTAATTGACTGTTTCGGTGTGGTTCTGCATTACTACGTGATCCAGACTAGAAAAAGGCCAGGATCTGGCCAACAAGTATGCGAAAAATGCGAAAGTATGAGCCAGATGATTGCAAATACCAGAACTAACCCAGACATAACCAGCGTTATCCTCTAAAATATTAATCGCAACCAGGTTTAATTGACTGTTTCGGTGTGGTACTGCATTACTACGATGATCCAAACCAGAAAGAGGCCAGGATCTGGCCAACAAGTATGCGAAAAATGCGAAAGTATGAGCCAGATGATTGCAAATCCCAGACCTAACCGAGACATAACCGGCGTTATCCTCTAAAATACGCATCGGAACATGCTTTTAATGACTGTTTCAGTGTGGGAACACATTACTACGAGGTCCAAACCAGAAAAATCCCAGGATCGGGCCAACAAGAATGCGAGAAACGCGAATGTACGAGCCAGATGAGGGCAAATCCCAGACCTAACCGAGACATAACCGGCGCTATCCTCTAAAATATTAATCGCAACCAGGTATAATTGACTGTTTCGGTGTGGTACCGCATTGCTACGATGATCCAATCCAGAAAGAGGCCAGGATCTGGCTAACAAGTATTCGAAAAATGCGAAAGTATGAGCCAGATGATTGCAAATACCAGAACTATGCCTGACATAACCAGCGTTATCCTCTAAAATCCGAATCGGAACATGCTTTTAATGACTGTTTCAGTGTGGTAGCACATTACTACGAGATCCAAACCAGAAAAAACTCAGGATCTGGCCGACAAGTATTCGAAAAATGCGAAAGTATGAGCCAGATGATTGCAAATACCAGAACTATGCCTGACATAACCAGCGTTATCCTCTAAAATACGAATCGGAACATGCTTTTAATGACTGTTTCAGTGTGGTAGCACATTACTACGAGATCCAAACCAGAAAAATCCCAGGATCGCGCCAACAAGAATGCGAGAAACGCGAAAGTACGAGCCACATGAGGGAAAATCCCAGACCTAACCCAGACATAACCGGCGTTATCCGCTAAAATATTAATCGCAACCAGGTTTAATTGACTGTTTCGTTGTGGAACCACATTACTACGGGATCCAAACCAGAAAGAACCCAGGATCTGGCCAACAAGTATGCGAAAAATGCGAAAGAACGATCCAGATGAGGGCAAATCCCAGACCTATCCGAGACATAACCGGCGTTATCCTCTAAAATATTAATTGCAATCAGGTTTAATTAACTGTTTCAGTGTGGTACCACATTACTACGTGATCCAAATCAGAAAAAGCCCAGGATCTGGCCAACAAGTATGCGAAAAATGCGAAAGTACGAGCCAGATGAGGGCAAATCCCAGACCTAACCGAGACATAACCGGCGTTATCCTCTAAAATATTAATCGCAACCAGGTTTATTTGACTGTTTCGGTGTGGTAACGCATTACTACGTGATCCAAACCAGATAAAGCCCAGGATCTGGCCAACAAGTATCAGAAAAATGCGAAAGTTCGAGCCAGATGAGGGCAAATACCAGACCTAACCCAGACAAAACCGGCGTTATCCCATAAAATATTAATCGCAACCAGGTTTAATTGACTGTTTCGGTGTGGTACCGCATTGCTACGATGTTCCAAACCAGAAAGAGGCCAGGATCTGGCTAACAAGTATGCGAAAAATGCGAAAGTACGAGCCAGATGAGGGCAAATCCCAGACCAAGCCGAGACATAACCTGCGTTATCCTGTAAAATATTAATCGCAACCAGGTTTAATTGACTGTTTCGGTGTGGTACCGCATTACTACGTGATCCAAACCAGAAAAAGGCCAGGATCTGGCCAACAAGTATGAGAAATATGCGAAAGTTCGAGCCAGATGAGGGCAAATACCAGACCTAACCCAGACAAAATCGGCGTTATCCCCTAAAATATTAATCGCAACCAGGTATGATTGACTGTTTCGGTGTGGTACCGTATTGCTACGATGATCCAAACCAGAAAGAGGCCAGGATCTGGCAAACAAGTATGCGAAAAATGCGAAAGTATGAGCCAGATGATTGCAAATACCAGAACTATGCCTGACATAACCAGCGTTATCCTCTAAAATACGAATCGGAACATGCTTTTAATGACTGTTTCAGTGTGGTAGCACATTACTACGAGATCCAAACCAGACAAATCCCAGGATCGGGCCAACAAGAATGCGAGAGACGCGAAAGTACGAGCCACATGAGGGAAAATCCCAGACCTAACCCAGACATAACCGGCGTTATCCGCTAAAATATTAATCGCAACCAGGTTTAATTGACTGTTTCGTTGTGGAACCACATTACTACGGGATCCAAACCAGAAGGAACCCAGGATCTGGCCAACAAGTATGCGAAAAATGCGAAAGAACGATCCAGATGAGGGCAAATCCCAGACCTATCCGAGACATAACCGGCGTTATCCTCTAAAATATTAATTGCAATCAGGTTTAATTAACTGTTTCAGTGTGGTACCACATTACTACGTGATCCAAATCAGAAAAAGCCCAGGATCTGGCCAACAAGTATGCGAAAAATGCGAAAGTATGAGCCAGATGATTGCAAATCCCAGACCTAACCGAGACATAACCGGCGTTATCCCCTAAAATATTAATCGCAACCAGGTTTAATTGACTGTTTCAGTGTGGTACTGCATTACTACGTGATCCAGACCAGAAAAAGGCCAGGATCTGGCCAACAAGTATGCGCAAAATGCGAAAGTACGAGCCAGATGAGGGCAAATCCCAGACCTAACCGAGACATAACCGGCGCTATCCTCTAAAATATTAATCGCAACCAGGTATAATTGACTGTTTCGGTGTGGTACCGCATTGCTACGATGATCCAATCCGGAAAGAGGCCAGGATCTGGCTTACAAGTATGCGAAAAATGCGAAAGTACGAGCCAGATGAGGGCAAATCCCAGACCAAACCGAGACATAGCCGGTGTTATCCTGTAAAATATTAATCGCAACCAGGTTTAATTGACTGTTTAGGTGTGGAACCACATTACTACGGGATCCTAACCAGAAAAAACTCAGGATCTGGCCGACAAGTATTCGAAAAATGCGATAGTATGAGCCAGAGGAGGGCAAATACCAGACTTAACACAGACATTACCGGCGTTATCCTCTAAAATATTAAACGCAACCGGGTTTAATTGACTGTTTCCGTGTGGAACCACATTACTACGGGATCCAAACCAGAAAAAACCCAGGATCTGGCCAACAACTATGAGAAAAACGCGAAAGTATGAGCCAGATGATTGCAAATACCAGAACTATCCCAGGCATAACCAGCGTTATCCTCTAAAATATTATTCGCAACCAGGTTTAATTGACTGTTTCGGTGTGGTACCACATTACTACGTGGTCCAAGCCAGAAAAAGGCCAGGATCTGGCCAACAAGGATGAGAAAAATGCGAATATTTGATCCAGATGATTGCAAATACCAGAACTAACCCTGACATAACCAGCGTTATCCTCTAAAATGCGCATCGGAACATGCTTTTAATGACTGTTTCAGTGTGGTACCACATTACTACGTGATCCAAACCAGAAAAAGCCCAGGATCGGGCCAACAAGAATGCGAAAAATGCGAAAGTACGAGCCAGATGAGGGAAAATCCCAGACCTAACCGAGACGTAACCGGCGTTATCCCCTAAAATATTTATCGCAACCAGGTATAATTGACTGTTTCGGTGTGGTACCGCATTGCTACGATGATCCAAACCAGAAAGAGGCCAGGATCTGGCCAACAAGTATGCGAAAAATGCGAAAGTATGAGCCAGATGATTGCAAATACCAGAACTAACCCAGACGTAACCAGCGTTATCCTCTAAAATATTAATCGCAACCAGGTTTAATTGACTGCTTCGGTGTGGTACTGCATTACTACGTGATCCAGACCAGAAAAAGGCCAGGATCTGGTCAACAAGTATGCGCAAAATGCGAAAGTACGAGCCAGATGAGGGCAAATCCCAGACCAAAGCGAGACATAAACGGCGTTATCCTCTAAAATATTAATCGCAACCAGGTTTAAATGACTGTTTCGGTGTGGCACTGCATTACTACGTGATCCAGACTAGAAAAAGGCCAGGATCTGGCCAACAAGTATGCGAAAAATGCGAAAGTACGAGCCAGATGATTGCAATTCCCAGACCTAACCGAGACATAACCGGCGTTATCCCCTAAAATATTAATCGCAACCAGGTTTAATTGACTGTTTCGGTGTGGTACCGCATTACTACGTGATCCAAACCAGAGAAAGGCCAGGATCAGGCCAACAAGGATGAGAAAAATGCGAATATTTGATCCAGATGATTGCAAATCCCAGACCTAACCCAGACATAACCGGCGTTATCCGCTAAAATATTAATCGCAACCAGGTGTAATTGACTGTTTCGGTGTGGTACCGCATTGCTACGATGATCCAAACCAGAAAGAGGCCAGGATCTGGCCAACAAGTATGCGAAAAATGCGAAAGTATGAGCCAGATGATTGCAAATCCCAGACCTAACCGAGACATAACCGGCGTTATCCTCTAAAATACGCATCGGAACATGCTTTTAATGACTGTTTCAGTGTGGGAACACATTACTACGAGGTCCAAACCAGAAAAATCCCAGGATCGGGCCAACAAGAATGCGAGAAACGCGAATGTACGAGCCACATGAGGGAAAATCCCAGACCTAACCCAGACATAACGGCGTTATCCGCTAAAATATTAATCGCAACCAGGTGTAATTGACTGTTTCGGTGTGGTACCGCATTGCTACGATGATCCAAACCAGAAAGAGGCCAGGATCTGGCCAACAAGTATGCGAAAAATGCGAAAGTATGAGCCAGATGATTGCAAATCCCAGACCTAACCGAGACATAACCGGCGTTATCCCCTAAAATATTAATCGCAACCAGGTTTAATTGACTGTTTCGGTGTGGTACTGCATTACTACGTGATCCAGACCAGAAAAAGGCCAGGATCTGGCCAACAAGTATGCGCAAAATGCGAAAGTACGAGCCAGATGAGGGCAAATCCCAGACCTAACCGAGACATAACCGGCGCTATCCTCTAAAATATTAATCGCAACCAGGTATAATTGACTGTTTCGGTGTGGTACCGCATTGCTACGATGATCCAATCCAGAAAGAGGCCAGGATCTGGCTAACAAGTATTCGAAAAATGCGAAAGTATGAGCCAGATGATTGCAAATACCAGAACTATGCCTGACATAACCAGCGTTATCCTCTAAAATCCGAATCGGAACATGCTTTTAATGACTGTTTCAGTGTGGTAGCACATTACTACGAGATCCAAACCAGAAAAAACTCGGGATCTGGCCGACAAGTATTCGAAAAATGCGAAAGTATGAGCCAGATGATTGCAAATACCAGAACTATGCCTGACATAACCAGCGTTATCCTCTAAAATACGAATCGGAACATGCTTTTAATGACTGTTTCAGTGTGGTAGCACATTACTACGAGATCCAAACCAGAAAAATCCCAGGATCGCGCCAACAAGAATGCGAGAAACGCGAAAGTACGAGCCACATGAGGGAAAATCCCAGACCTAACCCAGACATAACCGGCGTTATCCGCTAAAATATTAATCGCAACCAGGTTTAATTGACTGTTTCGTTGTGGAACCACATTACTACGGGATCCAAACCAGAAAGAACCCAGGATCTGGCCAACAAGTATGCGAAAAATGCGAAAGAACGATCCAGATGAGGGCAAATCCCAGACCTATCCGAGACATAACCGGCGTTATCCTCTAAAATATTAATTGCAATCAGGTTTAATTAACTGTTTCAGTGTGGTACCACATTACTACGTGATCCAAATCAGAAAAAGCCCAGGATCTGGCCAACAAGTATGCGAAAAATGCGAAAGTACGAGCCAGATGAGGGCAAATCCCAGACCTAACCGAGACATAACCGGCGTTAT
The DNA here is from genome assembly GCF_051014445.1 of Colletes latitarsis. NCBI lineage: Eukaryota > Metazoa > Arthropoda > Insecta > Hymenoptera > Colletidae > Colletes > Colletes latitarsis. The sequence continues at coordinate 5,931,396 of NW_027488375.1, read as the reverse complement.
CCTCTAAAATATTAATCGCAACCAGGTTTATTTGACTGTTTCGGTGTGGTAACGCATTACTACGTGATCCAAACCAGATAAAGCCCAGGATCTGGCCAACAAGTATCAGAAAAATGCGAAAGTTCGAGCCAGATGAGGGCAAATACCAGACCTAACCCAGACAAAACCGGCGTTATCCCATAAAATATTAATCGCAACCAGGTTTAATTGACTGTTTCGGTGTGGTACCGCATTGCTACGATGTTCCAAACCAGAAAGAGGCCAGGATCTGGCTAACAAGTATGCGAAAAATGCGAAAGTACGAGCCAGATGAGGGCAAATCCCAGACCAAGCCGAGACATAACCTGCGTTATCCTGTAAAATATTAATCGCAACCAGGTTTAATTGACTGTTTCGGTGTGGTACCGCATTACTACGTGATCCAAACCAGAAAAAGGCCAGGATCTGGCCAACAAGTATGAGAAATATGCGAAAGTTCGAGCCAGATGAGGGCAAATACCAGACCTAACCCAGACAAAATCGGCGTTATCCCCTAAAATATTAATCGCAACCAGGTATAATTGACTGTTTCGGTGTGGTACCGTATTGCTACGATGATCCAAACCAGAAAGAGGCCAGGATCTGGCAAACAAGTATGCGAAAAATGCGAAAGTATGAGCCAGATGATTGCAAATACCAGAACTATGCCTGACATAACCAGCGTTATCCTCTAAAATACGAATCGGAACATGCTTTTAATGACTGTTTCAGTGTGGTAGCACATTACTACGAGATCCAAACCAGACAAATCCCAGGATCGGGCCAACAAGAATGCGAGAGACGCGAAAGTACGAGCCACATGAGGGAAAATCCCAGACCTAACCCAGACATAACCGGCGTTATCCGCTAAAATATTAATCGCAACCAGGTTTAATTGACTGTTTCGTTGTGGAACCACATTACTACGGGATCCAAACCAGAAGGAACCCAGGATCTGGCCAACAAGTATGCGAAAAATGCGAAAGAACGATCCAGATGAGGGCAAATCCCAGACCTATCCGAGACATAACCGGCGTTATCCTCTAAAATATTAATTGCAATCAGGTTTAATTAAGTGTTTCAGTGTGGTACCACATTACTACGTGATCCAAATCAGAAAAAGCCCAGGATCTGGCCAACAAGTATGCGAAAAATGCGAAAGTATGAGCCAGATGATTGCAAATCCCAGACCTAACCGAGACATAACCGGCGTTATCCCCTAAAATATTAATCGCAACCAGGTTTAATTGACTGTTTCGGTGTGGTACTGCATTACTACGTGATCCAGACCAGAAAAAGGCCAGGATCTGGCCAACAAGTATGCGCAAAATGCGAAAGTACGAGCCAGATGAGGGCAAATCCCAGACCTAACCGAGACATAACCGGCGCTATCCTCTAAAATATTAATCGCAACCAGGTATAATTGACTGTTTCGGTGTGGTACCGCATTGCTACGATGATCCAATCCAGAAAGAGGCCAGGATCTGGCTAACAAGTATGCGAAAAATGCGAAAGTATGAGCCAGATGATTGCAAATCCCAGACCTAACCGAGACATAACCGGCGTTATCCCCTAAAATATTAATCGCAACCAGGTTTAATTGACTGTTTCGGTGTGGTACTGCATTACTACGTGATCCAGACCAGAAAAAGGCCAGGATCTGGCCAACAAGTATGCGCAAAATGCGAAAGTACGAGCCACATGAGGGAAAATCCCAGACCTAACCCAGACATAACGGCGTTATCCGCTAAAATATTAATCGCAACCAGGTGTAATTGACTGTTTCGGTGTGGTACCGCATTGCTACGATGATCCAAACCAGAAAGAGGCCAGGATCTGGCCAACAAGTATGCGAAAAATGCGAAAGTATGAGCCAGATGATTGCAAATCCCAGACCTAACCGAGACATAACCGGCGTTATCCCCTAAAATATTAATCGCAACCAGGTTTAATTGACTGTTTCGGTGTGGTACTGCATTACTACGTGATCCAGACCAGAAAAAGGCCAGGATCTGGCCAACAAGTATGCGCAAAATGCGAAAGTACGAGCCAGATGAGGGCAAATCCCAGACCTAACCGAGACATAACCGGCGCTATCCTCTAAAATATTAATCGCAACCAGGTATAATTGACTGTTTCGGTGTGGTACCGCATTGCTACGATGATCCAATCCAGAAAGAGGCCAGGATCTGGCTAACAAGTATTCGAAAAATGCGAAAGTATGAGCCAGATGATTGCAAATACCAGAACTATGCCTGACATAACCAGCGTTATCCTCTAAAATCCGAATCGGAACATGCTTTTAATGACTGTTTCAGTGTGGTAGCACATTACTACGAGATCCAAACCAGAAAAAACTCAGGATCTGGCCGACAAGTATTCGAAAAATGCGAAAGTATGAGCCAGATGATTGCAAATACCAGAACTATGCCTGACATAACCAGCGTTATCCTCTAAAATACGAATCGGAACATGCTTTTAATGACTGTTTCAGTGTGGTAGCACATTACTACGAGATCCAAACCAGAAAAATCCCAGGATCGCGCCAACAAGAATGCGAGAAACGCGAAAGTACGAGCCACATGAGGGAAAATCCCAGACCTAACCCAGACATAACCGGCGTTATCCGCTAAAATATTAATCGCAACCAGGTTTAATTGACTGTTTCGTTGTGGAACCACATTACTACGGGATCCAAACCAGAAAGAACCCAGGATCTGGCCAACAAGTATGCGAAAAATGCGAAAGAACGATCCAGATGAGGGCAAATCCCAGACCTATCCGAGACATAACCGGCGTTATCCTCTAAAATATTAATTGCAATCAGGTTTAATTAACTGTTTCAGTGTGGTACCACATTACTACGTGATCCAAATCAGAAAAAGCCCAGGATCTGGCCAACAAGTATGCGAAAAATGCGAAAGTACGAGCCAGATGAGGGCAAATCCCAGACCTAACCGAGACATAACCGGCGTTATCCTCTAAAATATTAATCGCAACCAGGTTTATTTGACTGTTTCGGTGTGGTAACGCATTACTACGTGATCCAAACCAGATAAAGCCCAGGATCTGGCCAACAAGTATCAGAAAAATGCGAAAGTTCGAGCCAGATGAGGGCAAATACCAGACCTAACCCAGACAAAACCGGCGTTATCCCATAAAATATTAATCGCAACCAGGTTTAATTGACTGTTTCGGTGTGGTACCGCATTGCTACGATGTTCCAAACCAGAAAGAGGCCAGGATCTGGCTAACAAGTATGCGAAAAATGCGAAAGTACGAGCCAGATGAGGGCAAATCCCAGACCAAGCCGAGACATAACCTGCGTTATCCTGTAAAATATTAATCGCAACCAGGTTTAATTGACTGTTTCGGTGTGGTACCGCATTACTACGTGATCCAAACCAGAAAAAGGCCAGGATCTGGCCAACAAGTATGAGAAATATGCGAAAGTTCGAGCCAGATGAGGGCAAATACCAGACCTAACCCAGACAAAATCGGCGTTATCCCCTAAAATATTAATCGCAACCAGGTATAATTGACTGTTTCGGTGTGGTACCGTATTGCTACGATGATCCAAACCAGAAAGAGGCCAGGATCTGGCAAACAAGTATGCGAAAAATGCGAAAGTATGAGCCAGATGATTGCAAATACCAGAACTATGCCTGACATAACCAGCGTTATCCTCTAAAATACGAATCGGAACATGCTTTTAATGACTGTTTCAGTGTGGTAGCACATTACTACGAGATCCAAACCAGACAAATCCCAGGATCGGGCCAACAAGAATGCGAGAGACGCGAAAGTACGAGCCACATGAGGGAAAATCCCAGACCTAACCCAGACATAACCGGCGTTATCCGCTAAAATATTAATCGCAACCAGGTTTAATTGACTGTTTCGTTGTGGAACCACATTACTACGGGATCCAAACCAGAAGGAACCCAGGATCTGGCCAACAAGTATGCGAAAAATGCGAAAGAACGATCCAGATGAGGGCAAATCCCAGACCTATCCGAGACATAACCGGCGTTATCCTCTAAAATATTAATTGCAATCAGGTTTAATTAACTGTTTCAGTGTGGTACCACATTACTACGTGATCCAAATCAGAAAAAGCCCAGGATCTGGCCAACAAGTATGCGAAAAATGCGAAAGTATGAGCCAGATGATTGCAAATCCCAGACCTAACCGAGACATAACCGGCGTTATCCCCTAAAATATTAATCGCAACCAGGTTTAATTGACTGTTTCGGTGTGGTACTGCATTACTACGTGATCCAGACCAGAAAAAGGCCAGGATCTGGCCAACAAGTATGCGCAAAATGCGAAAGTACGAGCCAGATGAGGGCAAATCCCAGACCTAACCGAGACATAACCGGCGCTATCCTCTAAAATATTAATCGCAACCAGGTATAATTGACTGTTTCGGTGTGGTACCGCATTGCTACGATGATCCAATCCAGAAAGAGGCCAGGATCTGGCTAACAAGTATTCGAAAAATGCGAAAGTATGAGCCAGATGATTGCAAATACCAGAACTATGCCTGACATAACCAGCGTTATCCTCTAAAATCCGAATCGGAACATGCTTTTAATGACTGTTTCAGTGTGGTAGCACATTACTACGAGATCCAAACCAGAAAAAACTCAGGATCTGGCCGACAAGTATTCGAAAAATGCGAAAGTATGAGCCAGATGATTGCAAATACCAGAACTATGCCTGACATAACCAGCGTTATCCTCTAAAATACGAATCGGAACATGCTTTTAATGACTGTTTCAGTGTGGTAGCACATTACTACGAGATCCAAACCAGAAAAATCCCAGGATCGGGCCAACAAGAATGCGAGAAACGCGAAAGTACGAGCCACATGAGGGAAAATCCCAGACCTAACCCAGACATAACCGGCGTTATCCGCTAAAATATTAATCGCAACCAGGTTTAATTGACTGTTTCGTTGTGGAACCACATTACTACGGGATCCAAACCAGAAGGAACCCAGGATCTGGCCAACAAGTATGCGAAAAATGCGAAAGAACGATCCAGATGAGGGCAAATCCCAGACCTATCCGAGACATAACCGGCGTTATCCTCTAAAATATTAATTGCAATCAGGTTTAAATAACTGTTTCAGTGTGGTACCACATTACTACGTGATCCAAATCAGAAAAAGCCCAGGATCTGGCCAACAAGTATGCGAAAAATGCGAAAGTACGAGCCAGATGAGGGCAAATCCCAGACCTAACCGAGGCATAACCGGCGTTATCCTCTAAAATATTAATCGCAACCAGGTTTATTTGACTGTTTCGGTGTGGTAACGCATTACTACGTGATCCAAACCAGATAAAGCCCAGGATCTGGCCAACAAGTATCAGAAAAATGCGAAAGTTCGAGCCAGATGAGGGCAAATACCAGACCTAACCCAGACAAAACCGGCGTTATCCCATAAAATATTAATCGCAACCAGGTTTAATTGACTGTTTCGGTGTGGTACCGCATTGCTACGATGTTCCAAACCAGAAAGAGGCCAGGATCTGGCTAACAAGTATGCGAAAAATGCGAAAGTACGAGCCAGATGAGGGCAAATCCCAGACCAAGCCGAGACATAACCTGCGTTATCCTGTAAAATATTAATCGCAACCAGGTTTAATTGACTGTTTCGGTGTGGTACCGCATTACTACGTGATCCAAACCAGAAAAAGGCCAGGATCTGGCCAACAAGTATGAGAAATATGCGAAAGTTCGAGCCAGATGAGGGCAAATACCAGACCTAACCCAGACAAAATCGGCGTTATCCCCTAAAATATTAATCGCAACCAGGTATAATTGACTGTTTCGGTGTGGTACCGTATTGCTACGATGATCCAAACCAGAAAGAGGCCAGGATCTGGCAAACAAGTATGCGAAAAATGCGAAAGTATGAGCCAGATGATTGCAAATACCAGAACTATGCCTGACATAACAAGCGTTATCCTCTAAAATACGAATCGGAACATGCTTTTAATGACTGTTTCAGTGTGGTAGCACATTACTACGAGATCCAAACCAGAAAAATCCCAGGATCGGGCCAACAAGAATGCGAGAAACGCGAAAGTACGAGCCACATGAGGGAAAATCCCAGACCTAACCCAGACATAACTGGCGTTATCCGCTAAAATATTAATCGCAACCAGGTTTAATTGACTGTTTCGTTGTGGAACCACATTACTACGGGATCCAAACCAGAAGGAACCCAGGATCTGGCCAACAAGTATGCGAAAAATGCGAAAGAACGATCCAGATGAGGGCAAATCCCAGACCTATCCGAGACATAACCGGCGTTATCCTCTAAAATATTAATTGCAATCAGGTTTAATTAACTGTTTCAGTGTGGTACCACATTACTACGTGATCCAAATCAGAAAAAGCCCAGGATCTGGCCAACAAGTATGCGAAAAATGCGAAAGTACGAGCCAGATGAGGGCAAATCCCAGACCTAACCGAGACATAACCGGCGTTATCCTCTAAAATATTAATCGCAACCAGGTTTAATTGACTGTTTCGGTGTGGTACCGCATTACTACGTGATCCAAACCAGAAAAAGGCCAGGATCTGGCCAACAAGTATGAGAAATATGCGAAAGTTCGAGCCAGATGAGGGCAAATACCAGACCTAACCCAGACAAAATCGGCGTTATCCCCTAAAATATTAATCGCAACCAGGTATAATTGACTGTTTCGGTGTGGTACCGCATTGCTACGATGATCCAAACCAGAAAGAGGCCAGGATCTGGCCAACAAGTATGCGAAAAATGCGAAAGTATGAGCCAGATGATTGCAAATACCAGAACTATGCCTGACATAACCAGCGTTATCCTCTAAAATACGAATCGGAACATGCTTTTAATGACTGTTTCAGTGTGGTAGCACATTACTACGAGATCCAAACCAGAAAAATCCCAGGATCTGGCCAACAAGGATGAGAAAAATGCGAATATATGATCAAGATGATTGCAAATACCTGAACTAACCCTGACATAACCAGCGTTATCCTCTAAAATACGCATCGGAACATGCTTTTAATGACTGTTTCAGTGTGGTAGCACATTACTACGAGATCCAAGCCAGACAAATCCCAGGATCGGGCCAACAAGAATGCGAGAGACGCGAAAGTACGAGCCACATGAGGGAAAATCCCAGACCTAACCCAGACATAACCGGCGTTATCCGCTAAAATATTAATCGCAACCAGGTTTAATTGACTGTTTCGTTGTGGAACCACATTACTACGGGATCCAAACCAGAAGGAACCCAGGATCTGGCCAACAAGTATGCGAAAAATGCGAAAGAACGATCCAGATGAGGGCAAATCCCAGACCTATCCGAGACATAACCGGCGTTATCCTCTAAAATATTAATTGCAATCAGGTTTAATTAACTGTTTCAGTGTGGTACCACATTACTACGTGATCCAAATCAGAAAAAGCCCAGGATCTGGCCAACAAGTATGCGAAAAATGCGAAAGTATGAGCCAGATGATTGCAAATCCCAGACCTAACCGAGACATAACCGGCGTTATCCCCTAAAATATTAATCGCAACCAGGTTTAATTGACTGTTTCGGTGTGGTACTGCATTACTACGTGATCCAGACCAGAAAAAGGCCAGGATCTGGCCAACAAGTATGCGCAAAATGCGAAAGTACGAGCCAGATGAGGGCAAATCCCAGACCTAACCGAGACATAACCGGCGCTATCCTCTAAAATATTAATCGCAAACAGGTATAATTGACTGTTTCGGTGTGGTACCGCATTGCTACGATGATCCAATCCAGAAAGAGGCCAGGATCTGGCTAACAAGTATTCGAAAAATGCGAAAGTATGAGCCAGATGATTGCAAATACCAGAACTATGCCTGACATAACCAGCGTTATCCTCTAAAATCCGAATCGGAACATGCTTTTAATGACTGTTTCAGTGTGGTAGCACATTACTACGAGATCCAAACCAGAAAAAACTCAGGATCTGGCCGACAAGTATTCGAAAAATGCGAAAGTATGAGCCAGATGATTGCAAATACCAGAACTATGCCTGACATAACCAGCGTTATCCTCTAAAATACGAATCGGAACATGCTTTTAATGACTGTTTCAGTGTGGTAGCACATTACTACGAGATCCAAACCAGAAAAATCCCAGGATCGGGCCAACAAGAATGCGAGAAACGCGAAAGTACGAGCCACATGAGGGAAAATCCCAGACCTAACCCAGACATAACCGGCGTTATCCGCTAAAATATTAATCGCAACCAGGTTTAATTGACTGTTTCGTTGTGGAACCACATTACTACGGCATCCAAACCAGAAGGAACCCAGGATCTGGCCAACAAGTATGCGAAAAATGCGAAAGAACGATCCAGATGAGGGCAAATCCCAGACCTATCCGAGACATAACCGGCGTTATCCTCTAAAATATTAATTGCAATCAGGTTTAATTAACTGTTTCAGTGTGGTACCACATTACTACGTGATCCAAATCAGAAAAAGCCCAGGATCTGGCCAACAAGTATGCGAAAAATGCGAAAGTACGAGCCAGATGAGGGCAAATCCCAGACCTAACCGAGACATAACCGGCGTTATCCTCTAAAATATTAATCGCAACCAGGTTTAATTGACTGTTTCGGTGTGGTACCGCATTACTACGTGATCCAAACCAGAAAAAGGCCAGGATCTGGCCAACAAGTATGAGAAATATGCGAAAGTTCGAGCCAGATGAGGGCAAATACCAGACCTCACCCAGACAAAATCGGCGTTATCCCCTAAAATATTAATCGCAACCAGGTATAATTGACTGTTTCGGTGTGGTACCGCATTGCTACGATGATCCAAACCAGAAAGAGGCCAGGATCTGGCCAACAAGTATGCGAAAAATGCGAAAGTATGAGCCAGATGATTGCAAATACCAGAACTATGCCTGACATAACCAGCGTTATCCTCTAAAATACGAATCGGAACATGCTTTTAATGACTGTTTCAGTGTGGTAGCACATTACTACGAGATCCAAACCAGAAAAATCCCAGGATCTGGCCAACAAGGATGAGAAAAATGCGAATATATGATCAAGATGATTGCAAATACCTGAACTAACCCTGACATAACCAGCGTTATCCTCTAAAATACGCATCGGAACATGCTTTTAATGACTGTTTCAGTGTGGTACCACATTCCTACGTAATCCAAACCAGAAAAAGCCCAGGATCGGGCCAACAAGTATGCGAAAAATGCGAAAGTACGAGCCAGATGAGGGAAAATCCCAGACCTAACCGAGACGTAACCGGCGTTATCCCCTAAAATATTAATCGCAACCAGGTTTAATTGACTGTTTCGGTGCGGTACTGCATTACTACGTGATCCAGACCAGAAAAAACCCAGGATCTGTTCAACAACTATGAGAAAAACGCGAAAGTACGAGCCAGATGGGGGCAAATCCCAGACCTAACCGAGACATAACCAGCGTTATCCCGTAAAATATTAATCGCAACCAGGTTTAATTGACTGTTTCGGTGTGGTACCGCATTACTACGTGATCCAAACCAGAGAAAGGCCAGGATCTGGCCAACAAGGATGAGAAAAATGCGAATATATGATCAAGATGATTGCAAATACCAGAACTAACCCAGACATAACCAGCGTTATCCTCTAAAATACGAATCGGAACATGCTTTTAATGACTGTTTCAGTGTGGTAACACATTACTACGTGATCCAAACCAGAAACATCCCAGGATCTGGCCGACAAGTATTCGAAAAATGCGATAGTATGAGCCTGAGGAGGGCAAATACCTGAGTTAACACAGACATAACCGCCGTTATGCTCTAAAATATTAATCGCAACCGGGTTTAATTGACTGTTTCCGTGTGGAACCACATTACTACGGGATCCAAACCAGAAGAAACCCAGGATCTGGCCAACAACTATGAGAAAAACGCGAAAGTATGAGCCAGATGATTGCAAATACCAGAACTGTCCCAGGCATAACCAGCGTTATCCTCTAAAATATTATTCGCAACCAGGTTTAATTGACTGTTTCGGTGCGGTACCACATTACTACGTGGTCCAAGCCAGAATAAGGCCAGGATCTGGCCTACAAGAATGCGAAAAATGCGAAAGTACGAGCCAGATGAGGGCAAACACCAGACCTAACCCAGTCATAGCCGGCGTTATCCGCTAAAATATTAATCGCAACCAGGTTTAATTGACTGTTTCGTTGTGGAACCGCATTTCTACGGGATCCAAACCAGAAAAAAACCCAGGATCTGGCCAACAACTATGAGAAAAAGCGAAAGTATGAGCCAGATGATTGCAAATACCAGAACTATCCCAGACATAACCAGCGTTATCCTCTAAAATATTATTCGCAGCCAGGTTTAATTGACTGTTTCAGTCTGGTGCCACTTTACTACGTGGTCCAAGCCAGAAGAAGGCCAGGATCTGGCCAACAAGTATGCGAAAAATGCGAAGGTCCGAGCCAGATGAGGGCAAATACCAGACCTAACCGAGACATAACCGGCGTTATCCTCCAAAATATTAATCGCAACCAGGTTCAATTGACTGTTTCGGTGTGGAACCACATTACTACGGGATCCAAACCAGAAAAAACCCAGGATCTGGCCAACAACTATGAGAAAAACGCGAAAGTATGAGCCAGATGATTGCAAATACCAGAACTATCCCAGGCATAACCAGCGTTATCCTCTAAAATATTATTCGCATCCAGGTTTAATTGACTGTTTCGGTGTGGTACCACATTACTACGTGATCCAAACCAGAAAGAGGCCAGGATCTGGCCAACAAGAATGCGAAAAATGCGAAAGTACGCGCCAGATGAGGGCAAATATCAGACCTAACCGAGACATAACCAGCGTTATCCTCTGAAATAGTAATCGCAACCCGGGTCAATTGACTGTTTTGGTGTGGAACCACATTACTACGGGATCCAAACCAGAGAAAACCCAGGATCTGGCCAACAGGTATGCGAAAAATGCGAAAGTATGAGCCAGATGATTGCAAATACCAGAACTAACCCCGACATAACAAGCGTTATCCTCTAAAATACGAATCGGAACATGCTTTTAATGACTGTTTCAGTGTGGTAACACATTACTACGTGATCCAAACCAGAAGCATACCAGGATCGGGCCAACAAGAATGCGAAAAATGCGAAAGTACGAACCAGATGAGGGAAAATCCCAGACCTAACCGAGACGTAACCGGCGTTATCCCCTAAAATATTAATCGCAACCAGGTATAATTGACTGTTTCGGTGTAGAACCGCATTACTACGTGATCCAAACCAGTAAAAACCCAGGATCTGGCCAACAACTATGAGAAAAACGCGAAAGTATGAGCCAGATGATTGCAAATATCAGAACTATACCAGACATAACCAGCGTTATCCTCTAAAATACTTATCGGAACCAGCTTCTATTGACTGTTTCAGTGTGGTACCACATTACTACGTGATCCAAACCAGAAAAGGGCCAGGGTCTGGCCAACAAGTATGCGAAAAATGCGAAAGTCCGAGCCAGATGAGGGCAAATACCAAACCTAACCGAGACATAACCGGCGTTATCCTCTAAAATATTAATCGCAACCCGGGTCAATTGACTGTTTCGGTGTGGAACCACATTACTACGGGATCCAAACCAGAGAAAACCCAGGATCTGGCCAACAGGTATGCGAAAAATGCGAAAGTATGAGCCAGATGATTGCAAATACCAGAACTAACCCAGACATAACCAGCGTTATCCTCTAAAATATTAAACGCAACCAGGTTTAATTGACTGTTTCGGTGTTGTACCGCATTACTACGTGATCCAAACCAGAAAGAGGCCAGGATCTGGCCAACAAGAATGCGAAAAAAGCGAAAGTACGAGCCAGATGTGGGCAAATCCCAGACCTACCCGAGACATAACCAGCGTTATCCTCTGAAATAGTAATCGCAACCAGGTTTAATTGACTGGTTCAGTGTGGTACTACATTACTACGTGATCCAAACCAGAAAAAGCCCAGGATCTGGCCAACAAGTATGCGAAAAACGCGAATGTATGAGCCAGATGATTGCAAATACCAGAACTAACTCAGACATAACCAGCGTTATCCTCTAAAATACAGATCGGAAGCAGCTTATATTGACTGTTTCAGTGTGGTACCACATTACTACGTGATCCAAACCAGAAAAAGGCCTGGATCTGGCCAACAAGTATGCGAAAAACGTGAAAGTACGAGTCAGATGAGGACAAATCCCAGACCTACCCGAGACATAACCAGCGTTATCCTCTGAAATAGTAATCGCAACCAGGTTTAATTGACTGGTTCAGTGTGGTACTACATTACTACGTGATCCAAACCAGAAAAAGCCCAGGATCTGGCCAACAAGTATGCGAAAAACGCGAATGTATGAGCCAGATGATTGCAAATACCAGAACCAACCCAGACATAACCAGCGTTATCCTCTAAAATATTAATCGCAACCAGGTTTAATTGACTGTTTCGGTGTGGTGCCGCATTGCTACGTGATCCAAACCAGAGAAAGGCCAGGATCTGGCCAACAAGGATGAGAAAAATGCGAAAGTACGAGCCAGATAAGGGCAAATCCCAGACCTAACCGAGACATAACCGGCGTTATCCTCTAAAATATTAATCGCACCCAGATTTAATTGACTGTTTCGGTGTGGTAACGCATTACTACGAGATCCAAACCAGAAAAAGCCCAGGATCTGGCCAACAACTATGAGAAAAACGCGAAAGTACGAGCTAGATGGGGGCAAATCCCAGACCCAACCGCGACATAACCAGCGTTATCCTCTAAAATATTAATCGCAACCAGGTTTAATTGACTGTTTCGGTGTGGTACCGCATTACTACGTGATCCAAACCAGAGAAAGGCCAGGATCTGGCCAACAAGGATGAGAAAAATGCGAATATATGATCCAGATGATTGCAAATACCAGAACTAACCCTGGCATAGCCAGCGTTATCCTCTAAAATACGCATCGGAACATGCTTTTAATGACTGTTTCCGTGTGGAACCACATTACTACGGGATCCAAACCAGAAAAAACCCAGGATCTGGCCAACAACTATGAGAAAAACGCGAAAGTATGAGCCAGATGATTGCAAATACCAGAACTATCCCAGGCATAACCAGCGTTATCCTCTAAAATATTATTCGCAACCAGGTTTAATTGACTGTTTCGGTGTGGTACCACATTACTACGTGGTCCAAGCCAGAAAAAGGCCAGGATCTGGCCAACAAGGATGCGAATAATGCGAAAGTATGTGCCAGATGATTGCAAATACCAGACCAAACCAAGACATAACCAGCGTTATCCTCTAAAATACGCATCGGAACATGCTTTTAATGACTGTTTCAGTGTGGTACCACATTACTACGTGATCCAAACCAGAAAAAGCCCAGGATCGGGCCAACAAGAATGCGAAAAATGCGAAAGTACGAGCCAGATGAGGGAAAATCCCAGACCTAACCGAGACGTAACCGGCGTTATCCCCTAAAATATTAATCGCAACCAGGTATAATTGACTGTTTCGGTGTGGTACCGCATTGCTACGATGATCCAAACCAGAAAGGGGCCAGGATCTGGCCAACAAGTATGCGAAAAATGCGAAAGTATGAGCCAGATGATTGCAAATACCAGAACTAACCCAGACATAACCAGCGTTATCCTCTAAAATATTAATCGCAACCAGGTTTAATTGACTGTTTCGGTGTGGTACTGCATTACTACGTGATCCAGACCAGAAAAAGGCCAGGATCTGGCCAACAAGTATGCGCAAAATGCGAAAGTACGAGCCAGATGAGGGCAAATCCCAGACCTAACCGAGACATAACCGGCGTTATCCCCTAAAATATTAATCGCAACCAGGTTTAATTGACTGTTTCGGTGTGGTACTGCTTTACTACGTGATCCAGACCAGAAAAAGGCCAGGATCTGGCCAACAAGTTTGCGCAAAATGCGAAAGTACGAGCCAGATGAGGGCAAATCCCAGACCTAACCGAGACATAACCGGTGTTATCCTATAAAATATTAATCGCAACCAGGTTTAATTGACTGTTTCGGTGTGGAACCACATTACTACGGGATCCAAACCAGAAAAAACTCAGGATCTGGGCGACAAGTATGCGCAAAATGCGAAAGTACGAGCCAGATGAGGGTAAATCCCAGACCTAACCGAGACATAACCGGCGCTATCCTCTAAAATATTAATCGCAACCAGGTATAATTGACTGTTTCGGTGTGGTACCGCATTGCTACGATAATCCAATCCAGAAAGAGGCCAGGATCTGGCTAACAAGTATGCGAAAAATGTGAAAGTACGAGCCAGATGAGGGCAAATCCCAGACCTAACCGAGACATAACCGGCGCTATCCTCTAAAATATTAATCGCAACCAGGTATAATTGACTGTTTCGGTGTGGTACTGCATTACTACGTGATCCAGACCAGAAAAAGGTCAGGATCTGGCCAACAAGGATGAGAAAAATGCGAATATTTGATCCAGATGATTGCAAATACCAGAACTAACCCTGACATAACCAGCGTTATCCTCTAAAATACGAATCGGAACATGCTTTTAATGACTGTTTCAGTGTGGTAACACATTACTACGAGGTCCAAACCAGAAAAATCCCAGGATCGGGCCAACAAGAATGCGAGAAACGCGAAAGTACGAGCCACCACAGGGAAAATCCCAGACCTAACCCAGACATAACGGCGTTATCCGCTAAAATATTAATCGCAACCAGGTGTAATTGACTGTTTCGGTGTGGTACCGCATTGCTACGATGATCCAAACCAGAAAGAGGCCAGGATCTGGCCAACAAGTATGCGAAAAATGCGAAAGTATGAGCCAGATGATTGCAAATCCCAGACCTAACCGAGACATAACCGGCGTTATCCCCTAAAATATTAATCGCAACCAGGTTTAATTGACTGTTTCGGTGTGGTACTGCATTACTACGTGATCCAGACCAGAAAAAGGCCAGGATCTGGCCAACAAGTATGCGCAAAATGCGAAAGTACGAGCCAGATGAGGGCAAATCCCAGACCTAACCGAGACATAACCGGCGCTATCCTCTAAAATATTAATCGCAACCAGGTATAATTGACTGTTTCGGTGTGGTACCGCATTGCTACGATGATCCAATCCAGAAAGAGGCCAGGATCTGGCTAACAAGTATGCGAAAAATGCGAAAGTACGAGCCAGATGAGGGAAAATCCCAGACCTAACCGAGACGTAACCGGCGTTATCCCCTAAAATATTAATCGCAACCAGGTATAATTGACTGTTTCGGTGTGGTACCGCATTGCTACGATGATCCAAACCAGAAAGAGGCCAGGATCTGGCCAACAAGTATGCGAAAAATGCGAAAGTATGAGCCAGATGATTGCAAATACCAGAACTAACCCAGACATAACCAGCGTTATCCTCTAAAATATTAATCGCAACCAGGTTTAATTGACTGTTTCGGTGTGGTACTGCATTACTACGTGATCCAGACCAGAAAAAGGCCAGGATCTGGCCAACAAGTATGCGCAAAATGCGAAAGTACGAGCCAGATGAGGGCAAATCCCAGACCTAACCGAGACATAACCGGTGTTATCCTGTAAAATATTAAGCGCAACCAGGTTTAATTGACTGTTTCGGTGTGGAACCACATTACTACGGGATCCAAACCAGAAAAAACTCAGGATCTGGCCGACAAGTATGCGCAAAATGCGAAAGTACGAGCCAGATGAGGGTAAATCCCAGACCTAACCGAGACATAACCGGCGCTATCCTCTAAAATATTAATCGCAACCAGGTATAATTGACTGTTTCGGTGTGGTACCGCATTGCTACGATGATCCAATCCAGAAAGAGGCCAGGATCTGGCTAACAAGTATGCGAAAAATGCGAAAGTACGAGCCAGATGAGGGCAAATCCCAGACCTAACCGAGACATAACCGGCGCTATCCTCTAAAATATTAATCGCAACCAGGTATAATTGACTGTTTCGGTGTGGTACTGCATTACTACGTGATCCAGACCAGAAAAAGGCCAGGATCTGGCCAACAAGGATGAGAAAAATGCGAATATTTGATCCAGATGATTGCAAATACCAGAACTAACCCTGACATAACCAGCGTTATCCTCTAAAATACGAATCGGAACATGCTTTTAATGACTGTTTCAGTGTGGTAACACATTACTACGAGGTCCAAACCAGAAAAATCCCAGGATCGGGCCAACAAGAATGCGAGAAACGCGAAAGTACGAGCCACATGAGGGAAAATCCCAGACCTAACCCAGACATAACGGCGTTATCCGCTAAAATATTAATCGCAACCAGGTGTAATTGACTGTTTCGGTGTGGTACCCCATTGCTACGATGGTCCAAACCAGAAAGAGGCCAGGATCTGGCCAACAAGTATGCGAAAAATGCGAAAGTATGAGCCAGATGATTGCAAATCCCAGACCTAACCGAGACATAACCGGCGTTATCCCCGAAAATATTAATCGCAACCAGGTTTAATTGACTGTTTCGGTGTGGTACTGCATTACTACGTGATCCAGACCAGAAAAAGGCCAGGATCTGGCCAACAAGTATGCGCAAAATGCGAAAGTACGAGCCAGATGAGGGCAAATCCCAGACCTAACCGAGACATAACCGGCGCTATCCTCTAAAATATTAATCGGAACCAGGTATAATTGACTGTTTCGGTGTGGTACCGCATTGCTACGATGATCCAATCCAGAAAGAGGCCAGGATCTGGCTAACAAGTATGCGAAAAATGCGAAAGTACGAGCCAGATGAGGGCAAATCCCAGACCAAACCGAGACATAACCGGTGTTATCCTGTAAAATATTAATCGCAACCAGGTTTAATTGACTGTTTCGGTGTGGAACCACATTACTACAGGATCCAAACCAGAAAAAACTCAGGATCTGGCCGACAAGCATTCGAAAAATGCGAAAGTATGAGCCAGATGATTGGAAATACCAGAACTATGCCTGACATAAACAGCGTTATCCTCTAAAATACGAATCGGAACATGCTTTTAATGACTGTTTCAGTGTGGTAGCACATTACTACGAGATCCAAACCAGAAAAATCCCAGGATCGGGCCAACAAGAATGCGAGAAACGCGAAAGTACGAGCCACATGAGGGAAAATCCCAGACCTAACCCAGACATAACCGGCGTTATCCGCTAAAATATTAATCGCAACCAGGTTTAATTGACTGTTTCGTTGTGGAACCACATTACTACGGGATCCAAACCAGAAAGAACCCAGGATCTGGCCAACAAGTATGCGAAAAATGCGAAAGAACGATCCAGATGAGGGCAAATCCCAGACCTATCCGAGACATAACTGGCGTTATCCTCTAAAATAGTAATTGCAATCAGGTTTAATTAACTGTTTCAGTGTGGTACCACATTACTACGTGATCCAAATCAGAAAAAGCCCAGGAACTGGCCAACAAGTATGCGAAAAATGTGAAAGTACGAGCCAGATGAGGGCAAATCCCAGACCTAACCGAGACATAACCGGCGTTATCCTCTAAAATATTAATCGCAACCAGGTTTATTTGACTGTTTTGGTGAGGTAACGCATTACTACGTGATCCAAACTAGATAAAGCCCAGGATCTGGCCAACAAGTATCAGAAAAATGCGAAAGTTCGAGCCAGATGAGGGCAAATACCAGACCTAACCCAGACAAAACCGGCGTTATCCCATAAAATATTAATTGCAACCAGGTTTAATTGACTGTTTCGGTGTGGTACCGCATTGCTACGATGTTCCAAACCAGAAAGAGGCCAGGATCTGGCTAACAAGTATGCGAAAAATGCGAAAGTACGAGCCAGATGAGGGCAAATCCCAGACCAAGCCGAGACATAACCTGCGTTATCCTGTAAAATATTAATCGCAACCAGGTTTAATTGACTGTTTCGGTGTGGTACCGCATTACTACGTGATCCAAACCAGAAAAAGGCCAGGATCTGGCCAACAAGTATGAGAAATATGCGAAAGTTCGAGCCAGATGAGGGCAAATCCCAGACCAAGCCGAGACATAACCTGCGTTATCCTGTAAAATATTAATCGCAACCAGGTTTAATTGACTGTTTCGGTGTGGTACCGCATTACTACGTGATCCAAACCAGAAAAAGGCCAGGATCTGGGCAACAAGTATGAGAAATATGCGAAAGTTCGAGCCAGATGAGGGCAAATCCCAGACCAAGCCGAGACATAACCTGCGTTATCCTGTAAAATATTAATCGCAACCAGGTTTAATTGACTGTTTCGGTGTGGTACTGCATTACTACGTGATCCAGACCAGAAAAAGGCCAGGATCTGGCCAACAAGTATGCGCAAAATGCGAAAGTACGAGCCAGATGAGGGCAAATCCCAGACCTAACCGAGACATAACCGGCGCTATCCTCTAAAATATTAATCGGAACCAGGTATAATTGACTGTTTCGGTGTGGTACCGCATTGCTACGATGATCCAATCCAGAAAGAGGCCAGGATCTGGCCAACAAGGATGAGAAAAATGCGAATATATGATCAAGATGATTGCAAATACCAGAACTAACCCAGACATAACCGACGTTATCCCCTAAAATATTAATCGCAACCAGGTTTAATTGACTGTTTCGGTGTGGTACTGCATTGCTACGATGATCCAAACCAGAAAGAGGCCATGATCTGGCCAACAAGTATGCGAATAATGCGAAAGTATGAGCCAGATGATTGCAAATACCAGAACTAACCCAGACATAACCGACGTTATCCCCTAAAATATTTATCGCAACCAGGTTTAATTGACTGTTTCGGTGTGGTACCGCATTACTACGTGATCCAGACCAGAAAAAGGCCAGGATCTGGCCAACAAGTATGCGCAAAATGCGAAAGTACGAGCCAGATGAGGGCAAATCCCAGACCTAACCGAGACATAACCGGCGTTATCCCCTAAAATATTAATCGCAACCAGGTTTAATTGACTGTTTCGGTGTGGTACTGCTTTACTACGTGATCCAGACCAGAAAAAGGCCAGGATCTGGCCAACAAGTTTGCGCAAAATGCGAAAGTACGAGCCAGATGAGGGCAAATCCCAGACCTAACCGAGACATAACCGGTGTTATCCTATAAAATATTAATCGCAACCAGGTTTAATTGACTGTTTCGGTGTGGAACCACATTACTACGGGATCCAAACCAGAAAAAACTCAGGATCTGGCCGACAAGTATGCGCAAAATGCGAAAGTACGAGCCAGATGAGGGTAAATCCCAGACCTAACCGAGACATAACCGGCGCTATCCTCTAAAATATTAATCGCAACCAGGTATAATTGACTGTTTCGGTGTGGTACCGCATTGCTACGATAATCCAATCCAGAAAGAGGCCAGGATCTGGCTAACAAGTATGCGAAAAATGTGAAAGTACGAGCCAGATGAGGGCAAATCCCAGACCTAACCGAGACATAACCGGCGCTATCCTCTAAAATATTAATCGCAACCAGGTATAATTGACTGTTTCGGTGTGGTACTGCATTACTACGTGATCCAGACCAGAAAAAGGTCAGGATCTGGCCAACAAGGATGAGAAAAATGCGAATATTTGATCCAGATGATTGCAAATACCAGAACTAACCCTGACATAACCAGCGTTATCCTCTAAAATACGAATCGGAACATGCTTTTAATGACTGTTTCAGTGTGGTAACACATTACTACGAGGTCCAAACCAGAAAAATCCCAGGATCGGGCCAACAAGAATGCGAGAAACGCGAAAGTACGAGCCACCACAGGGAAAATCCCAGACCTAACCCAGACATAACGGCGTTATCCGCTAAAATATTAATCGCAACCAGGTGTAATTGACTGTTTCGGTGTGGTACCGCATTGCTACGATGATCCAAACCAGAAAGAGGCCAGGATCTGGCCAACAAGTATGCGAAAAATGCGAAAGTATGAGCCAGATGATTGCAAATCCCAGACCTAACCGAGACATAACCGGCGTTATCCCCTAAAATATTAATCGCAACCAGGTTTAATTGACTGTTTCGGTGTGGTACTGCATTACTACGTGATCCAGACCAGAAAAAGGCCAGGATCTGGCCAACAAGTATGCGCAAAATGCGAAAGTACGAGCCAGATGAGGGCAAATCCCAGACCTAACCGAGACATAACCGGCGCTATCCTCTAAAATATTAATCGCAACCAGGTATAATTGACTGTTTCGGTGTGGTACCGCATTGCTACGATGATCCAATCCAGAAAGAGGCCAGGATCTGGCTAACAAGTATGCGAAAAATGCGAAAGTACGAGCCAGATGAGGGAAAATCCCAGACCTAACCGAGACGTAACCGGCGTTATCCCCTAAAATATTAATCGCAACCAGGTATAATTGACTGTTTCGGTGTGGTACCGCATTGCTACGATGATCCAAACCAGAAAGAGGCCAGGATCTGGCCAACAAGTATGCGAAAAATGCGAAAGTATGAGCCAGATGATTGCAAATACCAGAACTAACCCAGACATAACCAGCGTTATCCTATAAAATATTAATCGCAACCAGGTTTAATTGACTGTTTCGGTGTGGTACTGCATTACTACGTGATCCAGACCAGAAAAAGGCCAGGATCTGGCCAACAAGTATGCGCAAAATGCGAAAGTACGAGCCAGATGAGGGCAAATCCCAGACCTAACCGAGACATAACCGGCGTTATCCCCTAAAATATTAATCGCAACCAGGTTTAATTGACTGTTTCGGTGTGGTACTGCATTACTACGTGATCCAGACCAGAAAAAGGCCAGGATCTGGCCAACAAGTATGCGCAAAATGCGAAAGTACGAGCCAGATGAGGGCAAATCCCAGACCTAACCGAGACATAACCGGTGTTATCCTGTAAAATATTAAGCGCAACCAGGTTTAATTGACTGTTTCGGTGTGGAACCACATTACTACGGGATCCAAACCAGAAAAAACTCAGGATCTGGCCGACAAGTATGCGCAAAATGCGAAAGTACGAGCCAGATGAGGGTAAATCCCAGACCTATCCGAGACATAACCGGCGCTATCCTCTAAAATATTAATCGCAACCAGGTATAATTGACTGTTTCGGTGTGGTACCGCATTGCTACGATGATCCAATCCAGAAAGAGGCCAGGATCTGGCTAACAAGTATGCGAAAAATGCGAAAGTACGAGCCAGATGAGGGCAAATCCCAGACCTAACCGAGACATAACCGGCGCTATCCTCTAAAATATTAATCGCAACCAGGTATAATTGACTGTTTCGGTGTGGTACTGCATTACTACGTGATCCAGACCAGAAAAAGGCCAGGATCTGGCCAACAAGGATGAGAAAAATGCGAATATTTGATCCAGATGATTGCAAATACCAGAACTAACCCTGACATAACCAGCGTTATCCTCTAAAATACGAATCGGAACATGCTTTTAATGACTGTTTCAGTGTGGTAACACATTACTACGAGGTCCAAACCAGAAAAATCCCAGGATCGGGCCAACAAGAATGCGAGAAACGCGAAAGTACGAGCCACATGAGGGAAAATCCCAGACCTAACCCAGACATAACGGCGTTATCCGCTAAAATATTAATCGCAACCAGGTGTAATTGACTGTTTCGGTGTGGTACCCCATTGCTACGATGGTCCAAACCAGAAAGAGGCCAGGATCTGGCCAACAAGTATGCGAAAAATGCGAAAGTATGAGCCAGATGATTGCAAATCCCAGACCTAACCGAGACATAACCGGCGTTATCCCCGAAAATATTAATCGCAACCAGGTTTAATTGACTGTTTCGGTGTGGTACTGCATTACTACGTGATCCAGACCAGAAAAAGGCCAGGATCTGGCCAACAAGTATGCGCAAAATGCGAAAGTACGAGCCAGATGAGGGCAAATCCCAGACCTAACCGAGACATAACCGGCGCTATCCTCTAAAATATTAATCGGAACCAGGTATAATTGACTGTTTCGGTGTGGTACCGCATTGCTACGATGATCCAATCCAGAAAGAGGCCAGGATCTGGCTAACAAGTATGCGAAAAATGCGAAAGTACGAGCCAGATGAGGGCAAATCCCAGACCAAACCGAGACATAACCGGTGTTATCCTGTAAAATATTAATCGCAACCAGGTTTAATTGACTGTTTCGGTGTGGAACCACATTACTACAGGATCCAAACCAGAAAAAACTCAGGATCTGGCCGACAAGCATCCGAAAAATGCGAAAGTATGAGCCAGATGATTGGAAATACCAGAACTATGCCTGACATAAACAGCGTTATCCTCTAAAATACGAATCGGAACATGCTTTTAATGACTGTTTCAGTGTGGTAGCACATTACTACGAGATCCAAACCAGAAAAATCCCAGGATCGGGCCAACAAGAATGCGAGAAACGCGAAAGTACGAGCCACATGAGGGAAAATCCCAGACCTAACCCAGACATAACCGGCGTTATCCGCTAAAATATTAATCGCAACCAGGTTTAATTGACTGTTTCGTTGTGGAACCACATTACTACGGGATCCAAACCAGAAAGAACCCAGGATCTGGCCAACAAGTATGCGAAAAATGCGAAAGAACGATCCAGATGAGGGCAAATCCCAGACCTATCCGAGACATAACTGGCGTTATCCTCTAAAATAGTAATTGCAATCAGGTTTAATTAACTGTTTCAGTGTGGTACCACATTACTACGTGATCCAAATCAGAAAAAGCCCAGGAACTGGCCAACAAGTATGCGAAAAATGTGAAAGTACGAGCCAGATGAGGGCAAATCCCAGACCTAACCGAGACATAACCGGCGTTATCCTCTAAAATATTAATCGCAACCAGGTTTATTTGACTGTTTTGGTGAGGTAACGCATTACTACGTGATCCAAACTAGATAAAGCCCAGGATCTGGCCAACAAGTATCAGAAAAATTCGAAAGTTCGAGCCAGATGAGGGCAAATACCAGACCTAACCCAGACAAAACCGGCGTTATCCCATAAAATATTAATCGCAACCAGGTTTAATTGACTGTTTCGGTGTGGTACCGCATTGCTACGATGTTCCAAACCAGAAAGAGGCCAGGATCTGGCTAACAAGTATGCGAAAAATGCGAAAGTACGAGCCAGATGAGGGCAAATCCCAGACCAAGCCGAGACATAACCTGCGTTATCCTGTAAAATATTAATCGCAACCAGGTTTAATTGACTGTTTCGGTGTGGTACCGCATTACTACGTGATCCAAACCAGAAAAAGGCCAGGATCTGGCCAACAAGTATGAGAAATATGCGAAAGTTCGAGCCAGATGAGGGCAAATCCCAGACCAAGCCGAGACATAACCTGCGTTATCCTGTAAAATATTAATCGCAACCAGGTTTAATTGACTGTTTCGGTGTGGTACCGCATTACTACGTGATCCAAACCAGAAAAAGGCCAGGATCTGGCCAACAAGTATGAGAAATATGCGAAAGTTCGAGCCAGATGAGGGCAAATCCCAGACCAAGCCGAGACATAACCTGCGTTATCCTGTAAAATATTAATCGCAACCAGGTTTAATTGACTGTTTCGTTGTGGAACCACATTACTACGGGATCCAAACCAGAAAGAACCCAGGATCTGGCCAACAAGTATGCGAAAAATGCGAAAGAACGATCCAGATGAGGGCAAATCCCAGACCTATCCGAGACATAACTGGCGTTATCCTCTAAAATAGTAATTGCAATCAGGTTTAATTAACTGTTTCAGTGTGGTACCACATTACTACGTGATCCAAATCAGAGAAAGCCCAGGAACTGGCCAACAAGTATGCGAAAAATGTGAAAGTACGAGCCAGATGAGGGCAAATCCCAGACCTAACCGAGACATAACCGGCGTTATCCTCTAAAATATTAATCGCAACCAGGTTTATTTGACTGTTTTGGTGAGGTAACGCATTACTACGTGATCCAAACTAGATAAAGCCCAGGATCTGGCCAACAAGTATCAGAAAAATGCGAAAGTTCGAGCCAGATGAGGGCAAATACCAGACCTAACCCAGACAAAACCGGCGTTATCCCATAAAATATTAATCGCAACCAGGTTTAATTGACTGTTTCGGTGTGGTACCGCATTGCTACGATGTTCCAAACCAGAAAGAGGCCAGGATCTGGCTAACAAGTATGCGAAAAATGCGAAAGTACGAGCCAGATGAGGGCAAATCCCAGACCAAGCCGAGACATAACCTGCGTTATCCTGTAAAATATTAATCGCAACCAGGTTTAATTGACTGTTTCGGTGTGGTACCGCATTACTACGTGATCCAAACCAGAAAAAGGCCAGGATCTGGCCAACAAGTATGAGAAATATGCGAAAGTTCGAGCCAGATGAGGGCAAATCCCAGACCAAGCCGAGACATAACCTGCGTTATCCTGTAAAATATTAATCGCAACCAGGTTTAATTGACTGTTTCGGTGTGGTACCGCATTACTACGTGATCCAAACCAGAAAAAGGCCAGGATCTGGCCAACAAGTATGAGAAATATGCGAAAGTTCGAGCCAGATGAGGGCAAATCCCAGACCAAGCCGAGACATAACCTGCGTTATCCTGTAAAATATTAATCGCAACCAGGTTTAATTGACTGTTTCGGTGTGGTACTGCATTACTACGTGATCCAGACCAGAAAAAGGCCAGGATCTGGCCAACAAGTATGCGCAAAATGCGAAAGTACGAGCCAGATGAGGGCAAATCCCAGACCTAACCGAGACATAACCGGCGCTATCCTCTAAAATATTAATCGGAACCA
Source organism: Colletes latitarsis (assembly GCF_051014445.1). Lineage (NCBI taxonomy): Eukaryota > Metazoa > Arthropoda > Insecta > Hymenoptera > Colletidae > Colletes > Colletes latitarsis. The sequence goes on along the minus strand of NW_027488375.1, from coordinate 5,906,528 downwards.
GGTATAATTGACTGTTTCGGTGTGGTACCGCATTGCTACGATGATCCAATCCAGAAAGAGGCCAGGATCTGGCCAACAAGGATGAGAAAAATGCGAATATATGATCAAGATGATTGCAAATACCAGAACTAACCCAGACATAACCGACGTTATCCCCTAAAATATTAATCGCAACCAGGTTTAATTGACTGTTTCGGTGTGGTACTGCATTGCTACGATGATCCAAACCAGAAAGAGGCCATGATCTGGCCAACAAGTATGCGAATAATGCGAAAGTATGAGCCAGATGATTGCAAATACCAGAACTAACCCAGACATAACCGACGTTATCCCCTAAAATATTAATCGCAACCAGGTTTAATTGACAGTTTCGGTGTGGTACCGCATTACTACGTGATCCAAACCAGAGAAAGGCCAGGATCTGGCCAACAAGGATGAGAAAAATGCGAATATATGATCAAGATGATTGCAAATACCAGAACTAACCCAGACATAACCAGCGTTATCCTCTAAAATACGAATCGGAACATGCTTTTAATGACTGTTTCAGTGTGGTAACACATTACTACGTGATCCAAACCAGAAACATCCCAGGATCTGGCCGACAAGTATTCGAAAAATGCGATAGTATGAGCCTGAGGAGGGCAAATACCTGAGTTAACACAGACATAACCGCCGTTATCCTCTAAAATATTAATCGCAACCGGGTTTAATTGGCTGTTACCGTGTGGAACCACATTACTACGGGATCCAAACCAGAAAAAACCCAGGATCTGGCCAACAAGTATGCGAAAAATGCGAAAGTATGAGACAGATGATTGCAAATACCAGAACTAACCCAGACATAACCGCCGTTATCCCCTAAAATATTAATCGCAACCAGGTTTAATTGACTGTTTCGTTGTGGAACCGCATTTCTACGGGATCCAAACCAGAAAAAAACCCAGGATCTGGCCAACAACTATGAGAAAAAGCGAAAGTATGAGCCAGATGATTGCAAATACCAGAACTATCCCAGACACAACCAGCGTTATCCTCTAAAATATTATTCGCAACCAGGTTTAATTGACTGTTTCGGTGCGGTACCACATTACTACGTGGTCCAAGCCAGAATAAGGCCAGGATCTGGCCTACAAGAATGCGAAAAATGCGAAAGTACGAGCCAGATGAGGGCAAATACCAGACCTAACCCAGTCATAACCGGCGTTATCCGCTAAAATATTTATCGCAACCAGGTTTAATTGACTGTTTCGTTGTGGAACCGCATTTCTACGGTATCCAAACCAGAAAAAAACCCAGGATCTGGCCAACAACTATGAGAAAAAGCGAAAGTATGAGCCAGATGATTGCAAATACCAGAACTATCCCAGACATAACCAGCGTTATCCTCTAAAATATTATTCGCAGCCAGGTTTAATTGACTGTTTCAGTCTGGTGCCACTTTACTACGTGGTCCAAGCCAGAAGAAGGCCAGGATCTGGCCAACAAGTATGCGAAAAATGCGAAAGTACGCGCCAGATGAGGGCAAATATCAGACCTAACCGAGACATTACCGGCGTTATCCTCTAAAATATTAATCGCAACCAGGTTCAATTGACTGTTTCGGTGTGGAACCACATTACGACGGGATCCAAACCAGAGAAAGGCCAGGATCTGGCCAACAAGGATGAGAAAAATGCGAAAGTATGAGCAAGATGATTGCAAATACCAGAACTAACCCTGACATAACAAGCGTTATCCTCTAAAATACGAATCGGAACATACTTTTAATGACTGTTTCAGTGTGGTAACACATTACTACGTGATCCAAACCAGAAGCATCCCAGGATCGGGCCAACAAGAATGCGAAAAATGCGAAGGTACGAACCAGATGAGGGAAAATCCCAGACCTAACCGAGACGTAACCGGCGTTATCCCCTAAAATATTAATCGCAACCAGGTATAATTGACTGTTTCGGTGTAGAACCGCATTACTACGTGATCCAAACCAGTAAAAACCCAGGATCTGGCCCACAACTATGAGAAAAACGCGAAAGTATGAGCCAGATGGTTGCAAATACCAGAACTATCCCAGACATAACCAGCGTTATCCTCTAAAATACTTATCGGAACCAGCTTCTATTGACTGTTTCAGTGTGGTACCACATTACTACGTGATCCAAACCAGAAAAGGGCCAGGGTCTGGCCAACAAGTATGCGAAAAATGCGAAAGTCCGAGCCAGATGAGGGCAAATACCAGACCTAACCGAGACATAACCGGCGTTATCCTCTAAAATATTAATCGCAACCCGGGTCAATTGACTGTTTCGGTGTGGAACCACATTACTACGGGATCCAAACCAGAGAAAACCCAGGATCTGGCCAACAGGTATGCGAAAAATGCGAAAGTATGAGCCAGATGATTGCAAATACCAGAACTAACCCAGACATAACCAGCGTTATCCTCTAAAATATTAAACGCAACCAGGTTTAATTGACTGTTTCAGTGTGGTACCACATTACTACGTGATCCAAACCAGAAAAAGCCCAGGATCTGGCCAACAAGTATGCGAAAAACGTGAAAGTACGAGCCAGATGAGGACAAATCCCAGACCTACCCGAGACATAACCGGCGTTATCCTCCAAAATATTAATCTCAACCAGGTTTAATTGACTGTTTCGTTGTGGAACCACATTACTTCGGGATCCAAACCAGACAAAACCCAGGATCTGGCCAACAAGTATGCGAAAAATGCGAAAGTATGAGCCAGATGATTGCAAATACCAGAACTAACCCAGACATAACCGCCGTTATCCCCTAAAATATTAATCGCAACCACGTTTAATTGACTGTTTCGGTGTGGTACCGCATTACTACGTGATCCAAACCAGAGAAAGGCCAGGATCTGGCCAACAAGTATGCGAAAAACGTGAAAGTACGAGTCAGATGAGGACAAATCCCAGACCTACCGGAGACATAACCGGCGTTATCCTCTAAAATATTAATCAAATCCAGTTTAATTGACTGTTTCGTTGTGGAACCACATTACTACGGGATCCAAACCAGAGAAAACCCAGGATCTGGCCGACAGGTATGCGAAAAATGCGAAAGTATGAGCCAGATGATTGCAAATACCAGAACCAACCCAGACATAACCAGCGTTATCCTCTAAAATATTAATCGCAACCAGGTTTAATTGACTGTTTCGGTGTGGTGCCGCATTGCTACGTGATCCAAAAAAGAGAAAGGCCAGGATCTGGCCAACAAGGATGAGAAAATTGCGAAAGTACGAGCCAGATAAGGGCAAATCCCAGACCTAACCGAGACATAACCGGCGTTATCCTCTAAAATATTAATCGCACCCAGATTTAATTGACTGTTTCGGTGTGGTACCGCATTACTACGAGATCCAAACCAGAAAAAGCCCAGGATCTGGCCAACAACTATGAGAAAAACGCGAAAGTACGAGCCAGATGGGGGCAAATCCCAGACCCAACCGCGACATAACCAGCGTTATCCTCTAAAATATTAATCGCAACCAGGTTTAATTGACTGTATCGGTGTGGTACCGCATTACTACGTGATCCAAACCAGAGAAAGGCCAGGATCTGGCCAACAAGGATGAGAAAAATGCGAATATATGATCCAGATGATTGCAAATACCAGAACTAACCCTGACATAGCCAGCGTTATCCTCTAAAATACGCATCGGAACATGCTTTTAATGACTGTTTCAGTGACATAGCCAGCGTTATCCTGCAAAATACGCATCGGAACATGCTTTTAATGACTGTTTCAGTGTGGTACCACATTACTACGTTATCCAAACCAGAAAAAAACCCAGGATCTGGCCAACAACTATGAGAAAAAGCGAAAGTATGAGCCAGATGATTGCAAATACCAGAACTATCCCAGACATAACCAGCGTTATCCTCTAAAATATTATTCGCAACCAGGTTTAATTGACTGTTTCGGTGCGGTACCACATTACTACGTGGTCCAAGCCAGAATAAGGCCAGGATCTGGCCTACAAGAATGCGAAAAATGCGATAGTACGAGCCAGATGAGGGCAAATACCAGACCTAACCCAGTCATAACCGGCGTTATCCGCTAAAATATTAATCGCAACCAGGTTTAATTGACTGTTTCGTTGTGGAACCGCATTTCTACGGGATCCAAACCAGAAAAAAACCCAGGATCTGGCCAACAACTATGAGAAAAAGCGAAAGTATGAGCCAGATGATTGCAAATACCAGAACTATCCCAGACATAACCAGCGTTATCCTCTAAAATATTATTCGCAGCCAGGTTTAATTGACTGTTTCAGTCTGGTGCCACTTTACTACGTGGTCCAAGCCAGAAGAAGGCCAGGATCTGGCCAACAAGTATGCGAAAAATGCGAAAGTCCGAGCCAGATGAGGGCAAATACCAGACCTAACCGAGACATAACCGGCGTTATCCTCTAAAATATTAATCGCAACCCGGGTCAATTGACTGTTTCGGTGTTGAACCACATTACTACGGGATCCAAACCAGAGAAAACCCAGGATCTGGCCAACAGGTATGCGAAAAATGCGAAAGTATGAGCCAGATGATTGCAAATACCAGAACTAACCCAGACATAACCAGCGTTATCCTCTAAAATATTAAACGCAACCAGGTTTAATTGACTGTTTCAGTGTGGTACCACATTACTACGTGATCCAAACCAGAAAAAGCCCAGAATCTGGCCAACAAGTATGCGAAAAACGTGAAAGTACGAGCCAGATGAGGACAAATCCCAGACCTACCCGAGACATAACCGGCGTTATCCTCCAAAATATTAATCTCAACCAGGTTTAATTGACTGTTTCGTTGTGGAACCACATTACTACGGGATCCAAACCAGACAAAACCCAGGATCTGGCCAACAAGTATGCGAAAAATGCGAAAGTATGAGCCAGATGATTGCAAATACCAGAACTAACCCAGACATAACCGCCGTTATCCCCTAAAATATTAATCGCAACCACGTTTAATTGACTGTTTCGGTGTGGTACCGCATTACTACGTGATCCAAACCAGAGAAAGGCCAGGATCTGGCCAACAAGGATGAGAAAAATGCGAATATACGATCCAGATGATTGCAAATACCAGAACTAACCCTGACATAACCAGCGTTATCCTCTAAAATATTAATCGCAACCAGGTATAATTGACTGTTTCGGTGTGGTACCGCATTGCTACGATGATCCAAACCAGAAAAAGGCCATGATCTGGCCAACAAGTATGCGAAAAATGCGAAAGTATGAGCCAGATGATTGGAAATACCAGAACTATGCCTGACATAACCAGCGTTATCCTCTAAAATACGAATCGGAACATGTTTCTAATGACAGATTCAGTGTGGTAACACATTACTACGAGATCCAAACCTGAAAAATCCCAGGTTCAGGCCAACAAGAATGCGAGAAACGCGAAAGTACGAGCCAAATGAGGGAAAATCCCGGACCTAACCCAGACATGACCGGCGTTATCCTCTAAAATATTAATCGCAACCAGGTTTAATTGACTGTTTCAGTGTGGTACCACATTACTACGTGATCCAAACCAGAAAAAGCCCAGGATCTGGCCAAAAAGTATGCGAAAAACGCGAATGTATGAGCCAGATGATTGCAAATACCAGAACTAACTCAGACATAACCAGCGTTATCCTCTAAAATACAGATCGGAAGCAGCTTCTATTGACTGTTTCAGTGTGGTACCACATTACTACGTGATCCAAACCAGAAAAAGGCCTGGATCTGGCCAACAAGTATGCGAAAAACGTGAAAGTACGAGTCAGATGAGGACAAATCCCAGACCTACCGGAGACATAACCGGCGTTATCCTCTAAAATATTAATCAAATCCAGTTTAATTGACTGTTTCGTTGTGGAACCACATTACTACGGGATCCAAACCAGAGAAAACCCAGGATCTGGCCGACAGGTATGCGAAAAATGCGAAAGTATGAGGCAGATGATTGCAAATACCAGAACCAACCCAGACATAACCAGCGTTATCCTCTAAAATATTAATCGCAACCAGGTTTAATTGACTGTTTCGGTGTGGTGCCGCATTGCTACGTGATCCAAAAAAGAGAAAGGCCAGGATCTGGCCAACAAGGATGAGAAAATTGCGAAAGTACGAGCCAGATAAGGGCAAATCCCAGACCTAACCGAGACATAACCGGCGTTATCCTCTAAAATATTAATCGCACCCAGATTTAATTGACTGTTTCGGTGTGGTACCGCATTACTACGAGATCCAAACCAGAAAAAGCCCAGGATCTGGCCAACAACTATGAGAAAAACGCGAAAGTACGAGCCAGAAGGGGGCAAATCCCAGACCCAACCGCGACATAACCAGCGTTATCCTCTAAAATATTAATCGCAACCAGGTTTAATTGACTGTATCGGTGTGGTACCGCATTACTACGTGATCCAAACCAGAGAAAGGCCAGGATCTGGCCAACAAGGATGAGAAAAATGCGAATATATGATCCAGATGATTGCAAATACCAGAACTAACCCTGACATAGCCAGCGTTATCCTCTAAAATACGCATCGGAACATGCTTTTAATGACTGTTTCAGTGACATAGCCAGCGTTATCCTGCAAAATACGCATCGGAACATGCTTTTAATGACTGTTTCAGTGTGGTACCACATTACTACGTTATCCAAACCAGAAAAAGCCCAGGATCTGGCCAACAAGTATGCGAAAAACGTGAAAGTACGAGCCAGATGAGGACAAATCCCAGACCTACCCGAGACATAACCGGCGTTATCCTCCAAAATATTAATCTCAACCAGGTTTAATTGACTGTTTCGTTGTGGACCCACATTACTACGGTACCCAAACCAGACAAAACCCAGGATCTGGCCAACAAGTATGCGAAAAATGCGAAAGTATGAGCCAGATGATTGCAAATACCAGAACTAACCCACACATAACCGGCGTTATCCCCTAAAATATTAATCGCAACCAGGTTTAATTGACTGTTTCGGTGTGGTACTGCATTACTACGTGAACCAGACCAGAAAAAGGCCAGGATCTGGCCAACAAGTATGCGAAAAATGCGAAAGTATGAGCCAGATGATTGCAAATACCAGAACTAACCCAGACATAACCAGCGTTATCCTCTAAAATATTAATCGCAACCAGGTTTAATTGACTGTTTCGGTGTTGTACCGCATTACTACGTGATCCAAACCAGAAAGAGGCCAGGATCTGGCCAACAAGAATGCGAAAAAAGCGAAAGTACGAGCCAGATGTGGGCAAATCCCAGACCTACCCGAGACATAACCGGCGTTATCCTCTAAAATAGTAATCGCAACCAGGTTTAATTGACTGTTTCAGTGTGGTACCGCATTACTACGTGATCCAAACCAGAGAAAGGCCAGGGTCTGGCCAACAAGGATGAGAAAAATGCGAATATATGATCCAGATGATTGCAAATACCAGAACTAACCCTGACATAACCAGGGTTATCCTCTAAAATACGCATCGGAACATGCTTTTAATGACTGTTTCAGTGTGGTACCACATTACTACGATGATCCAAACCAGAAAAAGGCCAGGATCTGTCCAACAAGTATGCGAAAAATGAGAAAGTCCGAGCCAGATGAGGGCAAATACCAGACCTATCCGAGACATAACCACCGTTATCCTCTAAAATACTTATCGGAACCAGCTTCTATTGACTGTTTCCGTGTGGTACCACATTACTACGTGATCCAAACCAGAAATGGGTCAGGGTCTGGCCAACAAGTATGCGAAAAATGCGAAAGTCCGAGCCAGATGAGGGCAAATACCAGACCTAACCGAGACATAACCAGCGTTATCCTCTAAAATATTAATCGCAACCAGATTCAATTGACTGTTTCGGTGTGGAACCACATTACTACGGGATCCAAACCAGAAAAAACCCAGGATCTGGCCGACAACTATGAGAAAAACGCGAAGGTACGAGCCAGATGGGGGCAAATCCCAGACCTAACTGAGACATAACCAGCGTTATCCTCTAAAATAGTAATCGCAACCAGGTTTAATTGACTGTTTCAGTGTGGTACCACATTACTACGTGATCCAAACCAGAAAAAGCCCAGGATCTGGCCACCAAGTATGCGAAATCGTGAATGTACGAGCCAGATGAGGACAAATCCCAGACCTACGCGAGACATAACCGGCGTTATCCTCTAAAATATTAATCTCAACCAGGTTTAATTGACTGTTTCGTTGTGGAACCACATAACTACGGGATCCAAACCAGACAAAACCCAGGATCTGGCCAACAAGTATGCGAAAAATGCGAAAGTATGAGCCAGATGATTGCAAATACCAGAACTAACCCAGACATAACCAGCGTTATCCTCTAAAATATAAATCGCAACCAGGTTTAATTGACTGTTCCGTTGTGGAACCGCATTACTACGTGATCCAAACCAGTAAAAACCCAGGATCTGGCCAACAACTATGAGAAAAACGCGAAAGTATGAGCCAGATGATTGCAAATACCAGAACTATCCCAGACATAACCAGCGTTATCCTCTAAAATACTTATCGGAACCAGCTTCTATTGCCTGTTTCAGTGTGGTACCACATTACTACGTGATCCAAACCAGAAAAGGGCCAGGGTCTGGCCAACAAGTATGCGAAAAATGCGAAAGTCCGAGCCAGATGAGGGCAAATACCAGACCTAACCGAGACATAACCGGCGTTATCCTCTAAAATATTAATCGCAACCCGGGTCAATTGACTGTTTCGGTGTGGAACCACATTACTACGGGTTCCAAACCAGAGAAAACCCAGGATCTGGCCAACAGGTATGCGAAAAATGCGAAAGTATGAGCCAGATGATTGCAAATACCAGAACTAACCCAGACATAACCGGCGTTATCCCCTAAAATATTAATCGCAACCAGGTTTAATTGACTGTTTCGGTGTGGTACTGCATTACTACGTGAACCAGACCAGAAAAAGGCCAGGATCTGGCCAACAAGTATGCGAAAAATGCGAAAGTATGAGCCAGATGATTGCAAATACCAGAACTAACCCAGACATAACCAGCGTTATCCTCTAAAATATTAATCGCAACCAGGTTTAATTGACTGTTTCGGTGTTGTACCGCATTACTACGTGATCCAAACCAGAAAGAGGCCAGGATCTGGCCAACAAGAATCCGAAAAAAGCGAAAGTACGAGCCAGATGTGGGCAAATCCCAGACCTACCCGAGACATAACCGGCGTTATCCTCTAAAATAGTAATCGCAACCAGGTTTTATTGACTGTTTCAGTGTGGTACCACATTACTACGTGATCGAAACCAGAAAAAGCCCAGGATCTGGCCAACAAGTAAGCGAAAAACGTGAAAGTACGAGCCAGATGAGGACAAATCCCAGACCTATCCGAGACATAACCGGCGTTATCCTCCAAAATATTAATCTCAACCAGGTTTAACTGACTGTTTCGTTGTGGAACCACATTACAACGGTATCCAAACCAGACAAAACCCAGGATCTGGCCAACAAGTATGCGAAAAATGCGAAAGTATGAGCCAGATGATTGCAAATACCAGAACTAACCCAGACATAACCGGCGTTATCCCCTAAAATATTAATCGCAACCAGGTTTAATTGACTGTTTCGGTGTGGTACCGCATTACTACGTGATCCAAACCAGAGAAAGGCCAGGGTCTGGCCAACAAGGATGAAAAAAATGCGAATATATGATCCAGATCATTGCAAATACCAGAACTAACCCTGACATAACCAGGGTTATCCTCTAAAATACGCATCGGAACATGCTTTTAATGACTGTTTCAGTGTGGTACCACATTACTACGTTATCCAAACCAGAAAAAGCCCAGTATCGGGCCAACAAGTATGCGAAAAATGCGAAAGTACGAGGCAGATGAGGGAAAATCCCAGACCTAACCGAGACGTAACCGGCGCTATTCCCTAAAATATTAATCGCAACCAGGTATAATTGACTGTTTCGGTGTGGTACCGCATTGCTACGATGATCCAAACCAGAAAAAGGCCAGGATCTGGCCAACAAGTATGCGAAAAATGCGAAAGTATGAGCCAGATGATTGCAAATACCAGAACTAACCCAGACATAACCGGCGTTATCCCCTAAAATATTAATCGCAACCAGGTTTAATTGACTGTTTCGGTGTGGTACCGCATTACTACGTGATCCAAACCAGAGAAAGGCCAGGGTCTGGCCAACAAGGATGAGAAAAATGCGAATATATGATCCAGATCATTGCAAATACCAGAACTAACCCTGACATAACCAGGGTTATCCTCTAAAATACGCATCGGAACATGCTTTTAATGACTGTTTCAGTGTGGTACCACATTACTACGTTATCCAAACCAGAAAAAGCCCAGTATCGGGCCAACAAGTATGCGAAAAATGCGAAAGTACGAGCCAGATGAGGGAAAATCCCAGACCTAACCGAGACGTAACCGGCGCTATTCCCTAAAATATTAATCGCAACCAGGTATAATTGACTGTTTCGGTGTGGTACCGCATTGCTACGATGATCCAAACCAGAAAAAGGCCAGGATCTGGCCAACAAGTATGCGAAAAATGAGAAAGTCCGAGCCAGATGAGGGCAAATACCAGACCTATCCGAGACATAACCGGCGTTATCCTCTAAAATAATAATCGCAACCAGGTTCAGCTGACTGTTTCGGTGTGGAACCACATTACTACGTGATCCAAACCAGAAAAAGGCCAGGATCTGGCCAACAAGTATGCGAAAAATGCGAAAGTACGAGCCAGATGAGGGCAAATACCAGACCTAGCCCAGACATAACCGGCGTTATCCGCTAAAATATTAATCGCAACCCGGTTTAATTGACTGTTTCGTTGTGGAACCGCATTACTACGTGATCCAATCCAGAAAAAACTCAGGATCTGGCCAACAACTATGAGAAAAACGCGAAAGTATGAGCCAGATGATTGCAAATACCAGAACTAACCCAGACATAACCGGCGCTATTCCCTAAAATATTAATCGCAACCAGGTATAATTGACTGTTTCGGTGTGGTACCGCATTGCTACGATGATCCAAACCAGAAAGAGGCCAGGATCTGGATAACAAGTATGCGAAAAATACGAAAGTACGAGCCTGATGAGGGAAAATCCCAGACCTAACCGAGACGTAACCGGCGTTATCCCCTAAGATATTAATCGCAACCAGGTTTAATTGACTGTTTCGGTGTGGAACCACATTACTACGGGATCCAAACCAGAAAAAACTCAGGATCTGGCCGACAAGTATACGAAAAATGCGATAGTATGAGCCAGAGGAGGGCAAATACCAGACCTAACCGAGACATAACCGGCGCTATCCTCTAAAATATTAATCGCAACCAGGTATAATTGACTGTTTCGGTGTGGTACCGCATTACTACGTGATCCAAACCAGAAAAAGCCCAGGGTCTGGCCAACAAGTATGCGAAAAACGCGAAAGTATGTGCCAGATGAGGGCTAATCCCAGTCCTAACCGAGACATAACCGGCGTTATCCTCTAAAATATTAATCGCAACCAGGTATAATTGACTGTTTCAGTGTGGTACCACATTACTACGTGATCCAAACCAGAAAAGGGCCAGGGTCTGGCCAATAAGTATGCGAAAAATGCGAAAGTCCGAGCCAGATGAGGGCAAATACCAGACCTAACCCGGACATAACCGGCGTTATCCGCTAAAATATTAATCGCAACCAGGTTTAATTGATTGTTTCGTTGTGGAACCGCATTACTACGGGATCCAAACCAGAAAAAAACCCATGACCTGGCCAACAACTATGAGAAAAGGCAAAAGTATGAGCCAGATGATTGCAAATACCAGAACTATCCCAGACATAACCAGCGTTATCCTCTAAAATATTATTCGCAACCAGGTTTAATTGACTGTTTCAGTCTGGAGCCACTTTACTACGTGGTCCAAGACAGAAGAAGGCCAGGATCTGGCCAACAAGTATGCGAAAAATGCGAAGGTCCGAGCCAGATGAGGGCAAATACCAGACCTAACCGAGACATAACCGGCGTTATCCTCTAAAATATTAATCGCAACCAGGTTCAATTGACTGTTTCGGTGTGGAACCACATTACTACGGGATCCAAACCAGAAAAAAACCCAGGATCTGGCCAACAACTATGAGAAAAACGCGAAAGTATGAGCCAGAAGATTGCAAATACCAGAACTATCCCAGGCATAACCAGCGTTATCCTCTAAAATATTATTCGCAACCAGGTTTAATTGACTGTTTCGTTGTGGAACCCCATTACTGCGGGATCCAAACCAGAAAAAACCCAGGATCTGGCCAACAAGTATGCGAAAAATGCGAAAGTACGATCCAGATGAGGGCAAATCCCAGACCTAACCGAGACATAACCGGCGCTATCCTCTAAAATATTAATCGCAACCAGGTATAATTGACTGTTTCGGTGTGGTACCGCATTACTACGTGATCCAAACCAGAAAAAGCCCAGGGTCTGGCCAACAAGTATGCGAAAAACGCGAAAGTATGTGCCAGATGAGGGCTAATCCCAGTCCTAACCGAGACATAACCGGCGTTATCCTCTAAAATATTAATCGCAACCAGGTATAATTGACTGTTTCAGTGTGGTACCACATTACTACGTGATCCAAACCAGAAAAGGGCCAGGGTCTGGCCAATAAGTATGCGAAAAATGCGAAAGTCCGAGCCAGATGAGGGCAAATACCAGACCTAACCGAGACATAACCGGCGTTATCCTCTGAAATATTAATCGCAACCAGGTTCAATTGACTGTTTCTGTGTGGAACCACATTACTACGGGATCCAAACCAGAAAAAGGCCATGATCTGGCCAACAGGTATGCGAAAAACGCGAAAGCATGTGCCAGATGAGGGCTAATCCCAAACCTAACCGAGACATAATCGGCGTTATCCTCTAAAATATTAATCGCAACCAGGTATAATTGACTGTTTCAGTGTGGTACCACATTACTACGTGATCCAAACCAGAAAAGGGCCAGGGTCTGGCCAACAAGTGTGCGAAAAATGCGAAAGTACGAGCCAGATGAGGGCAAATCCCAGACCTAACCGAGACATAACCGGCGGTATCCTCTAAAATATTAATCGCAACCAGGTTTATTTGACTGTTTCGGTGTGGTAAAGCATTACTACGTGATCCAAACCAGATAAAGCCCAGGATCTGGCAACCAAGAATGCGAAAAATGCGAAAGTACGAGCCAGATGATTGCATATACCAGAACTATCCCAGACATAACCAGCGTTATCCTCTAAAATACGCATCGGAACATGCTTTTAATGACTGTTTCAGTGTGGTACCACATTACTACCTGATCCAAACCAGAAAAAGCCGAGGATCGGGCCAACAACAATGCGGAAGACGCGAAAGTATGAGCCAGATGATTGCAAATACCAGAACTAACACAGACATATCCAGCGTTATCCTCAAAAATGCTAATCGGAACCAGCTTTTATTGACAGTGTGGTACCGCATTACTACGTGATCCAAACCTGAAAGAGGCCAGGATCTGGCCAACAAGTATGCGAAAAACGCGAAAGTACGAGCCAGATGATTGCAAATACCAGAACTCACCCAGACAAAACCAGCGTTATCCTCTAAAATATTATTCGCATCCAGGTTTAATTGACTGTTTCGGTGTGGTACCACATTACTACGGGATCCAAACCAGAGAAAACCCAGGATCTGGCCAACAAGAATGCGAAAAATGCGAAAGTACGCGCCAGATGAGGGCAAATATCAGACCTAACCGAGACATTACCGGCGTTATCCTCTAAAATATTAATCGCAACCAGGTTCAATTGACTGTTTCGGTGTGGAACCACATTACGACGGGATCCAAACCAGAGAAAGGCCAGGATCTGGCCAACAAGGATGAGAAAAATGCGAAAGTATGAGCAAGATGATTGCAAATACCAGAACTAACCCTGACATAACAAGCGTTATCCTCTAAAATACGAATCGGAACATGCTTTTAATGACTGTTACAGTGTGGTAACACATTACTACGTGATCCAAACCAGAAGCATCCCAGGATCGGGCCAACAAGAATGCGAAAAATGCGAAAGTACGAACCAGATGAGGGAAAATCCCAGAACTAACCCAGACATAACCGCCGTTATCCTCTAAAATATTAATCGCAACCCGGGTCAATTGACTGTTTCGGTGTGGAACCGCATTACTACGTGATCCAAACCAGAGAAAGGCCAGGATCTGGCCAAGAAGGATGAGAAAAATGCGAAAGTACGAGCCAAATGAGGGAAAATCCCGGACCTAACCCAGACATGACCGGCGTTATCCTCTAAAATATTAATCGCAACCAGGTTTAATTGACTGTTTCAGTGTGGTACCACATTACTACGTGATCCAAACCAGAAAAAGCCCAGGATCTGGCCAACAAGTATGCGAAAAACGCGAATGTATGAGCCAGATGATTGCAAATACCAGAACTAACTCAGACATAACCAGCGTTATCCTCTAAAATACAGATCGGAAGCAGCTTCTATTGACTGTTTCAGTGTGGTACCACATTACTACGTGATCCAAACCAGAAAAAGGCCTGGATCTGGCCAACAAGTATGCGAAAAACGTGAAAGTACGAGTCAGATGAGGACAAATCCCAGACCTACCGGAGACATAAACGGCGTTATCCTCTAAAATATTAATCAAATCCAGTTTAATTGACTGTTTCGTTGTGGAACCACATTACTACGGGATCCAAACCAGAGAAAACCCAGGATCTGGCCAACAGGTATGCGAAAAATGCGAAAGTATGAGCCAGATGATTGCAAATACCAGAACAAACCCAGACATAACCAGCGTTATCCTCTAAAATATTAATCGCAACCAGGTTTAATTGACTGTTTCGGTGTGGTGCCGCATTGCTACGTGATCCAAACCAGAGAAAGGCCAGGATCTGGCCAACAAGGATGAGAAAAATGCGAAAGTACGAGCCAGATAAGGGCAAATCCCAGACCTAACCGAGACATAACCGGCGTTATCCTCTAAAATATTAATCGCACCCAGATTTAATTGACTGTTTCGGTGTGGTACCGCATTACTACGAGATCCAAACCAGAAAAAGCCCAGGATCTGGCCAACAACTATGAGAAAAACGCGAAAGTACGAGCCAGATGGGGGCAAATCTCAGACCCAACCGCGACATAACCAGCGTTATCCTCTAAAATATTAATCGCAACCAGGTTTAATTGACTGTTTCGGTGTGGTACCGCATTACTACGTGATCCAAACTAGAGAAAGGCCAGGATCTGGCCAACAAGGATGAGAAAAATGCGAATATATGATCCAGATGATTGCAAATACCAGAACTAACCCTGACATAGCCAGCGTTATCCTCTAAAATACGCATCGGAACATGCTTTTAATGACTGTTTCAGTGACATAGCCAGCGTTATCCTCCAAAATACGCATCGGAACATGCTTTTAATGACTGTTTCAGTGTGGTACCACATTACTACGTTATCCAAACCAGAAAAAGCCCAGGATCTGGCCAACAAGTATGCGAAAAACGTGAAAGTACGAGCCAGATGAGGACAAATCCCAGACCTACCCGAGACATAACCGGCGTTATCCTCCAAAATATTAATCTCAACCAGGTTTAATTGACTGTTTCGTTGTGGACCCACATTACTACGGTACCCAAACCAGACAAAACCCAGGATCTGGCCAACAAGTATGCGAAAAATGCGAAAGTATGAGCCAGATGATTGCAAATACCAGAACTAACCCAGACATAACCGGCGTTATCCCCTAAAATATTAATCGCAACCAGGTTTAATTGACTGTTTCGGTGTGGTACTGCATTACTACGTGAACCAGACCAGAAAAAACCCAGGATCTGGCCAACAACTATAAGAAAAACGCGAAAGTATGAGCCAGATGATTGCAAATACCAGAACTATCCCAGGCATAACCAGGGTTATCCGCTAAAATATTATTCGCAACCAGGTTTAATTGACTGTTTCGGTGTGGTACCACATTACTACGTGGTCCAAGCCAGAAAAAGGCCAGGGTCTGGCCAACAAGAATGCGAAAAATGCGAAAGTACGCGCCAGATGGGGGCAAATACCAGACCTAACCGAGACATTACCGGCATTATCCTCTAAAATATTAATCGCAACCAGATTTAATTGACTGTTTCGGTGTGGCGCCGCATTACTACGTGATCCAAACCAGAAAAAGGCCAGGATCTGGCCAACAAGTATGCGAAAAATGCGAAAGTACGAGCCAGATGAGGGCAAATACCAGACCTAACCCGGACATAACCGGCGTTATCCGCTAAAATATTAATCGCAACCAGGTTTAATTGACTGTTTCGTTGTGGAACCGCATTACTACGGGATCCAAACCAGAAAAAAACCCAGGACCTGGCCAACAACTATGAGAAAAAGCAAAAGTATGAGCCAGATGATTGCAAATACCAGAACTATCCCAGACATAACCAGCGTTATCCTCTAAAATATTATTCGCAACCAGGTTTAATTGACTGTTTCAGTCTGGTGCCACTTTACTACGTGGTCCAAGACAGAAGAAGGCCAGGATCTGGCCAATAAGTATGCGAAAAATGCGAAGTTCCGAGCCAGATGAGGGCAAATACCAGACCTAACCGAGACATAACCGGCGTTATCCTCTAAAATATTAATCGCAACCAGGTTCAATTGACTGTTTCGGTGTGGAACCACATTACTACGGGATCCAAACCAGAAAAAACCCAGGATCTGGCCAACAACTATGTGAAAAACGCGAAAGTATGAGCCAGATGATTGCAAATACCAGAACTATCCCAGGCATAACCAGCGTTATCCTCTAAAATATTATTCGCAACCAGGTTTAATTGACTGTTTCGGTGTGGTACCACATTACTACGTGGTCCAAGCCAGAAAAAGGCCAGGATCTGGCCAACAAGAATGCGATAAATGCGAAAGTACGCGCCAGATGAGGGCAAATACCAGACCTAACCGAGACATTACCGGCATTATCCTCTAAAATATTAATCGCAACCAGATTTAATTGACTGTTTCGGTGTGGTACCGCATTACTACGTGATCCAAACCAGAAAAAGCCCAGGATCTGGCCAACAAGTATTCGAAAAATGCGAAGTTCCGAGTCAGATGAGGGCAAATACCAGACCTAACCGAGACATAACCGGCGTTATCCTCTAAAATATTAATCGCAACCAGGTTTAATTGACTGTTTCGTTGTGGAACCGCATTACTACGGGATCCAAACCAGAAAAAAACCCAGGACCTGGCCAACAACTATGAGAAAAAGCAAAAGTATGAGCCAGATGATTGCAAATACCAGAACTATCCCAGGCATAACCAGGGTTATCCGCTAAAATATTATTCGCAACCACGTTTAATTGACTGTTTCGGTGTGGTACCACATTACTACGTGGTCCAAGCCAGAAAAAGGCCAGGGTCTGGCCAACAAGAATGCGAAAAATGCGAAAGTACGCGCCAGATGAGGGCAAATACCAGACCTAACCGAGACATTACCGGCATTATCCTCTAAAATATTAATCGCAACCAGATTTAATTGACTGCTTCGGTGTGGCGCCGCATTACTACGTGATCCAAACCAGAAAAAGGCCAGGATCTGGCCAACAAGTATGCGAAAAATGCGAAAGTACGAGCCAGATGAGGGCAAATACCAGACCTAACCCGGACATAACCGGCGTTATCCGCTAAAATATTAATCGCAACCAGGTTTAATTGACTGTTTCGTTGTGGAACCGCATTACTACGGGATCCAAACCAGAAAAAAACCCAGGACCTGGCCAACAACTGTGAGAAAAAGCAAAAGTATGAGCCAGATGATTGCAAATACCAGAACAATCCCAGACATAACCAGCGTTATCCTCTAAAATATTATTCGCAAGCAGGTTTAATTGACTGTTTCAGTCTGGTGCCACTTTACTACGTGGTCCAAGACAGAAGAAGGCCAGGATCTGGCCAACAAGTATGCGAAAAATGCGAAGTTCCGAGCCAGATGAGGGCAAATACCAGACCTAACCGAGACATAACCGGCGTTATCCTCTAAAATATTAATCGCAACCAGGTATAATTGACTGTTTCAGTGTGGTACCACATTACTACGTGATCCAAACCAGAAAAGGGCCGGGGTCTGGCCAATAAGTATGCGAAAAATGCGAAAGTCCGAGCCAGATGAGGGCAAATACCAGACCTAACCGTGACATAACCGGCGTTATCCTCTAAAATATTAATCGCAACCAGGTTCAGTTGACTGTTTCTGTGTGGAACCACATTACTACGGGATCCAAACCAGAAAAAGGCCATGATCTCGCCAACAAGTATGCGAAAAACGCGAAAGCATGAGCCAGATGATTGCAAATACCAGAACTATGCCTGAAATAACCACCGTTATCCTCTAAAATACGAATCGGAACATGCTTTTAATGACTGTCTCAGTGTGGTAACACATTACTACGAGATCCAAACCAGAAAAATCCCAGGATCGGGCCAACAAGAATGCGAAAAATGCGAAAGTACGAGCTAGATGTGGGCAAATCCCAGACCTACCCGAGACATAACCGGCGTTATCCTCTAAAATATTAATCGCAACCAGGTTCAATTGACTGTTTCGGTGTGGAACCACATTACTACGGGATCCAAACCAGAAAAAGGCCATGATCTGGCCAACAAGTATGCGAAAAACGCGAAAGCATGTGCCAGATGAGGGCTAATCCCAGACCTAACCGAGACATAATCGGCGTTATCCTCTAAAATATTAATCGCAACCAGGTATAATTGACTGTTTCAGTGTGGTACCACATTACTACGTGATCCAAACCAGAAAAGGGCCAGGGTCTGGCCAACAAGTATGCGAAAAATGCGAAAGTACGAGCCAGATGAGGGCAAATCCCAGACCTAACCGAGACATAACCGGCGGTATCCTCTAAAATATTAATCGCAACCAGGTTTATTTGACTGTTTCGGTGTGGTAACGCATTACTACGTGATCCAAACCAGATAAAGCCCAGGATCTGGCCAACAAGTATGAGAAAAATGCGAAAGTTCGAGCCAGATGAGGGCAAATCCCAGACCTAACCCAGACAAAACCGGCGTTATCCCCTAAAATATTAACCGCAACCAGGTATAATTGACTGTTTCGGTGTGGTACCGCATTGCTACGATGATCCAAGCAAGAAAAAACCCAGGATCTGGCCAACAAGTATGCGAAAATGCGAAAGTACGATCCAGATGAGGGCAAATCCCAGACCTACCCGAGACATAACCGGCGTTATCCTCTAAAATATTATTCGCAACCAGGATTAATTGACTGTTTCGGTGTGGTGCCGCGTTACTACGTGATCCAAACCAGAAAAAGGCCAGGATCTGGCAACCAAGAATGCGAAAAATGCGAAAGTACGAGCCAGATGATTGCATATACCAGAACTATCCCAGACATAACCAGCGTTATCCTCTAAAATACGCATCGGAACATGCTTTTAATGACTGTTCAGTGTGGTACCACATTACTACCTGATCCAAACCAGAAAAAGCCGTGGATCGGGCCAACAACAATGCGGAAGACGCGAAAGTATGAGCCAGATGATTGCAAATACCAGAACTAACACAGACATATCCAGCGTTATCCTCTAAAATACTAATCGGAACCAGCTTTTATTGACAGTGTGGTACCACATTACTACGTGATCCAAACCAGAAAAAGCCCAGGATCTGGCCAACAAGTATGCGAAAAACGCGAATGTATGAGCCAGATGATTGCAAATACCAGAACTAACCCAGACATAACCAGCGTTATCCTCTAAAATACTAATCGGAACCAGCTTCTATTGACTGTTTCAGTGTGGTACCACATTACTACGTGATCCAAACCAGAAAAAGGCCAGGATCTGGCCAACAAGTATGCGAAAAACGCGAAAGTACGAGCCAGATAAGGACAAATCCCAGACCTACCCGAGACATAACCGGCGTTATCCTCTAAAATATTAATCGCAACCAGTTTAATTGACTGTTTCGGTGTGGAACCTCATTACTACGGGATCCAAAACAGAAAAACCCCAGGATCTGGTCAACAAGTATGCGAAAAACGCGAAAGTATGAGCCAGATGATTGCAAATACCAGAACTGACCCAGACATAACCAGCGTTATCCTCTAAAATACTAATCGGAACCAGCTTTTATTGACAGTTTCAGTGTGGTACCACTTCACTACGCGGTCCAATCCAGAAGAAGGCCAGTATGTGGCCAACAAGTATGCGAAAACTGCGAAAGTACGAGCCAGTTGAGGGCAAATACCAGACCTAACCGAGACATAACCGGCGTTATCCTCTAAAATATTAATCGCAACCAGGTTTAATTGACTGTTTCGGTGTGGAACCACATTACTACGGGATCCAAACCAGAAAAAACCCACAATCTGGCCAACAACTATGAGAAAAACGCGAAAGTATGAGCCAGATGGTTGCAAATACCAGAACTATCCCAGACATACCCAGCGTTATCCACTAAAATATTATTCGCAACCAGGTTTAATTGACTGTTTCGGTGTGGTACCACATTACTACGTGGTCCAAGCCAGAAAAGGGCCAGGATCTGGCCAACAAGTATGCGAAAAATGCGAAAGTACGAGCCAGATGAGGGCAAATACCATACCTAACCGAGACATTACCGGCTTATCCTCTAAAATATTAATCGCAACCAGATTTAATTGACTGTTTCGGTGTGGTAACGCATTACTACGTGATCCGAACCTGAAAGAGGCCAGGATCTGGCCAACAAGTATGCGAAAAATGCGAAAGTATGAGCCAGATGATTGCAAATACCGGAACTAACCCAGACATAACCAGCGTTATCCTCTAAAATATTAATCGCAACCAGGTTTAATTGACTGCTTCGGTGTGGTGCCGCATTACTACGTGATCCAAAACAGAAAAAGGCCAGGGTCTGGCCACCAAGAATGCGAAAAATGCGAAAGTACGAGCCAGATGATTGCAAATACCAGAATTATCCCAGACATAACCAGCGTTATCCTCTAAAATACAAATCGGAACCAGCTTCTATTGACTGTTTCAGTGTGGTACCACATTACTACGTGATCCAAACCAGAAAAAGGCCAGGATCTGGCCAACAAGTATGCGAAAAACGCGAAAGTACGAGCCAGATAAGGACAAATCCCAGACCTACCCGAGACATAACCGGCGTTATCCTCTAAAATATTAATCGCAACCAGGTTCAATTGACTGTTTCGGTGTGGAACCACATTACTACGATGATCCAAACCAGAAAGAGGCCAGGATCTGGCCAACAAGTATGCGAAAAACGCGAAAGTACGAGCCAGATAAGGACAAATCCCAGACCTACCCGAGACATAACCGGCGTTATCCTCTAAAATATTAATCGCAACCAGGTTCAATTGACTGTTTCGGTGTGGAACCACATTACTACGATGATCCAAACCAGAAAGAGGCCAGGATCTGGCCAACAAGTATGCGAAAAACGCGAAAGTATGAGCCAGATGATTTCAAATACCAGAACTAACACAGGCATAACCCGCGTTATCCTCTAAAGTATTATTCCGAACCAGCTTCTATTGACTGTTTCAGTGTGGTACCACATTACTACGTGATCCAAACCAGAAAAAGCCCAGGATCTGGCCAACAAGTATGCGAAAAACGCGAATATATGAGCCATCTCATGATTGCAAATACCAGAACTAACCCTGACATAACCAGCGTTATCCTCTAAAATACGCATCGGAACATGCTTTTAATGACTGTTTCAGTGTGGTACCATATTACTACGTGATCCAAACCAGAAAAAGCCCAGGATCGGGCCAACAAGAATGCGAAAAATGCGAAAGTACGAGCCTGATGAGGGAAAATCCCAGACCTAACCGAGACGTAACCGGCGTTATCCCCTAAAATATTAATCGCAACCAGGTATAATTGACTGTTTCGGTGTGGTACCGCATTGCTACGATGATCCAAACCAGAAAGAGGCCAGGATCTGGCCAACAAGTATGCGAAAAATGCGAAAGTATGAGCCAGATGATTGCAAATACCAGAACTAACCCAGACATAACCAGCGTTATCCTCTAAAATATTAATCGCAACCAGGTTTAATTGACTGTTTCAATGTGGTACCACAATACTACGTGATCCAAACCGGAAAAAGCCCAGGATCTGGCCAACAAGTATGCGAAAAACGCGAAAGTATATGCCAGATGATAGCATATACCAGAACTAACCCAGACATAACCAGCGTTATCCTCTAAAATACTAATCGGAACCAGCTTCTATTGACCGTTTCAGTGTGGTACCACATTACTACGTGATCCGAACCAGAAAAAGGCTAGGATCAGGCCATCAAGTAAGCGAAAAACGCGAAAGTATGAGCCAGATGATTGCAAATACCAGAACTAACACAGACATAACCAGCGTTATCCTCTAAAATATTAATCGCAACCAGGTTTACTTGACAGCTTCAGTGTGGTACCACATTACTACGTGATCCAAACCAGAAAAAGCCGAGGATCTGGCCAACAAGTATGCGAATAACGCGAAAGTATGTGCCAGATGATTGCAAATACCAGAACTATCCCAGGCATAACCAGCGTTATCCACTAAAATATTATTCGCAACCAGGTTTAATTGACTGTTTCGGTGTGGTACCACACTACTACGTGGTCCAAGCCAGAAAAAGGCCAGGATCTGGCCAACAAGGATGCGAAAAATGCGAAAGTACGAGCCTGATGAGGGAAAATCCCAGACCTAACCAAGACGTAACCGGCGTTATCCCCTAAAATATTAATCGCAACCAGGTTTAATTGACTGTTTCGGTGTGGAACCACATTACTACGGGATCCAAACCAGAAAAAACTCAGGACCTGGCCGACAAGTATACGAAAAATGCGATAGTATGAGCCAGAGGAGGGCAAATACCAGACCTAACACAGACATAACCGGCGTTATCCTCCAAAATATTAATCGCAACCGGGTGTTAATTGACTGTTTCGGTGTGGAACCACATTACTACGGGATCCAAACCAGAAAAAACCCAGGATCTGGCCAACAACTATAAGAAAAACGCGAAAGTACGAGCCAGATGATTGCAAATACCAGAACTATCCCAGGCATAACCAGGGTTATCCGCTAAAATATTATTCGCAACCAGGTTTAATTGACTGTTTCGGTGTGGTACCACATTACTACGTGGTCCAAGCCAGAAAAGGGCCAGGATCTGGCCAACAAGTATGCGAAAAATGCGAAAGTACGAGCCAGATGAGGGCAAATACCATACCTGACCGAGACATTACCGGCTTTATCCTCTAAAATATTAATCGCAACCAGATTTAATTGACTGTTTCAGTCTGGTGCCACTTTACTACGTGGTCCAAACCAGAAAAAGCCCAGGATCTGGCCAACAAGTATGCGAAAAACGCGAATGTATGAGCCAGATGATTGCAAATACCAGAACTAACCCAGACATAACCAGCGTTATCCTCTAAAATACTAATCGGAACCAGCTTCTATTGACTGTTTCAGTGTGGTACAACATTTCTACGTGATCCAAACCAGAAAAAGGCCAGGATCTGGCCAACAAGTATGCGAAAAACGCGAAAGTACGAGCCAGATGAGGACAAATCCCAGACCTACCCGAGACATAACCAGCGTTATCCTCTAAAATACAAATCGGAGCCAGCTTCTATTGACTGTTTCAGTGTGGTACCACATTACTACGTGATCCAAACCAGAAAAAGGCCAGGATCTGGCCAACAAGTATGCGAAAAATGCGAAAGTACGAGCCTGATGAGGGAAAATCCCAGACCTAACCGAGACGTAACCGGCGTTATCCCCTAAAATATTAATCGCAACCAGGTATAATTGACTGTTTCGGTGTGGTACCGCATTGCTACGATGATCCGAACCAGAAAAAGCCCAGGATCGGGCCAACAAGAATGCGAAAAATGCGAAAGTACGAGCCTGATGAGGGAAAATCCCAGACCTAACCGAGACGTAACCGGCGTTATCCCCTAAAATATTAATCGCAACCAGGTATAATTGACTGTTTCGGTGTGGTACCGCATTGCTACGATGATCCAAACTAGAAAGAGGCCAGGATCTGGCCAACAAGTATGCGAAAAATGCGAAAGTATGAGCCAGATGATTGCAAATACCAGAACTAACCCAGACATAACCAGCGTTATCCTCTAAAATATTAATCGCAACCAGGTTTAATTGACTGTTTCAATGTGGTACCACAATACTACGTGATCCAAACCGGAAAAAGCCCAGGATCTGGCCAACAAGTATGCGAAAAACGCGAAAGTACGAGCCAGATGAGGGCAAATACCATACCTAACCGTGACATTACCGGCTTAATCCTCTAAAATATTAATCGCAACCAGATTTAATTGACCGTTTCAGTGTGGTACCACATTACTACGTGATCCGAACCAGAAAAAGGCTAGGATCAGGCCATCAAGTAAGCGAAAAACGCGAAAGTATGAGCCAGATGATTGCAAATACCAGAACTAACACAGACATAACCAGCGTTATCCTCTAAAATATTAATCGCAACCAGGTTTACTTGACAGCTTCAGTGTGGTACCACATTACTACGTGATCCAAACCAGAAAAAGCCGAGGATCTGGCCAACAAGTATGCGAATAACGCGAAAGTATGTGCCAGATGATTGCAAATACCAGAACTATCCCAGGCATAACCAGCGTTATCCACTAAAATATTATTCGCAACCAGGTTTAATTGACTGTTTCGGTGTGGTACCACATTACTACGTGGGGTAAGCCAGAAAAGGGCCAGGATCTGGCCAACAAGTATGCGAAAAATGCGAAAGTATGAGCCAGATGATTGCAAATACCGGAACTAACCCAGACATAACCAGCGTTTTCCTCTAAAATATTAATCGCAACCAGGTTTAATTGACTGCTTCGGTGTGGTGCCGCATTACTACGTGATCCAAAACAGAAAAAGGCCAGGGTCTGGCCACCAAGAATGCGAAAAATGCGAAAGTACGAGCCAGATGATTGCAAATACCAGAATTATCCCAGACATAACCAGCGTTATCCTCTAAAATACAAATCGGAACCAGCTTCTATTGACTGTTTCAGTGTG
This sequence comes from Colletes latitarsis, assembly GCF_051014445.1. Taxonomy (NCBI): domain Eukaryota; kingdom Metazoa; phylum Arthropoda; class Insecta; order Hymenoptera; family Colletidae; genus Colletes; species Colletes latitarsis. The sequence continues at coordinate 5,881,328 of NW_027488375.1, read as the reverse complement.
GTACCACATTACTACGTGATCAAAACCAGAAAAAGGCCAGGATCTGGCCAACAAGTATGCGAAAAACGCGAAAGTACGAGCCAGATAAGGACAAATCCCAGACCTACCCGAGACATAACCGGCGTTATCCTCTAAAATATTAATCGCAACCAGGTTCAATTGACTGTTTCGGTGTGGAACCACATTACTACGATGATCCAAACCAGAAAGAGGCCAGGATCTGGCCAACAAGTATGCGAAAAACGCGAAAGTACAAGCCAGATAAGGACAAATCCCAGACCTACCCGAGACATAACCGGCGTTATCCTCTAAAATATTAATCGCAACCAGGTTCAATTGACTGTTTCGGTGTGGAACCACATTACTACGATGATCCAAACCAGAAAGAGGCCAGGATCTGGCCAACAAGTATGCGAAAAACGCGAAAGTATGAGCCAGATGATTTCAAATACCAGAACTAACACAGGCATAACCCGCGTTATCCTCTAAAGTATTATTCCGAACCTGCTTCTATTGACTGTTTCAGTGTGGTACCACATTACTACGTGATCCAAACCAGAAAAAGCCCAGGATCTGGCCAACAAGTATGCGAAAAACGCGAAGATATGAGCCATCTCATGATTGCAAATACCAGAACTAACCCTGACATAACCAGCGTTATCCTCTAAAATACGCATCGGAACATGCTTTTAATGACTGTTTCAGTGTGGTACCACATTACTACGTGGTCCAAGCCAGAAAAAGGCCAGGATCTGGCCAACAAGGATGCGAAAAATGCGAAAGTACGAGCCTGATGAGGGAAAATCCCAGACCTAACCAAGACGTAACCGGCGTTATCCCCTAAAATATTAATCGCAACCAGGTTTAATTGACTGTTTCGGTGTGGAACCACATTACTACGGGATCCAAACCAGAAAAAACTCAGGACCTGGCCGACAAGTATACGAAAAATGCGATAGTATGAGCCAGAGGAGGGCAAATACCAGACCTAACACAGACATAACCGGCGTTATCCTCTAAAATATTAATCGCAACCGGGTGTTAATTGACTGTTTCGGTGTGGAACCACATTACTACGGGATCCAAACCAGAAAAAACCCAGGATCTGGCCAACAACTATAAGAAAAACGCGAAAGTACGAGCCAGATGATTGCAAATACCAGAACTATCCCAGGCATAACCAGGGTTATCCGCTAAAATATTATTCGCAACCAGGTTTAATTGACTGTTTCGGTGTGGTACCACATTACTACGTGGTCCAAGCCAGAAAAGGGCCAGGATCTGGCCAACAAGTATGCGAAAAATGCGAAAGTACGAGCCAGATGAGGGCAAATACCATACCTGACCGAGACATTACCGGCTTTATCCTCTAAAATATTAATCGCAACCAGATTTAATTGACTGTTTCAGTCTGGTGCCACTTTACTACGTGGTCCAAACCAGAAAAAGCCCAGGATCTGGCCAACAAGTATGCGAAAAACGCGAATGTATGAGCCAGATGATTGCAAATACCAGAACTAACCCAGACATAACCAGCGTTATCCTCTAAAATACTAATCGGAACCAGCTTCTATTGACTGTTTCAGTGTGGTACAACATTTCTACGTGATCCAAACCAGAAAAAGGCCAGGATCTGGCCAACAAGTATGCGAAAAACGCGAAAGTACGAGCCAGATGAGGACAAATCCCAGACCTACCCGAGACATAACCAGCTTTATCCTCTAAAATACAAATCGGAGCCAGCTTCTATTGACTGTTTCAGTGTGGTACCACATTACTACGTGATCCAAACCAGAAAAAGGCCAGGATCTGGCCAACAAGTATGCGAAAAATGCGAAAGTACGAGCCTGATGAGGGAAAATCCCAGACCTAACCGAGACGTAACCGGCGTTATCCCCTAAAATATTAATCGCAACCAGGTATAATTGACTGTTTCGGTGTGGTACCGCATTGCTACGATGATCCGAACCAGAAAAAGCCCAGGATCGGGCCAACAAGAATGCGAAAAATGCGAAAGTACGAGCCTGATGAGGGAAAATCCCAGACCTAACCGAGACGTAACCGGCGTTATCCCCTAAAATATTAATCGCAACCAGGTATAATTGACTGTTTCGGTGTGGTACCGCATTGCTACGATGATCCAAACCAGAAAGAGGCCAGGATCTGGCCAACAAGTATGCGAAAAATGCGAAAGTATGAGCCAGATGATTGCAAATACCAGAACTAACCCAGACATAACCAGCGTTATCCTCTAAAATATTAATCGCAACCAGGTTTAATTGACTGTTTCAATGTGGTACCACAATACTACGTGATCCGAACCGGAAAAAGCCCAGGATCTGGCCAACAAGTATGCGAAAAACGCGAAAGTACGAGCCAGATGAGGGCAAATACCATACCTAACCGAGACATTACCGGCTTAATCCTCTAAAATATTAATCGCAACCAGATTTAATTGACCGTTTCAGTGTGGTACCACATTACTACGTGATCCGAACCAGAAAAAGGCTAGGATCAGGCCATCAAGTAAGCGAAAAACGCGAAAGTATGAGCCAGATGATTGCAAATACCAGAACTAACACAGACATAACCAGCGTTATCCTCTAAAATATTAATCGCAACCAGGTTTACTTGACAGCTTCAGTGTGGTACCACATTACTACGTGATCCAAACCAGAAAAAGCCGAGGATCTGGCCAACAAGTATGCGAATAACGCGAAAGTATGTGCCAGATGATTGCAAATACCAGAACTATCCCAGGCATAACCAGCGTTATCCACTAAAATATTATTCGCAACCAGGTTTAATTGACTGTTTCGGTGTGGTACCACATTACTACGTGGGGTAAGCCAGAAAAGGGCCAGGATCTGGCCAACAAGTATGCGAAAAATGCGAAAGTATGAGCCAGATGATTGCAAATACCGGAACTAACTCAGACATAACCAGCGTTTTCCTCTAAAATATTAATCGCAACCAGGTTTAATTGACTGCTTCGGTGTGGTGCCGCATTACTACGTGATCCAAAACAGAAAAAGGCCAGGGTCTGGCCACCAAGAATGCGAAAAATGCGAAAGTACGAGCCAGATGATTGCAAATACCAGAATTATCCCAGACATAACCAGCGTTATCCTCTAAAATACAAATCGGAACCAGCTTCTATTGACTGTTTCAGTGTGGTACCACATTACTACGTGATCAAAACCAGAAAAAGGCCAGGATCTGGCCAACAAGTATGCGAAAAACGCGAAAGTACGAGCCAGATAAGGACAAATCCCAGATCTACCCGAGACATAACCGGCGTTATCCTCTAAAATATTAATCGCAACCAGGTTCAATTGACTGTTTCGGTGTGGAACCACATTACTACGATGATCCAAACCAGAAAGAGGCCAGGATCTGGCCAACAAGTATGCGAAAAACGCGAAAGTACAAGCCAGATAAGGACAAATCCCAGACCTACCCGAGACATAACCGGCGTTATCCTCTAAAATATTAATCGGAACCAGGTTCAATTGACTGTTTCGGTGTGGAACCACATTACTACGATGATCCAAACCAGAAAGAGGCCAGGATCTGGCCAACAAGTATGCGAAAAACGCGAAAGTATGAGCCAGATGATTTCAAATACCAGAACTAACACAGGCATAACCCGCGTTATCCTCTAAAGTATTATTCCGAACCAGCTTCTATTGACTGTTTCAGTGTGGTACCACATTACTACGTGATCCAAACCAGAAAAAGCCCAGGATCTGGCCAACAAGTATGCGAAAAACGCGAATATATGAGCCATCTCATGATTGCAAATACCAGAACTAACCCTGACATAACCAGCGTTATCCTCTAAAATACGCATCGGAACATGCTTTTAATGACTGTTTCAGTGTGGTACCATATTACTACGTGATCCAAACCAGAAAAAGCCCAGGATCGGGCCAACAAGAATGCGAAAAATGCGAAAGTACGAGCCTGATGAGGGAAAATCCCAGACCTAACCGAGACGTAACCGGCGTTATCCCCTAAAATATTAATCGCAACCTGGTATAATTGACTGTTTCGGTGTGGTACCGCATTGCTACGATGATCGAAACCAGAAAGAGGCCAGGATCTGGCCAACAAGTATGCGAAAAATGCGAAAGTATGAGCCAGATGATTGCAAATACCAGAACTAACCCAGACATAACCAGCGTTATCCTCTAAAATATTAATCGCAACCAGGTTTAATTGACTGTTTCAATGTGGTACCACAATACTACGTGATCCAAACCGGAAAAAGCCCAGGATCTGGCCAACAAGTATGCGAAAAACGCGAAAGTATATGCCAGATGATAGCATATACCAGAACTAACCCAGACATAACCAGCGTTATCCTCTAAAATACTAATCGGAACCAGCTTCTATTGACCGTTTCAGTGTGGTACCACATTACTACGTGATCCGAACCAGAAAAAGGCTAGGATCAGGCCATCAAGTAAGCGAAAAACGCGAAAGTATGAGCCAGATGATTGCAAATACCAGAACTAACACAGACATAACCAGCGTTATCCTCTAAAATATTAATCGCAACCAGGTTTACTTGACAGCTTCAGTGTGGTACCACATTACTACGTGATCCAAACCAGAAAAAGCCGAGGATCTGGCCAACAAGTATGCGAATAACGCGAAAGTATGTGCCAGATGATTGCAAATACCAGAACTATCCCAGGCATAACCAGCGTTATCCACTAAAATATTATTCGCAACCAGGTTTAATTGACTGTTTCGGTGTGGTACCACATTACTACGTGGGGTAAGCCAGAAAAGGGCCAGGATCTGGCCAACAAGTATGCGAAAAATGCGAAGGTCCGAGCCAGATGAGGGTAAATACCAGACCTAACCGAGACATAACCGGCGTTATCCTCTAAAATATTAATCGCAACCAGGTTCAATTGACTGTTTCGGTGTGGAACCACATTACTACGGGATCCAAACCAGAAAAAAACCCAGGATCTGGCCAACAACTATGAGAAAAACGCGAAAGTATGAGCCAGATGATTGCAAATACCAGAACTATCCCAGGCATAACCAGCGTTATCCTCTAAAATATTGTTCGCAACCAGGTTTAATTGACTGTTTCGGTGTGGTACCACATTACTACGTGGTCCAAGCCAGAAAAAGGCCAGGATCTGGCCAACAAGGATGCGAAAAATGCGAAAGTACGAGCCTGATGAGGGAAAATCCCAGACCTAACCAAGACGTAACCGGCGTTATCCCCTAAAATATTAATCGCAACCAGGTTTAATTGACTGTTTCGGTGTGGAACCACATTACTACGGGATCCAAACCAGAAAAAACTCAGGACCTGGCCGACAAGTATACGAAAAATGCGATAGTATGAGCCAGAGGAGGGCAAATACCAGACCTAACACAGACATAACCGGCGTTATCCTCTAAAATATTAATCGCAACCGGGTTTAATTGACTGTTTCGGTGTGGAATCACATTACTACGGGATCCAAACCAGAAAAAACCCAGGATCTGGCCAACAACTATAAGAAAAACGCGAAAGTACGAGCCAGATGATTGCAAATACCAGAACTATCCCAGGCATAACCAGGGTTATCCGCTAAAATATTATTCGCAACCAGGTTTAATTGACTGTTTCGGTGTGGTACCACATTACTACGTGGTCCAAGCCAGAAAAGGGCCAGGATCTGGCCAACAAGTATGCGAAAAATGCGAAAGTACGAGCCAGATGAGGGCAAATACCATACCTAACCGAGACATTACCGGCTTTATCCTCTAAAATATTAATCGCAACCAGATTTAATTGACTGTTTCAGTCTGGTGCCACTTTACTACGTGGTCCAAACCAGAAAAAGCCCAGGATCTGGCCAACAAGTATGCGAAAAACGCGAATGTATGAGCCAGATGATTGCAAATACCAGAACTAACCCAGACATAACCAGCGTTATCCTCTAAAATACTAATCGGAACCAGCTTCTATTGACTGTTTCAGTGTGGTACAACATTTCTACGTGATCCAAACCAGAAAAAGGCCAGGATCTGGCCAACAAGTATGCGAAAAATGCGAAAGTACGAGCCAGATGAGGGCAAATACCATACCTCACCGAGACATTACCGGCTTTATCCTCTAAAATATTAATCGCAACCAGATTTAATTGACTGTTTCGGTGTGGTAACGCATTACTACGTGATCCGAACCTGAAAGAGGCCAGGATCTGGCCAACAAGTATGCGAAAAATGCGAAAGTATGAGCCAGATGATTGCAAATACCGGAACTAACCCAGACATAACCAGCGTTATCCTCTAAAATATTAATCGCAACCAGGTTTAATTGACTGTTTCGGTGTGGTGCCGCATTACTACGTGATCCAAAACAGAAAAAGGCCAGGGTCTGGCCACCAAGAATGCGAAAAATGCGAAAGTACGAGCCAGATGATTGCAAATACCAGAATTATCCCAGACATAACCAGCGTTATCCTCTAAAATACAAATCGGAACCAGCTTCTATTGACTGTTTCAGTGTGGTACCACATTACTACGTGATCCAAACCAGAAAAAGGCCAGGATCTGGCCAACAAGTATGCGAAAAACGCGAAAGTACGAGCCAGATAAGGACAAATCCCAGACCTACCCGAGACATAACCGGCGTTATCCTCTAAAATATTAATCGCAACCAGTTTAATTGACTGTTTCGGTGTGGAAACTCATTACTACGGGATCCAAACCAGAAAAAACCCAGGATCTGGTCAACAAGTATGCGAAAAACGCGAAAGTATGAGCCAGATGATTTCAAATACCAGAACTAACACAGGCATAACCCGCGTTATCCTCTAAAGTATTATTCAGAACCAGCTTCTATTGACTGTTTCAGTGTGGTACCACATTACTACGTGATCCAAACCAGAAAAAGCCCAGGATCTGGCCAACAAGTATGCGAAAAACGCGAATATATGAGCCATCTCATGATTGCAAATACCAGAACTAACCCTGACATAACCAGCGTTATCCTCTAAAATACGCATCGGAACATGCTTTTAATGACTGTTTCAGTGTGGTACCATATTACTACCTGATCCAAACCAGAAAAAGCCGAGGATCGGGCCATCAACAATGCGGAAAACGCGAAAGTATGAGCCAGATGATTGCAAATACCAGAACTATCCCAGGCATAACTAGCGTTATCCTCTAAAATATTATTCGCAACCAGGTTTAATTGACTGTTTCGGTGTGGAACCACATTACTACGGGATCCAAACCAGAATAAAACCCAGGATCTGGCCAACAACTATGAGAAAAACGCGAAAGTATGAGCCAGATGATTGCAAATACCAGAACTATCCCAGGCATAACTAGCGGTATCCTCTAAAATATTATTCGCAACCAGGTTTAATTGACTGTTTCGGTGTGGTACCACATTACTACGTGGTCCAAGCCAGAAAAAGGCCAGGGCCTGGCCAACAAGAATGCGAAAAATGCGAAAGTACGCGCCAGATGTGGGCAAATACCAGACCTAACCGAGACATTACCGGCATTATCCTCTAAAATATTAATTGCAACCAGATTTAATTGACTGTTTCGGTGTGGTACCGCATTGCTACGATGATCCAAACCAGAATGAGGCCAGGATCTGGCTGACAAGTATGCGAAAAATGCGAAAGTACGAGGCTGATGAGGGAAAATCCCAGACCTAACCAAGACGTAACCGGCGTTATCCCCTAAAATATTAATCGCAACCAGGTTTAATTGACTGTTTCGGTGTGGAACCACATTACTACGGGATCCAAACCAGAAAAAACTCAGGACCTGGCCGACAAGTATACGAAAAATGCGATAGTATGAGCCAGAGGAGGGCAAATACCAGACCTAACACAGACATAACCGGCGTTATCCTCTAAAATATTAATCGCAACCGGGTTTAATTGACTGTTTCGGTGTGGAACCACATTACTACGGGATCCAAACCAGAAAAAAACCCAGGATCTGGCCAACAACTATAAGAAAAACGCGAAAGTATGAGCCAGATGATTGCAAATACCAGAACTATCCCAGGCATAACCAGGGTTATCCGCTAAAATATTATTCGCAACCAGGTTTAATTGACTGTTTCGGTGTGGTACCACATTACTACGTGGTCCAAGCCAGAAAAAGGCCAGGGTCTGGCCAACAAGAATGCGAAAAATGCGAAAGTACGCGCCAGATGAGGGCAAATACCAGACCTAACCGAGACATTACCGGCATTATCCTCTAAAATATTAATTGCAACCAGATTTAATTGACTGTTTCGGTGTGGTACCGCATTACTACGTGATCCAAAACAGAAAAAGCCCAGGATCTGGCCAACAAGTTTGCGAAAAACGCGAAAGTATGTGCCCGATGAGGGGTAATCCCAGACCTAACCGAGACATAACCGGCGTTATCCTCTAAAATATTAATCACAACCAGGTTCAATTGACTGTTTCGGTGTGGAACCACATTACTCCGGGATCCAAACCAGAAAAAGGCCATGATCTGTCCAACAAGTATGCGAAAAACGCGAAAGCATGTGCCAGATGAGGGCTAATCCCAGACCTAACCGAGATATAATCCGCGTTATCCTCTAAAATATTAATCGCAACCAGGTATAATTGACTGTTTCAGTGTGGTACCACATTACTACGTGATCCAAACCAGAAAAGGGCCAGGGTCTGGCCAACAAGTATGCGAAAAATGCGAAAGTACGAGCCACATGAGGGCAAATCCCAGACCTAACCGAGACATAACCGGCGGTATCCTCTAAAATATTAATCGCAACCAGGTTTATTTGACAGTTTCGGTGTGGTAACGCATTACTACGTGATCCAAACCAGATAAAGCCCAGGATCTGGCCAACAAGTATGAGAAAAATGCGAAAGTTCGAGCCAGATGAGAGCAAATACCAGACCTAACCCAGACAAAACCGGCGTTATCCCCTAAAATATTATCCGCAACCAGGTATAATTGACTGTTTCGGTGTGGTACCGCATTGCTACGATGATCCAAGCACGAAAAAACCAAGGATCTGGCCAACAAGTATGCGAAAATGCGAAAGTACGATCCAGATGAGGGCAAATCCCAGACCTACCCGAGACATAACCGGCGTTATCCTCTAAAATATTATTCGCAACCAGGATTAATTGACTGTTTCGGTGTGGTGCCGCATTACTACGTGATCCAAACCAGAAAAAGGCCAGGATCTGGCAACCAAGAATGCGAAAAATGCGAAAGTACGAGCCAGATGATTGCATATACCAGAACTATCCCAGACATAACCAGCGTTATCCTCTAAAATACGCATCGGAACATGCTTTTAATGACTGTTTCAGTGTGGTACCACATTACTACCTGATCCAAACCAGAAAAAGCCGAGGATCGGGCCATCAACAATGCGGAAAACGCGAAAGTATGAGCCAGATGATTGCAAATACCAGAACTAACACAGACATATCCTGCGTTATCCTCTAAAATACTAATCGGAACCAGCTTTTATTGACAGTGTGGTACCACATTACTACGTGATCCAAACCAGAAAAAGCCCAGGATCTGGCCAACAAGTATGCTAAAAACGCGAAAGTATGAGCCAGATGATTGCAAATACCAGAACTAACCCAGACATAACCAGCGTTATCCTCTAAAATACTAATCGGAACCAGCTTCTAGTGACTGTTTCGGTGTGGTACCACATTACTACGTGATCCAAACCAGAAAAAGGCCAGGATCTGGCCAACAAGTATGCGGATAGTGCGAAAGTACGAGGCAGTTCAGGGCAAATCCCAGACATAACCGTGACATAACCGGCCTTATCCTGTAAAATACAAATCGGAGCCAGCTTCTATTGACTGTTTCAGTGTGGTACCACATTACTACGTGATCCAAACCAGAAAAAGGCCAGGATCTGGCCAACAAGTATGCGAAAAACGCGTAAGTACGAGCCAGATAAGGACAAATCCCAGACCTACCCGAGACATAACCGGCGTTATCCTCTAAAATATTAATCGCAACCAGTTTAATTGACTGTTTCGGTGTGGAACCTCATTACTACGGGATCCAAAACAGAAAAAACCCAGGATCTGGTCAACAAGTATGCGAAAAACGCGAAAGTATGAGCCAGGTGATTGCAAATACCAGAACTAACCCAGACATAACCAGCGTTATCCCCTAAAATTCTTATCGGAACCAGCTTCTATTGATCGTTTCAGTGTGGTACCACATTACTACGTTATCCAAACGAGAAAAGGGCCAGGGTCTTGCCAACAAGTGTGCGAAAAACGCGAAAGTATGAGCCAGATGATTTCAAATACCAGAACTAACACAGACATAACCAGCGTTATCCTCTAAAATACTAATCGGAACCAGCTTTTATTGACAGTTTCAGTGTGGTACCACTTCACTACGCGGTCCAATCCAGAAGAAGGCCAGTATGTGGCCAACAAGTATGCGAAAAACGCGAAAGTATGAGCCAGATGGTTGCAAATACCAGAACTATCCCAGACATACCCAGCGTTATCCACTAAAATATTATTCGCAACCAGGTTTAATTGACTGTTTCGGTGTGGTACCACATTACTACGTGGTCCAAGCCAGAAAAGGGCCAGGATCTGGCCAACAACTATGTGAAAAATGCGGAAGTACGAGCCAGATGAGGGCAAATACCATACCTAACCGAGACATTACCGGCTTTATCCTCTAAAATATTAATCGCAACCAGATTTAATTGACTGTTTCGGTGTGGTAACGCATTACTACGTGATCCGAACCTGAAAGAGGCCAGGATCTGGCCAACAAGTATGCGAAAAATGCGAAGGTATGAGCCAGATGATTGCAAATACCGGAACTAACCCAGACATAGCCAGCGTTATCCTCTAAAATATTAATCGCAACCAGGTTTAATTGACTGTTTCGGTGTGGTGCCGCATTACTACGTGATCCAAAACAGAAAAAGGCCAGGATCTGGCCAACAAGTATGCGAAAAACGCGAAAGTACGTGCCAGATAAGGACAAATCCCAGACCTACCCGAGACATAATCGGCGTTATCCTCTAAAATATTAATCGCAATCAGTTTAATTGACTGTTTCGGTGTGGAAACTCATTACTACGGGATCCAAAGCAGAAAAAACCCAGGATCTGGTCAACAAGTATGCGAAAAACGCGAAAGTATGAGCCAGATGATTTCAAATACCAGAACTAACACAGGCATAACCCGCGTTATCCTCTAAAGTATTGTTCGGAACCAGCTTCTATTGACTGTTTCAGTGTGGTACCACATTACTACGTGATCCAAACCAGAAAAAGCCCAGGATCTGGCCAACAAGTATGCGAAAAACGCGAATATATGAGCCATCTCATGATTGCAAATACCAGAACTAACCCTGACATAACCAGCGTTATCCTCTAGAATACGCATCGGAACATGCTTTTAATGACTGTTTCAGTGTGGTACCATATTACTACGTGATCCAAACCAGAAAAAGCCCAGGATCGGGCCAACAAGAATGCGAAAAATGCGAAAGTACGAGCCTGATGAGGGAAAATCCCAGACCTAACCGAGACGTAACCGGCGTTATCCCCTAAAATATTAATCGCAACCAGGTATAATTAACTGTTTCGGTGTGGTACCGCATTGCTACGATGACCCAAACCAGAAAGAGGCCAGGATCTGGCCAACAAGTATGCGAAAAATGCGAAAGTATGAGCCAGATGATTGCAAATACCAGAACTAACCCAGACATAACCAGCGTTATCCTCTAAAATATTAATCGCAACCAGGTTTAATTGACTGTTTCAATGTGGTACCACAATACTACGTGATCCAAACCAGAAAAGCCCAGGATCTGGCCAACAAGTATGCGAAAAACGCGAAAGTATATGCCAGATGATAGCATATACCAGAACTAACCCAGACATAACCAGCGTTATCCTCTAAAATACTAATCGGAACCAGCTTCTATTGACCGTTTCAGTGTGGTACCACATTACTACGTGATCCGAACCAGAAAAAGACTAGGATCAGGCCATCAAGTAAGCGAAAAACGCGAAAGTATGAGCCAGATGATTGCAAATACCAGAACTAACACAGACATAACCAGCGTTATCCTCTAAAATATTAATCGCAACCAGGTTTACTTGACAGCTTCAGTGTGGTACCACATTACTACGTGATCCAAACCAGAAAAAGCCGAGGATCTGGCCAACAAGTATGCGAATAACGCGAAAGTATGTGCCAGATGATTGCAAATACCAGAACTATCACAGACATAACCAGCGTTATCCTCTAAAATACTAATCGGAACCAGCTTTTATTGACTGTTTCAGTGTGGTACCACATTACTACGTGATCCAAACCAGAAAAAGCCCAGGATCTGGCCAACAAGTATGCGAAAAACGCGAATATATGAGCCAGATGATTGCAAATACCAGAACTAACCCTGACATAACCAGCGTTATCCTCTAAAATACGAATCGGAACATGCTTTTAATGACTGTTTCAGTGTGGTACCACATTACTACGTGATCCAAACCAGGAAGAGCCCAGGATCGGGCCAACAAGAATGCGCAAAATGCGAAAGTATGAGCCAGATGATTGCAAATACCAGAACTAACCCTGACATAACCAGCGTTATCCTCTAAAATACGAATCGGAACATGCTTTTAATGACTGTTTCAGTGTGGTACCACATTACTACGTGATCCAAACCAGGAATAGCCCAGGATCGGGCCAACAAGAATGCGCAAAATGCGAAAGTATGAGCCAGATGATTGCAAATACCAGAACTAACCCTGACATAACCAGCGTTATCCTCTAAAATACGAATCGGAACAAGCTTTTAATGACTGTTTCAGTGTGGTACCACATTACTACGTGATCCAAACCAGGAAAAGCCCAGGATCGGGCCAACACGAATGCGCAAAATGCGAAAGTATGAGCCAGATGATTGCAAATACCAGAACTAACCCAGACATAACCAGCGTTATCCTCTAAAATATTAATCGCAACCAGGTTTAATTGACTGTTTCGGTGTGGCACTGCATTACTACGTGATCCAGACCAGAAAAAGGCCAGGATCTGGCCTACAAGTATGCGAAAAACGCGAAAGTATAAGCCAGATGATTGCAAATACCAGAACTAACCCAGGCATAACCAGCGTTATCCTCTAGAATACTAAGCGGAACCAGCTTCTATTGACTGTTTCAGTGTGGTACCACATTACTACGTGATCCAAACCAAAAAAAGGCCAGGATCTGGCCAGCAAGTATGCGAAAAACGCGAAAGTACGAGCCAGATGAGGACAAATCCGAGACCTACCCGTGACGTAACCGGTGTTATCCTCTAAAATATTAATCGCAACCAGTTTAATTAACTGTTTCGGTGTGGAACCTCATAACTACGGGATCCAAAACTGAAAAAACCCAGGATCTGGGTAACAGGTATGCGAAAAACGCGAAAGTATGAGCCAGATGATTGCAAATACCAGAACAATCCCAGGCATAACCAGCGTTATCCTCTAAAATACTAAGCGGAACCAGCTTTTATTGACAGTGTGGTACCACATTACTACGTGATCCAAACCTGAAAAAGCCCTGGATCTGGCCAACAAGTAAGCGAAAGATGCGAAAGTACGAGCGACATGAGGGCAAATACTAGACCTAACCTAGACATAACCGGCGTTATCCTCTAAAATATTAATCGCAACCAGGTTTAATTGACTGTTTCGGTGTGGAACCACAATACGACGGGATCCAATCTACAAAAAACCCAAGACCTGGCCAACAAGTATGCGAAAAATGCGAAAGTATGAGCCAGATGAGGGCAAATACCAGACCTAACCCAGACATAACCGGCGTTATCCTCTAAAATATTAATCGCAACCAGGTTTAATTGACTGTTTGAGTCTGGTGCAACTTTACTACGTGATCCAAACCAGAAAAAGCCCAGGATCTGGTCAACAAGTATGCGAAAAATGCGAAAGTATGAGCCAGATGATTGCAAATACCAGAACTAACCCAGACATAACCGGCGTTATCCCGTAAAATATTAATCGCAACCAGGTTTAATTGACTGTTTCGGTGTGGTACCGCATTACTACGTGATCCAAACCAGAGAAAGGCCAGGATCTGGCCAACAAGGATGAGAAAAATGCGAATATATGATCCAGATGATTGCAAATACCAGAACTAACCCTGACATAACCAGCGTTATCCTCTAAAATATAAATCGCAACCAGGTTTAATTGACTGTTTCGGTGTGGTGCCGCATTACTACGTGATCCAAAACAGAAAAAGGCCAGGGTCTGGCCACCAAGAATGCGAAAAATGCGAAAGTACGAGCCACATGATTGCAAATACCAGAACTATCCCAGTCATAACCAGCGTTATCCTCTAAAATACAAATCGGAACCAGCTTCTATTGACTGTTTCAGTGTGGTACCACATTACTACGTGATCCAAACCAGAAAAAGGCCAGGATCTGGCCAACAAGTATGCCAAAAACGCGAAAGTACGAGCCAGATAAGGACAAATCCCAGACCTACCCGAGACATAACCGGCGTTATCCTCTAAAATATTAATCGCAATCAGTTTAATTGACTGTTTCGGTTTGGAAACTCATTACTACGGGACCCAAAGCAGAAAAAACCCAGGATCTGGTCAACAAGTATGCGAAAAACGCGAAAGTATGAGCCAGATGATTTCAAATACCAGAACTAACACAGGCATAACCCGCGTTATCCTCTAAAGTATTATTCGGAACCAGCTTCTATTGACTGTTTCAGTGTGGTACCACATTACTACGTGATCCAAACCAGAAAAAGCCCAGGATCTGGCCAACAAGTATGCGAAAAACGCGAATATATGAGCCATCTCATGATTGCAAATACCAGAACTAACCCTGACATAACCAGCGTTATCCTCTAAAATACGCATCGGAACATGCTTTTAATGACTGTTTCAGTGTGGTACCATATTACTACGTGATCCAAACCAGAAAAAGCCCAGGATCGGGCCAACAAGAATGCGAAAAACGCGAATATATGAGCCAGATGATTGCAAATACCAGAACTAACCCTGACATAACCAGCGTTATCCTCTAAAATACGAATCGGAACATGCTTTTAATGACTGTTTCAGTGTGGTACCACATTACTACGTGATCCAAACCAGGAAAAGCCCAGGATCGGGCCAACAAGAATGCGCAAAATGCGAAAGTATGAGCCAGATGATTGCAGATACCAGAACTAACCCTGACATAACCAGCGTTATCCTCTAAAATACGAATCGGAACATGCTTTTAATGACTGTTTCAGTGTGGTACCACATTACTACGTGATCCAAACCAGGAATAGCCCAGGATCGGGCCAACAAGAATGCGCAAAATGCGAAAGTATGAGCCAGATGATTGCAAATACCAGAACTAACCCTGACATAACCAGCGTTATCCTCTAAAATACGAATCGGAACAAGCTTTTAATGTCTGTGTCAGTGTGGTACCACATTACTACGTGATCCAAACCAGGAAAAGCCCAGGATCGGGCCAACACGAATGCGCAAAATGCGAAAGTATGAGCCAGATGATTGCAAATACCAGAACTAACCCAGACATAACCAGCGTTATCCTCTAAAATATTAATCGCAACCAGGTTTAATTGACTGTTTCGGTGTGGCACTGCATTACTACGTGATCCAGAGCAGAAAAAGGCCAGGATCTGGCCTACAGCTATGCGCAAAATGCGAAAGTACGAGCCAGATGAGGGCAAATCCCAGACCAAACCGAGACATAACCGGCGTTATCCTCTAAAATATTAATCGCAACCAGGTTTAATTTACTGTTTCGGTGTGGTACCGCATTACTACGTGATCCAAACCAGAAAAATCCCAGGATCGGGCCAACAAGAATGCGAGAAACGCGAAAGTACGAGCCAGATGAGGGAAAATCCCAGACCTAACCGAGACGTAACCGGCTTTATCCCCTAAAATATTAATCGCAACCAGGTTTAATTGACTGTTTCAGTGTGGAACCACATTACTACGGGATCCAAACCAGAAAAAACCCAGGATCTGGCCAACAAGTATGCGAAAAACGCGAAAGTATAAGCCAGATGATTGCAAATACCAGAACTAACCCAGGCATAACCAGCGTTATCCTCTAGAATACTAAGCGGAACCAGCTTCTATTGACTGTTTCAGTGTGGTACCACATTACTACGTGATCCAAACCAAAAAAAGGCCAGGATCTGGCCAGCAAGTATGCGAAAAACGCGAAAGTACGAGCCAGATGAGGACAAATCCGAGACCTACCCGAGACGTAACCGGTGTTATCCTCTAAAATATTAATCGCAACCAGTTTAATTAACTGTTTCGGTGTGGAACCTCATAACTACGGGATCCAAAACTGAAAAAACCCAGGATCTGGGTAACAAGTATGCGAAAAACGCGAAAGTATGAGCCAGATGATTGCAAATACCAGAACAATCCCAGGCATAACCAGCGTTATCCTCTAAAATACTAAGCGGATCCAGCTTTTTTTGACAGTGTGGTACCACATTACTACGTGATCCAAACCAGAAAAAGCCCAGGATCTGGCCAACAAGTAAGCGAAAGATGCGAAAGTACGAGCGACATGAGGGCAAATACTAGACCTAACCTAGACATAACCGGCGTTATCCTCTAAAATATTAATCGCAACCAGGTTTAATTGACTGTTTCGGTGTGGAACCACAATACGACGGGATCCAATCTACAAAAAACCCAAGACCTGGCCAACAAGTATGCGAAAAATGCGAAAGTATGAGCCAGATGAGGGCAAATACCAGACCTAACCCAGACATAACCGGCGTTATCCTCTAAAATATTAATCGCAACCAGGTTTAATTGACTGTTTCGGTGTGGAACCACATTACTACGTGATCCAAACCAGGAATAGCCCAGGATCGGGCCAACAAGAATGCGCACAATGCGAAAGTATGAGCCAGATGATTGCAAATACCAGAACTAACCCTGACATAACCAGCGTTATCCTCTAAAATACGAATCGGAACAAGCTTTTAATGACTGTTCCAGTGTGGTACCACATTACTACGTGATCCAAACCAGGAAAAGCCCAGGATCGGGCTAACACGAATGCGCAAAATGCGAAAGTATGAGCCAGATGATTGCAAATGCCAGAACTCACCCAGACATAACCAGCGTTATCCTCTAAAATATTAATCGCAACCAGGTTTAATTGACTGTTTCGGTGTGGCACTGCATTACTACGTGATCCAGACCAGAAAAAGGCCAGGATCTGGCCTACAGGTATGCGCAAAATGCGAAAGTACGAGCCAGATGAGGGCAAATCCCAGACCTAACCGAGACATAACCAGCGTTATCCTCTAAAATACGAATCGGAACAAGCTTTTAATGACTGTTTCAGTGTGGTACCACATTACTACGTGATCCAAACCAGGAAAAGCCCAGGATCGGGCCAACACGAATGCGCAAAATGCGAAAGTATGAGCCAGATGATTGCAAATGCCAGAACTCACCCAGACATAACCAGCGTTATCCTCTAAAATATTAATCGCAACCAGGTTTAATTGACTGTTTCAGTGTGGTACCATATTACTACGTGATCCAAACCAGAAAAAGCCCAGGATCGGGCCAACAAGAATGCGAAAAATGCGAAAGAACGAGCCTGATGAGGGAAAATCCCAGACCTAACCGAGACGTAACCGGCGTTATCCCCTAAAATATTAATCGCAACCAGGTATAATTGACTGTTTCGGTGTGGTACCGCATTGCTACGATGATCCAAACCAGAAAGAGGCCAGGATCTGGCCAACAAGTATGCGAAAAATGCGAAAGTATGAGCCAGATGATTGCAAATACCAGAACTAACCCAGACATAACCAGCGTTATCCTCTAAAATATTAATCGCAACCATGTTTAATTGACTGTTTCAATGTGGTACCACAATACTACGTGATCCAAACCAGAAAAAGCCCAGGATCTGGCCAACAAGTATGCGAAAAACGCGAAAGTATATGCCAGATGATAGCATATACCAGAACTAACCCAGACATAACCAGCGATATCCTCTAAAATACGAATCGGAAGATGCTTTTAATGACTGTTTCAGTGTGGTACCACATTACTACGTGATCCAAACCAGGAATAGCCCAGGATCGGGCCAACAAGAATGCGCAAAATGCGAAAGTATGAGCCAGATGGTTGCAAATACCAGAACTAACCCTGACATAACCAGCGTTATCCTCTAAAATACGTATCGGAACAAGCTTTTAATGACTGTTTCAGTGTGGTACCACATTACTACGTGATCCAAACCAGGAAAAGCCCAGGATCGGGCCAACACGAATGCGCAAAATGCGAAAGTATGAGCCAGATGATTGCAAATACCAGAACTAACCCAGACATAACCAGCGTTATCCTCTAAAATATTAATCGCAACCAGGTTTAATTGACTGTTTCGGTGTGGCACTGCATTACTACGTGATCCAGACCAGAAAAAGGCCAGGATCTGGCCTACAGGTATGCGCAAAATGCGAAAGTACGAGCCAGATGAGGGCAAATCCCAGACCAAACCGAGACATAACCGGCGTTATCCTCTAAAATATTAATCGCAACCAGGTTTAATTTACTGTTTCGGTGTGGTACCGCATTACTACGTGATCCAAACCAGAAAAAGGCCAGGATCTGGCCAACAAGTATGCGAAAAATGCGAAAGTATGAGCCAGATGATTGCAAATTCCAGAACTAACCCTGACATAACCAGCGTTATCCTCTAGAATACGAATCGGAACATGCTTTTAATGACTGTTTCAGTGTTGTAACACATTACTACGTGATCCAAACCAGAAAAATCCCAGGATCGGGCCAACAAGAATGCGAGAAACGCGAAAGTACGAGCCAGATGAGGGAAAATCCCAGACCTAACCGAGACGTAACCGGCGTTATCCCCTAAAATATTAATCGCAACCAGGTTTAATTGACTGTTTCGGTGTGGAACCACATTACTACGGGATCCAAACCAGAAAAAACCCAGGATCTGGCCAACAAGTATGCGAAAAACGCGAAAGTATAAGCCAGATGATTGCAAATACCAGAACTAACCCAGGCATAACCAGCGTTATCCTCTAGAATACTAAGCGGAACCAGCTTCTATTGACTGTTTCAGTGTGGTACCACATTACTACGTGATCCAAACCAAAAAAAGGCCAGGATCTGGCCAGCAAGTATGCGAAAAACGCGAAGGTACGAGCCAGATGAGGACAAATCCGAGACCTACCCGAGACGTAACCGGTGTTATCCTCTAAAATATTAATCGCAACCGGTTTAATTAACTGTTTCGGTGTGGAACCTCATAACTACGGGATCCAAAACTGAAAAAACCCAGGATCTGGGTAACAAGTATGCGACAAACGCGAAAGTATGAGCCAGATGATTGCAAATACCAGAACAATCCCAGGCATAACCAGCGTTATCCTCTAAAATACTAAGCGGAACCAGCTTTTATTGACAGTGTGGTACCACATTACTACGTGATCCAAACCAGAAAAAGCCCAGGATCTGGCCAACAAGTAAGCGAAAGATGCGAAAGTACGAGCGACATCAGGGCAAATACTAGACCTAACCTAGACATAACCGGCGTTATCCTCTAAAATATTAATCGCAACCAGGTTTAATTGACTGTTTCGGTGTGGAACCACAATACGACGGGATCCAATCTACAAAAAACCCAAGACCTGGCCAACAAGTATGCGAAAAATGCGAAAGTATGAGCCAGATGAGGGCAAATACCAGACCTAACCCAGACATAACCGGCGTTATCCTCTAAAATATTAATCGCAACCAGGTTTAATTGACTGTTTCGGTGTGGAACCACATTACTACGTGATCCAAACCAGGAATAGCCCAGGATCGGGCCAACAAGAATGCGCACAATGCGAAAGTATGAGCCAGATGATTGCAAATACCAGAACTAACCCTGACATAACCAGCGTTATCCTCTAAAATACGAATCGGAACAAGCTTTTAATGACTGTTTCAGTGTGGTACCACATTACTACGTGATCCAAACCAGGAAAAGCCCAGGATCGGGCCAACACGAATGCGCAAAATGCGAAAGTATGAGCCAGATGATTGCAAATGCCAGAACTCACCCAGACATAACCAGCGTTATCCTCTAAAATATTAATCGCAACCAGGTTTAATTGACTGTTTCGGTGTGGCACTGCATTACTACGTGATCCAGACCAGAAAAAGGCCAGGATCTGGCCTACAGGTATGCGCAAAATGCGAAAGTACGAGCCAGATGAGGGCAAATACCAGACCTAACTGAGACATAACTGGCGTTATCCTCGAAAATATTAATCGCAACCAGGTTCAGTTGACTGTTTCGGTGTGGAACCACATTACTACGGGATCCAAACCAGAAAAAACCCAGGATCTGGCCAACAACTATGAGAAAAACGCGAAAGTATGAGCCTGATGATTGCAAATACCAGAACTAACCCAGACAAAACCAGCGTTATCCTCTAAAATACTTATCGGAACCAGCTTCTATTGACTGTTTCAGTGTGGTACCGCATTACTACGTGATTCAAACCAGAAAAGGGCCAGGGTCTGGCCAACAAGTGTGCGAAAAACGCGTAAGTATGAGCCAGATGATTGCAAATACCAGAACTAACACAGACATAACCAGCGTTATCCCCTAAAATACTAATCGGAACCTGCCTTTATTGACTGTTTCAGTGTGGTACCACATTACTACGGGATCCAAATCAGAAAAAGCCCAGGATCTGGCCAACAAGAATGCGAAAAATGCGAAAGTACGAGCCAGATGGGGGCAAATCCCAGACCTAACCGAGACATAACCAGCGTTATCCGCTAAAATATTAATAACAACCAGGTTTAATTGACTGTTTCGATGTGGTACCGCATTACTACGTGATTCAAACCAGAAAAGGGCCAGGGTCTGGCCAACAAGTGTGCGAAAAACGCGTAAGTATGAGCCAGATGATTGCAAATACCAGATCTAACACAGACATAACCAGCGTTATCCCCTAAAATACTAATCGGAACCTGCTTTTATTGACTGTTTCAGTGTGGTACTACATTACTACGGGATCCAAATCAGAAAAAGCCCAGGATCTGGCCAACAAGAATGCGAAAAATGCGAAAGTACGAGCCAGATGGGGGCAAATCCCAGACCTAACCGAGACATGACCAGCGTTATCCTCTAAAATACTGATCGGAACCAGCTTCTATTGACTGTTTCGGTGTGGAACCACATTACTACGTGATCCAAACCAGAAAAAGGCCAGGATCTGGCCAACAAGTATGCGAAAAACGTGATAGTACGAGCCAGATGAGGACAAATCCCAGACCTACCCGAGACATAACCGGCGTTATCCTCTAAAATATTAATCGCAACCAGTTTAATTGAGTGTTCCGGTGTGGAACCTCATTACTACGGGATCCAAAACAGAAAAAGCACAGGATCTGGCCAACTAGTATGCGAAAAACGCGGAAGTATGTGCCAGATGATAGCAAATACCAGAACTAACCCAGACATAACCAGCGTTATCCTCTAAAATACTTATAGGAACCAGCTTCTATTCACTGTTTCAGTGTGGTACCACATTGCTACGTGATCCAAACCAGAAATGGGCCAGGGTCTGGCCAACAAGTATGCGAAAAATGGGAATGTCCGAGCCAGGTGAGGGCAAATACCAGACCTAACCGAGACATAACCGGCGTTATCCTCTAAAATATTAATCGCAACCAGGTTCAATTGACTGTTTCTGTGTGGAACCACATTACTACGGGATCCAAACCAGAAAAAACCCAGGATCTGGCCAACAACTATGAGAAAAACGCAAAAGTACGAGCCAGATGTGGGCAAATCCCAGACCTAACCGAGACATAACCAGCGTTATCCTCTAAAATATTAATCGCAACCAGGTTTAATTGACTGTTTCGGTGTGGTACCGCATTACTACGTGATCCAAACCAGAGAAAGGCCAGGATCTGGCCAACAAGGATGAGAAAAATGCGAATATATGATCCAGATGAGGGCAAATCCCAGGAAAAACCGAGACATAACCGGCGTTATCCTCTAAAATATTAATCGCAAGCAGGTTTAATTGACTGTTTCGGTGTGGTGACGCATTACTACGTGATCCAAACCAGAAAAAGGCCAGGATCTGGCCAACCAGTATGCGAAAAATGCGAAAGTACGAGCCAGATGAGGACAAATCCCAGACCTACCCGAGACGTAACCGGTGTTATCCTCTAAAATATTAATCGCAACCGGTTTAATTAACTGTTTCGGTGTGGAACCTCATAACTACGGGATCCAAAACTGAAAAAACCCAGGATCTGGGTAACAAGTATGCGACAAACGCGAAAGTATGAGCCAGATGATTGCAAATACCAGAACAATCCCAGGCATAACCAGCGTTATCCTCTAAAATACTAAGCGGAACCAGCTTTTATTGACAGTGTGGTACCACATTACTACGTGATCCAAACCAGAAAAAGCCCAGGATCTGGCCAACAAGTAAGCGAAAGATGCGAAAGTACGAGCGACATGAGGGCAAATACTAGACCTAACCTAGACATAACCGGCGTTATCCTCTAAAATATTAATCGCAACCAGGTTTAATTGACTGTTTCGGTGTGGAACCACAATACGACGGGATCCAATCTACAAAAAACCCAAGACCTGGCCAACAAGTATGCGAAAAATGCGAAAGTATGAGCCAGATGAGGGCAAATACCAGACCTAACCCAGACATAACCGGCGTTATCCTCTAAAATATTAATCGCAACCAGGTTTAATTGACTGTTTCGGTGTGGAACCACATTACTACGTGATCCAAACCAGGAATAGCCCAGGATCGGGCCAACAAGAATGCGCACAATGCGAAAGTATGAGCCAGATGATTGCAAATACCAGAACTAACCCTGACATAACCAGCGTTATCCTCTAAAATACGAATCGGAACAAGCTTTTAATGACTGTTTCAGTGTGGTACCACATTACTACGTGATCCAAACCAGGAAAAGCCCAGGATCGGGCCAACACGAATGCGCAAAATGCGAAAGTATGAGCCAGATGATTGCAAATGCCAGAACTCACCCAGACATAACCAGCGTTATCCTCTAAAATATTAATCGCAACCAGGTTTAATTGACTGTTTCGGTGTGGCACTGCATTACTACGTGATCCAGACCAGAAAAAGGCCAGGATCTGGCCTACAGGTATGCGCAAAATGCGAAAGTACGAGCCAGATGAGGGCAAATACCAGACCTAACTGAGACATAACTGGCGTTATCCTCGAAAATATTAATCGCAACCAGGTTCAGTTGACTGTTTCGGTGTGGAACCACATTACTACGGGATCCAAACCAGAAAAAACCCAGGATCTGGCCAACAACTATGAGAAAAACGCGAAAGTATGAGCCAGATGATTGCAAATACCAGAACTAACCCAGACAAAACCAGCGTTATCCTCTAAAATACTTATCGGAACCAGCTTCTATTGACTGTTTCAGTGTGGTACCGCATTACTACGTGATTCAAACCAGAAAAGGGCCAGGGTCTGGCCAACAAGTGTGCGAAAAACGCGTAAGTATGAGCCAGATGATTGCAAATACCAGAACTAACACAGACATAACCAGCGTTATCCCCTAAAATACTAATCGGAACCTGCTTTTATTGACTGTTTCAGTGTGGTACCACATTACTACGGGATCCAAATCAGAAAAAGCCCAGGATCTGGCCAACAAGAATGCGAAAAATGCGAAAGTACGAGCCAGATGGGGGCAAATCCCAGACCTAACCGAGACATAACCAGCGTTATCCGCTAAAATATTAATAACAACCAGGTTTAATTGACTGTTTCGATGTGGTACCGCATTACTACGTGATTCAAACCAGAAAAGGGCCAGGGTCTGGCCAACAAGTGTGCGAAAAACGCGTAAGTATGAGCCAGATGATTGCAAATACCAGAACTAACACAGACATAACCAGCGTTATCCCCTAAAATACTAATCGGAACCTGCTTTTATTGACTGTTTCGGTGTGGTACTACATTACTACGGGATCCAAATCAGAAAAAGCCCAGGATCTGGCCAACAAGAATGCGAATAATGCGAAAGTACGAGCCAGATGGGGGCAAATCCCAGACCTAACCGAGACATGACCAGCGTTATCCTCTAAAATACTGATCGGAACCAGCTTCTATTGACTGTTTCGGTGTGGAACCACATTACTACGTGATCCAAACCAGAAAAAGGCCAGGATCTGGCCAACAAGTATGCGAAAAACGTGATAGTACGAGCCAGATGAGGACAAATCCCAGACCTACCCGAGACATAACCGGCGTTATCCTCTAAAATATTAGTCGCAACCAGGTTTAATTGACTGTTTCGGTGTGGTACCGCATTACTACGTGATCCAAACCAGAGAAAGGCCAGGATCTGGCCAACAAGGATGAGAAAAATGCGAATATATGATCCAGATGATTGCAAATACCAGAACTAACCCAGACATAACCAGCGTTATCCTCTAAAATACTTATAGGAACCAGCTTCTATTCACTGTTTCAGTGTGGTACCACATTGCTACGTGATCCAAACCAGAAATGGGCCAGGGCCTGGCCAACAAGTATGCGAAAAATGGGAATGTCCGAGCCAGATGAGGGCAAATACCAGACCTAACCGAGACATAACCGGCGTTATCCTCTAAAATATTAATCGCAACCAGGTTCAATTGACTGTTTCTGTGTGGAACCACATTACTACGGGATCCAAACCAGAAAAAACCCAGGATCTGGCCAACAACTATGAGAAAAACGCAAAAGTACGAGCCAGATGTGGGCAAATCCCAGACCTAACCGAGACATAACCAGCGTTATCCTCTAAAATATTAATCGCAACCAGGTTTAATTGACTGTTTCGGTGGGGTACCGCATTACTACGTGATCCAAACCAGAGAAAGGCCAGGATCTGGCCAACAAGGATGAGAAAAATGCGAATATATGATCCAGATGAGGGCAAATCCCAGGAAAAACCGAGACATAACCGGCGTTATCCTCTAAAATATTAATCGCAAGCAGGTTTAATTGACTGTTTCGGTGTGGTGACGCATTACTACGTGATCCAAACCAGAAAAAGGCCAGGATCTGGCCAACCAGTATGCGAAAAATGCGAAAGTACGAGCCAGATGAGGACAAATCCCAGACCTACCCGAGACATAACCGGCGTTATCCTTTAAAATATTAATCTCAACCAGGTTTAATTGACCGTTTCTTTGTGGAACCACATTACTACGTGATCCAAACCCGAAAAGGGCCAGGATCTGGCCAACAAGTATGCGAAAAATGCGAAAGTACGAGCCAGATGAGGGAAAATCCCAGACCTAACCCAGACATAACCGGCGTTATCCTCTAAAATGTTATTCGCAACCAGGGTTAATTGACTGTTTGAGTCTGGTGCAACTTTACTACGTGATCCAAACCAGAAAAAACCCAGGATCTGGTCAACAAGTATGCGAAAAATGCGAAAGTATGAGCCAGATGATTGCAAATACCAGAACTAACCCAGACATAACCGGCGTTATCCCGTAAAATATTAATCGCAACCAGGTTTAATTGACTGTTTCGGTGTGGTACCGCATTACTACGTGATCCAAACCAGAGAAAGGCCAGGATCTGGCCAACAAGGATGAGAAAAATGCGAATATATGATCCAGATGATTGCAAATACCAGAACTAACCCTGACATAACCAGCGTTATCATCTAAAATATTAATCGCAACCAGGTTTAATTGACTGTTTCAGTGTGGTACCACATTACTACGTGATCCAAACCAGAAAAAGCCCAGGATCTGGCCAACAAGTATGCGAAAAACGCGAATATATGAGCCATCTCATGATTGCAAATACCAGAACTAACCCTGACATAACCAGCGTTATCCCCTAAAATACGCATCGGAACATGCTTTTAATGACTGGCTCAGTGTGGTACCATATTACTACGTGATCCAAACCAGAAAAAGCCCAGGATCGGGCCAACAAGAATGCGAAAAATGCGAAAGTACGAGCCTGATGAGGGAAAATCCCAGACCTAACCGAGACGTAACCGGCGTTATCCCCTAAAATATTAATCGCAACCAGGTATAATTGACTGTTTCGGTGTGGTACCGCATTGCTACGATGATCCAAACTAGAAAGAGGCCAGGATCTGACCAACAAGTATGCGAAAAATGCGAAAGTATGAGCCAGATGATTGCAAATACCAGAACTAACCCAGACATAACCAGCGTTATCCTCTAAAATAATAATCGCAACCAGGTTTAATTGACTGTTTCAATGTGGTACCACAATACTACGTGATCCAAACCAGAAAAAGCCCAGGATCTGGCCAACAAGTATGCGAAAAACGAGAAAGTATATGCCAGATAGCATATACCAGAACTAACCCAGACATAACCAGCGTTATCCTCTAAAATACTGATCGGAACCAGCTTCTATTGACCGTTTCAGTGTGGTACCACATTACTACGTGATCCGAACCAGAAAAAGGCTAGGATCAGGCCATCAAGTAAGCGAAAAACGCGAAAGTATGAGCCAGATGATTGCAAATACCAGAACTAACACAGACATAACCAGCGTTATCCTCTAAAATATTAATCGCAACCAGGTTTACTTGACAGCTTCAGAGTGGTACCACATTACTACGTGATCCAAACCAGAAAAAGCCGAGGATCTGGCCAACAAGTATGCGAATAACGCGAAAGTATATGCCAGATGATTGCAAATACCAGAACTAACACAGACATAACCAGCGTTATCCTCTAAAATACTAATCGGAACCAGGTTTAATTGACTGTTTCGGTGTGGTGCCGCATTACTACGTGATCCAAAACAGAAAAAGGCCAGGGTCTGGCCAACAAGTATGCGAAAAACGCGAAAGTACGAGCCAGATGGGGGCAAATCCCAGACCTAACTGAGACATAACCAGCGTTATCCCCTAAAATATTAATCGCAACCAGGTATAATTGACTGTTTCAGTGTGGTACCACATTACTACGTGATCCAAACCAGGAAAAGCCCAGGATCGGGCCAACAAGAATGCGCAAAATGCGAAAGTATGAGCCAGATGATTGCAAATACCAGAACTAACCCTGACATAACCAGCGTTATCCTCTAAAATACGAATCGGAACATGCTTTTAATGACTGTTTCAGTGTGGTACCACATTACTACGTGATCCAAACCAGGAAAAGCCCAGGATCGGGCCAACAAGAATGCGCAAAATGCGAAAGTATGAGCCAGATGATTGCAAGTACCAGAACTAACCCTGACATAACCAGCGTTATCCTCTAAAATACGAATAGGAACATGCTTTTAATGACTGTTTCAGTGTGGCACCACATTACTACGTGATCCAAACCACGAAAAGCCCAGGATCGGGCCAACAAGAATGCGCAAAATGCGAAAGTATGAGCCAGATGGTTGCAAATACCAGAACTAACCCAGACATAACCAGCGTTATCCTCTAAAATATTAATCGCAACCAGGTTTAATTGACTGTTTCGGTGTGGCACTGCATTACTACGTGATCCAGACCAGAAAAAGGCCAGGATCTGGCCTACAAGTATGCGCAAAATGCGAAAGTACGAGCCAGATGAGGGCAAATCCCAGACCAAACCGAGACATAACCGGCGTTATCCTCTAAAATATTAATCGCAACCAGGTTTAATTGACTGTTTCGGTGTGGTACAGCATTACTACGTGATCCAAACCAGAAAAAGGCCAGGATCTGGCCAACAAGTATGCGAAAAATGCGAAAGTATGAGCCAGATGATTGCAAATTCCAGAACTAACCCTGACATAACCAGCGTTATCCTCTAGAATACGAATCGGAACATGCTTTTAATGACTGTTTCAGTGTTGTAACACGTTACTACGTGATCCAAACCAGAAAAATCCCAGGATCGGGCCAACAAGAATGCGAGAAACGCGAAAGTACGAGCCAGATGAGGACAAATCCCAGACCTACCCGAGACGTAACCGGTGTTATCCTCTATAATATTAATCGCAACCAGTTTAATTAACTGTTTCGGTGTGGAACCTCATAACTACGGGATCCAAAACTGAAAAAACCCAGGATCTGGCTAACAAGTATGCGAAAAACGCGAAAGTATGAGCCAGATGATTGCAAATACCAGAACAATCCCAGGCATAACCAGCGTTATCCTCTAAAATACTAAGCGGAACCAGCTTTTATTGACAGTGTGGTACCACATTACTACGTGATCCAAACCAGAAAAAGCCCAGGATCTGGCCAACAAGTATGCGAAACGTGCGAAAGTACGAGGCAGATGAGGGCAAATCCCAGACCTAACCGTGACATAACCGGCGTTATCCACTAAAATCTTTATCGCAACCAGGTTTAATTAACTGTTTCGGTGTGGTACCGCATTACTACGTGATCCAAACCATAAAAAGGCGAGGATGAGGCCAACAAGTAAGCGAAAGATGCGAAAGTACGAGCGACATGAGGGCAAATACTAGACCTAACCTAGACATAACCGGCGTTATCCTCTAGAATATTAATCGCAACCAGATTTAATTGACTGTTTCGGTGTGGAACCACAATATGACGGGATCCAATCTACAAAAAACCCAAGACCTGGCCAACAAGAATGCGAAAAATGCGATAGTCCGAGCCAGATGAGGGCAAACACCAGACCTAACCGAGACATAACTGGCGTTATCCTCGAAATTGACTGTTTCGGTGTGGAACCACATCACTACGGGATCCAAACCAGAAAAAACCCAGGATCTGGCCAACAACTATGAGAAAAACGCGAAAGTATGAGCCAGATGATTGCAGATACCAGAACTAACCCAGACAAAACCAGCGTTATCCTCTAAAATACTTATCGGAACCAGCTTCTATTGACTGTTTCAGTGTGGTACCACATTACTACGTGATTCAAACCAGAAAAGGGCCAGGGTCTGGCCAACAAGTGTGCGAAAAACGCGTAAGTATGAGCCAGATGATTGCAAATACCAGAACTAACACAGACATAACCAGCGTTATCCCCTAAAATACTAATCGGAACCAGTTTAATTGAGTGTTCCGGTGTGGAACCTCATTACTACGGGATCGAAAACAGAAAAAGCACAGGATCTGTCCAACTAGTATGCGAAAAACGCGGAAGTATGTGCCAGATGATAGCAAATACCAGAACTAACCCAGACATAACCAGCGTTATCCTCTAAAATACTTATAGGAACCAGCTTCTATTCACTGTTTCAGTGTGGCACCACATTGCTACGTGATCCAAACCAGAAATGGGCCAGGGTCTGGCCAACAAGTATGCGAAAAATGGGAATGTCCGAGCCAGATGAGGGCAAATACCAGACCTAACCGAGACATAACCGGCGTTATCCTCTAAAATATTAATCGCAACCAGGTTCAATTGACTGTTTCTGTGTGGAACCACATTACTACGGGATCCAAACCAGAAAAAACCCAGGATCTGGCCAACAACTATGAGAAAGACGCAAAAGTACGAGCCAGATGTGGGCAAATCCCAGACCTAACCGAGACATAACCAGCGTTATCCTCTAAAATATTAATCGCAACCAGGTTTAATTGACTGTTTCGGTGTTGTACCGCATTACTACGTGATCCAAACCAGAGAGAGGCCAGGATCTGGCCAACAAGAATGCGAAAAAAGCGAAAGTACGAGCCAGATGTGGGCAAATACCAGAACTAACCCAGACATAACCAGCGTTATCCTCTAATATACTGATCGGAACCTGCTTCTATTGGCTGTTTCAGTGTGGTACCACATTACTACGTGATCCAAACCAGAAAAAGGCCAGGATCTGGCCAACAAGTATGCGAAAAACGTGAAAGTACGAGCCAGATGAGGACAAATCCCAGACCTACCTGAGACATAACTGGCGTTTTCCTCTAAAATATTAATCTCAACCAGGTTTAATTGACTGTTTCGTTGTGGAACCACATTACTACGGGATCCAAACCAGAAAAAACCCAGAATCTGGCCAACAAGTATGCGAAAAATGCGAAAGTATGAGCTACATGATTGCAAATACCAGAACTAACCCAGACATACCCGGCGTTATCCCCTAAAATATTAATCTCAACCAGGTTTAATTGACTGTTTCGGTGTGGTACCGCATTACTACGTGATCCAAACCAGAGAAAGGCCAGGATCTGGCCAACAAGGATGAGAAAAATGCGAATATATGATCCAGATGAGGGCAAATCCCAGGAAAAACCGAGACATAACCGGCGTTATCCTCTAAAATATTAATCGCAAGCAGGTTTAATTGACTGTTTCGGTGTGGTGACGCATTACTACGTGATCCAAACCAGAAAAAGGCCAGGATCTGGCCAACCAGTATGCGAAAAATGCGAAAGTACGAGCCAGATGAGGACAAATCCCAGACCTACCCGAGACATAACCGGCGTTATCCTTTAAAATATTAATCTCAACCAGGTTTAATTGACCGTTTCTTTGTGGAACCACATTACTACGTGATCCAAACTAGAAAAGGGCCAGGATCTGGCCAACAAGTATGCGAAAAATGCGAAAGTACGAGCCAGATGAGGGAAAATCCCAGACCTAACCCAGACATAACCGGCGTTATCCTCTAAAATGTTATTCGCAACCAGGTTTAATTGACTGTTTGAGTCCGGTGCAACTTTACTACGTGATCCAAACCAGAGAAAGGCCAGGATCTGGCCAACAAGGATGAGAAAAATGCGAAAGTATGAGCCAGATGATTGCTAATACCAGAGCTAACACAGACATAACCAGCGTTATCCTCTAAAATACTAATCGGAACCAGCTTTTATTGACTGTTTCAGTGTGGTACCACATTACTACGTGATCCAAACCAGAAAAAGCCCAGGATCTGGCCAAGAAGTATGCGAAAAACGCGAATATATGAGCCAGATGATTGCAAATACTAGAACTAACCCTGACATAACCAGCGTTATCCTCTAAAATACGAATCGGAACATGCTTTTAATGACTGTTTCAGTTTGATACCACATTACTACGTGATCCAAACCAGGAAAAGCCCAGGATCGGGCCAACAAGAATGCGAAAAATGCGAAAGTACGAGCCAGATGAGGGAAAATCCCAGACCTAACCGAGACGTAACCGGCGTTATCCCCTAAAATATTAATCGCAACCAGGTATAATTGACTGTTTCGGTGTGGTACCGCATCACTACGTGATCCAAATCATAAAAAGGCTAGGATGAGGCCAACAAGTAAGCGAAAGATGCAAAAGTACGAGCGACCTGAGGGTAAATACTAGACCTAACCTAGACATAACCGGCGTAATCCTCTAAAATATTAATCGCAACCTGGTTTAATTGACTGTTTCGGTGTGGAACCACAATACGACGGGATCCAATCTACAAAAAACCAAAGATCTGGCCAACAAGTATGCGAAAAATGCGAAAGTATGAGCCAGATGATTGCAAATACCAGAACTAACCCAGACGTAACCAGCGTTATCCTCTAAGATACTTGTCGGAACCAGCTTCTATTGACTGTTTCAGTGTGGTACCACATTACTACGTGATCAAACCAGAAAAACCCAGGATCTGGCCAACAACTATGAGAAAAACGCGAAAGTATGAGCCAGATGATTGCAAGTACCAGAACTATCCCAGACATAACCAGCGTTATCCTCTAAAATATTATTCGCAACCAGGTTTAATTGACTGTTTCAGTCTGGTACCACTTTACTACGTGGTCCAAGCCAGAAGAAGGGCAGGATCTGGCTAACAAGTATGCGTAAAACGCGAAAGCATTTGCCAGACGATAGCAAATACCAGAACTAACCCAGACATAGCCAGCGCTATCCTCTAAAATACTTATAGGAACCAGCTTCTATTGACTGTTTCAGTGTGGTACCACATTACAACGTGATCCAAACCAGAAACGGGCCAGGGTCTGGCCAACAAGTATGCGAAAAATGGGAAAGTCCGAGCCAGATGAGGGCAAATACCAGACCTAACCGAGACATAACCGGCGTTATCCTCTAATATATTAATCGCATCCAGGTTCAATTGACTGTTTCGGTGTGGAACCACATTACTACGGGATCCAAACCAGAAAAAACCCAGGATCTGGCCAACAACTATGAGAAAAACGCGAAAGTACGAGCCAGATTGGGGCAAATCCCAGACCTAACCGAGACATAACCAGCGTTATCCTCTAAAATATTAATCGCAACCAGGTTTAATTGACTGTTTCGGTGTTGTACCGCATTACTACGTGATCCAAACCAGAGAGAGGCCAGGATCTGGCCAACAAGAATGCGAAAAAAGCGAAAGTACGAGCCAGATGTGGGCAAATCCCAGACCTACCCGAGACATAACCGGCGTTATCCTCTAAAATATTAATCGCAACCAGGTTTAATTGACTGTTTCAGTGTGGTACCACATTACTACGTGATCCAAACCAGAAAAAGCCCAGGATCTGGCCAACAAGTATGCGAAAAACGCGAATGTATGAGCTAGATGATTGCAAATACCATAACTAACCCAGACATAACCAGCGCTATCCTCTAAAATACTGATCGGAATCCGCTTCTATTGACTGTTTCAGTGTGGTACCACATTACTACGTGATCCAAACCAGAAAAAGGCCAGGATCTGGCCAACAAGTATGCGAAAAATGCGAAAGTATGAGCCAGATGATTGCAAATACCAGAACTAACCCAGACATAACCGGCGTTATCCCCTAAAATATTAATCGCAACCAGGTTTAATTGACCGTTTCGGTGTGGTACCGCATTA
The DNA here is from genome assembly GCF_051014445.1 of Colletes latitarsis. NCBI lineage: Eukaryota > Metazoa > Arthropoda > Insecta > Hymenoptera > Colletidae > Colletes > Colletes latitarsis. The sequence goes on along the minus strand of NW_027488375.1, from coordinate 5,848,448 downwards.
CTACGTGATCCAAACCAGAGAAAGGCCAGGATCTGGCCAACAAGGATGAGAAAAATGCGAATATATGATCCAGATGATTGCAAATACCAGAACTAACCCTGACATAACCAGCGTTATCATCTAAAATATTAATCGCAACCAGGTATAATTGACTGTTTCGGTGTGGTACCACATTACTACGTGATCCAAACCAGAAAAGGGCCAGGATCGGGCCAACAAGAATGCGAAAAATGCGAAAGTACGAGCCAGATGAGGGAAAATCCCAGAGCTAGCCCAGACATAACCGGCGTTTTCCTCTAAAATATTATTCGCAACCAGGTTTAATTGACTGTTTGAGTCAGGTGCAACTTTACTACGTGATCCAAACCAGAAAAAGCCCAGGATCTGGCCAACAAGTATGCGAAAAATGCGAAAGAACGCGCCAGATGAGGGCAAATACCAGACCTAACCCAGACATAACCGGCGTTATCCGCTAAAATATTAATCTCAACCAGGTTCAATTGACTGTTTCGTTGTGGAACCACATTACTATGTGATCCAAACCAGAAAAGGGCCAGGGTCTGGCCAACAAGTGTGCGAAGAACGCGAAAGTATGAGCCAGATGATTGCAAATACCAGAACTAACCCAGACGTAACCAGCGTTATCCTCTAAGATACTTATCGGAACCAGCTTCTATTGACTGTTTCAGTGTGGTACCACATTACTACGTGATCCAAACCAGACAAGGGCCAGGGTCTGGCCAACTAGTGTGCGAAAAACGCGAAAGTATGAGCCAGATGATTGCTAATACCAGAACTAACACAGACATAACCAGCGTTATCCTCTAAAATACTAATCGGAACCAGCTTTTATTGACTGTTTCAGTGTGGTACCACATTACTACGTGATCCAAACCAGAGAAAGGCCAGGATCTGGCCAACAAGGATGAGAAAAATGCGAATATATGATCCAGATGATTGCAAATACCAGAACTAACCCTGACATAACCAGCGTTATCATCTAAAATATTAATCGCAACCAGGTATAATTGACTGTTTCGTGTGGTACCGCATTGCTACGATGATCCAAACCAGAAAAAGGCCATGATCTGGCCAACAAGTATGCGAAAATTGCGAAAGTAGGAGCCAGATGATTGCAAATACCAGAACTATGCCTGACATAACCGGCGTTATCCTCTAAAATATTAATCGCAACCAGGTTTAATTGACTGTTTCAGTGTGGTACCACATTACTACGTGATCCAAACCAGAAAAAGCCCAGGATCTGGCCAACAAGTATGCGTAAAATGTGGAAGTATGAGCCAGATGATTCGAAATACCAGAACTAACCCAGACATAACCAGCGTTATCCTCTAAAATATTAATCGCAACGAGGTTTAATTGACAGTATCGGTGTGGTACTGCATTACTACGTGATCCAGACCAGAAAAAGGCCAGGATCTGGCCATCAAGAATGCGCAAAATGCGAAAGTATGAGCCAGATGATTGCAAATTCCAGAACTATGCCTGACATAACCCGCGTTATCCTCTAAAATACGAATCGGAACATGCTTTTAATGACTGTTTCAGTGTGGTAACACATTACTACGAGATCCAAACCAGAAAAATCCCAGGATCGGGCCAACAAGAATGCGAGAAACGCGAAAGTACGAACCACATGAGGGAAAATCCCAGAAAAAACCGAGACATAACCGGCGTTTAGCTCTAAAATATTAATCGCAACCAGGTTTAATTGACTGTTTCGGTGTGGTGACGCATTACTACGTGATCCAAACCAGAAAAAGGCCAGGATCTGGCCAACAAGTATGCGAAAAACGTGAAAGTACGAGTCAGATGAGGACAAATCCCAGACCTACCCGAGACATAACCGGCGTTATCCTCTAAAATATTAATCGCAACCAGTTTAATTGACTGTTTCGGTGTGGAACCTCATTACTACGTGATCCAAACCAGATAAAGCCCAGGATCTGGCCAACAAGTATGAGAAAAATGCGAAAGTTCGAGCCAGATGAGGGCAAGTACCAGACCTAACCCAGACAAAACCGGCGTTATCCCCTAAAATATTAATCGCAATCAGGTATAATTGACTGTTTCGGTTTGGTACCGCATTGCTACGATGATCCAAACCAGAAAGAGGCCAGGAACTGGCTAACAAGTATGCGAAAAATGCGAAAATACGATCCAGATGAGGGCAAATCCCAGACCTAACCGAGACATAACCGGCGTTATCCTCTAAAATATTAATCGCAACTAGGTTTAATTGACTGTTTCGTTGTGGAACCACATTACTGCGGGATCCAAACCAGAAAAAACCCAGGGTCTGGCCAACAAGTATGCGAAAAATGCGAAAGTATGAGCCAGATGATTGCAAATACCAGAACTATGCCTGACATAACCAGCGTTATCCTCCTAAAATACGAATCAGAACATGCTTTTAATGACTGTTTCAGTGTGGTACCACATTACTACGTGATCGAAACCAGAAAAAGGCCAGGGTCTGTGCCAACAAGTATGCGAAAAATGCGACAGTACGATCCAGATGAGGGCAAATCCCAGACCTAACCGAGACATAACCGGCGCTATCCTCTAAAATATTAATCGCAACCAGGAATAATTGACTGTTTCGGTGTGGTACCGCATTGCTACGATGATCCAAACCAGAAAGAGGCCAGGATCTGGCTAACAAGTATGCGAAAACTGCGAAAGTACGATCCAGATGAGGGCAAATCCCAGACCTAACCGAGACATAACCGGCGTTATCCTCTAAAATATTAATCGCAACCAGGTTTAATTGACTGTTTCGTTGTGGAACCACATTACTGCGGGATCCAAACCAGAAAAAACCCAGGATCTGGCCAACAAGTATGAGAAATATGCGAAAGTTCGAGCCAGATGAGGGCAAATACCAGACCTAACCCAGACAAAACCGGCGTTATACCCTAAAATATTAATCGCAACCAGGTATAATTGACTGTTTCGGTTTGCTACCGCATTGCTACGATGATCCAAACCAGAAAGAGGCCAGGATCTGGCTAACAAGTATGCGAAAAATGCGAAAGTACGATCCAAATGAGGGCAAATGCCAGACCTAACCGAGACATAACCGGCGTTATCCTCTAAAATATTAATCGCAACCAGGTTTAATTGACTGTTTCGTTGTGGAACCACATTACTGCGGGATCCAAACCAGAAAAAACCCAGGATCTGGCCAACAACTATCAGAAAAATGCGAAAGAACGATCCAGATGAGGGCAAATGCCAGACCTAACCGAGACATAACCGGCGTTATCCTCTAAAATATTAATCGCAACCAGGTTTAATTGACTGTTTCGTTGTGGAACCACATTACTGCGGGATCCAAACCAGAAAAATCCCAGGATCTGGCCAACAAGTATGCGAAAAATGCGAAAGTACGATCCAGTTGAGGGCAAATCCCAGACCTAACCGAGACATAACCGGCGTTATCCTCTAAAATATTAATCGCAACCAGTTTAATTGACTGTTTCGGTGTGGAACCTCATTACTACGTGATCCAAACCAGAAAAATCCCAGGATCTGGCCAACAAGTATGCGAAAAATGCGAAAGTACGAACCAGTTGAGGGCAGATCGCAGACCTAACCGAGACATAACCGGCGTTATCCTCTAAAATTTTAATCGCAACCAGGTTTAATTGACTGTTTCGGTGTGGTACCGCATTACTACGTGATCCAAACCAGATAAAGCCCAGGATCTGGCCAACAAGTATGAGAAATATGCGAAAGAATGAGCCTGATGAGAGAAAATCCCAGACCTAACCTAGACCTAACATGAATTATTCTCTAAAATATTGGTGGAAACCAGGTTTAATGGACTGTTTCAGTGTGGTACCACATTACTACGTGATACAAACCAGAAAAAACCCAGGATCCGTTCAACAAGTATGTGAGGAATGCGAAAGTATGAGTCTGATGAGTGAAAATCCCAGGGCTAACCTAGACCTAACATGCGTTATCCTCCAAAATATTGATCGAAACCTGTTTTAATCGACTGTTTCAGTTTGGTACCACATTACTATGTGATCCAAACCAGAAAATAACCCAGGACCTGTTCAACGAGTATGTGAAGTGTGCGTAGGTATGAGTCTGATGAGGGCAAATCCCAGACCTATCCCAGACCTAACTTGCGTTATCCTCTAAAATATTGATCGAAACCAGGTTTAACCGACTGTTCCAGTGTGGATCCACATTACTACGTGATCCAAACCAGAAAAAACCCAGGATCAGTTCAACAAGTTTGTGAAGAATGCGAAAGTATGAGTCTGATGAGTGAATATCCCAGGCCTAACCTAGACCTAACATGCGTTGTCCTCAAAAATATTAATCGAAACCTGGTTTAATCGACTGTTTCAGTGTGGTACCACATTACTATGTGATCCGAACCAGAAAATAACCCAGGATCTGTTCAACGAGTATGTGAAGTGTGCGAAAGTATGAGTCTGATGAGGGCAAATCCCAGACCTATCCCAGACCTAACATGCGTTATCCTCTAAAATATTTATCACGACCAGGCTTAATTGATTGTTTCAGTGTGGACCCACATTACTACGTGATCCAAACCAGAAAAAACCCAGGATCCGTTCAACAAGTATGTGAAGAATGCGAAAGTATGAGTCTGATGAATGAAAATCCCAGGCCTAACCTAGACCTAACATGCGTTATCTTCAAAAATATTGATCGAAACCTGGTTTAATCGACTGTTTCAGTGTGGTACCACATTACTATGTGATCCAAACCAGAAAATAACCCAGGATCTGTTCAACGAGTATGTGAAAAACGCGAAACTGTGAGCCTGATGAGAGTAAATCTTAGACCTAACCCAGACCTAAGATGCGTTATCCTCTAAAATATTTATCCAGGCCAGGTTTCATTGAGTGTTTCAGTGTGGTACCACTTTACTACGTGATCCAATCCAGAAATAGCCCAGGATCTAGCCATGAAGTATGAGATATATGCGATAGTAAGAGCCTGATGAGGGCAAATCCTAGACCTATCCCAGACCTAACTTGCGTTGTCCTCTAAAATATTGATCGAAACCAGGTTTAATTGAATGTTTCAGCGTGGTAGCACATTACTACGTGATACAATGCAGAAACAGCCCAGGATCTAGCCATGAAGTATGAGAAATATGCGAAAGTATGAGTCTGATGAGTGAAAATCCCAGGGCTAACCTAGACCTAACATGCGTTATCCTCTAAAATATTGATCCAAACCAGGTTTAATGGACTGTTTCAGTGTGGTACCACACTACTACGTGATACAAACCAGCAAAAACCCAAGATCTGTTCAACAAGTATGTGAAAGACGCGAAAGTATGAGTCTGATGAGGGCGAATCCCAGACCTATGCCAGACCTAACTTGCGTTGTCCTCTAAAATATTTATCAAGACCAGGTTTAATTGAATGTTTCAGTGTGGTACCACATTACTACGTGATCAAAACCAGAAAAAACCCAGGATCCGTTCAACAAGTATGTGAAGAATGCGAAAGTATGAGTCTGATCAGTGAAAATCTCAGGCCTTACCTAGACCTAACATGCGTTGTCCTCTAAAATATTGATGGAAACCAGGTTTCAATGACTGTTTCAGTGTGGTACTACATTACTACGTGATGCAATCCAGAAATAGCCCAGGATCTAGCCATCAAGTATGAGAAATATGCGAAAGAATGAGCCTGATGAGAGCAAATCCCAGACCTAACCTAGACCTAACATGCGTTATCCTCTAAAATATTGAGCGAAACCAGGTTTAATGGACTGTTTCAGTGTGGTACCACACTACTTCGTGATCCAAACCAGAGAAAGCCCAGGATCTGTTCAAGAAGTATGTGAAAAACGCTATACTGTGAGCCTGATGAGGGCAAATCCTAGACCTAACCCAGACCTAACATGCGTTATCCTCTAAAATATTTATCAAGATCAGGTTTAATTGATTGTTTCAGTGTGGTCCCACATTACTACGTGATCCAAACCAGAAAAAACCCAGGATCTGTTCAACATGTATGAGAAATATGCGAAAGAATGAGCCTGATGTAAGCAAATCCCAGACCTAACCTAGACCTAACATGAATTATTCTCTAAAATATTGATCGAAACCAGGTTTAATTGACTGTTTCAGTGTGGTACCACATTACTACGTGATCCAATCCAGAAATAGCCCAGGATCTAGCCATGAAGTATGAGAAATATGCGAAAGCATGAGCCTGATGAGGGCAAATCCTAGACCTAACCCAGACCTAACATGCGTTATTCTGTAAAATATTGATGGAAACCAGGTTTAATTGACTGTTTCAGTGTTGTACTTCATTACTACGTGATCCAAAACAGAAAAAACCCAGGATCTGTTCTACATGTATGAAAAATATGCGAAAGAATGAGCCTGATGAGAGCATATCCCAGACCTAACCTAGACCTAACATGAATTATTCTCTAAAATATTGATCGAAACCAGGTTTAACTGACTGTTTCAGTGTGGTACCACATTACTACGTGATCCAATCCAGAAATAGCCCAGGATCTAGTCATGAAGTATGAGAAATATGCGAAAGTATGAGCCTGATGAGGGCAAATCCTAGACCTAACCCTGACCTAACATGCGTTATTCTGTAAAATTTTTATCAAGACCAGGTTTAATTGAATGTTTCATTGTGGTACCTCATTACTACGTGATCAAAACCAGAAAAAACCCAGGATCCGTTCAACAAGTATGTGAAGAATGCGAAAGTATGAGTCTGATGAGGTCAAATCCCAGGCCTAAACTAGACCTAGCATGAATTATTCTCTAAAATATTGATCGAAACCAGGTTTAATTGACTGTTTCAGTGTGGTCCCACATTACTACGTGATCCAAACCAGAAAAAACCCAGGATCTGTTCAACAAGTATGTGAAAAACGCTAAACTGTGAGCCTGATGAGGGCAAATCTTAGACCTAACCCAGACCTAAGATGCGTTATCCTCTAAAATATTTACCCAGACCAGGTTTCATTGAATGTTTCAGTGTGGTACCACTTTACTACGTGATCCAATCCAGAAATAGCCCATGATCTAGCCATGAAGTATGAGAAATATGCGAAAGTATGAGCCTGATGAGGGCAAATCCCAGACCTATCCCAGACCTAACTTGCGTTGTCCTCTAAGAGATTGATGGAAACCAGGTTTAATTGACTGTTTCAGTGTTGTACTTCATTACTACGTGATCCAAACCCGAAAAAACCCAGGATCTAGCCATCAAGTATGAGAAATATGCGGAAGAATGAGTCTGATGAGGTCAAATCCCATGTCTAACCTAGACCTAACATGCATTATCCTCAAAAATATTGATCGAAACCTGGTTTAATCGACGGTTTCTGTGTGGTACCACACTACTTCGTGATCCAAACCAGAAAAAACCCAGGATCTGTTCAACAAGTATGTGAAGAACGCTAAACTGTGAGCCTGATGAGGGCAAATCTTAGACCTAACCCAGAGCTAAGATGCGTTATCCTCTAAAATATTTATCCAGACCAGGTTTCATTGGATGTTTCAGTGTGGTACCACTTTACTACGTGATCCAATCCAGAAATAGCCCATGATCTAGCCATGAAGTATGAGAAATATGTGAAAGAATGAGCCTGATGAGAGCAAATCCCAGACCTAACCTAGACCTAACTTGCGTTGTCCTCTAAAATATTGATCGAAACTAGGTTTAATTGACTGTTTCAGTGTTGTACTTCATTACTACGTGATGCAATCCAGAAAAAGCCCAAGATCTAGCCATCAAGTATGAGAAATATGCGAAAGTACGGGCCAGATGATTGCAAATACCAGAACTATCCCAGGCATAACCAGCGTTATCCTCTAAAATACTAAGCGGAACCAGCTTTTATTGACAGTGTGGTACCACATTACTACGTGATCCAAACCAGAAAAAGCCCAGGATCTGGCCAACAAGTATGCGAAACGTGCGAAAGTACGAGGCAGATGAGGGCAAATCCCAAGAGTGAGCCTGATGGGAGCAAATCCCTGACCTAACCTAGACCTACAGTGAAATATTCTCTAAAATATTGATCAAAACCAGGTTTAATTGACTGTTTCAGTGTGGTACCACATTACTACGTGATCCAATCCAGAAATAGCCCAGGATCTAGCCATGAAGTATGGGAAATATGCGAAAGTATGAGCCTGATGAGGGCAAATCCTAGACCTAACCCAGACCTAACATGCGTTATTCTCTAAAATATTTATCAAGACCAGGTTTAATTGAATGTTTCAGTGTGGTACCGCACTACTACGTGATCAAAACCAGAAAAAACCCAGGATCCGTTCAACAAGTATGTGAAGAATGCGAAAGTATGAGTCTGATCAGTGAAAATCTCAGGCCTTACCTAGACCTAACATGCGTTGTCCTCTAAAATATTGATGGAAACCAGGTTTCAATGACTGTTTCAGTGTGGTACTACATTACTACGTGATGCAATCCAGAAATAGCCCAGGATCTAGCCATCAAGTATGAGAAATATGCGAAAGAATGAGCCTGATGAGAGCAAATCCCAGACCTAACCTAGACCTAACATGCGTTATCCTCTAAAATATTGAGCGAAACCAGGTTTAATGGACTGTTTCAGTGTGGTACCACACTACTTCGTGATCCAAACCAGAGAAAGCCCAGGATCTGTTCAAGAAGTATGTGAAAAACGCTAAACTGTGAGCCTGATGAGGGCAAATCCTAGACCTAACCCAGACCTAACATGCGTTATCCTCCAAAATATTTATCAAGATCAGGTTTAATTGATTGTTTCAGTGTGGTCCCACATTACTACGTGATCCAAACCAGAAAAAACCCAGGATCCGTTCAGCAAGTATGTGAAGAATGCGAAAGTATGAGTCTGATGAGGGAAAATCCCAGGCCTAACCTAGACCTAACATGCGCTATCCTCTAAAATATTGATCGAAACCAGGTTTAGTCGACTGTTTCAGTGTGGTCCCACATTACTACGTGATCCAAACCAGAAAAAACCCAGGAGCCGTTCAACAAGTATGTGAAGAATGCGAAAGTATGAGTCTGATGAGGTCAAATCCCAGACCTATCCCAGACTTAACTTGCGTTATCCTCTAAAATATTGATCGAAACCAGGTTTAATTGACTGTTTCGGTGTGGTACCGCATTACTACGTGATCCAAACCAGATAAAGCCCAGGATCTGGCCAACAAGTATGAGAAAAATGCGAAAGATCGAGCCAGATGAAGGCAAATATCAGACCTAACCCAGACAAAACCGGCGTTATCCCCTAAAATATTAATCGCAACCAGGTATAATTGACTGTTTCGGTGTGGTACCGCATTGCTACGATGATCCAAACCAGAAAGAGGCCAGGATCTGGCTAACAAGTATGCGAAAAATGCGAAAGTACGATCCAGATGAGGGCAAATCCCAGACCTAACCGAGACATAACCGGCGTTATCCTCTAAAATATTAACCGCAACCAGGTTTAATTGACTGTTTCGTTGTGGAACCACATTACTGCGGGATCCAAACCAGAAAAATCCCAGGATCTGGCCAACAAGTATGCGAAAAATGCGAAAGTACGATCCAGTTGAGGGCAAATCCCAGACCTAACCGAGACATAACCGGCGTTATCCTCTAAAATATTAATCGCAACCAGGTTTAATTGACTGTTTCGGTGTGGTACCGCATTACTACGTGATCCAAACCAGGTAAAGCCCAGGATCTGGCCAACAAGTATGAGAAAAATGCGAAAGATCGAGCCAGATGAGGGCAAATATCAGACCTAACCCAGACATAACCGGCGTTATCCTCTAAAATATTAATCGCAACCAGGTTTAATTGACTGTTTCGTTGTGGAACCACATTACTGCGGGATCCAAACCAGAAAAAACCCAGGATCTGGCCAACAACTATGAGAAAAACGCGAAAGTACGAGCCACATGAGGGAAAATCCCAGACCTAACCCAGACATAACCGGCGTTATCCTCTAAAATATTAATCGCAACCAGTTTAATTGACTGTTTCGGTGTGGAACCTCATTACTACGTGATCCAAACCAGAAAAATCCCAGGATCTGGCCAACAAGTATGCGAAAAATGCGAAAGTACGATCCAGTTGAGGGCAAATCGCAGACCTAACCGAGACATAACCGGCGTTATCCTCTAAAATATTAATCGGAACCAGGTTTAATTGACTGTTTCGGTGTGGTACCGCATTACTACGTGATCCAAACCAGATAAAGCCCAGGATCTGGCCAACAAGTATGCGAAAAATGCGAAAGTACGATCCAGATGAGGGCAAATCCCAGACCTAACCGAGACATAACCGGCGTTATCCTCTAAAATATTAATCGCAACCAGGTTTAATTGACTGTTTCGTTGTGGAACCACATTACTGCGGGATCCAAACCAGAAAAATCCCAGGATCTGGCCAACAAGTATGCGAAAAATGCGAAAGTACGATCCAGTTGAGGGCAAATCCCAGACCTAACCGAGACATAACCGGCGTTATCCTCTAAAATATTAATCGCAACCAGGTTTAATTGACTGTATCGGTGTGGTACTGCATTACTACGTGATCCAAACCAGAGAAAGCCCAGGATCTAGCTATCGAGTATGAGAAATATGCGAAAGAATGAGCCTGATGAGAGAAAATCCCAGACCTAACCTAGACCTAACATGAATTATTCTCTAAAATATTGGTCGAAACCAGGTTTAATTGACTGATTCAGTGTGGTCCCACATTACTACGTGATCCAAACCAGAAAAAACCCAGGATCCGTTCAACAAGTATGTGAAGAATGCGAAAGTATGAGTCTGATGAGTGAAAATCCCAGGCCTAACCTAGACCTATCATGCGTTATCCTCTAAAATATTGATCCAAACCAGGTTTAATGGACTGTTTCAGTGTGGTACCACATTACTACGTGATACAAACCAGAAAAAACCCAGGATCCGTTCAACAAGTATGTGAGGAATGCGAAAGTATGAGTCTGATGAGTGAAAATCCCAGGGCTAACCTAGACCTAACATGCGTTATCCTCAAAAATATTGATCGAAACCTGGTTTAATCAACTGTTTCAGTGTTGTACCACATTACTATGTGATCCGAACCAGAAAATAACCCAGGATCTGTTCAACGAGTATGTGAAGAGTGCGGAAGTATGAGTCTGATGAGGTCAAATCCCAGACCAATCCCAGACTAAACTTGCGTTATCCTCTAAAATATTGATCGAAACCAGGTTTAATTGACTGTTTCACTGTTGTACTTCATTACTACGTGATCCAATCCAGAAAAAGCCCAGGATCTAGCTATCAAGTATGAGAAATATGCGAAAGAATGAGCCTGATGAGAGAAAATCCCAGACCTAACCTAGACCTAACATGAATTAATCTCTAAAATATTGGTGGAAACCAGGTTTAATGGACTGTTTCAGTGTGGTACCACATTACTACGTGATACAAACCAGAAAAAACCCAGGATCCGTTCAACAAGTATGTGAGGAATGCGAAAGTATGAGTCTGGTGAGTGAAAATCCTAGGGCTAACCTAGACCTAACATGCGTTATCCTCCAAAATATTGATCGAAACCTGTTTTAATCGACTGTTTCAGTTTGGTACCACATTACTATGTGATCCAAACCAGAAAATAACCCAGGACCTGTTCAACGAGTATGTGAAGTGTGCGTAGGTATGAGTCTGATGAGGGCAAATCCCAGACCTATCCCAGACCTAACTTGCGTTATCCTCTAAAATATTGATCGAAACCAGGTTTAACCGACTGTTCCAGTGTGGATCCACAATACTACGTGATCCAAACCAGAAAAAACCCAGGATCAGTTCAACAAGTTTGTGAAGAATGCGAAAGTATGAGTCTGATGAGTGAATATCCCAGGCCTAACCTAGACCTAACATGCGTTGTCCTCAAAAATATTAATCGAAACCTGGTTTAATCGACTGTTTCAGTGTGGTACCACATTACTATGTGATCCGAACCAGAAAATAACCCAGGATCTGTTCAACGAGTATGTGAAGTGTGCGAAAGTATGAGTCTGATGAGGGCAAATCCCAGACCTATCCCAGACCTAACATGCGTTATCCTCTAAAATATTTATCACGACCAGGTTTAATTGATTGTTTCAGTGTGGACCCACATTACTACGTGATCCAAACCAGAAAAAACCCAGGATCCGTTCAACAAGTATGTGAAGAATGCGAAAGTATGAGTCTGATGAATGAAAATCCCAGGCCTAACCTAGACCTAACATGCGTTATCTTCAAAAATATTGATCGAAACCTGGTTTAATCGACTGTTTCAGTGTGGTACCACATTACTATGTGACCCAAACCAGAAAATAACCCAGGATCTGTTCAACGAGTATGTGAAAAACGCGAAACTGTGAGCCTGATGAGAGCAAATCTTAGACCTAACCCAGACCTAAGATTCGTTATCCTCTAAAATATTTATCCAGGCCAGGTTTCATTGAGTGTTTCAGTGTGGTACCACTTTACTACGTGATCCAATCCAGAAATAGCCCAGGATCTAGCCATGAAGTATGAGATATATGCGATAGTAAGAGCCTGATGAGGGCAAATCCTAGACCTATCCCAGACCTAACTTGCGTTGTCCTCTAAAATATTGATCGAAACCAGGTTTAATTGAATGTTTCAGCGTGGTAGCACATTACTACGTGATACAATGCAGAAACAGCCCAGGATCTAGCCATGAAGTATGAGAAATATGCGAGAGAATGTGCCTGATGAGAGCAAATCCCAGACCTAACCTAGACCTAACATGCGTTATCCTCTAAAATATTGAGCGAAACCAGGTTTAATGGACTGTTTCAGTGTGGTACCACATTACTACGTGATCCAAATCAGAAAAAACCCAGGATCTGTTCAACAAGTATGTGAAAAACGCGAAACTGTGAGCCTGATGAGGGCAAATCTTAGACCTAACCCAGACCTAAGATGCGTTATCCTCTAAAATATTTATCCAGACCAGGTTTCATTGAGTGTTTCAGTGTGGTACCACTTTACTACGTGATCCAATCCAGAAATAGCCCAGGATCTAGCCATGAAGTATGAGATATATGCGATAGTAAGAGCCTGATGAGGGCAAATCCTAGACCTATCCCAGACCTAACTTGCGTTGTCCTCTAAAATATTGATCGAAACCAGGTTTAATTGAATGTTTCAGCGTGGTAGCACATTACTACGTGATACAATGCAGAAACAGCCCAGGATCTAGCCATGAAGTATGAGAAATATGCGAAAATATGAGCCTGATGAGGGCAAATCCTAGACCTAACGCAGACCTAACATGCGTTATTCTCTAAAATATTTATCAAGACCAGGTTTAATTGAATGTTTCAGTGTGGTACCACATTACTACGTGTTCCAAATCAGAAAAAACCCAGGATCTGTTCAACAAGTATGTGAAAAACTCGAAACTGTGAGCCTGATGAGGGCAAATCTTAGACCTAACCTTGACCTAACATGCGTTATCCTCTAAAATATTGAGCGAAACCAGGTTTGATGGACTGTTTCAGTGTGGTACCACACTACTACGGGATCCAAACCAGAAAAAACCCAGGATCTGTTCAACAAGTATGTGAAAAACGCGAAAGTAGTAGCCTGATGAGGTCAAATCCCAGACCAATCCCAGACTTCACTTTCGTTATCCTCTAAGATATTGATCGAAACCAGGTTTAATCGTCTGTTTCAGTGTGGTACCACATTACTACGTGATCCAAACCAGAAAAAACCCAGGATCAGTTCAACAAGTATCAGAAGAATGCGAAAGTATGAGTCTGATGAGTGAAAATCCCAGGGCTAACCTAGACCTTACATGCGTTATCCTCTAAAACATTCATCCAAACCAGGTTTAATAGACTGTTTCAGTGTGGTACCACACTACTGCGTGATACAAACCAGAAAAAACCCAGGATCTGTTCAACAAATATGTGAAAAACGCGAGAGTATGAGCCTGATGAGGGCGAATCCCAGACCTATGCCAGACCTAACTTTTTTTTTTTTTTTTTTTTTTTGTCGTGGGGAAAATCTTCGAAAGACTCCCTCCCACCTCCTTGTGGAGAGGTGGGAGGGGTGTGTGGGATTCCCCGCGCCCGTACAACGACAGGCGCGGGACCTACCCACTAAAAACCCCACGGTGACCCTTCGGCACGCTTCGGGAGGATACCGGGAATCGCTCGAAGCATTCTTCCGGTATCCTCCCCGTGCCCGCGCTTTCGCGCCCATGCCCCGGGGGGACAATCGGTCCCCCCAGTAGACACACTGCCTCATAGCGGCGGGACGGAGCCACTCCATCCCGCCGCTATCCGTCCCGGGGCCGCGTTTAGTGGCGGCTGCGAGCCCCAACTCGCAACCGCCCGCGACCCCGTTTCCACACCTCGGCGGCCGGGCGTTCATGGCCGCACCAGACCGCCGATGCCAGACCTAACTTGCGTTATCCTCAAAAATATTGATCGAAACCTGGTTTAATCGACTGTTTCAGTGTGGTACCACATTACTATGTGATCCAAACCAGAAAATAACCCAGGATCTGTTCAACGAGTATGTGAAGTGTGCGAAAGTATGAGTCTGATGAGGGCAAATCCCATACCTATCCCAGACCTAACATGCGTTATCCTCTAAAATATTTATCAAGACCAGGTTTAATGGACTGTTTCAGTGTGGTACCACACTACTACGTGATACAAACCAGCAAAAACCCAGGATCTGTTCAACAAGTATGTGAAAAACGCGAAAGTATGAGTCTGATGAGGGCGAATCCCAGACCTATGCCAGACCTAACTTGCGTTGTCCTCTAAAATATTTATCAAGACCAGGTTTAATTGAATGTTTCAGTGTGGTACCACATTACTACGTGATCAAAACCAGAAAAAACCCAAGATCCGTTCAACAAGTATGTGAAAAACGCGAAAGTATGAGTCTGATCAGTGAAAATCTCAGGCCTTACCTAGACCTAACATGCGTTGTCCTCTAAAATATTGATGGAAGCCAGGTTTCAATGACTGTTTCAGTGTGGTACTACATTACTACGTGATGCAATCCAGAAATAGCCCAGGATCTGTTCAAGAAGTATGTGAAAAACGCTATACTGTGAGCCTGATGAGGGCAAATCCTAGACCTAACCCAGACCTAACATGCGTTATCCTCTAAAATATTTATCAAGATCAGGTTTAATTGATTGTTTCAGTGTGGTCCCACATTACTACGTGATCCAAACCAGAAAAAACCCAGTATCTGTTCAACATGTATGAGAAATATGCGAAAGAATGAGCCTGATGTAAGCAAATCCCAGACCTAACCTAGACCTAACATGAATTATTCTCTAAAATATTGATCGAAACCAGGTTTACTTGACTGCTTCAGTGTGGTCCCACATTACTACGTGATCCAAACCAGAAAAAACCCAGGATCCGTTCAGCAAGTATGTGAAGAATGCGAAAGTATGAGTCTGATGAGGGAAAATCCCAGGCCTAACCTAGACCTAACATGCGCTATCCTCTAAAATATTGATCGAAACCAGGTTTAGTCGACTGTTTCAGTGTGGTCCCACATTACTACGTGATCCAAACCAGAAAAAACCCAGGAGCCGTTCAACAAGTATGTGAAGAATGCGAAAGTATGAGTCTGATGAGGTCAAATCCCAGACCTATCCCAGACTTAACTTGCGTTATCCTCTAAAATATTGATCGAAACCAGGTTTAATCGACTGTTTCAGCGTGGTACCACATTACTACGTGATACAATCCAGAAACAGCCCAGGATCTAGCCATGAAGTATGAGAAATATGCGAAAGTATGAGCCTGATGAGGGCAAATCCTAGACCTAACCCAAACCTAACATGCGTTATCCTCTAAAATATTTATCAAGACCAGGTTTAATTGAATGTTGCAGTGTGGTGCCACATTACTACGTTAACCAAACCAGAAAAAACCCTGGATCCGTTCAACAAGTATGTTAAAACTGCGACAGTATGACCCTGATGAGGGCAAATCCCAGGCCTAACCTAGACCTAACATGCGTTGTCCTCTAAAATATTGATGGAAACCAGGTTTAATTGACTGTTTCAGTGTTGTACTTCATTACTACGTGATGCAATCCAGAAAAAGCCCAGGATCTGTTCTACATGTATGAAAAATATGCGAAAGAATGAGCCTGATGAGAGCAAATCCCAGACCTAACCTAGACCTAACATGAATTATTCTCTAAAATATTGATCGAAACCAGGTTTAATTGACTGTTTCAGTGTGGTACCACATTACTACGTGATCCAATCCAGAAATAGCCCAGGATCTAGCCATGAAGTATGAGAAATATGCGAAAGCATGAGCCTGATCCCCTCAGGGGCTGCCAGCCATTCAGCTGCAGTACGGGCTTAACGAACCCGGGGTACCCGAGTCATACACACACCGTAAGCCTCCTGTTGGTCGTCACAACGACCCATTCACAATTCCCTATTGGTTTTGTGAATGGTACGTGACGGCAGGAGGAACGGGGGTCTTGGCTTAACCGCCTGGGCCACGAGTATGGCGACTCTATAAAATCGCCCTCCAATCCTAAGCTATGGTGCGCGGCGATGGGATGCATGGTTGGGGGAGAAGGCCCAATCCCAAGCGACCACCTCCGGGGAACCTGCCGAACCCCCGGAGTATTAGGCTTACCCGGGTAAGGCGGCTCTGCCCGGGTGGACCTTTATTTCCGACCATCTCGTGGGACTATTATGGACACAGAAAATAAAATGGGGATGGGGCGGGTTTTGTCGGTTGGGGAGGACGGTGACGGGGTTGGGGTTAGGGTGGCGGCGCTCGCGCCCCACTCAGCGCCAGGTCCGGCTTCGTGGAGGGTGGAGGAGGACGACGAGACGGCGTCGGTCTCGTGCTTCTCCTCCAGCACGAGCCACATAGGCTCTAAGAGGAAGAGGACGGGGCAGGCCGTCGTCGAGGTGGGCGGGGCGATGAGCCCGTCGGTGAGGCTGAGTTGCCTCAGGGACGAGGTGACCGAGGAGATATCGGAGAGGATCTCCTCGTCCCTGAGGCGGGTGGAGAAAGTCGCCGCTGCCTGCGCCTTTAAGGGGCAGAAAAGCGGTGGCGCGGAGGCCCTGAAGGCCGCGGCGGAGGAAATGAGGGAGGCGGCGCGGGAGCTCAGAGGGCGGAACGCCCGTCTGCAGCTCCTGTTGGAGGAGGAGCGACAGGGGAGGAGGAGGGCAGAGGCGCTGTGGAACAGCGCGGCCCTCCCTCCCATCCTCCCTCCTCCTCCACCGCCGCGTCCCTCGGCGGAGGTAAATAAGCGGAGTGCGGCGGCAGTGGTGCGGGGCACCGCGGGCCCCTCCACCCGCACTCCGCCCGTGAAGAAGTCCCCGTCCTCCTCAGAAGACGATCTTCTGAGGAGGATTGGGGACATGATTGATGGCAAGCTGGCCGCCTTCCGGGAGGAGCTCCTCGCCGGAAGAGCGGTCAGCACGAAGGCGGTGCCTCCCCGACCTGTTCCGGTACAGTCGGGGAAGGCAAAGAAGGGCGGAGTGAAGGCTCCGCCCAGCGTTGCGGCACCAGGGCCCCGGGTCGCGACCCCCAAGGGGGGTGGTGTACCCGTGGTCGCGGTGGTCGCGTCCTCCACAGCACCCTCCCAAGGGGGGGTGGCGTGGAGTGAGGTGGTGGGGCGGAAGGCGAAGCGGGCGGCGAGGAAGGCCTCGCAACCGCAGCCTCCGCCTCCGCCGCCGGCGGCCAAGGTAAAAGCCGCGAAGGTCGGGAAGGCACGACCAGGTCGTCCCCCAAAAACGGCAGCGGTGACGCTGACCGTTGCGCAGGGGGGCGACCTGACCCTCGCGGAGGCGATGCGGCTCGCCAGGGAGAATATCTCCCTGGAAGAGCTGGGCATCGCCTCCGTGAGGGCGAAGAGGGCCGTGACCGGGGGTCTCTTGCTGGAGATCCCCGGTGCAGAAAGCGGCGCGAAGGCGGATCGTCTCGCCCAGAGGCTCCGGGAGCAGCTGGGCGAGCGAGGTGTCCGGGTTGCCCGGCCCACGAAGCGCACGGAGATGCGCGTTTGTGGGCTGGACGACTCGGTCAGCGCACAGGATGTGTCCCGTGCCCTTGCGAGGGCGGGGGACTGTCCTGTGGAGGACCTGCGGATCGGAGAGATCCGCAGGTCGCCCTCCGGCCTCGGGTCGGTGTGGGCCCGGTGCCCCCTCTCCGCCGCCCGTAAGGTGGCGGAATCCGGGAGGGTGTTGGTGGGGTGGGTTTCGGCGCGAGTGGAAATCCTCGCGCCGCGCCCGCTCCAGTGTCACCGCTGCCTCGAATTGGGGCACGTGAGGCAGTGGTGCACCTCGCCGGTGGACCGCAGCGGTCAGTGTTACCGCTGCGGTGCCAAAGAGCACCGTGCGAGCCAGTGCTCGGCGGCCCCCCACTGCCCGCTGTGTGCGGACATGGGGAGGCCAGCCGATCACAGGGTGGGGAACAAGAAGTGCTCCCCCCCCTCCCGGAAGGAGAGGAAGAGGCGGGCTGCACCGGCTCCGGTGCCGAGGGCGGTGGCATCGTCCTCCATGAAGGTGGACGGTGCTACGGGGACGGACGGCCGGGAGGAGGCTGGCGCGGCCATTAATTAATGCCGCCCCGCCTCCTCCTCCAGGCCAACCTCAACCACTGCCGCGCGGCACAGGACTTGATGTCCCAAGTCCTCGCGGAGTGGGGGGTTGGCCTGGCGGTCGCCGCCGAGCCGTACCGCGTCCCTGATCACCCTCATTGGGTGGGCGACGCGGACGGCTTGGTGGCGACGGTATGGGGAGGGGGCGACGGGTCCCCACCGTTCTCCTTGTTGGAGCGCGGTCGGGGATTCGTCGCCGTGGACTGGGGGGGAGTCGCTGTGGTGGGGTGCTACATTTCGCCCCGTAGCGGTCACGCTGCGTTCGAGCTGTACTTGGCCGAGGTCGCGGCATGCGTGCAGCGCTACGCGGCCCGGCCGGTGCTGGTCCTGGGGGATTTTAATGCCAAGTCGGTGGCTTGGGGATCCCCCAGGACCTCCGTTCGCGGCGGGATCCTGGGCGATTGGGCGGCGGGGCTCGACCTCCGGGTATTGAACCGGGGGTCGGAGCACACATGCGTGCGGCGATATGGGGGGTCCATCGTGGATGTTGCATTCGCGACCCCCAACGCCGTGCGCATGGTGTCGGGTTGGCATGTGGTCGCGGGGGCAGAGACACTCTCCGATCACCGGTACATCCGGATGGAGGTCTCTGCCGCCGCGAGTGCATCCCGACACGGCCGCCTGCGTGGCACCCCACCACGCCGCTGGGCGCTTCGGCGCCTGGACAAGGACGCCCTGATGGCAGCTGCCCTCGCTGCAACTTGGCCGCTGGGAGCGGCCGAGTTGCCGAGCATAGAGGAGGAGGTCGCCCGGCTCGGAGCATTGGTCGCGGGTATTTGCGACGCGGCGATGCCTCGGGTCCGGCGGGCTTCTCCTCGTCGGGCGGTGTACTGGTGGTCGGACGCGATCGCGGAGTTGCGAGTCGCGACTGTCCGCGCCCGACGCCAGTACACCCGCGCGCGCCGTCGTCAACGTACAGGCGACGGCGTGGCGCGAGCGAGGGCAGCTGATGACCTGTATGGAGCATACCGCGAGGCGCGGGTTGCTCTGCAGGTCGCCATCAAACGGGCCAAGACCCAGGCATGGAAGGAGCTCCTCCAGACCCTTGATGACGATCCATGGGGGCGCCCATATAAGGTGGTGCTGAATAAGATCCGCCCGTGGGCGCCCCCCCTCACCGAGGGTCTTGACCCCCGGCTGCTGGAGGACGTGGTCAATACACTCTTTCCAATTGGGGAGAGGGAACCGCGTCCTCCGGCGGCGGCGGCTGTCCCAGTGGAGTGGACGGCCGAGCTGGGGGTCACGCAGGAGGAGCTGGCAGCGGCCATCAGACGGCTCGGGGTTCGTAACACGGCCCCGGGTCCGGATGGTGTCCCCGGCCGGGTTTGGGTCTTGACCCAGGGCGTCCTTGGGGCCGACCTCAGGCGGTTGTTCGACCGCTGCCTGAGGGACGGGCGATTCCCCCCCAGTTGGAAGGTGGCGAGGATGGTCCTCCTCCGGAAGGAGGGTCGGCCCGCGGAGTCTCCCTCCGCATACCGGCCCATTTGTCTCCTCGACGAGGTGGGCAAGCTCTTCGAGCGTGTGATTGCTGCCCGCCTCGTCGAGCACCTGTCGCGGGGTGATCCCGGTCTGGCCGACTGCCAGTTCGGTTTCCGGGGGGGCCGATCGACTATCGACGCGATAGGTCGTGTGAGGGCCCTCTCGGAGGCGGCCGTCTCCCGGGGAGGGGTGGCATTGGCAATATCCTTGGATATTGCCAATGCCTTTAACACCCTCCCCTGGGAAGAGATAAGGAGGGGACTCGAATATCATAGAGTCCCCCCTTGTCTCAGGGCGGTCGTCGGGGATTATCTCCGCGGCAGGTGGATCGAGTATCCGGGCCGGGATGGTGATATGCGGAGGGAGGTGTACTGCGGTGTTCCGCAGGGGTCGGTCCTCGGACCACTCCTGTGGAACATCGCGTACGACTCGGTGTTGCGGGCCGGCCTCCCCGACGGCGTCAGCACGGTGTGTTATGCGGATGACACACTGGTGCTGGCCGTCGGGGCGCACTGGGGGAGCGCCATGCGTCGCGCGGAGGAGGGGTCGCAACGCGTCGTCGACCGGATCAGGGGGATGGGGATGACGGTGGCGGTCCATAAGACCGAGGTGATTGCGTTTCATTCACCTCGGCAGGATCCGCCACCCCCTCTGATTCGGGTGGGTGGGGCTGACATCGAGGTGAAGCCCCAGATCAGGTATCTGGGGCTGATCCTCGATGGCCACTGGCGTTTCGAGAAGCATTTCCGCTGCCTGGTCCCCCGGTTGGAAAGGATGGTTGCGGCTCTGGGCCGGATCCTGCCCAACCTGGGGGGCCCGGCGGGCCGAGTTCGTCGCCTCTATGTGGCAATGGTCCAGTCGGTGGCCCTATACGGGGCCCCCGTCTGGGCGGACGACCTGGCTGCCTCCCGGCGCAGCATGACTATGCTGCGTCGGGTGCAGAGGCGCATGGCGCTCAGGGTCGTCCGCGGGTATCGGACCATGTCACATGAGGCGGCGACGGTTCTAGCGGGGATGCCGCCCATGGACCTGCTCGCGCGGTCGCACGCGGTGATGTACCGGCACCGCGTCGACCGTCGCGCGGGGGTGGGGGCGGTCCCGGGCGGGCAGGAACCTGCTTGGGGCGATTTGAAGCGCCAGGCCCGGCAGTCCGTGTTGCTCGCGTGGCAGGAGCGGCTGGCTCTGCCAACCGCGGGGCACCGGACTGTCGGGGCTGTTCGGCCACTCCTGAAGGAGTGGCTGGACAGAGGCCATGGCAGCCTCACCTACCGGCTGGCACAGGTATTTTCCGGGCATGGCAGCTTCGGAAGATACCTGTGCCGGATAGGGAAGGAGCCGACGGCGCGTTGCTGCCACTGCGACGCTGAGCAGGACACGGCGGATCATACCCTGGAGGTATGCCCCGCGTGGGAGGGGGAGCGCCGTGTCCTGGTCGGCGTCGTCGGGCGGGATGTCTCGCTGCCGGGCGTGGTGCGCGCCATGCTCGGCAGCGAGGAGAAGTGGAGGGCCGTGGCCTCCTTCTGCGAGAACGTAATGTTGCAGAAGGAGGCCGCGGGGAGGGAGCGCGAGCTTCAGCGGCGCACTGAAGCTCGCGCTCGTGCGGTGGGCCGAGGTCGTCGCCCGGTCGCGAGGCGTCGCGGGCGGCCGCCTCGGCGTGGCGGATGACCTAGGCTGGGAGGGGGGTCCTGAGGGGACCCTCCTCCCGCCAGGCGGCGCCGGGTCGGACCGGTTGGGGGTAGGAGTGCCTCCCCCTACCGGTCCGACGCAAGGGGAGGCACCCTCGGCGGTCTGGTGCGGCCATGAACGCCCGGCCGCCGAGGGGTGGAAACGGGGTCGCGGGCGGTTGCGAGTTGGGGCTCGCAGCCGCCACTAAACGCGGCCCCGGGACGGATAGCGGCGGGATGGAGTGGCCCCGTCCCGCCGCTATGAGGCAGTGTGTCTACTGGGGGGACCGATTGTCCCACCGGGGGATGGGCGCGAAAGCGCGGGCACGGGGAGGATACCGGAAGAATGCTTCGAGCGATTCCCGGTATCCTCCCAAAGCGTGCCGAAGGGTCGCCGTGGGGTTTTTAGTGGGTAGGTCCCGCGCCTGTCGTTGTACGGGCGCGGGGAATCCCACACACCCCTCCCACCTCTCCCCAAGGAGGCGGGAGGGAGTCTTTCGAAGATTTTCCCCACGACAAAAAAAAAAAAAAAAAAAAAAAAAAAAAAAAAAAAAAGCATGAGCCTGATGAGGGCAAATCCTAGACCTAACCCAGACCTAACATGCGTTATTCTGTAAAATATTGATGGAAACCAGGTTTAATTGACTGTTTCAGTGTTGTACTTCATTACTACGTGATCCAAAACAGAAAAAACCCAGGATCTGTTCTACATGTATGAAAAATATGCGAAAGAATGAGCCTGATGAGAGCAAATCCCAGACCTAACCTAGACCTAACATGAATTATTCTCTAAAATATTGATCGAAACCAGGTTTAATTGACTGTTTCAGTGTGGTACCACATTACTACGTGATCCAATCCAGAAATAGCCCAGGATCTAGCCATGAAGTATGAGAAATATGCGAAAGTATGAGCCTGATGAGGGCAAATCCTAGACCTAACCCTGACCTAACATGCGTGATTCTGTAAAATTTTTATCAAGACCAGGTTTAATTGAATGTTTCATTGTGGTACCTCATTACTACGTGATCAAAACCAGAAAAAACCCAGGATCCGTTCAACAAGTATGTGAAGAATGCGAAAGTATGAGTCTGATGAGGTCAAATCCCAGGCCTAACCTAGACCTAGCATGAATTATTCTCTAAAATATTGATCGAAACCAGGTTTAATTGACTGTTTCAGTGTGGTACCACACTACTACGTGATACAAACCAGCAAAAACCCAGGATCTGTTCAACAAGTATGTGAAAAACGCGAAAGTATGAGTCTGATGAGGGCGAATCCCAGACCTATGCCAGACCTAACTTGCGTTGTCCTCTAAAATATTTATCAAGACCAGGTTTAATTGAATGTTTCAGTGTGGTACCACATTACTACGTGATCAAAACCAGAAAAAACCCAAGATCCGTTCAACAAGTATGTGAAGAATGCGAAAGTATGAGTCTGATCAGTGAAAATCTCAGGCCTTACCTAGACCTAACTTGCGTTGTCCTCTAAAATATTGATCGAAACTAGGTTTAATTGACTGTTTCAGTGTTGTACTTCATTACTACGTGATGCAATCCAGAAAAAGCCCAAGATCTAGCCATCAAGTATGAGAAATATGCGAAAGAGTGAGCCTGATGGGAGCAAATCCCTGACCTAACCTAGACCTACAATGAATTATTCTCTAAAATATTGATCAAAACCAGGTTTAATTGACTGTTTCAGTGTGGTACCACACTACTACGTGATACAAACCAGCAAAAACCCAGGATCTGTTCAACAAGTATGTGAAAAACGCGAAAGTATGAGTCTGATGAGGGCGAATCCCAGACCTATGCCAGACCTAACTTGCGTTGTCCTCTAAAATATTTATCAAGACCAGGTTTAATTGAATGTTTCAGTGTGGTACCACATTACTACGTGATCAAAACCAGAAAAAACCCAGGATCTGTTCTACATGTATGAAAAATATGCGAAAGAATGAGCCTGATGAGAGCAAATCCCAGACCTAACCTAGACCTAACATGCGTTATCCTCTAAAATATTGAGCGAAACCAGGTTTAATGGACTGTTTCAGTGTGGTACCACACTACTTCGTGATCCAAACCAGAGAAAGCCCAGGATCTGTTCAAGAAGGATGTGAAAAACGCTAAACTGTGAGCCTGATGAGGGCAAATCCTAGACCTAACCCAGACCTAACATGCGTTATCCTCTAAAATATTTATCAAGATCAGGTTTAATTGATTGTTTCAGTGTGGTCCCACATTACTACGTGATCCAAACCAGAAAATACCCAGGATCCGTTCAGCAAGTATGTGAAGAATGCGAAAGTATGAGTCTGATGAGGGAAAATCCCAGGCCTAACCTAGACCTAACATGCGCTATCCTCTAAAATATTGATCGAAACCAGGTTTAGTCGACTGTTTCAGTGTGGTCCCACATTACTACGTGATCCAAACCAGAAAAAACCCAGGAGCCGTTCAACAAGTATGTGAAGAATGCGAAAGTATGAGTCTGATGAGGTCAAATCCCAGACCTATCCCAGACTTAACTTGCGTTATCCTCTAAAATATTGATCGAAACCAGGTTTAATCGACTGTTTCAGCGTGGTACCACATTACTACGTGATACAATCCAGAAACAGCCCAGGATCTAGCCATGAAGTTTGAGAAATATGCGAAAGTATGAGCCTGATGAGGGCAAATCCTAGACCTAACCCAAACCTAACATGCGTTATCCTCTAAAATATTTATCAAGACCAGGTTTAATTGAATGTTGCAGTGTGGTGCCACATTACTACGTTAACCAAACCAGAAAAAACCCTGGATCCGTTCAACAAGTATGTTAAAACTGCGACAGTATGACCCTGATGAGGGCAAATCCCAGGCCTAACCTAGACCTAACATGCGTTGTCCTCTAAAATATTGATGGAATCCAGGTTTAATTGACTGTTTCAGTGTTGTACTTCATTACTACGTAATGCAATCCAGAAAAAGCCCAGGATCTGTTCTACATGTATGAAAAATATGCGAAAGAATGAGCCTGATGAGAGCAAATCCCAGACCTAACCTAGACCTAACATGAATTATTCTCTAAAATATTGATCGAAACCAGGTTTAATTGACTGTTTCAGTGTGGTACCACATTACTACGTGATCCAATCCAGAAATAGCCCAGGATCTAGCCATGAAGTATGAGAAATATGCGAAAGCATGAGCCTGATGAGGGCAAATCCTAGACCTAACCCTGACCTAACATGCGTGATTCTGTAAAATTTTTATCAAGACCAGGTTTAATTGAATGTTTCATTGTGGTACCTCATTACTACGTGATCAAAACCAGAAAAAACCCAGGATCCGTTCAACAAGTATGTGAAGAATGCGAAAGTATGAGTCTGATGAGGTCAAATCCCAGGCCTAACCTAGACCTAGCATGAATTATTCTCTAAAATATTGATCGAAACCAGGTTTAATTGACTGTTTCAGTGTGGTCCCACATTACTACGTGATCCAACCCAGAAAAAACCCAGGATCTGTTCAACAAGTATGTGAAAAACACCTAAACTGTGAGACTGATGAGGGCAAATCTTAGACCTAACCCAGACCTAAGATGCGTTATCCTCTAAAATATTTACCCAGACCAGGTTTCATTGAATGTTTCAGTGTGGTACCACTTTACTACGTGATCCAATCCAGAAATAGCCCATGATCTAGCCATGAAGTATGAGAAATATGCGAAAGTATGAGCCTGATGAGGGCAAATCCCAGACCTATCCCAGACCTAACTTGCGTTGT
Organism: Colletes latitarsis; assembly: GCF_051014445.1. Classification (NCBI taxonomy): domain Eukaryota; kingdom Metazoa; phylum Arthropoda; class Insecta; order Hymenoptera; family Colletidae; genus Colletes; species Colletes latitarsis. Next base: position 5,822,841 of record NW_027488375.1, on the reverse strand, counting down.
CCTCTAAGAGATTGATGGAAACCAGGTTTAATTGACTGTTTCAGTGTTGTACTTCATTACTACGTGATCCAAACCCGAAAAAACCCAGGATCTAGCCATCAAGTATGAGAAATATGCGGAAGAATGAGCCTGATGAGAGCAAATCCCAGACCTAACGTAGACCTAGCATGAATTATTCTCTAAAATATTGATCGAAACCAGGTTTAATTGACTGTTTCAGTGTGGTCCCACATTACTACGTGATCCAAACCAGAAAAAACCCAGGATCTGTTCAACAAGTATGTGAAAAACGCTAAACTGTGAGCCTGATGAGGGCAAATCTTAGACCTAACCCAGACCTAAGATGCGTTATCCTCTAAAATATTTATCCAGACCAGGTTTCATTGAATGTTTCAGTGTGGTACCACTTTACTGCGTGATCCAATCCAGAAATAGCCCATGATCTAGCCATGAAGTATGAGAAATATGCGAAAGAATGAGCCTGATGAGAGCAAATCCCAGACCTAACCTAGACCTTACATGCGTTATCCTCTAAAATATTGAGCGAAACCAGGTTTAATGGACTGTTTCAGTGTGGTACCACACTACTTCGTGATCCAAACCAGAAAAAACCCAGGATCTGTTCAACAAGTATGTGAAAAACGCTAAACTGTGAGCCTGATGAGAGCAAATGCCAGACCTATCCTAGACCTTACATGCGTTATCCTCAAAAATATTGATCGAAACCTGGTTTAATCGACTGTTTCAGTGTGGTACCACATTACTACGTGATCCAAACCAGAAAAAACCCAGGATCTAGCCATCAAGTACGAGAAATATGCGAAAGAATGTGCCTGATGAGAGCAAATCCCAGACCTATCCTAGACCTTACATGCGTTATCCTCTAAAATATTGAGCGAAACCAGGTTTAATGGACTGTTTCAGTGTGGTCCCACATTACTACGTGATCCAAACCAGAAGTAACCCAGGATCTGTTCTACATGTATGAAAAATATGCGAAAGAATGAGCCTGATGAGAGCAAATCCCAGACCTAACCTAGACCTAACATGAATTATTCTCTAAAATATTGATCGAAACCAGGTTTAATTGACTGTTTCAGTGTGGTACCACATTACTACGTGATTCAATCCAGAAATAGCCCAGGATCTAGCCATGAAGTATGAGAAATATGCGAAAGTATGAGCCTGATGAGGGCAAATCCTAGACCTAACCCAGACCTAACATGCGTTATTCTGTAAAATTTTTATCAAGACCAGGTTTAATTGAATGTTTCATTGTGGTACCTCATTACTACGTGATCAAAACCAGAAAAAACCCACGATCCGTTCAACAAGTATGTGAAGAATGCGAAAGTATGAGTCTGATCAGTGAAAATCTCAGGCCTTACCTAGACCTAACTTGCGTTATCCTCTAAAATATTGATCGAAACCAGGTTTAATTGACTGTTTCAGTGTTGTACTTCATTACTACGTGATCCAATCCAGAAAAAGCCCAGGATCTAGCTATCAAGTATGAGAAATATGCGAAAGAATGAGCCTGATGAGAGAAAATCCCAGACCTAACCTAGACCTAACATGAATTATTCTCTAAAATATTGGTCGAAACCAGGTTTAATGGACTGTTTCAGTGTGGTACCACATTACTACGTGATACAAACCAGAAAAAACCCAGGATCCGTTCAACAAGTATGTGAGGAATGCGAAAGTATGAGTCTGATGAGTGAAAATCCCAGGGCTAACCTAGACCTAACATGCGTTATCCTCCAAAATATTGATCGAAACCTGTTTTAATCGACTGTTTCAGTTTGGTACCACATTACTACGTGATCCAAACCAGAAAAAACCCAGGATCTAGCCATCAAGTACGAGAAATATGCGAAAGAATGTGCCTGATGAGAGCAAATCCCAGACCTATCCTAGACCTTACATGCGTTATCGTCTAAAATATTGAGCGAAACCAGGTTTAATGGACTGTTTCAGTGTGGTCCCACATTACTACGTGATCCAAACCAGAAGTAACCCAGGATCTGTTCTACATGTATGAAAAATATGCGAAAGAATGAGCCTGATGAGAGCAAATCCCAGACCTAACCTAGACCTAACTTGCGTTATCCTCTAAAATATTGATCGAAACCAGGTTTAACCGACTGTTCCAGTGTGGATCCACATTACTACGTGATCCAAACCAGAAAAAACCCAGGATCAGTTCAACAAGTATGTGAAGAATGCGAAAGTATGAGTCTGATGAGTGAATATCCCAGGCCTAACCTAGACCTAACATGCGTTGTCCTCAAAAATATTAATCGAAACCTGGTTTAATCGACTGTTTCAGAATGGTCCCACATTACTACGTGATCCAAACCAGAAGTAACCCAGGATCTGTTCTACATGTATGAAAAATATGCGAAAGAATGAGCCTGATGAGAGCAAATCCCAGACCTAACCTAGACCTAACATGAATTATTCTCTAAAATATTGATCGAAACCAGGTTTAATTGACTGTTTCAGTGTTGTACTTCATTACTACGTGATCCAATCCAGAAAAAGCCCAGGACCTAGCTATCAAGTATGAGAAATATGCGAAAGAATGAGCCTGATGAGAGAAAATCCCAGACCTAACCTAGACCTAACATGAATTATTCTCTAAAATATTGGTCGAAACGAGGTTTAATGGACTGTTTCAGTGTGGTACCACATTACTACGTGATACAAACCAGAAAAAACCCAGGATCCGTTCAACAAGTATGTGAGGAATGCGAAAGTATGAGTCTGATGAGTGAAAATCCCAGGGCTAACCTAGACCTAACATGCGTTATCCTCCAAAATATTGATCGAAACCTGTTTTAATCGACTGTTTCAGTTTGGTACCACATTACTATGTGATCCAAACCAGAAAATAACCCAGGACCTGTTCAACGAGTATGTGAAGTGTGCGTAGGTATGAGTCTGATGAGGGCAAATCCCAGACCTATCCCAGACCTAACTTGCGTTATCCTCTAAAATATTGATCGAAACCAGGTTTAACCGACTGTTCCAGTGTGGATCCATATTACTACGTGATCCAAACCAGAAAAAACCCAGGATCAGTTCAACAAGTATGTGAAGAATGCGAAAGTATGAGTCTGATGAGTGAATATCCCAGGCCTAACCTAGACCTAACATGCGTTGTCCTCAAAAATATTAATCGAAACCTGGTTTAATCGACTGTTTCAGTGTGGTACCAAATTACTATGTGATCCGAACCAGAAAATAACCCAGGATCTGTTCAACGAGTATGTGAAGTGTGCGAAAGTATGAGTCTGATGAGGGCAAATCCCAGACCTATCCCAGACCTAACATGCGTTATCCTCTAAAATATTTATCACGACCAGGTTTAATTGATTGTTTCAGTGTGGACCCACATTACTACGTGATCCAAACCAGAAAAAACCCAGGATCCGTTCAACAAGTATGTGAAGAATGCGAAAGTATGAGTCTGATGAGTGAAAATCCCAGGGCTAACCTAGACCTAACATGCGTTATCCTCTAAAATATTGATCCAAACCAGGTTTAATGGACTGTTTCAGTGTGGTACCACACTACTACGTGATACAAACCAGCAAAAACCCAGGATCTGTTCAACAAGTATGTGAAAAACGCGAAAGTATGAGTCTGATGAGGGCGAATCCCAGACCTATGCCAGACCTAACTTGCGTTGTCCTCTAAAATATTTATCAAGACCAGGTTTAATTGAATGTTTCAGTGTGGTACCACATTACTACGTGATCAAAACCACAAAAAACCCAAGATCCGTTCAACAAGTATGTGAAGAATGCGAAAGTATGAGTCTGATCAGTGAAAATCTCAGGCCTTACCTAGGCCTAACTTGCGTTGTCCTCTAAAATATTGATCGAAGCTAGGTTTAATTGACTGTTTCAGTGTTGTACTTCATTACTACGTGATGCAATCCAGAAAAAGCCCAAGATCTAGCCATCAAGTATGAGAAATATGCGAAAGAGTGAGCCTGATGGGAGCAAATCCCTGACCTAACCTAGACCTACAATGAATTATTCTCTAAAATATTGATCAAAACCAGGTTTAATTGACTGTTTCAGTGTGGTACCACACTACTACGTGATACAAACCAGCAAAAACCCAGGATCTGTTCAACAAGTATGTGAAAAACGCGAAAGTATGAGTCTGATGAGGGCGAATCCCAGACCTATGCCAGACCTAACTTGCGTTGTCCTCTAAAATATTTATCAAGACCAGGTTTAATTGAATGTTTCAGTGTGGTACCACATTACTACGTAATCAAAACCAGAAAAAACCCAGGATCCGTTCAACAAGTATGTGAAGAATGCGAAAGTATGAGTCTGATCAGTGAAAATCTCAGGCCTTACCTAGACCTAACAGGCGTTGTCCTCTAAAATATTGATGGAAACCAGGTTTCAAGGACTGTTTCAGTGTGGTACTACATTACTACGTGATGCAATACAGAAATAGCCCAGGATCTAGCCATCAAGTATGAGAAATATGCGAAAGAATGAGCCTGATGAGAGCAAATCCCAGACCTAACCTAGACCTAACATGAATTATCCTCTAAAATATTGAGCGAAACCAGGTTTAATGGACTGTTTCAGTGTGGTACCACACTACTTCGTGATCCAAACCAGAGAAAGGCCAGGATCTGTTCAAGAAGTATGTGAAAAACGCTATACTGTGGGCCTGATGAGGGCAAATCCTAGACCTAACCCAGACCTAACATGCGTTATCCTCTAAAATATTTATCAAGATCAGGTTTAATTGATTGTTTCAGTGTGGTCCCACATTACTACGTGATCCAAACCAGAAAAAACCCAGTATCTGTTCAACATGTATGAGAAATATGCGAAAGAATGAGCCTGATGTAAGCAAATCCCAGACCTAACCTAGACCTAACATGAATTATTCTCTAAAATATTGATCGAAACCAGGTTTACTTGACTGCTTCAGTGTGGTCCCACATTACTACGTGATCCAAACCAGAAAAAACCCAGGATCCGTTCAGCAAGTATGTGAAGAATGCGAAGGTATGATTCTGATGAGGGAAAATCCCAGGCCTAACCTAGACCTAACATGCGCTATCCTCTAAAATATTGATCGAAACCAGGTTTAGTCGACTGTTTCAGTGTGGTCCCACATTACTACGTGATCCAAACCAGAAAAAACCCAGGAGCCGTTCAACAAGTATGTGAAGAATGCGAAAGTATGAGTCTGATGAGGTCAAATCCCAGACCTATCCCAGACTTAACTTGCGTTATCCTCTAAAATATTGATCGAAACCAGGTTTAATCGACTGTTTCAGCGTGGTACCACATTACTACGTGATACAATCCAGAAACAGCCCAGGATCTAGCCATGAAGTATGAGAAATATGCGAAAGTATGAGCCTGATGAGGGCAAATCCTAGACCTAACCCAAACCTAACATGCGTTATCCTCTAAAATATTTATCAAGACCAGGTTTAATTGAATGTTGCAGTGTGGTGCCACATTACTACGTTAAACAAACCAGAAAAAACCCTGGATCCGTTCAACAAGTATGTTAAAACTGCGATAGTATGACCCTGATGAGGGCAAATCCCAGGCCTAACCTAGACCTAACATGCGTTGTCCTCTAAAATATTGATGGAAACCAGGTTTAATTGACTGTTTCGGTGTTGTACTTCATTACTACGTGATGCAATCCAGAAAAAGCCCAGGATCTGTTCCACATGTATGAAAAATATGCGAAAGAATGACCCTGATGAGAGCAAATCCCAGACCTAACCTAGACCTAACATGAATTATTCTCTAAAATATTGATCGAAACCAGGTTTAACTGACTGTTTCAGTGTGGTACCACATTACTACGTGATCCAATCCAGAAATAGCCCAGGATCTAGCCATGAAGTATGAGAAATATGCGAAAGTATGAGCCTGATGAGGGCAAATCCTAGACCTAACCCAGCCCTAACATGCGTTATTCTGTAAAATATTGATGGAATCCAGGTTTAATTGACTGTTTCAGTGTTGTACTTCATTACTACGTGATCCAAAACAGAAAAAACCCAGGATCTGTTCTACATGTATGAAAAATATGCGAAAGAATGAGCCTGATGAGAGCAAATCCCAGACCTAACCTAGACCTAACATGAATTATTCTCTAAAATATTGATCGAAACCAGGTTTAATTGACTGTTTCAGTGTGGTACCACATTACTACGTGATCCAATCCAGAAATAGCCCAGGATCTAGCCATGAAGTATGAGAAATATGCGAAAGTATGAGCCTGATGAGGGCAAATCCTAGACCTAACCCTGACCTAACATGCGTGATTCTGTAAAATTTTTATCAAGACCAGGTTTTATTGAATGTTTCATTGTGGTACCTCATTACTACGTGATCAAAACCAGAAAAAACCCAGGATCCGTTCAACAAGTATGTGAAGAATGCGAAAGTATGAGTCTGATGAGGTCAAATACCAGACCTAACCGAAACATAACCGGCGCTATCCTGTAAAATATTAATCGCAACCAGGTTTAATAGACTGTTTCAGTGTGGTCCCACATTACTACGTGATCCAACCCAGAAAAAACCCAGGATCTGTTCAACAAGTATGTGAAAAACGCTAAACTGTGAGCCTGATGAGGGCAAATCTTAGACCTAACCCAGACCTAAGATGCGTTATCCTCTAAAATATTTACCCAGACCAGGTTTCATTGAATGTTTCAGTGTGGTACCACTTTACTACGTGATCCAATCCAGAAATAGCCCATGATCTAGCCATGAAGTATGAGAAATATGCGAAAGTATGAGCCTGATGAGGGCAAATCCCAGACCTATCCCATACCTAACTTGCGTTGTCCTCTAAGAGATTGATGGAAACCAGGTTTAATTGACTGTTTCAGTGTTGTACTTCATTACTACGTGATCCAAACCCGAAAAAACCCAGGATCTAGCCATCAAGTATGAGAAATATGCGGAAGAATGAGCCTGATGAGAGCAAATCCCAGACCTAACGTAGACCTAGCATGAATTATTCTCTAAAATATTGATCGAAACCAGGTTTAATTGACTGTTTCAGTGTGGTCCCACATTACTACGTGATCCAAACCAGAAAAAACCCAGAATCTGTTCAACAAGTATGTGAAAAACGCTAAACTGTGAGCCTGATGAGGGCAAATCTTAGACCTAACCCAGACCTAAGATGCGTTATCCTCTAAAATATTTATCCAGACCAGGTTTCATTGGATGTTTCAGTGTGGTACCACTTTACTGCGTGATCCAATCCAGAAATAGCCCATGATCTAGCCATGAAGTATGAGAAATATGCGATAGAATGAGCCTGATGAGAGCAAATCCCAGACCTAACCTAGACCTTACATGCGTTATCCTCTAAAATATTGAGCGAAACCAGGTTTAGTGGACTGTTTCAGTGTGGTACCACACTACTTCGTGATCCAAACCCGAAAAAACCCAGGATCTAGCCATCAAGTATGAGAAATATGCGGAAGAATGAGCCTGATGAGAGCAAATCCCAGACCTAACGTAGACCTAGCATGAATTATTCTCTAAAATATTGATCGAAACCAGGTTTAATTGACTGTTTCAGTGTGGTCCCACATTACTACGTGATCCAAACCAGAAAAAACCCAGGATCTGTTCAACAAGTATGTGAAAAACGCTAAACTGTGAGCCTGATGAGGGCAAATCTTAGACCTAACCCAGACCTAAGATGCGTTATCCTCTAAAATATTTATCCAGACCAGGTTTCATTGAATGTTTCAGTGTGGTACCACTTTACTGCGTGATCCAATCCAGAAATAGCCCATGATCTAGCCATGAAGTATGAGAAATATGCGAAAGAATGAGCCTGATGAGAGCAAATCCCAGACCTAACCTAGACCTTACATGCGTTATCCTCTAAAATATTGAGCGAAACCAGGTTTAATGGACTGTTTCAGTGTGGTACCACACTACTTCGTGATCCAAACCAGAAAAAACCCAGGATCTGTTCAACAAGTATGTGAAAAACGCTAAACTGTGAGCCTGATGAGAGCAAATGCCAGACCTATCCTAGACCTTACATGCGTTATCCTCAAAAATATTGATCGAAACCTGGTTTAATCGACTGTTTCAGTGTGGTACCACATTACTACGTGATCCAAACCAGAAAAAACCCAGGATCTAGCCATCAAGTACGAGAAATATGCGAAAGAATGTGCCTGATGAGAGCAAATCCCAGACCTATCCTAGACCTTACATGCGTTATCCTCTAAAATATTGAGCGAAACCAGGTTTAATGGACTGTTTCAGTGTGGTCCCACATTACTACGTGATCCAAACCAGAAGTAACCCAGGATCTGTTCTACATGTATGAAAAATATGCGAAAGAATGAGCCTGATGAGAGCAAATCCCAGACCTAACCTAGACCTAACATGAATTATTCTCTAAAATATTGATCGAAACCAGGTTTAATTGACTGTTTCAGTGTGGTACCACATTACTACGTGATTCAATCCAGAAATAGCCCAGGATCTAGCCATGAAGTATGAGAAATATGCGAAAGTATGAGCCTGATGAGGGCAAATCCTAGACCTAACCCAGACCTAACATGCGTTATTCTGTAAAATTTTTATCAAGACCAGGTTTAATTGAATGTTTCATTGTGGTACCTCATTACTACGTGATCAAAACCAGAAAAAACCCACGATCCGTTCAACAAGTATGTGAAGAATGCGAAAGTATGAGTCTGATCAGTGAAAATCTCAGGCCTTACCTAGACCTAACTTGCGTTATCCTCTAAAATATTGATCGAAACCAGGTTTAATTGACTGTTTCAGTGTTGTACTTCATTACTACGTGATCCAATCCAGAAAAAGCCCAGGATCTAGCTATCAAGTATGAGAAATATGCGAAAGAATGAGCCTGATGAGAGAAAATCCCAGACCTAACCTAGACCTAACATGAATTATTCTCTAAAATATTGGTCGAAACCAGGTTTAATGGACTGTTTCAGTGTGGTACCACATTACTACGTGATACAAACCAGAAAAAACCCAGGATCCGTTCAACAAGTATGTGAGGAATGCGAAAGTATGAGTCTGATGAGTGAAAATCCCAGGGCTAACCTAGACCTAACATGCGTTATCCTCCAAAATATTGATCGAAACCTGTTTTAATCGACTGTTTCAGGTTGGTACCACATTACTACGTGATCCAAACCAGAAAAAACCCAGGATCTAGCCATCAAGTACGAGAAATATGCGAAAGAATGTGCCTGATGAGAGCAAATCCCAGACCTATCCTAGACCTTACATGCGTTATCGTCTAAAATATTGAGCGAAACCAGGTTTAATGGACTGTTTCAGTGTGGTCCCACATTACTACGTGATCCAAACCAGAAGTAACCCAGGATCTGTTCTACATGTATGAAAAATATGCGAAAGAATGAGCCTGATGAGAGCAAATCCCAGACCTAACCTAGACCTAACTTGCGTTATCCTCTAAAATATTGATCGAAACCAGGTTTAACCGACTGTTCCAGTGTGGATCCACATTACTACGTGATCCAAACCAGAAAAAACCCAGGATCAGTTCAACAAGTATGTGAAGAATGCGAAAGTATGAGTCTGATGAGTGAATATCCCAGGCCTAACCTAGACCTAACATGCGTTGTCCTCAAAAATATTAATCGAAACCTGGTTTAATCGACTGTTTCAGAATGGTCCCACATTACTACGTGATCCAAACCAGAAGTAACCCAGGATCTGTTCTACATGTATGAAAAATATGCGAAAGAATGAGCCTGATGAGAGCAAATCCCAGACCTAACCTAGACCTAACATGAATTATTCTCTAAAATATTGATCGAAACCAGGTTTAATTGACTGTTTCAGTGTTGTACTTCATTACTACGTGATCCAATCCAGAAAAAGCCCAGGATCTAGCTATCAAGTATGAGAAATATGCGAAAGAATGAGCCTGATGAGAGAAAATCCCAGACCTAACCTAGACCTAACATGAATTATTCTCTAAAATATTGGTCGAAACGAGGTTTAATGGACTGTTTCAGTGTGGTACCACATTACTACGTGATACAAACCAGAAAAAACCCAGGATCCGTTCAACAAGTATGTGAGGAATGCGAAAGTATGAGTCTGATGAGTGAAAATCCCAGGGCTAACCTAGACCTAACATGCGTTATCCTCCAAAATATTGATCGAAACCTGTTTTAATCGACTGTTTCAGTTTGGTACCACATTACTATGTGATCCAAACCAGAAAATAACCCAGGACCTGTCCAACGAGTATGTGAAGTGTGCGTAGGAATGAGTCTGATGAGGGCAAATCCCAGACCTATCCCAGACCTAACTTGCGTTATCCTCTAAAATATTGATCGAAACCAGGTTTAACCGACTGTTCCAGTGTGGATCCATATTACTACGTGATCCAAACCAGAAAAAACCCAGGATCAGTTCAACAAGTATGTGAAGAATGCGAAAGTATGAGTCTGATGAGTGAATATCCCAGGCCTAACCTAGACCTAACATGCGTTGTCCTCAAAAATATTAATCGAAACCTGGTTTAATCGACTGTTTCAGTGTGGTACCAAATTACTATGTGATCCGAACCAGAAAATAACCCAGGATCTGTTCAACGAGTATGTGAAGTGTGCGAAAGTATGAGTCTGATGAGGGCAAATCCCAGACCTATCCCAGACCTAACATGCGTTATCCTCTAAAATATTTATCACGACCAGGTTTAATTGATTGTTTCAGTGTGGACCCACATTACTACGTGATCCAAACCAGAAAAAACCCAGGATCCGTTCAACAAGTATGTGAAGAATGCGAAAGTATGAGTCTGATGAGTGAAAATCCCAGGGCTAACCTAGACCTAACATGCGTTATCCTCTAAAATATTGATCCAAACCAGGTTTAATGGACTGTTTCAGTGTGGTACCACACTACTACGTGATACAAACCAGCAAAAACCCAGGATCTGTTCAACAAGTATGTGAAAAACGCGAAAGTATGAGTCTGATGAGGGCGAATCCCAGACCTATGCCAGACCTAACTTGCGTTGTCCTCTAAAATATTTATCAAGACCAGGTTTAATTGAATGTTTCAGTGTGGTACCACATTACTACGTGATCAAAACCACAAAAAACCCAAGATCCGTTCAACAAGTATGTGAAGAATGCGAAAGTATGAGTCTGATCAGTGAAAATCTCAGGCCTTACCTAGGCCTAACTTGCGTTGTCCTCTAAAATATTGATCGAAGCTAGGTTTAATTGACTGTTTCAGTGTTGTACTTCATTACTACGTGATGCAATCCAGAAAAAGCCCAAGATCTAGCCATCAAGTATGAGAAATATGCGAAAGAGTGAGCCTGATGGGAGCAAATCCCTGACCTAACCTAGACCTACAATGAATTATTCTCTAAAATATTGATCAAAACCAGGTTTAATTGACTGTTTCAGTGTGGTACCACACTACTACGTGATACAAACCAGCAAAAACCCAGGATCTGTTCAACAAGTATGTGAAAAACGCGAAAGTATGAGTCTGATGAGGGCGAATCCCAGACCTATGCCAGACCTAACTTGCGTTGTCCTCTAAAATATTTATCAAGACCAGGTTTAATTGAATGTTTCAGTGTGGTACCACATTACTACGTAATCAAAACCAGAAAAAACCCAGGATCCGTTCAACAAGTATGTGAAGAATGCGAAAGTATGAGTCTGATCAGTGAAAATCTCAGGCCTTACCTAGACCTAACAGGCGTTGTCCTCTAAAATATTGATGGAAACCAGGTTTCAAGGACTGTTTCAGTGTGGTACTACATTACTACGTGATGCAATACAGAAATAGCCCAGGATCTAGCCATCAAGTATGAGAAATATGCGAAAGAATGAGCCTGATGAGAGCAAATCCCAGACCTAACCTAGACCTAACATGAATTATCCTCTAAAATATTGAGCGAAACCAGGTTTAATGGACTGTTTCAGTGTGGTACCACACTACTTCGTGATCCAAACCAGAGAAAGCCCAGGATCTGTTCAAGAAGTATGTGAAAAACGCTATACTGTGGGCCTGATGAGGGCAAATCCTAGACCTAACCCAGACCTAACATGCGTTATCCTCTAAAATATTTATCAAGATCAGGTTTAATTGATTGTTTCAGTGTGGTCCCACATTACTACGTGATCCAAACCAGAAAAAACCCAGTATCTGTTCAACATGTATGAGAAATATGCGAAAGAATGAGCCTGATGTAAGCAAATCCCAGACCTAACCTAGACCTAACATGAATTATTCTCTAAAATATTGATCGAAACCAGGTTTACTTGACTGCTTCAGTGTGGTCCCACATTACTACGTGATCCAAACCAGAAAAAACCCAGGATCCGTTCAGCAAGTATGTGAAGAATGCGAAGGTATGATTCTGATGAGGGAAAATCCCAGGCCTAACCTAGACCTAACATGCGCTATCCTCTAAAATATTGATCGAAACCAGGTTTAGTCGACTGTTTCAGTGTGGTCCCACATTACTACGTGATCCAAACCAGAAAAAACCCAGGAGCCGTTCAACAAGTATGTGAAGAATGCGAAAGTATGAGTCTGATGAGGTCAAATCCCAGACCTATCCCAGACTTAACTTGCGTTATCCTCTAAAATATTGATCGAAACCAGGTTTAATCGACTGTTTCAGCGTGGTACCACATTACTACGTGATACAATCCAGAAACAGCCCAGGATCTAGCCATGAAGTATGAGAAATATGCGAAAGTATGAGCCTGATGAGGGCAAATCCTAGACCTAACCCAAACCTAACATGCGTTATCCTCTAAAATATTTATCAAGACCAGGTTTAATTGAATGTTGCAGTGTGGTGCCACATTACTACGTTAAACAAACCAGAAAAAACCCTGGATCCGTTCAACAAGTATGTTAAAACTGCGATAGTATGACCCTGATGAGGGCAAATCCCAGGCCTAACCTAGACCTAACATGCGTTGTCCTCTAAAATATTGATGGAAACCAGGTTTAATTGACTGTTTCGGTGTTGTACTTCATTACTACGTGATGCAATCCAGAAAAAGCCCAGGATCTGTTCCACATGTATGAAAAATATGCGAAAGAATGACCCTGATGAGAGCAAATCCCAGACCTAACCTAGACCTAACATGAATTATTCTCTAAAATATTGATCGAAACCAGGTTTAACTGACTGTTTCAGTGTGGTACCACATTACTACGTGATCCAATCCAGAAATAGCCCAGGATCTAGCCATGAAGTATGAGAAATATGCGAAAGTATGAGCCTGATGAGGGCAAATCCTAGACCTAACCCAGCCCTAACATGCGTTATTCTGTAAAATATTGATGGAATCCAGGTTTAATTGACTGTTTCAGTGTTGTACTTCATTACTACGTGATCCAAAACAGAAAAAACCCAGGATCTGTTCTACATGTATGAAAAATATGCGAAAGAATGAGCCTGATGAGAGCAAATCCCAGACCTAACCTAGACCTAACATGAATTATTCTCTAAAATATTGATCGAAACCAGGTTTAATTGACTGTTTCAGTGTGGTACCACATTACTACGTGATCCAATCCAGAAATAGCCCAGGATCTAGCCATGAAGTATGAGAAATATGCGAAAGTATGAGCCTGATGAGGGCAAATCCTAGACCTAACCCTGACCTAACATGCGTGATTCTGTAAAATTTTTATCAAGACCAGGTTTTATTGAATGTTTCATTGTGGTACCTCATTACTACGTGATCAAAACCAGAAAAAACCCAGGATCCGTTCAACAAGTATGTGAAGAATGCGAAAGTATGAGTCTGATGAGGTCAAATACCAGACCTAACCGAAACATAACCGGCGCTATCCTGTAAAATATTAATCGCAACCAGGTTTAATAGACTGTTTCAGTGTGGTCCCACATTACTACGTGATCCAACCCAGAAAAAACCCAGGATCTGTTCAACAAGTATGTGAAAAACGCTAAACTGTGAGCCTGATGAGGGCAAATCTTAGACCTAACCCAGACCTAAGATGCGTTATCCTCTAAAATATTTACCCAGACCAGGTTTCATTGAATGTTTCAGTGTGGTACCACTTTACTACGTGATCCAATCCAGAAATAGCCCATGATCTAGCCATGAAGTATGAGAAATATGCGAAAGTATGAGCCTGATGAGGGCAAATCCCAGACCTATCCCATACCTAACTTGCGTTGTCCTCTAAGAGATTGATGGAAACCAGGTTTAATTGACTGTTTCAGTGTTGTACTTCATTACTACGTGATCCAAACCCGAAAAAACCCAGGATCTAGCCATCAAGTATGAGAAATATGCGGAAGAATGAGCCTGATGAGAGCAAATCCCAGACCTAACGTAGACCTAGCATGAATTATTCTCTAAAATATTGATCGAAACCAGGTTTAATTGACTGTTTCAGTGTGGTCCCACATTACTACGTGATCCAAACCAGAAAAAACCCAGAATCTGTTCAACAAGTATGTGAAAAACGCTAAACTGTGAGCCTGATGAGGGCAAATCTTAGACCTAACCCAGACCTAAGATGCGTTATCCTCTAAAATATTTATCCAGACCAGGTTTCATTGGATGTTTCAGTGTGGTACCACTTTACTGCGTGATCCAATCCAGAAATAGCCCATGATCTAGCCATGAAGTATGAGAAATATGCGATAGAATGAGCCTGATGAGAGCAAATCCCAGACCTAACCTAGACCTTACATGCGTTATCCTCTAAAATATTGAGCGAAACCAGGTTTAGTGGACTGTTTCAGTGTGGTACCACACTACTTCGTGATCCAAACCAGAAAAAACCCAGGATCTGTTCAACAAGTATGTGAAAAACGCTAAACTGTGAGCCTGATGAGAGCAAATGCCAGACCTATCCTAGACCTTACATGCGTTATCCTCAAAAATATTGATCGAAACCTGGTTTAATCGACTGTTTCAGTGTGGTACCACATTACAACGTGATCCAAACCAGAAAAAACCCAGGATCTAGCCATCAAGTACGAGAAATATGCGAAAGAATGTGCCTGATGAGAGCAAATCCCAGACCTATCCTAGACCTTACATGCGTTATCCTCTAAAATATTGAGCGAAACCAGGTTTAATGGACTGTTTCAGTGTGGTCCCACATTACTACGTGATCCAAACCAGAAGTAACCCAGGATCTGTTCTACATGTATGAAAAATATGCGAAAGAATGAGCCTGATGAGAGCAAATCCCAGACCTAACCTAGACCTAACATGAATTATTCTCTAAAATATTGATTGAAACCAGGTTTAATTGACTGTTTCAGTGTGGTACCACATTACTACGTGATTCAATCCAGAAATAGCCCAGGATCTAGCCATGAAGTATGAGAAATATGCGAAAGTATGAGCCTGATGAGGGCAAATCCTAGACCTAACCCAGACCTAACATGCGTTATTCTGTAAAATTTTTATCAAGACCAGGTTTAATTGAATGTTTCATTGTGGTACCTCATTACTACGTGATCAAAACCAGAAAAAACCCAGGATCCGTTCAACAAGTATGTGAAGAATGCGAAAGTATGAGTCTGATCAGTGAAAATCTCAGGCCTTACCTAGACCTAACTTGCGTTGTCCTCTAAAATATTGATGGAAACCAGGTTTCATTGACTGTTTCAGTGTGGTACTACATTACTACGTGATGCAATCCAGAAAAAGCCCAGGATCTAGCCATGAAGTATGAGAAATATGCGAAAGTAAGAGCCTGATGAGGGCAAATCCTAGACCTATCCCAGACCTAACTTGCGTTATCCTCTAAAATATTGATCGAAACCAGGTTTAATTGACTGTTTCAGCGTGGTACCACATTACTACGTGTTACAATCCAGAAACAGCCCAGGATTTAGCCATGAAGTATGAGAAATATGCGAAAGTATGAGCCTGATGAGGGCAAATCCTAGACCTAACCCAGACCTAACAGGCGTTATCCTCTAAAATATTTATCAAGATCAGGTTTAATTGAATGTTTCGGTGTGGTACCGCATTACTACGTGATCCAAACCATAAAAAGGCTGGGATCAGGCCAACAAGTAAGCGAAATATGCGAAAGTACGAGCGAGACGAGGGCAAATAGCAGACCTAAACCAGACAAAATCGGCGTTATCCTCTAAAATATTAATCGGACCCAGGTTTAATTGACTGTTTCGGTGTGGTACCACATTTCTACGTGGTCCAAGCCAGAAAAAGGCGAGGATCTGGCCAAAAACTATTCGAAACGTGCGAAAGTACGTGCCAGATGAGGACAAATCCCAGACCTAACCGAGACATAACCGGCGTTATCCACTAAAGTATTAATCGGATCCAGGTTTAATTGACAGTTTCAGTGTGGTACCACATCACTACGTGGTCCAAGCCAGAAGAAGGCCAGGATCTGGCCAACAAGTATGCGAAAAATGCGAAAGTACGAGCCAGGTGAGGGCAAATACCATACCTAACCGAGACATTACCGGCTTTATCCTCTAAAATATTAATCGCAACCAGATTTAATTGACTGTTTCAGTGTGGTACCGCATTACTACGTGATCCAAACCAGAAAGAGGCCAGGATCTGGCCAACAAGTATGCGAAAAACGCGAAAGTACGAGCCAGATGATTGCAAATACCAGAACTCACCCAGACATAACCAGCGCTATCCTCTAAAATACTAATCTGAACCAGGGTTAATTGACTGTTTCAGTGTGGTACCACATTACTACGTGATCCAAACCAGAGAAAGGCCAGGATCTGGCCCACAAGTATGCGAAAAATGCGAAAGTACGAGCCAGATGATGGCAAATACCAGACCTATCCGAGACATAACCGGCGTTATCCTCTAAAACATTAATCGCAACCAGGTTTAATTGACTGTTTCGGTGTCGTGCCGTATTACTACGTGATCCAAATCAGAAAAAGGCCAGGATCTGGCCACCAAGAATGCGAAAAATGCGAAAGTACGAGCCAGATGATTGCAAATACCAGCACTATCCCAGACATAACCAGCGATATCCTCTAAAATACAAATCGGAACCAGCTTCTGTTGACTGGTTCAGTGTGGTACCACACTACTACGTGATCGAAACCAGAAAAAGGCCAGGATCTGGCCAACAAGTATGCGACAAACGCGAAAGTATGAGGCAGATGATTGCAAATACCAGAACTAACCCAGGCATAACCAGCGTTATCCTCTAAAGTATTAATCGGAACCAGGTTTAATTGACTGTTTCAGTGTGGTACCACTTTACTACGTGGTCCAAGCCAGAAGAAGGCCAGGATGTGGCCAACAAGTATGCGAAAAATGCGAAAGTACGAGCCAGATGATGGCAAATACCAGACCTATCCGAGACATAACCGGCGTTATCCTCTAAAATATTAATCGCAACCAGGATAAATTGACTGTTTCGGTGTGGTACCACATTACTACGTGGTCCAAGCCAGAAAAAGGCAAGGATCTGGCCAACAAGTATGCGAAAAACGCGAAAGTACGAGCCAGATGAGGACAAATCCCAGACCTACCCGAGACATAACCGGCGTTATCCTCTAAAATATTAATCGCAACCAGTTTAATTGACTGTTTCGGTGTGGTACCACATTACTACGTGATCCGAACCAGAAAAAGCCCAGGATCTGGCCATCAAGTATGCGAAAAACGCGAATATATGAGCCATATGATTGCAAATACCAGAACTAACCCTGACATAACCAGCGTTATCCACTAAAATACGCATCGGAACATGCTTTTAATGACTGTTTCAGTGTGGTACCACATTACAACCTGATCCAAACCAGAAAAAGCCCAGGATCGGGCCAACAAGAATGCGAAAAATGCGAAAGTACGAGCCTGATGAGGGAAACTCCCAGAGCTAACCGAGACGTAACCGGCGTTATCCCCTAAAATATTAATCGCAACCAGGTGTAATTGACTGTTTCGGTGTGGTACCGCATTGCTACGATGATCCAAACCAGAAAGAGGCCAGGATCTGGCCAACAAGTATGCGAAAAATGCGAAAGTATGAGCCAGATGATTGCAAATACCTGAACTAACCCAGACATAACCAGCGATATCCTCTAAAATATTAATCGCAACCAGGTTTAATTGACTGTTTCGGTGTGGTACTGCATTACTACGTGATCCAGACCAGAAAAAGGCCAGGATCTGGCCAACAAGTATGCGCAAAATGCGAAAGTACGAGCCAGTTGAGGGCAAATCCCAGACCAAAACGAGACGTAACCGGCGTTATCCCCTAAAATATTAATCGCAACCAGGTTTAATTGACTGTTTCGGTGTGGTAACGCATTACTACGTGATCCAAACCAGAAAAAGGCCAGGATCTGGCCAACAAGTATGCGAAAAATGCGAAAGTATGAGCCAGATGATTGCAAATTCCAGAACTAACCCTGACATAACCAGCGTTATCCTCTAGAATAAGAATCGGAACATGGTTTTAATGACTGTTTCAGTGTTGTAACACATTACTACCTGATCCAAACCAGAAAAATCCCAGGATCGGGCCAACAAGAATGCGAAAAACGCGAAAGTACGAGCCAGATGAGGGAAAATCCCAGACCAAAACGAGACGTAACCGGCGTTATCCCCTAAAATATTAATCGCAACCAGGTTTAATTGACTGTTTCGGTGTGGTACTGCATTACTACGTGATCCAGACCAGAAAAAGGCCAGGATCTGGCCAACAAGTATGCGCAAAATGCGAAAGTACGAGCCAGTTGAGGGCAAATCCCAGACCAAAACGAGACGTAACCGGCGTTATCCCCTAAAATATTAATCGCAACCAGGTTTAATTGACTGTTTCGGTGTGGTAACGCATTACTACGTGATCCAGACCAGAAAAAGGCCAGGATCTGGCCAACAAGTATGCGAAAAACGCGAAAGTATAAGCCAGATGATTGCAAATACCAGAACTAACCCAGGCATAACCAGCGTTATCCTCTAAAATACTAAGCGGAACCAGCTTCCATTGACTGTTTCAGTGTGGTACCACATTACTACGTGATCCAAGCCAAAAAAAGGCCAGGATCTGGCCAACAAGTATGCGAAAAACGCGAAAGTACGGGCCAGATGATTGCAAATACCAGAACTATCCCAGGCATAACCAGCGTTATCCTCTAAAATACTAAGCGGAACCAGCTTTTATTGACAGTGTGGTACCACATTACTACGTGATCCAAACCAGAAAAAGCCCAGGATCTGGCCAACAAGTATGCGAAACGTGCGAAAGTACGAGGCAGATGAGGGCAAATCCCAGACCTAACCGTGACATAACCGGCGTTATCCTCTAAAATATTAATCGCAACCAGTTTAATTGACTGTTTCGGTGTGGAACCTCATTACTACGGGATCCAAAACAGAAAAAACCCAGGATCGGGCTAACAAGTATGCGAAAAACGCGAAAGAATGAGCCAGATGATTGCAAATACCAGAACAATCCCAGGCATAACAAGCGTTATCCTCTAAAATACTAAGCGGAACCAGCTTTTATTGACAGTGTGGTACCACATTACTACGTGATCCAAACCAGAAAAAGCCCAGGATCTGGCCAACAAGTATGCGAAAAACGCGAAAGTACGAGCCAGATGATTGCAAATACCAGAACTCACCCAGACATAACCAGCGCTATCCTCTAAAATACTAATCTGAACCAGGGTTAATTGACTGTTTTGGTGTGGTACCGCATTACTACGTGATCCACAACAGAAAAAACCCAGGATCTGGTCAACAAGTATGCGAAAAACGCGAAAGTATGAGCTAGAGGACTGCAAATACCAGAACTAACCCAGACATAACCAGCGTTATCCTCTAAAATACTTATCGGAACCAGCTTCTATTGACTGTTTCAGTGTGGTACCACTTTACTACGTGGTCCAAGCCAGAAGGAGGCCAGGATGTGGCCAACAAGTATGCGAAAAATGCGAAAGTACGAGCCAGGTGAGGGCAAATACCATACCTAACCGAGACATTACCGGCTTTATCCTCTAAAATATTAATCGCAACCAGATTTAATTGACTGTTTCAGTGTGGTACCGCATTACTACGTGATCCAAACCAGAAAGAGGCCAGGATCTGGCCAACAAGTATGCGAAAAACGCGAAAGTACGAGCCAGATGATTGCAAATACCAGAACTCACCCAGACATAACCAGCGCTATCCTCTAAAATACTAATCTGAACCAGGGTTAATTGACTGTTTCAGTGTGGTACCACATTACTACGTGATCCAAACCAGAGAAAGGCCAGGATCTGGCCAACAAGTATGCGAAAAACGCGAAAGGACGAGCCAGATAAGGACAAATCCCAGACCTACCCGAGACATAACCAGCGTTATCCCCTAAAATATAAATCGCAACCAGGTTTAATTGACTGTTTCGGTGTTGTGCCGTATTACTACGTGATCCAAATCAGAAAAAGGCCAGGATCTGGCCAACAAGTATGCGAAAAACGCGAAAGTACGGGCCAGATGATTGCAAATACCAGAACTATCCCAGGCATAACCAGCGTTATCCTCTAAAATACTAAGCGGAACCAGCTTTTATTGACAGTGTGGTACCACATTACTACGTGATCCAAACCAGAAAAAGCCCAGGATCTGGCCAACAAGTATGCGAAACGTGCGAAAGTACGAGGCAGATGAGGGCAAATCCCAGACCTAACCGTGACATAACCGGCGTTATCCTCTAAAATATTAATCGCAACCAGTTTAATTGACTGTTTCGGTGTGGAACCTCATTACTACGGGATCCAAAACAGAAAAAACCCAGGATCGGGCTAACAAGTATGCGAAAAACGCGAAAGAATGAGCCAGATGATTGCAAATACCAGAACAATCCCAGGCATAACAAGCGTTATCCTCTAAAATACTAAGCGGAACCAGCTTTTATTGACAGTGTGGTACCACATTACTACGTGATCCAAACCAGAAAAAGCCCAGGATCTGGCCAACAAGTATGCGAAAAACGCGAAAGTACGAGCCAGATGATTGCAAATACCAGAACTCACCCAGACATAACCAGCGCTATCCTCTAAAATACTAATCTGAACCAGGGTTAATTGACTGTTTTGGTGTGGTACCGCATTACTACGTGATCCACAACAGAAAAAACCCAGGATCTGGTCAACAAGTATGCGAAGAACGCGAAAGTATGAGCTAGAGGACTGCAAATACCAGAACTAACCCAGACATAACCAGCGTTATCCTCTAAAATACTTATCGGAACCAGCTTCTATTGACTGTTTCAGTGTGGTACCACTTTACTACGTGGTCCAAGCCAGAAGGAGGCCAGGATGTGGCCAACAAGTATGCGAAAAATGCGAAAGTACGAGCCAGATGAGGGCAAATACCAGACCTAACCGAGACATAACCGGCGTTATCCTCTAAAATATTGATCGAAACCAGGTTTAATTGACTGTTTCAGCGTGGTACCACATTACTACGTGTTACAATCCAGAAACAGCCCAGGATTTAGCCATGAAGTATGAGAAATATGCGAAAGTATGAGCCTGATGAGGGCAAATCCTAGACCTAACCCAGACCTAACATGCGTTATCCTCTAAAATATTTATCAAGATCAGGTTTAATTGAATGTTTCGGTGTGGTACCGCATTACTACGTGATCCAAACCATAAAAAGGCTAGGATCAGGCCAACAAGTAAGCGAAATATGCGAAAGTACGAGCGAGATGAGGGCAAATAGCAGACCTAAACCAGACAAAATCGGCGGTATCCTCTAAAACATTAATCGCACCCAGGTTTAATTGACTGTTTCGGTGTGGCACCACATTTCTACGTGGTCCAAGCCAGAAAAAGGCGAGGATCTGGCCAAAAACCATTCGAAACGTGCGAAAGTACGTGCCAGATGAGGACAAATCCCAGACCTAACCGAGACATAACCGGCGCTATCCTGTAAAATATTAATCGCAACCAGGTTTAATAGACTGTTTCGGTGTGGAACCACATTACTACGGGATCCAAACCAGAAAAAACCCAGAATCTGGCCAACAACTATGAGAAAAACGAGAAAGTATGAGCCAGATGGTTGCAAATACCAGAACTATCCCAGACATACCCAGCGTTATCCACTAAAATATTATTCGCAACCAGGTTTAATTGACTGTTTCGGTGTGGTACCACATTACTACGTGGTCCAAGCCAGAAAAAGGCCAGGATCTGGCCAACAAGTATGCGAAAAATGCGAAAGTACGAGCCAGGTGAGGGCAAATACCATACCTAACCGAGACATTACCGGCTTTATCCTCTAAAATATTAATCGCAACCAGATTTAATTGACTGTTTCAGTGTGGTACCGCATTACTACGTGATCCAAACCAGAAAGAGGCCAGGATCTGGCCAACAAGTATGCGAAAAACGCGAAAGTACGAGCCAGATGATTGCAAATACCAGAACTCACCCAGACATAACCAGCGCTATCCTCTAAAATACTAATCTGAACCAGGGTTAATTGACTGTTTCAGTGTGGTACCACATTACTACGTGATCCAAACCAGAGAAAGGCCAGGATCTGGCCAACAAGTATGCGAAAAACGCGAAAGGACGAGCCAGATAAGGACAAATCCCAGACCTACCCGAGACATAACCAGCGTTATCCCCTAAAATATAAATCGCAACCAGGTTTAATTGACTGTTTCGGTGTTGTGCCGTATTACTACGTGATCCAAATCAGAAAAAGGCCAGGATCTGGCCACCAAGAATGCGAAAAATGCGAAAGAACGAGCCAGATGATTGCAAATACCAGCACTATCCCAGACATAACCAGCGATATCCTCTAAAATACAAATCGGAACCAGCTTCTATTGACTGTTTCAGTGTGGTACCACTTTACTACGTGGTCCAAGCCAGAAGAAGGCCAGGATGTGGCCAACAAGTATGCGAAAAATGCGAAAGTACGAGCCAGATGAGGGCAAATACCAGACCTATCCGAGACATAACCGGCGTTATCCTCTAAAATATTAATCGCAACCAGGATAAATTGACTGTTTCGGTGTGGTACCACATTACTACGTGGTCCAAGCCAGAAAAAGGCAAGGATCTGGCCAGCAAGTATGCGAAAAACGCGAAAGTACGAGCCAGATGAGGACAAATCCCAGACCTACCCGAGACGTAACCGGCGTTATCCTCTAGAATACGAATCGGAACATGCTTTTAATGACTGTTTCAGTGTTGTAACACATTACTACGTGGTCCAAACCAGAAAAATCCCAGGATCGGGCCAACAAGAATGCGAAAAACGCGAAAGTACGAGCCAGATGAGGGAAAATCCCAGACATAACCGAGACGTAACCGGCGTTATCCCCTAAAATATTAATCGCAACCAGGTTTAATTGACTGTTTCGGTGTGGAACCACATTACTACGGGATCCAAACCAGAAAAAACCCAGGATCTGGCCAACAAGTATGCGAAAAACGCGAAAGTATGAGCCAGATGATTGCAAATACCAGAACTATCCCAGGCATAACCAGCGTTATCCTCTAAAATACTAAGCGGAACCAGCTTTTATTGACAGTGTGGTACCACATTACTACGTGATCCAAACCAGAAAAAGCCCAGGATCTGGCCAACAAGTATGCGAAACGTGCGAAAGTACGAGGCAGATGAGGGCAAATCCCAGACCTAACCGTGACATAACCGGCGTTATCCTCTAAAATATTAATCGCAACCAGTTTAATTGACTGTTTCGGTGTGGAACCTCATTACTACGGGATCCAAAACAGAAAAAACCCAGGATCGGGCTAACAAGTATGCGAAAAACGCGAAAGTATGAGCCAGATGATTGCAAATACCAGAACAATCCCAGGCATAACCAGCGTTATCCTCTAAAATACTAAGCGGAACCAGCTTTTATTGACAGTGTGGTACCACATTACTACGTGATCCAAACCAGAAAAAGCCCAGGATCTGGCCAACAAGTATGCGAAAAACGCGAAAGTACGAGCCAGATGATTGCAAATACCAGAACTCACCCAGACATAACCAGCGCTATCCTCTAAAATACTAATCAGAACCAGGGTTAATTGACTGTTTCGGTGTGGTACCGCATTACTACGTGATCCACAACAGAAAAAACCCAGGATCTGGTCAACAAGTATGCGAAAAACGCGAAAGTATGAGCCAGAGGATTGCAAATACCAGAACTAACCCAGACATAACCAGCGTTATCCTCTAAAATACTTATCGGAACCAGCTTCTATTGACTGTTTCAGTGTGGTACCACTTTACTACGTGGTCCAAGCCAGAACAAGGCCAGGATGTGGCCAACAAGTATGCGAAAAAAGCGAAAGTACGAGACAGATGAGGGCAAATACCAGACCTAACCGAGACATAACCGGCGTAATCCTCTAAAATATTATTCGCAACCAGGTTTAATTGACTGTTTCGGTGTGGTACCACATTACTACGTGGTCCAAGCCAGAAAAAGGCAAGGATCTGGCCAACAAGTATGCGAAAAACGCGAAAGTATGAGCCAGATGAGGACAAATCCCAGACCTTCCCGAGACATAACCGGCGTTATCCTCTAAAATATTAATCGCAACCAGCTTCTATTGACTGTTTCAGTGTGGTACCACATTACTACGTGATCCAAACCAGAAAAAGCCCAGGATCTGGCCAACAAGTATGCGAAAAACGCGAATATATGAGCCATATGATTGCAAATACCAGAACTAACCCTGACATAACCAGCGTTATCCTCTAAAATACGCATCGGAACATGCTTTTAATGACTGTTTCAGTGTGGTACCACATTACAACGTGATCCAAACCAGAAAAAGCCCAGGATCGGGCCAACAAGAATGCGAAAAATGCGAAAGTACGAGCCTGATGAGGGAAAATCCCAGACCTAACCGAGACGTAACCGGCGTTATCCCCTAAAATATTAATCGCAACCAGGTGTAATTGACTGTTCCGGTGTGGTACCGCATTGCTACGATGATCCAAACCAGAAAGAGGCCAGGATCTGGCCAACAAGTATGCGAAAAATGCGAAAATATGGGCCAGATGATTGCAAATACCAGAACTAACCCAGACATAACCAGCGATATCCTCTAAAATACGCATCGGAACATGCTTTTAATGACTGTTTCAGTGTGGTACCACATTACAACGTGATCCAAACCAGAAAAAGCCCAGGATCGGGCCAACAAGAATGCGAAAAATGCGAAAGTACGAGCCTGATGAGGGAAAATCCCAGACCTAACCGAGACGTAACCGGCGTTATCCCCTAAAATATTAATCGCAACCAGGTGTAATTGACTGTTTCGGTGTGGTACCGCATTGCTACGATGATCCAAACCAGAAAGAGGCCAGGATCTGGCCAACAAGTATGCGAAAAATGCGAAAGTATGAGCCAGATGATTGCAAATACCAGAACTAACCCAGACATAACCAGCGATATCCTCTAAAATATTAATCGCAACCAGGTTTAATTGACTGTTTCGGTGTGGTACTGCATTACTACGTGATCCAGACCAGAAAAAGGCCAGGATCTGGCCAACAAGTATGCGCACAATGCGCAAATACGAGCCAGTTGAGGGCAAATCCCAGACCAAACCGAGACATAACCGGCGTTATCCTCTAAAATATTAATCGCAACCAGGTTTAATTGACTGTTTCGGTGTGGTACCGCATTACTACGTGATCCAAACCAGAAAAAAGCCAGGATCTGTTCAACAAGTATGTGAAAAACGCGAAAGTATGAGTCTGATGAGGTCAAATCCCAGACCTATCCCAGACTTAACTTGCGTTATCCTCTGAAATATTGATCGAAACCAGGTTTAATCGACTGTTTCAGCGTGGTATCACATTAGTACGTGATACAATCCAGAAACAGCCCAGGATCTAGCCATGAAGTATGAGAAATATGCGAAAGTATGAGCCTGATGTGGGCAAATCCTAGACCTAACCCAATCCCAAAATGCGTTATCCTCTAAAATATTTATCAAGACCAGGTTTAATTGAATGTTTCAGTGTGGTACCACATTAATACGTGAACCAAACCAGAAAAAACCCAGGATCCGTTCAACAAGTATGTTAAAACTGCGACAGTATGACCCTGATGAGGGCAAATCCCAGGCCTAACCTAGACCTAACATGCGTTGTCCTCTAAAATATTGATGGAAACCAGGTTTAATGGACTGTTTCAGTGTGGCACCACTTTACTACGTGATCCAAAGCAGAAAAAACCCTCGATCAGGCCAACATGTATGTTAAAACTGCGAAAGTATGACCCTGATGAGGGCAAATCCCAGGACTAACCTAGACCAAACTTGCGTTATCCTCTAAAATATTGATCGAAACCAGGTTTAATCGACTGTTTCAGCGTGGTACCACATTACTACGTGATCCAATCCAGAAATAGCCCAGGATCTAGCCATGAAGTATGAGAAATATGCGAAAGTATGAGCCTGATGAGGGCAAATCCTAGACCTAACCCAGACCTAACATGCGTTATTCTCTAAAATATTTGTCTAGACCAGGTTTAATTGAATGTTTCAGTGTGGTACCACATTCCTGCGTGATCAAAACCAGAAAAAACCCAGGATCCGTTCAACAAGTATGTGAAGAATGCGAAAGTATCAGTCTGATCAGTGAAAATCTCAGGCCTTACCTAGACCTAACATGCGTTGTCCTCTAAAATATTGATGGAAACCAGGTTTGAATGACTGTTTCAGTATGGTACTCCATTACTACAAGATGCAATCCAGAAATAGCCCAGGATCTAGCCATGAAGTATGAGAAATATGCGAAAGAATGAGCCTGATGAGAGCAAATCCCAGACCTAACCTAGACCTTACATGCGTTATCCTCTAAAATATTGAGCGAAACCAGGTTTAATGGACTGTTTCAGTGTGGTACCACACTACTTCGTGATCCAAACCAGAAAAAACGCAGGATCTGTTCAACAAGTATGTGAAAAACGCTAAACTGTGAGCCTGATGAGAGCAAATCCCAGACCTATCCTAGACCTTACATGCGTTATCCTCTAAAATATTGAGCGAAACCAGGTTTAATGGACTGTTTCAGTGTGGTCCCACATTACTACGTGATCCAAACCAGAAATAACCCAGGATCTGTTCTACATGTATGAATAATATGCGAAAGAATGAGCCTGATGAGAGCAAATCCCAGACCTAACCTAGACCTAACATGAATTATTCTCTAAAATATTGATCGAAACCAGGTTTAATTGACTGTTTCAGTGTGGTACCACATTACTACGTGATTCAATCCAGAAATAGCCCAGGATCTAGCCATGAAGTATGAGAAATATGCGAAAGTATGAGCCTGATGAGGGCAAATCCTAGACCTAACCCAGACCTAACATGCGTTATTCTATAAAATTTTTATCAAGACCAGGTTTAATTGAATGTTTCATTGTGGTACCACGTTACTATGAGATCCCAACCAGAAAATAACCCAGGATCTGTTCAACGAGTATGTGAAGTGTGCGAAAGTGTGAGTCAGATGAGGTCAAATCCCAGACCAATCCCAGACTTAACTTGCGTTATCCTCTTAAATATTGATCGAAACCAGGTTTCATTGACTGTTTCAGTGTGGTACTACATTACTACGTGATCCAAACCAGAAAAAGGCCAGGATCTGGCCAACAAGTATGCGAAAAACGCGAAAGTACGGGCCAGATGATTGCAAATACCAGAACTATCCCAGGCATAACCAGCGTTATCCTCTAAAATACTAAGCGGAACCAGCTTTTATTGACAGTGTGGTACCACATTACTACGTGATCCAAACCAGAAAAGGCCCAGGATCTGGCCAACAAGTATGCGAAACGTGCGAAAGTACGAGGCAGATGAGGGCAAATCCCAGACCTAACCGTGACATAACCGGCGTTATCCTCTAAAATATTAATCGCAACCAGTTTAATTGACTGTTTCGGTGTGGAACCTCATTACTACGGGATCCAAAACAGAAAAAACCCAGGATCGGGCTAACAAGTATGCGAAAAACGCGAAAGAATGAGCCAGATGATTGCAAATACCAGAACAATCCCAGGCATAACAAGCGTTATCCTCTAAAATACTAAGCGGAACCAGCTTTTATTGACAGTGTGGTACCACATTACTACGTGATCCAAACCAGAAAAAGCCCAGGATCTGGCCAACAAGTATGCGAAAAACGCGAAAGTACGAGCCAGATGATTGCAAATACCAGAACTCACCCAGACATAACCAGCGCTATCCTCTAAAATACTAATCTGAACCAGGGTTAATTGACTGTTTTGGTGTGGTACCGCATTACTACGTGATCCACAACAGAAAAAACCCAGGATCTGGTCAACAAGTATGCGAAAAACGCGAAAGTATGAGCTAGAGGACTGCAAATACCAGAACTAACCCAGACATAACCAGCGTTATCCTCTAAAATACTTATCGGAACCAGCTTCTATTGACTGTTTCAGTGTGGTACCACTTTACTACGTGGTCCAAGCCAGAAGGAGGCCAGGATGTGGCCAACAAGTATGCGAAAAATGCGAAAGTACGAGCCAGGTGAG
This sequence comes from Colletes latitarsis, assembly GCF_051014445.1. Classification (NCBI taxonomy): domain Eukaryota; kingdom Metazoa; phylum Arthropoda; class Insecta; order Hymenoptera; family Colletidae; genus Colletes; species Colletes latitarsis. The sequence continues at coordinate 5,794,237 of NW_027488375.1, read as the reverse complement.
GGCAAATACCATACCTAACCGAGACATTACCGGCTTTATCCTCTAAAATATTAATCGCAACCAGATTTAATTGACTGTTTCAGTGTGGTACCGCATTACTACGTGATCCAAACCAGAAAGAGGCCAGGATCTGGCCAACAAGTATGCGAAAAACGCGAAAGTACGAGCCAGATGATTGCAAATACCAGAACTCACCCAGACATAACCAGCGCTATCCTCTAAAATACTAATCTGAACCAGGGTTAATTGACTGTTTCAGTGTGGTACCACATTACTACGTGATCCAAACCAGAGAAAGGCCAGGATCTGGCCAACAAGTATGCGAAAAACGCGAAAGGACGAGCCAGATAAGGACAAATCCCAGACCTACCCGAGACATAACCAGCGTTATCCCCTAAAATATAAATCGCAACCAGGTTTAATTGACTGTTTCGGTGTTGTGCCGTATTACTACGTGATCCAAATCAGGAAAAGGCCAGGATCTGGCCAACAAGTATGCGAAAAACGCGAAAGTACGGGCCAGATGATTGCAAATACCAGAACTATCCCAGGCATAACCAGCGTTATCCTCTAAAATACTAAGCGGAACCAGCTTTTATTGACAGTGTGGTACCACATTACTACGTGATCCAAACCAGAAAAAGCCCAGGATCTGGCCAACAAGTATGCGAAACGTGCGAAAGTACGAGGCAGATGAGGGCAAATCCCAGACCTAACCGTGACATAACCGGCGTTATCCTCTAAAATATTAATCGCAACCAGTTTAATTGACTGTTTCGGTGTGGAACCTCATTACTACGGGATCCAAAACAGAAAAAACCCAGGATCGGGCTAACAAGTATGCGAAAAACGCGAAAGAATGAGCCAGATGATTGCAAATACCAGAACAATCCCAGGCATAACAAGCGTTATCCTCTAAAATACTAAGCGGAACCAGCTTTTATTGACAGTGTGGTACCACATTACTACGTGATCCAAACCAGAAAAAGCCCAGGATCTGGCCAACAAGTATGCGAAAAACGCGAAAGTACGAGCCAGATGATTGCAAATACCAGAACTCACCCAGACATAACCAGCGCTATCCTCTAAAATACTAATCTGAACCAGGGTTAATTGACTGTTTTGGTGTGGTACCGCATTACTACGTGATCCACAACAGAAAAAACCCAGGATCTGGTCAACAAGTATGCGAAGAACGCGAAAGTATGAGCTAGAGGACTGCAAATACCAGAACTAACCCAGACATAACCAGCGTTATCCTCTAAAATACTTATCGGAACCAGCTTCTATTGACTGTTTCAGTGTGGTACCACTTTACTACGTGGTCCAAGCCAGAAGGAGGCCAGGATGTGGCCAACAAGTATGCGAAAAATGCGAAAGTACGAGCCAGATGAGGGCAAATACCAGACCTAACCGAGACATAACCGGCGTTATCCTCTAAAATATTGATCGAAACCAGGTTTAATTGACTGTTTCAGCGTGGTACCACATTACTACGTGTTACAATCCAGAAACAGCCCAGGATTTAGCCATGAAGTATGAGAAATATGCGAAAGTATGAGCCTGATGAGGGCAAATCCTAGACCTAACCCAGACCTAACATGCGTTATCCTCTAAAATATTTATCAAGATCAGGTTTAATTGAATGTTTCGGTGTGGTACCGCATTACTACGTGATCCAAACCATAAAAAGGCTAGGATCAGGCCAACAAGTAAGCGAAATATGCGAAAGTACGAGCGAGATGAGGGCAAATAGCAGACCTAAACCAGACAAAATCGGCGGTATCCTCTAAAACATTAATCGGACCCAGGTTTAATTGACTGTTTCGGTGTGGCACCACATTTCTACGTGGTCCAAGCCAGAAAAAGGCGAGGATCTGGCCAAAAACTATTCGAAACGTGCGAAAGTACGTGCCAGATGAGGACAAATCCCAGACCTAACCGAGACATAACCGGCGCTATCCTGTAAAATATTAATCGCAACCAGGTTTAATAGACTGTTTCGGTGTGGAACCACATTACTACGGGATCCAAACCAGAAAAAACCCAGAATCTGGCCAACAACTATGAGAAAAACGAGAAAGTATGAGCCAGATGGTTGCAAATACCAGAACTATCCCAGACATACCCAGCGTTATCCACTAAAATATTATTCGCAACCAGGTTTAATTGACTGTTTCGGTGTGGTACCACATTACTACGTGGTCCAAGCCAGAAAAAGGCCAGGATCTGGCCAACAAGTATGCGAAAAATGCGAAAGTACGAGCCAGGTGAGGGCAAATACCATACCTAACCGAGACATTACCGGCTTTATCCTCTAAAATATTAATCGCAACCAGATTTAATTGACTGTTTCAGTGTGGTACCGCATTACTACGTGATCCAAACCAGAAAGAGGCCAGGATCTGGCCAACAAGTATGCGAAAAACGCGAAAGTACGAGCCAGATGATTGCAAATACCAGAACTCACCCAGACATAACCAGCGCTATCCTCTAAAATACTAATCTGAACCAGGGTTAATTGACTGTTTCAGTGTGGTACCACATTACTACGTGATCCAAACCAGAGAAAGGCCAGGATCTGGCCAACAAGTATGCGAAAAACGCGAAAGGACGAGCCAGATAAGGACAAATCCCAGACCTACCCGAGACATAACCAGCGTTATCCCCTAAAATATAAATCGCAACCAGGTTTAATTGACTGTTTCGGTGTTGTGCCGTATTACTACGTGATCCAAATCAGAAAAAGGCCAGGATCTGGCCACCAAGAATGCGAAAAATGCGAAAGAACGAGCCAGATGATTGCAAATACCAGCACTATCCCAGACATAACCAGCGATATCCTCTAAAATACAAATCGGAACCAGCTTCTATTGACTGTTTCAGTGTGGTACCACTTTACTACGTGGTCCAAGCCAGAAGAAGGCCAGGATGTGGCCAACAAGTATGCGAAAAATGCGAAAGTACGAGCCAGATGAGGGCAAATACCAGACCTATCCGAGACATAACCGGCGTTATCCTCTAAAATATTAATCGCAACCAGGATAAATTGACTGTTTCGGTGTGGTACCACATTACTACGTGGTCCAAGCCAGAAAAAGGCAAGGATCTGGCCAGCAAGTATGCGAAAAACGCGAAAGTACGAGCCAGATGAGGACAAATCCCAGACCTACCCGAGACGTAACCGGCGTTATCCTCTAGAATACGAATCGGAACATGCTTTTAATGACTGTTTCAGTGTTGTAACACATTACTACGTGGTCCAAACCAGAAAAATCCCAGGATCGGGCCAACAAGAATGCGAAAAACGCGAAAGTACGAGCCAGATGAGGGAAAATCCCAGACATAACCGAGACGTAACCGGCGTTATCCCCTAAAATATTAATCGCAACCAGGTTTAATTGACTGTTTCGGTGTGGAACCACATTACTACGGGATCCAAACCAGAAAAAACCCAGGATCTGGCCAACAAGTATGCGAAAAACGCGAAAGTATGAGCCAGATGATTGCAAATACCAGAACTATCCCAGGCATAACCAGCGTTATCCTCTAAAATACTAAGCGGAACCAGCTTTTATTGACAGTGTGGTACCACATTACTACGTGATCCAAACCAGAAAAAGCCCAGGATCTGGCCAACAAGTATGCGAAACGTGCGAAAGTACGAGGCAGATGAGGGCAAATCCCAGACCTAACCGTGACATAACCGGCGTTATCCTCTAAAATATTAATCGCAACCAGTTTAATTGACTGTTTCGGTGTGGAACCTCATTACTACGGGATCCAAAACAGAAAAAACCCAGGATCGGGCTAACAAGTATGCGAAAAACGCGAAAGTATGAGCCAGATGATTGCAAATACCAGAACAATCCCAGGCATAACCAGCGTTATCCTCTAAAATACTAAGCGGAACCAGCTTTTATTGACAGTGTGGTACCACATTACTACGTGATCCAAACCAGAAAAAGCCCAGGATCTGGCCAACAAGTATGCGAAAAACGCGAAAGTACGAGCCAGATGATTGCAAATACCAGAACTCACCCAGACATAACCAGCGCTATCCTCTAAAATACTAATCAGAACCAGGGTTAATTGACTGTTTCGGTGTGGTACCGCATTACTACGTGATCCACAACAGAAAAAACCCAGGATCTGGTCAACAAGTATGCGAAAAACGCGAAAGTATGAGCCAGAGGATTGCAAATACCAGAACTAACCCAGACATAACCAGCGTTATCCTCTAAAATACTTATCGGAACCAGCTTCTATTGACTGTTTCAGTGTGGTACCACTTTACTACGTGGTCCAAGCCAGAACAAGGCCAGGATGTGGCCAACAAGTATGCGAAAAAAGCGAAAGTACGAGACAGATGAGGGCAAATACCAGACCTAACCGAGACATAACCGGCGTAATCCTCTAAAATATTATTCGCAACCAGGTTTAATTGACTGTTTCGGTGTGGTACCACATTACTACGTGGTCCAAGCCAGAAAAAGGCAAGGATCTGGCCAACAAGTATGCGAAAAACGCGAAAGTATGAGCCAGATGAGGACAAATCCCAGACCTTCCCGAGACATAACCGGCGTTATCCTCTAAAATATTAATCGCAACCAGCTTCTATTGACTGTTTCAGTGTGGTACCACATTACTACGTGATCCAAACCAGAAAAAGCCCAGGATCTGGCCAACAAGTATGCGAAAAACGCGAATATATGAGCCATATGATTGCAAATACCAGAACTAACCCTGACATAACCAGCGTTATCCTCTAAAATACGCATCGGAACATGCTTTTAATGACTGTTTCAGTGTGGTACCACATTACAACGTGATCCAAACCAGAAAAAGCCCAGGATCGGGCCAACAAGAATGCGAAAAATGCGAAAGTACGAGCCTGATGAGGGAAAATCCCAGACCTAACCGAGACGTAACCGGCGTTATCCCCTAAAATATTAATCGCAACCAGGTGTAATTGACTGTTCCGGTGTGGTACCGCATTGCTACGATGATCCAAACCAGAAAGAGGCCAGGATCTGGCCAACAAGTATGCGAAAAATGCGAAAATATGGGCCAGATGATTGCAAATACCAGAACTAACCCAGACATAACCAGCGATATCCTCTAAAATACGCATCGGAACATGCTTTTAATGACTGTTTCAGTGTGGTACCACATTACAACGTGATCCAAACCAGAAAAAGCCCAGGATCGGGCCAACAAGAATGCGAAAAATGCGAAAGTACGAGCCTGATGAGGGAAAATCCCAGACCTAACCGAGACGTAACCGGCGTTATCCCCTAAAATATTAATCGCAACCAGGTGTAATTGACTGTTTCGGTGTGGTACCGCATTGCTACGATGATCCAAACCAGAAAGAGGCCAGGATCTGGCCAACAAGTATGCGAAAAATGCGAAAGTATGAGCCAGATGATTGCAAATACCAGAACTAACCCAGACATAACCAGCGATATCCTCTAAAATATTAATCGCAACCAGGTTTAATTGACTGTTTCGGTGTGGTACTGCATTACTACGTGATCCAGACCAGAAAAAGGCCAGGATCTGGCCAACAAGTATGCGCACAATGCGCAAATACGAGCCAGTTGAGGGCAAATCCCAGACCAAACCGAGACATAACCGGCGTTATCCTCTAAAATATTAATCGCAACCAGGTTTAATTGACTGTTTCGGTGTGGTACCGCATTACTACGTGATCCAAACCAGAAAAAAGCCAGGATCTGTTCAACAAGTATGTGAAAAACGCGAAAGTATGAGTCTGATGAGGTCAAATCCCAGACCTATCCCAGACTTAACTTGCGTTATCCTCTGAAATATTGATCGAAACCAGGTTTAATCGACTGTTTCAGCGTGGTATCACATTAGGACGTGATACAATCCAGAAACAGCCCAGGATCTAGCCATGAAGTATGAGAAATATGCGAAAGTATGAGCCTGATGTGGGCAAATCCTAGACCTAACCCAATCCTAAAATGCGTTATCCTCTAAAATATTTATCAAGACCAGGTTTAATTGAATGTTTCAGTGTGGTACCACATTAATACGTGAACCAAACCAGAAAAAACCCAGGATCCGTTCAACAAGTATGTTAAAACTGCGACAGTATGACCCTGATGAGGGCAAATCCCAGGCCTAACCTAGACCTAACATGCGTTGTCCTCTAAAATATTGATGGAAACCAGGTTTAATGGACTGTTTCAGTGTGGCACCACTTTACTACGTGATCCAAAGCAGAAAAAACCCTCGATCAGGCCAACATGTATGTTAAAACTGCGAAAGTATGACCCTGATGAGGGCAAATCCCAGGACTAACCTAGACCAAACTTGCGTTATCCTCTAAAATATTGATCGAAACCAGGTTTAATCGACTGTTTCAGCGTGGTACCACATTACTACGTGATCCAATCCAGAAATAGCCCAGGATCTAGCCATGAAGTATGAGAAATATGCGAAAGTATGAGCCTGATGAGGGCAAATCCTAGACCTAACCCAGACCTAACATGCGTTATTCTCTAAAATATTTGTCTAGACCAGGTTTAATTGAATGTTTCAGTGTGGTACCACATTCCTGCGTGATCAAAACCAGAAAAAACCCAGGATCCGTTCAACAAGTATGTGAAGAATGCGAAAGTATCAGTCTGATCAGTGAAAATCTCAGGCCTTACCTAGACCTAACATGCGTTGTCCTCTAAAATATTGATGGAAACCAGGTTTGAATGACTGTTTCAGTATGGTACTCCATTACTACAAGATGCAATCCAGAAATAGCCCAGGATCTAGCCATGAAGTATGAGAAATATGCGAAAGAATGAGCCTGATGAGAGCAAATCCCAGACCTAACCTAGACCTTACATGCGTTATCCTCTAAAATATTGAGCGAAACCAGGTTTAATGGACTGTTTCAGTGTGGTACCACACTACTTCGTGATCCAAACCAGAAAAAACGCAGGATCTGTTCAACAAGTATGTGAAAAACGCTAAACTGTGAGCCTGATGAGAGCAAATCCCAGACCTATCCTAGACCTTACATGCGTTATCCTCTAAAATATTGAGCGAAACCAGGTTTAATGGACTGTTTCAGTGTGGTCCCACATTACTACGTGATCCAAACCAGAAATAACCCAGGATCTGTTCTACATGTATGAATAATATGCGAAAGAATGAGCCTGATGAGAGCAAATCCCAGACCTAACCTAGACCTAACATGAATTATTCTCTAAAATATTGATCGAAACCAGGTTTAATTGACTGTTTCAGTGTGGTACCACATTACTACGTGATTCAATCCAGAAATAGCCCAGGATCTAGCCATGAAGTATGAGAAATATGCGAAAGTATGAGCCTGATGAGGGCAAATCCTAGACCTAACCCAGACCTAACATGCGTTATTCTATAAAATTTTTATCAAGACCAGGTTTAATTGAATGTTTCATTGTGGTACCACGTTACTATGAGATCCCAACCAGAAAATAACCCAGGATCTGTTCAACGAGTATGTGAAGTGTGCGAAAGTGTGAGTCAGATGAGGTCAAATCCCAGACCAATCCCAGACTTAACTTGCGTTATCCTCTTAAATATTGATCGAAACCAGGTTTCATTGACTGTTTCAGTGTGGTACTACATTACTACGTGATCCAAACCAGAAAAAACCCAGTATCTGTTCAACATGTATGAGAAATATGCGAAAGAATGAGCCTGATGTGAGCAAATCCCAGACCTAACCTAGACCTAACATGAATTATTCTCTAAAATATTGATCGAAACCAGGTTTACTTGACTGCTTCAGTGTGGTCCCACATTACTACGTGATCCAAACCAGAAAAAACCCAGGATCCGTTCAGCAAGTATGTGAAGAATGCGAAAGTATGAGTCTGATGAGGTCAAATCCCAGGCCTAACCTAGACCTAACATGCGTTATCCTCAAAAATATTGATCGAAACCTGGTTTAATCGACTGTTTCAGTGTGGTACCACATTACTATGTGATCCAAACCAGAAAATAACCCAGGATCTGTTCAACGAGTATGTGAAGTGTGCGAAAGTATGAGTCTGATGAGGTCAAATCCCAGACCATTCCCAGACTTAACTTGCGTTATCCTCTAAAATATTGATCGAAACCAGGTTTAATCGACTGTTTCAGTGTGGTACCACATTACTACGTGATCCAAACCAGAAAATAACCCAAGATCTCTTCAAGGAGTATGTGAAGTGTGCGAAAGTATGAGTCTGATGAGGTCAAATCCTAGACCTATCCCAGACCTAACTTGCGTTATCCTCTAAAATATTGATCGAAACCAGGTTTAATCGACTGTTTCAGTGTGGTACCACATTACTATGTGATCCAAACCAGAAAATAACCCAGGATCTGTTCAAGGAGTATGTGAAGTGTGCGAAAGTATGAGTGTGATGAGGTCAAATCCTAGACCTATCCCAGACCTAACTTGCGTTATCCTCTAAAATATTGAGCGAAACCAGGTTTAATGGACTGTTTCAGTGTGGTACCACACTACTTCGTGTTCGAAACCAGAAAAAACCCAGGATCAGTTCAACAAGTATGTGAAAAACGCTAAACTGTGAGCCTGATGAGGGCAAATCTTAGACCTAACCCAGACCTAAGATGCGTTATCCTCTAAAATATTTATCCAGACCAGGTTTCATTGAATGTTTCAGTGTGGTCCCACATTACTACGTGATCCAAACCAGAAAAAACCCTGGATCCGTTCAACAAGTATGTGAAGAATGCGAAAGTATGAGTCTGATGAGTGAAAATCCCTGACCTAACCTAGACTTAACATGCGTTATCCTCTAAAATATTGATCGAAACCTGGTTTAATCGACTGTTTCAGTGTGGTACCACATTACTATGTGATCCAAGCCAGAAAATAACCCAAGATCTGTTCAAGGAGTATGTGAAGTGTGCGAAAGTATGAGTCTGATGAGGTCAAATCCTAGACCTATCCCAGACCTAACTTGCGTTATCCTCTAAAATATTGATCGAAACCAGGTTTAATCGACTGTTTCAGTGTGGTACCACATTACTATGTGATCCAAACCAGAAAATAACCCAGGATCTGTTCAAGGAGTATGTGAAGTGTGCGAAAGTATGAGTGTGATGAGGTCAAATCCTAGACCTATCCCAGACCTAACTTGCGTTATCCTCTAAAATATTGATCGAAACCAGGTTTAATCGACTGTTTCAGTGTGGTACCACATTACTATGTGATCCAAACCAGAAAATAACCCAAGATCTGTTCAAGGAGTATGTGAAGTGTGCGAAAGTATGAGTCTGATGAGGTCAAGTCCTAGACCTATCCCAGACCTAACTTGCGTTATCCTCTAAAATATTGATCGAAACCAGGTTTAATTGACTGTTTCAGCGTGGTACCACATTACTACGTGTTACAATCCAGAAACAGCCCAGGATTTAGCCATGAAGTATGAGAAATATGCGAAAGTATGAGCCTGATGAGGGCAAATCCTAGACCTAACCCAGACCTAACATGCGTTATCCTCTAAAATATTTATCAAGATCAGGTTTAATTGAATGTTTCGGTGTGGTACCGCATTACTACGTGATCCAAACCATAAAAAGGCTAGGATCAGGCCAACAAGTAAGCGAAATATGCGAAAGTACGAGCGAGATGAGGGCAAATAGCAGACCTAAACCAGACAAAATCGGCGGTATCCTCTAAAACATTAATCGGACCCAGGTTTAATTGACTGTTTCGGTGTGGCACCACATTTCTACGTGGTCCAAGCCAGAAAAAGGCGAGGATCTGGCCAAAAACTATTCGAAACGTGCGAAAGTACGTGCCAGATGAGGACAAATCCCAGACCTAACCGAGACATAACCGGCGTTATCCTCTAAAGTATTAATCGGATCCAGGTTTAATTGACAGTTTCAGTGAGGTACCACTTCACTACGTGGTCCGAACCAGAAGAAGGCCAGTATGTGGCCAACAAGTATGCGAAAACTGCGAAAGTACGAGCCAGTTGAGGGCAAATACCAGACCTAACCGAAACATAACCGGCGCTATCCTGTAAAATATTAATCGCAACCAGGTTTAATAGACTGTTTCGGTGTGGAACCACATTACTACGGGATCCAAACCAGAAAAAACCCAGAATCTGGCCAACAACTATGAGAAAAACGAGAAAGTATGAGCCAGATGGTTGCAAATACCAGAACTATCCCAGACATACCCAGCGTTATCCACTAAAATATTATTCGCAACCAGGTTTAATTGACTGTTTCGGTGTGGTACCACATTACTACGTGGTCCAAGCCAGAAAAAGGCCAGGATCTGGCCAACAAGTATGCGAAAAATGCGAAAGTACGAGCCAGGTGAGGGCAAATACCATACCTAACCGAGACATTACCGGCTTTATCCTCTAAAATATTAATCGCAACCAGATTTAATTGACTGTTTCAGTGTGGTACCGCATTACTACGTGATCCAAACCAGAAAGAGGCCAGGATCTGGCCAACAAGTATGCGAAAAACGCGAAAGTACGAGCCAGATGATTGCAAATACCAGAACTCACCCAGACATAACCAGCGCTATCCTCTAAAATACTAATCTGAACCAGGGTTAATTGACTGTTTCAGTGTGGTACCACATTACTACGTGATCCAAACCAGAGAAAGGCCAGGATCTGGCCAACAAGTATGCGAAAAACGCGAAAGGACGAGCCAGATAAGGACAAATCCCAGACCTACCCGAGACATAACCAGCGTTATCCCCTAAAATATAAATCGCAACCAGGTTTAATTGACTGTTTCGGTGTTGTGCCGTATTACTACGTGATCCAAATCAGAAAAAGGCCAGGATCTGGCCACCAAGAATGCGAAAAATGCGAAAGAACGAGCCAGATGATTGCAAATACCAGCACTATCCCAGACATAACCAGCGATATCCTCTAAAATACAAATCGGAACCAGCTTCTATTGACTGTTTCAGTGTGGTACCACTTTACTACGTGGTCCAAGCCAGAAGAAGGCCAGGATGTGGCCAACAAGTATGCGAAAAATGCGAAAGTACGAGCCAGATGAGGGCAAATACCAGACCTATCCGAGACATAACCGGCGTTATCCTCTAAAATATTAATCGCAACCAGGATAAATTGACTGTTTCGGTGTGGTACCACATTACTACGTGGTCCAAGCCAGAAAAAGGCAAGGATCTGGCCAGCAAGTATGCGAAAAACGCGAAAGTACGAGCCAGATGAGGACAAATCCCAGACCTACCCGAGACGTAACCGGCGTTATCCTCTAGAATACGAATCGGAACATGCTTTTAATGACTGTTTCAGTGTTGAACACATTACTACGTGGTCCAAACCAGAAAAATCCCAGGATCGGGCCAACAAGAATGCGAAAAACGCGAAAGTACGAGCCAGATGAGGGAAAATCCCAGACATAACCGAGACGTAACCGGCGTTATCCCCTAAAATATTAATCGCAACCAGGTTTAATTGACTGTTTCGGTGTGGAACCACATGACTACGGGATCCAAACCAGAAAAAACCCAGGATCTGGCCAACAAGTATGCGAAAAACGCGAAAGTATGAGCCAGATGATTGCAAATACCAGAACTATCCCAGGCATAACCAGCGTTATCCTCTAAAATACTAAGCGGAACCAGCTTTTATTGACAGTGTGGTACCACATTACTACGTGATCCAAACCAGAAAAAGCCCAGGATCTGGCCAACAAGTATGCGAAACGTGCGAAAGTACGAGGCAGATGAGGGCAAATCCCAGACCTAACCGTGACATAACCGGCGTTATCCTCTAAAATATTAATCGCAACCAGTTTAATTGACTGTTTCGGTGTGGAACCTCATTACTACGGGATCCAAAACAGAAAAAACCCAGGATCGGGCTAACAAGTATGCGAAAAACGCGAAAGTATGAGCCAGATGATTGCAAATACCAGAACAATCCCAGGCATAACCAGCGTTATCCTCTAAAATACTAAGCGGAACCAGCTTTTTATTGACATCACATTACTACGTGATCCAAACCAGAAAAAGCCCAGGATCTGGCCAACAAGTATGCGAAAAACGCGAAAGTACGAGCCAGATGATTGCAAATACCAGAACTCACCCAGACATAACCAGCGCTATCCTCTAAAATACTAATCAGAACCAGGGTTAATTGACTGTTTCGGTGTGGTACCGCAATACTACGTGATCCACAACAGAAAAAACCCAGGATCTGGTCAACAAGTATGCGAAAAACGCGAAAGTATGAGCCAGAGGATTGCAAATACCAGAACTAACCCAGACATAACCAGCGTTATCCTCTAAAATACTTATCGGAACCAGCTTCTATTGACTGTTTCAGTGTGGTACCACTTTACTACGTGGTCCAAGCCAGAACAAGGCCAGGATGTGGCCAACAAGTATGCGAAAAATGCGAAAGTACGAGACAGATGAGGGCAAATACCAGACCTAACCGAGACATAACCGGCGTTATCCTCTAAAATATTATTCGCAACCAGGTTTAATTGACTGTTTCGGTGTGGTACCACATTACAATGTGATCCAAACCAGAAAAAGCCCAGGATCGGGCCAACAAGAATGCGAAAAATGCGAATGTACGAGCCTGATGAGGGAAAATCCCAGACCTAACCGAGACGTAACCGGCGTTATCCCCTAAAATATTAATCGCAACCAGGTGTAATTGACTGTTCCGGTGTGGTACCGCATTGCTACGATGATCCAAACCAGAAAGAGGCCAGGATCTGGCCAACAAGTATGCGAAAAATGCGAAAATATGGGCCAGATGATTGCAAATACCAGAACTAACCCAGACATAACCAGCGATATCCTCTAAAATACGCATCGGAACATGCTTTTAATGACTGTTTCAGTGTGGTACCACATTACAACGTGCTCCAAACCAGAAAAAGCCCAGGATCGGGCCAACAAGAATGCGAAAAATGCGAAAGTACGAGCCTGATGAGGGAAAATCCCAGACCTAACCGAGACGTAACCGGCGTTATCCCCTAAAATATTAATCGCAACCAGGTGTAATTCACTGTTTCGGTGTGGTACCGCATTGCTACGATGATCCAAACCAGAAAGAGGCCAGGATCTGGCCAACAAGTATGCGAAAAATGCGAAAGTATGAGCCAGATGATTGCAAATACCAGAACTAACCCAGACATAACCAGCGATATCCTCTAAAATATTAATCGCAACCAGGTTTAATTGACTGTTTCGGTGTGGTACTGCATTACTACGTGATCCAGACCAGAAAAAGGCCAGGATCTGGCCAACAAGTATGCGCACAATGCGCAAGTACGAGCCAGTTGAGGGCAAATCCCAGACCAAACCGAGACATAACCGGCGTTATCCTCTAAAATATTAATCGCAACCAGGCTTAATTGACTGTTTCGGTGTGGCACCGCATTACTACGTGATCCAAACCAGAAAAAAGCCAGGATCTGTTCAACAAGTATGTGAAAAACGCGAAAGTATGAGTCTGATGAGGTCAAATCCCAGACCTATCCCAGACTTAACTTGCGTTATCCTCTAAAATATTGATCGAAACCAGGTTTAATCGACTGTTTCAGCGTGGTATCACATTAGTACGTGATACAATCCAGAAACAGCCCAGGATCTAGCCATGAAGTATGAGAAATATGCGAAAGTATGAGCCTGATGAGGGCAAATCCTAGACCTAACCCAATCCTAAAATGCGTTATCCTCTAAAATATTTATCAAGACCAGGTTTAATTGAATGTTTCAGTGTGGCACCACATTAATACGTGAACCAAACCAGAAAAAACCCAGGATCCGTTCAACAAGTATGTTAAAACTGCGACAGTATGACCCTGATGAGGGCAAATCCCAGGCCTAACCTAGACCTAACATGCGTTGTCCTCTAAAATATTGATGGAAACCAGGTTTAATGGACTGTTTCAGTGTGGCACCACTTTACTACGTGATCCAAAGCAGAAAAAACCCTCGATCAGGCCAACATGTATGTTAAAACTGCGAAAGTATGACCCTGATGAGGGCAAATCCCAGGACTAACCTAGACCAAACTTGCGTTATCCTCTAAAATATTGATCGAAACCAGGTTTAATCGACTGTTTCAGCGTGGTACCACATTACTACGTGATCCAATCCAGAAATAGCCCAGGATCTAGCCATGAAGTATGAGAAATATGCGAAAGTATGAGCCTGGTGAGGGCAAATCCTAGACCTAACCCAGACCTAACATGCGTTATTCTCTAAAATATTTATCTAGACCAGGTTTAATTGAATGTTTCAGTGTGGTACCACATTCCTGCGTGATCAAAACCAGAAAAAACCCAGGATCTGTTCAACGAGTATGTGAAGTGTGCGAAAGTGTGAGTCAGATGAGGTCAAATCCCAGACCAATCCCAGACTTAACTTGCGTTATCCTCTTAAATATTGATCGAAACCAGGTTTAATCGACTGTTTCAGTGTGGTACCACATTACTACGTGATCCAAAAGAGAAAAAACCCAGGATCTAGCCATCAAGTATGAGTAATATGCGAAAGAATGAGCCTGATGAAGGCAAATCCCAGACCTAACCTAGACCTAACATGCGTTATCCTCTAAACTATTGAGCGAAACCAGGTTTAATGGACTGTTTCAGTGTGGTACGACACTACTTCGTGATTGAAACCAGAGAAAGCCCAGGATCTGTTTAAGAAGTATGTGAAAAACGCTAAACTGTGAGCCTGATGAGGGCAAATCTTAGACCTAACCCAGACCTAAGATGCGTTATCCTCTAAAATATTGATCGAAACCAGGTTTAGTCGACTGTTTCAGTGTGGTCCCACATTACTACGTGATCCAAACCAGAAAAAACCCAGAATCCGTTCAACAAGTATGTGAAGAATGCGAAAGTATGAGTCTGATGAGGTCAAATCCCAGGCCTAACCTAGACCTAACATGCGTTATCCTCAAAAATATTGATCGAAACCTGGTTTAATCGACTGTTTCAGTGTGGTACCACATTACTATGTGATCCAAACCAGAAAATAACCCAGGATCTGTTCAACGAGTATGTGAAGTGTGCGAAAGTATGAGTCCGATGAGGTCAAATCCCAGACCATTCCCAGACTTAACTTGCGTTATCCTCTAAAATATTTATCAAGATCAGGTTTAATTGATTGTTTCAGTGTGGTCCCACATTACTACGTGATCCAAACCAGAAAAAACCCAGTATCTGTTCAACATGTATGAGAAATATGCGAAAGAATGAGCCTGATGTGAGCAAATCCCAGACCTAACCTAGACCTAACATGAATTATTCTCTAAAATATTGATCGAAACCAGGTTTACTTGACTGCTTCAGTGTGGTCCCACATTACTACGTGATCCAATCCAGAAAAAACCCAGGATCCGTTCAGCAAGTATGTGAAGAATGCGAAAGTATGAGTCTGATGAGGTCAAATCCCAGGCCTAACCTAGACCTAACATGCGTTATCCTCAAAAATATTGATCGAAACCTGGTTTAATCGACTGTATCAGTGTGGTACCACATTACTATGTGATCCAAACCAGAAAATAACCCAGGATCTGTTCAACGAGTATGTGAAGTGTGCGAAAGTATGAGTCTGATGAGGTCAAATCCCAGACCATTCCCTGACTTAACTTGCGTTATCCTCTAAAATATTGATCGAAACCAGGTTTAATCGACTGTTTCAGTGTGGTACCACATTACTACGTGATCCAAACCAGAAAAAACCCAGGATCTAGCCATCAAGTACGAGAAATATGCGAAAGAATGAGCCTGATAAGAGCAAATCCCAGACCTAACCTAGACCTTACATGCGTTATCCTCTAAAATATTGAGCGAAACCGGGTTTAATCGACTGTTTCAGTGTGGTACCACATTACTATGTGATCCAAACCAGAAAAAACCCAGGATCAGTTTAACAAGTATGAGAAGAATGCGAAAGTATGAGTCTGATGAGTGAGAATCCCAGACCTATCCCAGTCCTAACATTCGTTATCCTCTAAAATATTGATCGAAACCAGGTTTAATCGACAGTTTCAGTGTGTTACCACATTACTACGTGATCCAAACCAGAAAAAACCCAGGATCAGTTCAACAAGTATGTGAAGAATGCGAAAGCATGAGTCTGATGAGTGTAATTCCCAGGGCTGACCTAGACCTAACATGCGTTATCCTCTAAAATATTGATCGAAACCAGGTTTAATCGACTGTTTCAGTGTGGTATCACACTACTACGTGACCCAAACCAGAAAAACCCCGGGATCTGTACAACAGGAATGTGAAAAACACGAAAGTATGAGCCTGATGAGGGCAAATCCCAGACCAATCCCAGACCTAACTTGCGTTATCCTCTAAAATACTGATCGAAACCAGGTTTGAATGACCGTTTCAGTGTGGTACCACATTACTACGTGATCCAAACCAGAGAAAACCCAGGATCCGTTCAACAAGAATGTGTAAAATGCGAAAGTATGAGTCCGATCAGTGAAAATCTCAGGCCTTACCTAGACCTAACTCGCGTTGTCCTCTAAAATATTGATGGAAACCAGGTTTCATTGACTGTTTCAGTGTGGTACCACATTACTACGTGATCCAAACGAGAAAAAACCCAGGATCTAGCCATCAAGTATGAGAAATATGCGAAAGAATGAACCTGATGAGAGCAAATCCCAGACCTAACCTAGACCTTACATGCGTTATCCTGTAAAATATTGAGCGAAACCAGGTTTAATCGACTGTATCAGTGTGGTACCACATTACTATGTGATGCAATCCAGAAAAAGCCCAGCATCTAGCCATCTAGTATGAGAAATATGCGAAAGAATGAGCCTGATGAGAGCAAATCCCAGACCTATCCCAGACCTAGCATTCGTTATCCTTTAAAATATTGATCGAAACCAGGTTTAATCGACTGTTTCAGTGTGGTACCACATTACTACGTGATCCAAACCAGAAAAAACCCAGGATCAGTTCAACAAGTATGTGAAGAATGCGAAAGTATGAGTCTGATGAGTGTAATTCCCAGGGCTGACCTAGACCTAACATGCGTTATCCTCTAAAATATTGATCGAAACCAGGTTTAATCGACTGTTTCAGTGTGGTATCACACTACTACGTGACCCAAACCAGAAAAACCCCGGGATCTGTACAACAAGTATGTGAAAAACGCGAAAGTATGAGCCTGATGAGGGCAAATCCCAGGCCTAACCTAGACCTAACATGCGTTGTCCTCTAAAATATTGATGGAAACCAGGTTTCATTGACTGTTTCAGTGTGGTACCACAATACTACGTGATCCAAACCAGAAAAAACCCAGGATCAGTTCAACAAGTATGTGAAGAATGCGAAAGTATGAGTCAGATGAGTGTAATTCCCAGGGCTAACCTAGACCTAACATGCGTTGTCCTCTAAAATATTGATCGAAACTTGGTTTAATCGACTGTTTCAGTGTGGTACCACATTACTATGTGATCCAAACCAGTAAATAACCCAGGATCTGTTCAAGGAGTATGTGAAGTGTGCGAAAGTATGAGTCTGATGAGGTCAAATCCCAGACCTATCCCAGACCTAACTTGCGTTATCCTCAAAAATATTGATTGAAACCAGGTTTAATCGACTGTTTCAGTGTGGTATCACACTACTACGTGACCCAAACCAGAAAAAACCCAGGATCTGTACAACAAGTATGTGAAAAACGCGAAAGTATGAGCCTGATGAGGGCAAATCTTAGACCTAACCCAGACCTAAGATGCGTTATCCTCTAAAATATTTATCCAGACCAGGTTTCATTGAATGTATCAGTGTGGTCCCACATTACTACGTGATCCAAACCAGAAAAAACCCAGGATCCGTTCAACAAGTATGTGAAGAATGCGAAAGTATGAGTCTGATGAGTGAAAATCTCAGGCCTAACCTAGACCTAACATGCGTTATCCTCTAAAATATGGATCGAAACTTGGTTTAATCGACTGTTTCAGTGTGGTACCATATTACTATGTGATCCAAACCAGTAAATAACCCAGGATCTGTTCAAGGAGTATGTGAAGTGTGCGAAAGTATGAGTCTGATGAGGTCAAATCCCAGACCTATCCCAGACCTAACTTGCGTTATCCTCAAAAATATTGATTGAAACCAGGTTTAATCGACTGTTTCAGTGTGGTACCACATTACTACGTGATCCAAACCAGAAAAAACCCAGGATCCGTTCAACAAGTATGTGAAGAATGCGAAAGTATGAGTCTGATGAGTGAAAATCCCAGACCTAACCTTGACTTAACATGCGTTATCCTCTAAAATATTGATCGAAACCTGGTTTAATCGACTGTTTCAGTGTGGTACCACATTACTATGTGATCCAAACCAGAAAATAACCCAGGATCTGTTCAAGGAGTATGTGAAGTGTGCGAAAGTATGAGTCTGATGAGGTCAAATCCTAGACCTATCCCAGACCTAACTTGCGTTGTCCTCTAAAATATTGATGGAAACCAGGTTTCATTGACTGTTTCAGTGTGGTACCACAATACTACGTGATCCAAACTAGAAAAAACCCAGGATCAGTTCAACAAGTATGTGAAGAATGCGAAAGTATGAGTCTGATGAGGTCAAATCCCAGACCTATCCCAGACCTAACTTGCGTTATCCTCAAAAATATTGATCGAAACCAGGTTTAATCGACTGTTTCAGTGTGGTACCACATTACTACGTGATCCTTACCAGAAAAAACCCAGGATCCGTTCAACAAGTATGTGAAGAATGCGAAAGTATGAGTCTGATGAGTGAAAATCCCAGACCTAACCTAGACTTAACATGCGTTATCCTCTAAAATATTGATCGAAACCTGGTTTAATCGACTGTTTCAGTGTGGTACCACAATACTATGTGATCCAAACCAGAAAATAACCCAGGATCTGTTCAAGGAGTATGTGAAGTGTGCGAAAGTATGAGTCTGATGAGGTCAAATCCTAGACCTATCCCAGACCTAACTTGCGTTATCCTCTAAAATATTGATCGAAACCAGGTTTAATCGACTGTTTCAGTGCGGTACCACATTACTACGTGATCCAAAGCAGAAAAAACCCAGGATCAGTTCAACAAGTATGTGAAGAATGCGAAAGTATGAGTCTGATGATTGTAATTCCCAGGGCTGACCTAGACCTAACATGCGTTATCCTCTAAAATATTGATCGAAACCAGGTTTAATCGACTGTTTCAGTGTGGTATCACACTACTACGTGACCTAAACCAGAAAAAGCCCAGGATCTGTACAACAGGAATGTGAAAAACGCGAAAGTATGAGCCTGATGAGGGCAAATCCCACACCAATCCCGGACCTAACTAGCGTTATCCTCTAAAATATTGATCGAAACCTGGTTTAATCGACTGTTTCAGTGTGGTACCACATTACTATGTGATCCAAACCAGAAAATAACCCAAGATCTGTTCAAGGAGTATGTGAAGTGTGCGAAAGTATGAGTCTGATGAGGTCTAATCCTAGACCTATCCCAGACCTAACTTGCGTTATCCTCTAAAATATTGATCGAAACCAGGTTTAATCGACTGTTTCAGTGTGGTACAACATTACTATGTGATCCAAACCAGAAAATAACCCAGGATCTGTTCAAGGAGTATGTGAACTGTGCGAAAGTATGAGTCTGATGAGGTCAAATCCCAGACCTATCCCAGACCTAACTTGCGTTATCCTCTAAATTATTGATCGAAACCAGGTCTAATCGACTGTTTCAGTGCGGTACCACATTACTACGTGGTCCAAACCAGAAAAAACCCAGGATCAGTTCAACAAGCATGTGAAGAATGCGAAAGTATGAGTCTGATGAGTGAGAATCCCAGACCTATCCCAGACCTAACATTCGTTATCCTCTAAAATATTGATCGAAACCAGGTTTAATCGACTGTTTCAGTGTGGTACCACATTACTACGTGATCCAAAGCAGAAAAAGCCCAGGATCAGTTCAACAAGTATGTGAAGAATGCGAAAGTATGAGTCTGATGAGTGTAATTCCCAGGGCTGACCTAGACCTAACATGCGTTATCCTCTAAAATATTGATCGATACCTGGTTTAATCGACTGTTTCAGTGTGGTACCACATTACTATGTGATCCAAACCAGAAAAAACCCAGGATCAGTTCAACAAGTATGTGAAGAATGCGAAAGTATGAGTCTGATGAGTGTAATTCCCAGGGCTGACCTAGACCTAACATGCGTTATCCTCTAAAATATTGATCGAAACCAGGTTTAATCGACTGTTTCAGTGTGGTATCACACTACTACGTGACCCAAACCAGAAAAACACCCAGGATCTGTACAACAGGAATGTGAAAAACGCGAAAGTATGAGCCTGATGAGGGCAAATCCCAGACCAATCCCAGACCTAACTTGCGTTATCCTCTAAAATACTGATCGAAACCAGGTTTGAATGACCGTTTCAGTGTGGTACCACATTACTACGTGATCCAAACCAGAAAAAACCCAGGATCCGTTCAACAAGAATGTGAAAAATGCGAAAGTATGAGTCCGATCAGTGAAAATCTCAGGCCTTACCTAGACCTAACTTGCGTTGTCCTCTAAAATATTGATGGAAACCAGGTTTCATTGACTGTTTCAGTGTGGTACCACATTACTACGTGATCCAAACGAGCAACAACCCAGGATCTAGCCATCAAGTATGAGAAATATGCGAAAGAATGAACCTGATGAGAGCAAATCCCAGACCTAACCTAGACCTTACATGCGTTATCCTCTAAAATATTGAGCGAAACCGGGTTTAATCGACTGTTTCAGTGTGGTACCACATTACTATGTGATGCAATCCAGAAAAAGCCCAGGATCAGTTCAACAAGTATGAGAAGAATGCGAAAGTATGAGTCTGATGAGTGAGAATCCCAGACCTATCCCAGACCTTACTTGCGTTATCCTCAAAAATATTGATTGAAACCAGGTTTAATCGACTGTTTCAGTGTGGTACCAAATTTCTACGTGATCCAAACCAGAAAAAACCCAGGATCCGTTCAACAAGTATGTGAAGAATGCGAAAGTATGAGTCTGATAAGTGAAAATCCCAGACCTAACCTAGACTTAACATGCGTTATCCTCTAAAATATTGATCGAAACCTGGTTTAACCGACTGTTTCAGTGTGGTACCACTTTACTACGTGATCCAATCCAGAAATAGCCCAGGATCAGTTCAACAAGTAGGAGAAGAATGCGAAAGTATGAGTCTGATGAGTGAGAATGCCAGACCTATCCCAGACCTTACTTGCGTTATCCTCAAAAATATTGATTGAAACCAGGTTTAATCGACTGTTTCAGTGTGGTACCACATTACTACGTGATCCAAACCAGAAAAAACCCAGGATCCGTTCAACAAGTATGTGAAGAATGCGAAAGTATGAGTCTGACAAGTGAAAATCCCAGACCTAACCTAGACTTAACATGCGTTATCCTCTAAAATATTGATCGAAACCTGGTTTAATCGACTGTTTCAGTGTGGTACCACTTTACTACGTGATCCAATCCAGAAATAGCCCAGGATCTGTTCAAGGAGTATGTGAAGTGTGCGAAAGTATGAGTCTGATAAGGTCAAATCCTAGACCTATCCCAGACCTAACTTGCGTTATCCTCTAAAATATTGATCGAAACCAGGTTTAATCGACAGTTTCAGTGTGTTACCACATTACTACGTGATCCAAACCAGAAAAAACCCAGGATCAGTTCAACAAGTATGTGAAGAATGCGAAAGTATGAGTCTGATGAGTGTAATTCCCAGGGCTGACCTAGACCTAACATGCGTTATCCTCTAAAATATTGATCGAAACCAGGTTTAATCGACTGTTTCAGTGTGGTATCACACTACTACGTGACCCAAACCAGAAAAAACCCAGGATCTGTACAACAGGAATGTGAAAAACACGAAAGTATGAGCCTGATGAGGGCAAATCCCAGACCAATCCCAGACCTAACTTGCGTTATCCTCTAAAATACTGATCGAAACCAGGTTTGAATGACCGTTTCAGTGTGGTACCACATTACTACGTGATCCAAACCAGAAAAAACCCAGGATCCGTTCAACAAGAATGTGTAAAATGCGAAAGTATGAGTCCGATCAGTGAAAATCTCAGGCCTTACCTAGACCTAACTTGCGTTGTCCTCTAAAATATTGATGGAAACCAGGTTTCATTGACTGTTTCAGTGTGGTACCACATTACTACGTGATCCAAACGAGAAAAAACCCAGGATCTAGCCATCAAGTATGAGAAATATGCGAAAGAATGAACCTGATGAGAGCAAATCCCAGACCTAACCTAGACCTTACATGCGTTATCCTCTAAAATATTGAGCGAAACCAGGTTCAATCGACTGTATCAGTGTGGTACCACATTACTATGTGATGCAATCCAGAAAAAGCCCGGGATCTAGCCATCTAGTATGAGTAATATGCGAAAGAATGAGCCTGATGAGAGCAAATCCCAGACCTATCCCAGACCTAACATTCGTTATCCTTTAAAATATTGATCGAAACCAGGTTTAATCGACTGTTTCAGTGTGATACCACATTACTACGTGATCCAAACCAGAAAAAACCCAGGATCAGTTCAACAAGTATGTGAAGAATGCGAAAGTATGAGTCTGATGAGTGTAATTCCCAGGGCTGACCTAGACCTAACATGCGTTATCCTCTAAAATATTGATCGAAACCAGGTTTAATCGACTGTTTCAGTGTGGTATCACACTACTACGTGACCCAAACCAGAAATAGCCCAGGATCCGTTCAACAAGAATGTGAAAAATGCGAAAGTATGAGTCCGATCAGTGAAAATCTCAGGCCTTACCTAGACCTAACTTGCGTTGTCCTCTAAAATATTGATGGAAACCAGGTTTCATTGACTGTTTCAGTGTGGTACCACATTACTACGTGATCCAAACGAGCAACAACCCAGGATCTAGCCATCAAGTATGAGAAATATGCGAAAGAATGAACCTGATGAGAGCAAATCCCAGACCTAACCTAGACCTTACATGCGTTATCCTCTAAAATATTGAGCGAAACCGGGTTTAATCGACTGTTTCAGTGTGGTACCACATTACTATGTGATGCAATCCAGAAAAAGCCCAGGATCAGTTCAACAAGTATGAGAAGAATGCGAAAGTATGAGTCTGATGAGTGAGAATCCCAGACCTATCCCAGACCTTACTTGCGTTATCCTCAAAAATATTGATTGAAACCAGGTTTAATCGACTGTTTCAGTGTGGTACCACATTTCTACGTGATCCAAACCAGAAAAAACCCAGGATCCGTTCAACAAGTATGTGAAGAATGCGAAAGTATGAGTCTGATAAGTGAAAATCCCAGACCTAACCTAGACTTAACATGCGTTATCCTCTAAAATATTGATCGAAACCTGGTTTAACCGACTGTTTCAGTGTGGTACCACTTTACTACGTGATCCAATCCAGAAATAGCCCAGGATCAGTTCAACAAGTATGAGAAGAATGCGAAAGTATGAGTCTGATGAGTGAGAATCCCAGACCTATCCCAGACCTTACTTGCGTTATCCTCAAAAATATTGATTGAAACCAGGTTTAATCGACTGTTTCAGTGTGGTACCACATTACTACGTGATCCAAACCAGAAAAAACCCAGGATCCGTTCAACAAGTATGTGAAGAATGCGAAAGTATGAGTCTGATAAGTGAAAATCCCAGACCTAACCTAGACTTAACATGCGTTATCCTCTAAAATATTGATCGAAACCTGGTTTAATCGACTGTTTCAGTGTGGTACCACTTTACTACGTGATCCAATCCAGAAATAGCCCAGGATCTGTTCAAGGAGTATGTGAAGTGTGCGAAAGTATGAGTCTGATAAGGTCAAATCCTAGACCTATCCCAGACCTAACTTGCGTTATCCTCTAAAATATTGATCGAAACCAGGTTTAATCGACAGTTTCAGTGTGTTACCACATTACTACGTGATCCAAACCAGAAAAAACCCAGGATCAGTTCAACAAGTATGTGAAGAATGCGAAAGTATGAGTCTGATGAGTGTAATTCCCAGGGCTGACCTAGACCTAACATGTGTTATCCTCTAAAATATTGATCGAAACCAGGTTTAATCGACTGTTTCAGTGTGGTATCACACTACTACGTGACCCAAACCAGAAAAAACCCAGGATCTGTACAACAGGAATGTGAAAAACACGAAAGTATGAGCCTGATGAGGGCAAATCCCAGACCAATCCCAGACCTAACTTGCGTTATCCTCTAAAATACTGATCGAAACCAGGTTTGAATGACCGTTTCAGTGTGGTACCACATTACTACGTGATCCAAACCAGAAAAAACCCAGGATCCGTTCAACAAGAATGTGTAAAATGCGAAAGTATGAGTCTGATGAGTGAATATCCCAGACCTAATCTTGACTTAACTTGCGTTGTCCTCTAAAATATTGATGGAAACCAGGTTTCATTGACTGTTTCAGTGTGGTACCACAATACTACGTGATCCAAACTAGAAAAAACCCAGGATCAGTTCAACAAGTATGTGAAGAATGCGAAAGTATGGGTCTGATGAGGTCAAATCCCAGACCTATCCCAGACCTAACTTGCGTTATCCTCAAAAATATTGATCGAAACCAGGTTTAATCGACTGTTTCAGTGTGGTACCACATTACTACGTGATCCTTACCAGAAAAAACCCAGGATCCGTTCAACAAGTATGTGAAGAATACGAAAGTATGAGTCTGATGAGTGAAAATCCCAGACCTAACCTAGACTTAACATGCGTTATCCTCTAAAATATTGATCGAAACCTGGTTTAATCGACTGTTTCAGTGTGGTACCACATTAGTATGTGATCCAAACCAGAAAATAACCCAGGATCTGTTCAAGGAGTATGTGAAGTGTGCGAAAGTATGAGTCTGATGAGGTCAAATCCTAGACCTATCCCAGACCTAACTTGCGTTATCCTCAAAAATATTGATCGAAACCAAGTTTAATCGACTGTTTCAGTGTGGTACCACATTACTACGTGATCCAAACCAGAAAAAACCCAGGATCTGTTCAAGGAGTATGTGAAGTGTGCGAAAGTATGAGTCTGATGAGGTCAAATCCTAGACCTATCCCAGACCTAACTTGCGTTATCCTCAAAAATATTGATCGAAACCAAGTTTAATCGACTGTTTCAGTGTGGTACCACATTACTACGTGATCCAAACCAGAAAAAACCCAGGATCCGTTCAACAAGTATGTGAAGAATGCGAAAGTATGAGTCTGATGAGTGAAAATCCCAGACCTAACCTAGACTTAACATGCGTTATCCTCTAAAATATTGATCGAAACCTGGTTTAATCGACTGTTTCAGTGTGGTACCACATTACTATGTGATCCAAACCAGAAAATAACCCAGGATCTGTTCAAGGAGTATGTGAAGTGTGCGAAAGTATGAGTCTGATGAGGTCAAATCCTAGACCTATCCCAGACCTAACTTGCGTTATCCTCTAAAATATTGATCGAAACCAGGTTTAATCGACTGTTTCAGTGCGGTACCACATTACTACGTGATCCAAAGCAGAAAAAACCCAGGATCAGTTCAACAAGTATGTGAAGAATGCGAAAGTATAAGTCGGATGAGTGTAATTCCCAGGGCTGACCTAGACCTAACGTGCGTTATCCTCTAAAATATTGATCGAAACCAGGTTTAATCGACTGTTTCAGTGTGGTATCACACTACTACGTGACCTAAACCAGAAAAAGCCCAGGATCTGTACAACAGGAATGTGAAAAACGCGAAAGTATGAGCCTGATGAGGGCAAATCCCAGACCAATCCCGGACCTAACTAGCGTTATCCTCTAAAATACTGATCGAAACCAGGTTTGAATGACCGTTTCAGTGTGGTACCACATTACTACGTGATCCAAACCAGAAAAAACCCAGGATCTAGCCATCAAGTATGAGAAATATGCGAAAGAATGAACCTGATGAGAGCAAATCCCAGACCTAACCTAGACCTTACATGCGTTATCCTCTGAAATATTGAGCGAAACCGGGTTTAATCGACTGTTTCAGTGTGGTACCACATTACTATGTGATGCAATCCAGAAAAAGCCCAGGATCAGTTCAACAAGTATGAGAAGAATGCGAAGGTATGAGTCTGATGAGTGAGAATCCCAGACCTATCCCAGACCTAACTTGCGTTATCCTCAAAAATATTGATTGAAACCAGGTTTAATCGACTGTTTCAGTGTGGTACCACATTACTACGTGATCCAAACCAGAAAAAACCCAGGATCCGTTCAACAAGTATGTGAAGAATGCGAAAGTATGAGTCTGATAAGTGAAAATCCCAGACCTAACCTAGACTTAACATGCGTTATCCTCTAAAATATTGATCGAAACCTGGTTTAGTCGACTGTTTCAGTGTGGTACCACTTTACTACGTGATCCAATCCAGAAATAGCCCAGGATCTGTTCAAGGAGTATGTGAAGTGTGCGAAAGTATGAGTCTGATGAGGTCAAATCCTAGACCTATCCCAGACCTAACTTGCGTTATCCTCTAAAATATTGATCGAAACCAGGTTTAATCGACTGTTTCAGTGTGGTACCACATTACTATGTGATCCAAACCAGAAAAAACCCAGGATCAGTTTAACAAGTATGAGAAGAATGCGAAAGTATGAGTCTGATGAGTGAGAATCCCAGACCTATCCCAGACCTAACATTCGTTATCCTCTAAAATATTGATCGAAACCAGGTTTAATCGACTGTTTCAGTGTGGTACCACATTACTACGTGATCCAAACCAGAAAAAACCCAGGATCAGTTCAACAAGTATGTGAAGAATGCGAAAGTATGAGTCAGATGAGTGTAATTCCCAGGGCTAACCTAGACCTAACATGCGTTGTCCTCTAAAATATTGATCGAAACTTGGTTTAATCGACTGTTTCAGTGTGGTACCACATTACTATGTGATCGAAACCAGTAAATAACCCAGGATCTGTTCAAGGAATATGTGAAGTGTGCGAAAGTATGAGTCTGATGAGGTCAAATCCCAGACCTATCCCAGACCTAACTTGCGTTATCCTCAAAAATATTGATTGAAACCAGGTTTAATCGACTGTTTCAGTGTGGTATCACACTACTACGTGACCCAAACCAGAAAAAACCCAGGATCTGTACAACAAGTATGTGAAAAACGCGAAAGTATGAGCCTGATGAGGGCAAATCTTAGACCTAACCCAGACCTAAGATGCGTTATCCTCTAAAATATTTATCCAGACCAGGTTTCATTGAATGTTTCAGTGTGGTCCCACATTACTACGTGATCCAAACCAGAAAAAACCCAGGATCCGTTCAACAAGTATGTGAAGAATGCGAAAGTATGAGTCTGATGAGTGAAAATCTCAGGCCTAACCTAGACCTAACATGCGTTATCCTCTAAAATATTGATCGAAACTTGGTTTAATCGACTGTTTCAGTGTGGTACCACATTACTATGTGATCCAAACCAGTAAATAACCCAGGATCTGTTCAAGGAGTATGTGAAGTGTGCGAAAGTATGAGTCTGATGAGGTCAAATCCCAGACCTATCCCAGACCTAACTTGCGTTATCCTCAAAAATATTGATTGAAACCAGGTTTAATCGACTGTTTCAGTGTGGTACCACAATACTACGTCATCCAAACTAGAAAAAACCCAGGATCAGTTCAACAAGTATGTGAAGAATGCGAAAGTATGAGTCTGATGAGGTCAAATCCCAGACCTATCCCGGACCTAACTTGCGTTATCCTCAAAAATATTGATCGAAACCAGGTTTAATCGTCTGTTTCAGTGTGGTACCACATTACTACGTGATCCTTACCAGAAAAAACCCAGGATCCGTTCAACAAGTATGTGAAGAATGCGAAAGTATGAGTCTGATGAGTGAAAATCCCAGACCTAACCTAGACTTAACATGCGTTATCCTCTAAAATATTGATCGAAACCTGGTTTAATCGACTGTTTCAGTGTGGTACCACATTACTATGTGATCCAAACCAGAAAATAACTCAGGATCTGTTCAAGGAGTATGTGAAGTGTGCGAAAGTATGAGTCTGATGAGGTCGAATCCTAGACCTATCCCAGACCTAACTTGCGTTATCCTCTAAAATATTGATCGAAACCAGGTTTAATCGACTGTTTCAGTGTGGTACCACATTACTACGTGATCCAAACCAGAAAAAACCCAGGATCCGTTCAACAAGTATGTGAAGAATGCGAAAGTATGAGTCTGATGAGTGAAAATCCCAGACCTAACCTAGACTTAACATGCGTTATCCTCAAAAATATTGATCGAAACCAGGTTTGAATGACCGTTTCAGTGTGATACCACATTACTGCGTGATCCAAACCAGAAAAAACCCAGGATCCGTTCAACAAGTATGTGAAGAATGCGAAAGTATGAGTCTGATGAGTGAAAATCCCAGACCTAACCTTGACTTAACATGCGTCATCCTCTAAAATATTGATCGAAACCTGGTTTAATCGACTGTTTCAGTGTGGTACCACATTACTATGTGATCCAAACCAGAAAATAACCCAGGATCTGTTCAAGGAGTATGTGAAGTGTGCGAAAGTATGAGTCTGATGAGGTCAAATCCTAGACCTATCCCAGACCTAACTTGCGTTGTCCTCTAAAATATTGATGGAAACCAGGTTTCATTGACTGTTTCAGTGTGGTACCACAATACTACGTGATCCAAACTAGAAAAAACCCTGGATCAGTTCAACAAGTATGTGAAGAATGCGAAAGTATGAGTCTGATGAGGTCAAATCCCAGACCTATCCCAGACCTAACTTGCGTTATCCTCAAAAATATTGATCGAAACCAGGTTTAATCGACTGTTTCAGTGTGGTACCACATTACTACGTGATCCTTACCAGAAAAAACCCAGGATCCGTTCAACAAGTATGTGAAGAATGCGAAAGTATGAGTCTGATGAGTGAAAATCCCAGACCTAACCTAGACTTAACATGCGTTATCCTCTAAAATATTGATCGAAACCTGGTTTAATCGACTGTTTCAGTGTGGTACCACATTACTATGTGATCCAAACCAGAAAATAACTCAGGATCTGTTCAAGGAGTATGTGAAGTGTGCGAAAGTATGAGTCTGATGAGGTCGAATCCTAGACCTATCCCAGACCTAACTTGCGTTATCCTCTAAAATATTGATCGAAACCAGGTTTAATCGACTGTTTCAGTGTGGTACCACATTACTACGTGATCCAAACCAGAAAAAACCCAGGATCCGTTCAACAAGTATGTGAAGAATGCGAAAGTATGAGTCTGATGAGTGAAAATCCCAGACCTAACCTAGACTTAACATGCGTTATCCTGAAAAATATTGATCGAAACCAGGTTTGAATGACCGTTTCAGTGTGATACCACATTACTGCGTGATCCAAACCAGAAAAAACCCAGGATCCGTTCAACAAGTATGTGAAGAATGCGAAAGTATGAGTCTGATGAGTGAAAATCCCAGACCTAACCTTGACTTAACATGCGTCATCCTCTAAAATATTGATCGAAACCTGGTTTAATCGACTGTTTCAGTGTGGTACCACATTACTATGTGATCCAAACCAGAAAATAACCCAGGATCTGTTCAAGGAGTATGTGCAGTGTGCGAAAGTATGAGTCTGATGAGGTCAAATCCTAGACCTATCCCAGACCTAACTTGCGTTGTCCTCTAAAATATTGATGGAAACCAGGTTTCATTGACTGTTTCAGTGTGGTACCACAATACTACGTGATCCAAACTAGAAAAAACCCTGGATCAGTTCAACAAGTATGTGAAGAATGCGAAAGTATGAGTCTGATGAGGTCAAATCCCAGACCTATCCCAGACCTAACTTGCGTTATCCTCAAAAATATTGATCGAAACCAGGTTTAATCGACTGTTTCAGTGTGGTACCACATTACTACGTGATCCTTACCAGAAAAAACCCAGGATCCGTTCAACAAGTATGTGAAGAATGCGAAAGTATGAGTCTGATGAGTGAAAATCCCAGACCTAACCTAGACTTAACATGCGTTATCCTCTAAAATATTGATCGAAACCTGGTTTAATCGACTGTTTCAGTGTGGTACCACATTACTATGTGATCCAAACCAGAAAATAACTCAGGATCTGTTCAAGGAGTATGTGAAGTGTGCGAAAGTATGAGTCTGATGAGGTCGAATCCTAGACCTATCCCAGACCTAACTTGCGTTATCCTCTAAAATATTGATCGAAACCAGGTTTAATCGACTGTTTCAGTGTGGTACCACATTACTACGTGATCCAAACCAGAAAAAACCCAGGATCCGTTCAACAAGTATGTGAAGAATGCGAAAGTATGAGTCTGATGAGTGAAAATCCCAGACCTAACCTAGACTTAACATGCGTTATCCTCAAAAATATTGATCGAAACCAGGTTTGAATGACCGTTTCAGTGTGATACCACATTACTGCGTGATCCAAACCAGAAAAAACCCAGGATCCGTTCAACAAGTATGTGAAGAATGCGAAAGTATGAGTCTGATGAGTGAAAATCCCAGACCTAACCTTGACTTAACATGCGTCATCCTCTAAAATATTGATCGAAACCTGGTTTAATCGACTGTTTCAGTGTGGTACCACATTACTATGTGATCCAAACCAGAAAATAACCCAGGATCTGTTCAAGGAGTATGTGAAGTGTGCGAAAGTATGAGTCTGATGAGGTCAAATCCTAGACCTATCCCAGACCTAACTTGCGTTGTCCTCTAAAATATTGATGGAAACCAGGTTTCATTGACTGTTTCAGTGTGGTACCACAATACTACGTGATCCAAACTAGAAAAAACCCTGGATCAGTTCAACAAGTATGTGAAGAATGCGAAAGTATGAGTCTGATGAGGTCAAATCCCAGACCTATCCCAGACCTAACTTGCGTTATCCTCAAAAATATTGATCGAAACCAGGTTTAATCGACTGTTTCAGTGTGGTACCACATTACTACGTGATCCTTACCAGAAAAAACCCAGGATCCGTTCAACAAGTATGTGAAGAATGCGAAAGTATGAGTCCGATCAGTGAAAATCTCAGGCCTATCCCAGACCTAACATTCGTTATCCTCTAAAATATTGATCGAAACCAGGTTGAATCGACTGTTTCAGTGTGGTACCACATTACTATGTGATGCAATCCAGAAAAAGCCCAGGATCAGTTCAACAAGTATGAGAAGAATGCGAAGGTATGAGTCTGATGAGTGAGAATCCCAGACCTATCCCAGACCTAACTTGCGTTATCCTCAAAAATATTGATTGAAACCAGGTTTAATCGACTGTTTCAGTGTGGTACCACATTACTACATGCTCCAAACGAGAAAAAACCCAGGATCTAGCCATCAAGTATGAGAAATATGCGAAAGAATGAACCTGATGAGAGCAAATCCCAGACCTAACCTAGACCTTACATGCGTTATCCTCTAAAATATTGAGCGAAACCGGGTTTAATCGACTGTTTCAGTGTGGTACCACATTACTATGTGATGCAATCCAGAAAAAGCCCAGGATCAGTTCAACAAGTATGAGAAGAATGCGAAGGTATGAGTCTGATGAGTGAGAATCCCAGACCTATCCCAGACCTAACTTGCGTTATCCTCAAAAATATTGATTGAAACCAGGTTTAATCGACTGTTTCAGTGTGGTACCACATTACTACGTGATCCAAACCAGAAAAAACCCAGGATCCGTTCAACAAGTATGTGAAGAATGCGAAAGTATGTGTCTGATAAGTGAAAATCCCAGACCTAACCTAGACTTAACATGCGTTATCCTCTAAAATATTGATCGAAACCTGGTTTAATCGACTGTTTCAGTGTGGTACCACTTTACTACGTGATCCAATCCAGAAATAGCCCAGGATCTAGCCATGAAGTATGAGAAATATGCGAAAGTATGAGCCTGGTGAGGGCAAATCCTAGACCTATCCCAGACCTAACTTGCGTTGTCCTCTAAAATATTGATGGAAACCAGGTTTCATTGACTGTTTCAGTGTGGTACCACAATACTACGTGATCCAAACTAGAAAAAACCCTGGATCAGTTCAACAAGTATGTGAAGTGTGCGAAAGTATGACTCTGATGAGGTCAAATCCTAGACCTATCCCAGACCTAACTTGCGTTATCCTCTAAAATATTGATCGAAACCAGGTTTAATCGACTGTTTCAGTGTGGTACCACATTACTATGTGATCCAAACCAGAAAAAACCCAGGATCAGTTTAACAAGTATGAGAAGAAGGCGAAAGTATGAGTCTGATGTGTGAGAATCCCAGACCTATCCCAGACCTAACATTCGTTATCCTCTAAAATATTGATCGAAACCAGGTTGAATCGACTGTTTCAGTGTGGTACCACATTACTACGTGATCCAAACCAGAAAAAACCCAGGATCAGTTCAACAAGTATGTGAAGAATGCGAAAGTATGAGTCTGATGAGTGTAATTCCCAGGGCTGACCTAGACCTAACATGCGTTATCCTCTAAAATATTGATCGAAACCAGGTTTAATCGACTGTTTCAGTGTGGTATCACACTACTACGTGACCCAAACCAGAAAAAACCCGGGATCTGTACAACAGGAATGTGAAAAACGCGAAAGTATGAGCCTGATGAGGGCAAATCCCAGACCAATCCCAGACCTAACTTGCGTTATCCTCTAAAATACTGATCGAAACCAGGTTTGAATGACCATTTCAGTGTGGTACCACATTACTACGTGATCCAAACCAGAAAAAACCCAGGATCCGTTCAACAAGAATGTGTAAAATGCGAAAGTATGAGTCCGATCAGTGAAAATCTCAGGCCTTACCTAGACCTAACTTGCGTTGCCCTCTAAAATATTGATGGAAACCAGGTTTCATTGACTGTTTCTGTGTGGTACCACATTACTACGTGATCCAAACGAGAAAAAACCCAGGATCTAGCCATCAAGTATGAGAAATATGCGAAAGAATGAACCTGATGAGAGCAAACCCCAGACCTAACCTAGACCTTACATGCGTTATCCTCTAAAATATTGATCGAAACCAGGTTTAATTGACTGTTTCAGCGTGGTACCACATTACTACGTGATACAATCCAGAAACAGCCCAGGATCTAGCCATGAAGTATGAGAAATATGCGAAAGAATGAGCCTGATGAGAGCAAATCCCAGACCTAACCTAGACCTAACATGAATTATTCTCTAAAATATTGATCGAAACCAGGTTTAATTGACTGTTTCAGTGTGGTCCCACATTACTACGTGATCCAAACCAGAAAAAACCCAGGATCCGTTCAACAAGAATGTGAAGAATGCGAAAGTATGAGTCTGATGAGTGAAAATCCCAGACCTAACCTAGACCTTACATGCGTTATCCTCTAAAATATTGAGCGAAACCAGGTTTAATGGACTGTTTCAGTGTGGTACCACATTACTTCGTTATCCAAACTAGAAAAAACCCAGGATCTGTTCAACAAGTATGTGAAAAACACTAAACTGTGAGCCTGATGAGGGCAAATCGTAGACCTAACCCAGACCTAAGATGCGTTAACCTCTAAAATATATATCCAGACCAGGTTTCATTGACTGTTTCTGTGTGGTACCACATTACTACGTGATCCAAACGAGAAAAAACCCAGGATCTAGCCATCAAGTATGAGAAATATGCGAAAGAATGAACCTGATGAGAGCAAACCCCAGACCTAACCTAGACCTTACATGCGTTATCCTCTAAAATATTGATCGAAACCAGGTTTAATTGACTGTTTCAGCGTGGTACCACATTACTACGTGATACAATCCAGAAACAGCCCAGGATCTAGCCATGAAGTATGAGAAATATGCGAAAGAATGAGCCTGATGAGAGCAAATCCCAGACCTAACCTAGACCTAACATGAATTATTCTCTAAAATATTGATCGAAACCAGGTTTAATTGACTGTTTCAGTGTGGTCCCACATTACTACGTGATCCAAACCAGAAAAAACCCAGGATCCGTTCAACAAGAATGTGAAGAATGCGAAAGTATGAGTCTGATGAGTGAAAATCCCAGACCTAACCTAGACCTTACATGCGTTATCCTCTAAAATATTGAGCGAAACCAGGTTTAATGGACTGTTTCAGTGTGGTACCACATTACTTCGTTATCCAAACTAGAAAAAACCCAGGATCTGTTCAACAAGTATGTGAAAAACACTAAACTGTGAGCCTGATGAGGGCAAATCGTAGACCTAACCCAGACCTAAGATGCGTTAACCTCTAAAATATATATCCAGACCAGGTTTCATTGAATGTTTCAGTGTGGTACCACTTTACTACGTGATGCAATCCAGAAAAAGCCCAGGATCTAGCCATGAAGTATGAGAAATATGCGAAAGTATGAGCCTGATGAGGGCAAATCCTAGACCTAACCCAGACCTAACATGCGTTAGCCTCTAAAATATTTATCAAGACCTGGTTTAATTGAATGTTTCAGTGTGGTACCACTTTACTACGTGATGCAATCCAGAAAAAGCCCAGGATCTAGCCATGAAGTATGAGAAATACGCGAAAGTAAGAGCCTGATGCGGGCAAATCCTTGACCTATCCCAGACCTAACTTGCGTTATCCTCTAAAATATTGATCGAAACCAGGTTTAGTTGACTGTTTCAGTGTGGTACCACATTACTACGTGATACAATCCAGAAACAGCCCAGGATCTAGCCTTGAAGTATGAGAAATATGCGAAAGTATGAGCCTGATGAGGGCAAATCTTAGACCTAACCCAGACCTAAGATGCGTTCTCCTCTAAAATATTTATCCAGACCAGGTTTCATTGAATGTTTCAGTGTGGTCCCACATTACTACGTGATCGAAACCAGAAAAAACCCAGGATCCGTTCAACAAGTATTTGAAGAATGCGAAAGTGTGAGTCTGATGAGTGAAAATCCCAGGCCTAACCTAGACCTAACATGCGATATCCTCTAAAATATTGATCGAATCCTGGTTTAATCGACTGTTTCAGTGTGGTACCACATTACTATGTGATCCAATCCAGAAAATAACCCAGGATCTGTTCAAGGAGTATGTGAAGTGTGCGAAAGTATGAGTCTGATGAGGTCAAATCCCAGACCTATCCCAGACCTAACTTGCGTTATCCTCAAAAATATTGATTGAAACCAGGTTTAATCGACAGTTTCAGTGTGGTGCCACATTACTACGTGATCCAAACCAGAAAAAACCCAGGATCTGTTCAAGGAGTATGTGAAGTGTGCGAAAGTATGAGTCTGATGAGGGCAAATCCCAGACCTATCCCAGACCTAACTTGCGTTATCCTCAAAAATATTGATTGAAACCAGGTTTAATCGACAGTTTCAGTGTGGTACCACATTACTACGTGATCCAAACCAGAAAAAGCCCAGGATCAGTTCAACAAGTATGTGAAGAATGCGAAAGTATGAGTCTGATGAGTGTAATTCCCAGGGCTGACCTAGACCTAACATGCGTTATCCTCTAAAATATTGATCGAAACCAGGTTTAATCGACTGTTTCAGTGTGGTATCACACTACTACGTGACCTAAACCAGAAAAAACCCAGGATCTGTACAACAGGAATGTGAAAAACGCGAAAGTATGAGCCTGATGAGGGCAAATCCCAGACCAATCCCAGACCTAACTTGCGTTATCCTCTAAAATACTGATCGAAACCAGGTTTGAATGACCGTTTCAGTGTGGTACCACATTACTACGTGATCCAAACCAGAAAAAACCCAGGATCAGTTCAACAAGTATGTGAAGAATGCGAAAGTATGAGTCTGATGAGTGTAATTCCCATGGCTAACCTAGACCTAACATGCGTTGTCCTCTAAAATATTGATGGAAACCAGGTTTCATTGACTGTTTCAGTGTGGTACTACATTACTACGTGATGCAATCCAGAAACAGCCCAGGATCTAGCCATGAAGTATGAGAAATATGCGAAAGAATGAGCCTGATGAGAGCAAATCCCAGACCTAACCTAGACCTAACATGCGTTATCCTCTAAAATATTGAGCGAAACCAGGTTTAATGGACTGTTTCAGTGTGGTACCACACTACTTCGTGATCCAAACCAGAAAAAACCCAGGATCGGTTCAACAAGTATGTGAAAAACGCGAAAATGTGAGCCTGATGAGGGCAAATCTTAGACATAACCCAGAACTAAGATGCGTTATCCTCTAAAATATTTATCCAGACCAGGTTTCATTGAATGGTTCAGTGTGGTACCACTATACTACGTGATCCAATCCAGAAATAGACCAGGATCTAGCCATGAAGTATGAGAAATATGCGAAAGTAAGAGCCTGATGAGGGCAAATCCTAGACCTATCCCAGACCTAACTTGCGTTATCCTCTAAAATATTGATCGAAACCTGGTTTAATTGACTGTTTCAGCGTGGTACCACATTACTACGTGATACAATCCAGAAACAGCCCAGGATCTAGCCATGAAGTATGAGAAAT
The DNA here is from genome assembly GCF_051014445.1 of Colletes latitarsis. NCBI lineage: Eukaryota > Metazoa > Arthropoda > Insecta > Hymenoptera > Colletidae > Colletes > Colletes latitarsis. Next base: position 5,757,669 of record NW_027488375.1, on the reverse strand, counting down.
ATGCGAAAGAATGAGCCTGATGAGAGCAAATCCCAGACCTAACCTAGACCTAACATGAATTATTCTCTAAGATATTGATCGAAACCAGGTTTAATTGACTGTTTCAGTGTGGTCCCACATTATTACGTGATCCAAACCAGAAAAAACCCAGGATCCGTTCAACAAGAATGTGAAGAATGCGAAAGTATGAGTCTGATGAGTGAAAATCCCAGACCTAACCTAGACCTTACATGCGTTATCCTCTAAAATATTGAGCGAAACCAGGTTTAATGGACTGTTTCAGCGTGGTACCACATTACTTCGTGATCCAAACCAGAAAAAACCCAGGATCTGTTCAACAAGTATGTGAAAAACGCTAAACTGTGAGCCTGATGAGGGCAAATCGTAGACGTAGCCCAGATCTAAGATGCGTTAACCTCTAAAATATATATCCAGACCAGGTTTCATTGAATGTTTCAGTGTGGTACCACTTTACTACGTGATGCAATCCAGAAAAAGCCCAGGATCTAGCCATGAAGTATGAGAAATATGCGAAAGTATGAGCCTGATGAGGGCAAATCCTAGACCTAACCCAGACCTAACATGCGTTAGCCTCTAAAATATTTATCAAGACCTGGTTTAATTGAAAGTTTCAGTGTGGTACCACATTACTACGTGATACAATCCAGAAAAAGCCCAGTATCTAGCAATCAAGGTTGAGAAATATGCGAAAGAATGTGCCTGATGAGAGCAAATCCCAGACCTAACCTAGACCTAACATGAATTATTCTCTAAAATATTGATCGAAACCAGGTTTAATTGACTGTTTCAGCGTGGTACCACATTACTACGTGATACAATCCAGAAACAGCCCAGGATCTAGCCATGAAGTATGAGAAATATGCGAAAGAATGAGCCTGATGAGAGCAAATCCCAGACCTAACCTAGACCTAACATGAATTATTCTCTAAAATATTGATCGAAACCAGGTTTAATTGACTGTTTCAGTGTGGTCCCACATTACTACGTGATCCAAACCAGAAAAAACCCAGGATCCGTTCAACAAGAATGTGAAGAATGCGAAAGTATGAGTCTGATGAGTGAAAATCCCAGACCTAACCTAGACCTTACATGCGTTATCCTCTAAAATATTGAGCGAAACCAGGTTTAATGGACTGTTTCAGTGTGGTACCACATTACTTCGTTATCCAAACTAGAAAAAACCCAGGATCTGTTCAACAAGTATGTGAAAAACACTAAACTGTGAGCCTGATGAGGGCAAATCGTAGACCTAACCCAGACCTAAGATGCGTTAACCTCTAAAATATATATCCAGACCAGGTTTCATTGACTGTTTCTGTGTGGTACCACATTACTACGTGATCCAAACGAGAAAAAACCCAGGATCTAGCCATCAAGTATGAGAAATATGCGAAAGAATGAACCTGATGAGAGCAAACCCCAGACCTAACCTAGACCTTACATGCGTTATCCTCTAAAATATTGATCGAAACCAGGTTTAATTGACTGTTTCAGCGTGGTACCACATTACTACGTGATACAATCCAGAAACAGCCCAGGATCTAGCCATGAAGTATGAGAAATATGCGAAAGAATGAGCCTGATGAGAGCAAATCCCAGACCTAACCTAGACCTAACATGAATTATTCTCTAAAATATTGATCGAAACCAGGTTTAATTGACTGTTTCAGTGTGGTCCCACATTACTACGTGATCCAAACCAGAAAAAACCCAGGATCCGTTCAACAAGAATGTGAAGAATGCGAAAGTATGAGTCTGATGAGTGAAAATCCCAGACCTAACCTAGACCTTACATGCGTTATCCTCTAAAATATTGAGCGAAACCAGGTTTAATGGACTGTTTCAGTGTGGTACCACATTACTTCGTTATCCAAACTAGAAAAAACCCAGGATCTGTTCAACAAGTATGTGAAAAACACTAAACTGTGAGCCTGATGAGGGCAAATCGTAGACCTAACCCAGACCTAAGATGCGTTAACCTCTAAAATATATATCCAGACCAGGTTTCATTGAATGTTTCAGTGTGGTACCACTTTACTACGTGATGCAATCCAGAAAAAGCCCAGGATCTAGCCATGAAGTATGAGAAATATGCGAAAGTATGAGCCTGATGAGGGCAAATCCTAGACCTAACCCAGACCTAACATGCGTTAGCCTCTAAAATATTTATCAAGACCTGGTTTAATTGAATGTTTCAGTGTGGTACCACTTTACTACGTGATGCAATCCAGAAAAAGCCCAGGATCTAGCCATGAAGTATGAGAAATATGCGAAAGTAAGAGCCTGATGCGGGCAAATCCTTGACCTATCCCAGACCTAACTTGCGTTATCCTCTAAAATATTGATCGAAACCAGGTTTAGTTGACTGTTTCAGTGTGGTACCACATTACTACGTGATACAATCCAGAAACAGCCCAGGATCTAGCCTTGAAGTATGAGAAATATGCGAAAGTATGAGCCTGATGAGGGCAAATCTTAGACCTAACCCAGACCTAAGATGCGTTCTCCTCTAAAATATTTATCCAGACCAGGTTTCATTGAATGTTTCAGTGTGGTCCCACATTACTACGTGATCGAAACCAGAAAAAACCCAGGATCCGTTCAACAAGTATTTGAAGAATGCGAAAGTGTGAGTCTGATGAGTGAAAATCCCAGGCCTAACCTAGACCTAACATGCGATATCCTCTAAAATATTGATCGAATCCTGGTTTAATCGACTGTTTCAGTGTGGTACCACATTACTATGTGATCCAATCCAGAAAATAACCCAGGATCTGTTCAAGGAGTATGTGAAGTGTGCGAAAGTATGAGTCTGATGAGGTCAAATCCCAGACCTATCCCAGACCTAACTTGCGTTATCCTCAAAAATATTGATTGAAACCAGGTTTAATCGACAGTTTCAGTGTGGTGCCACATTACTACGTGATCCAAACCAGAAAAAACCCAGGATCTGTTCAAGGAGTATGTGAAGTGTGCGAAAGTATGAGTCTGATGAGGGCAAATCCCAGACCTATCCCAGACCTAACTTGCGTTATCCTCAAAAATATTGATTGAAACCAGGTTTAATCGACAGTTTCAGTGTGGTACCACATTACTACGTGATCCAAACCAGAAAAAGCCCAGGATCAGTTCAACAAGTATGTGAAGAATGCGAAAGTATGAGTCTGATGAGTGTAATTCCCAGGGCTGACCTAGACCTAACATGCGTTATCCTCTAAAATATTGATCGAAACCAGGTTTAATCGACTGTTTCAGTGTGGTATCACACTACTACGTGACCTAAACCAGAAAAAACCCAGGATCTGTACAACAGGAATGTGAAAAACGCGAAAGTATGAGCCTGATGAGGGCAAATCCCAGACCAATCCCAGACCTAACTTGCGTTATCCTCTAAAATACTGATCGAAACCAGGTTTGAATGACCGTTTCAGTGTGGTACCACATTACTACGTGATCCAAACCAGAAAAAACCCAGGATCAGTTCAACAAGTATGTGAAGAATGCGAAAGTATGAGTCTGATGAGTGTAATTCCCATGGCTAACCTAGACCTAACATGCGTTGTCCTCTAAAATATTGATGGAAACCAGGTTTCATTGACTGTTTCAGTGTGGTACTACATTACTACGTGATGCAATCCAGAAACAGCCCAGGATCTAGCCATGAAGTATGAGAAATATGCGAAAGAATGAGCCTGATGAGAGCAAATCCCAGACCTAACCTAGACCTAACATGCGTTATCCTCTAAAATATTGAGCGAAACCAGGTTTAATGGACTGTTTCAGTGTGGTACCACACTACTTCGTGATCCAAACCAGAAAAAACCCAGGATCGGTTCAACAAGTATGTGAAAAACGCGAAAATGTGAGCCTGATGAGGGCAAATCTTAGACATAACCCAGAACTAAGATGCGTTATCCTCTAAAATATTTATCCAGACCAGGTTTCATTGAATGGTTCAGTGTGGTACCACTATACTACGTGATCCAATCCAGAAATAGACCAGGATCTAGCCATGAAGTATGAGAAATATGCGAAAGTAAGAGCCTGATGAGGGCAAATCCTAGACCTATCCCAGACCTAACTTGCGTTATCCTCTAAAATATTGATCGAAACCTGGTTTAATTGACTGTTTCAGCGTGGTACCACATTACTACGTGATACAATCCAGAAACAGCCCAGGATCTAGCCATGAAGTATGAGAAATATGCGAAAGAATGAGCCTGATGAGAGCAAATCCCAGACCTAACCTAGACCTAACATGAATTATTCTCTAAGATATTGATCGAAACCAGGTTTAATTGACTGTTTCAGTGTGGTCCCACATTATTACGTGATCCAAACCAGAAAAAACCCAGGATCCGTTCAACAAGAATGTGAAGAATGCGAAAGTATGAGTCTGATGAGTGAAAATCCCAGACCTAACCTAGACCTTACATGCGTTATCCTCTAAAATATTGAGCGAAACCAGGTTTAATGGACTGTTTCAGCGTGGTACCACATTACTCCGTGATCCAAACCAGAAAAAACCCAGGATCTGTTCAACAAGTATGTGAAAAACGCTAAACTGTGAGCCTGATGAGGGCAAATCGTAGACGTAGCCCAGATCTAAGATGCGTTAACCTCTAAAATATATATCCAGACCAGGTTTCATTGAATGTTTCAGTGTGGTACCACTTTACTACGTGATGCAATCCAGAAAAAGCCCAGGATCTAGCCATGAAGTATGAGAAATATGCGAAAGTATGAGCCTGATGAGGGCAAATCCTAGACCTAACCCAGACCTAACATGCGTTAGCCTCTAAAATATTTATCAAGACCTGGTTTAATTGAAAGTTTCAGTGTGGTACCACATTACTACGTGATACAATCCAGAAAAAGCCCAGTATCTAGCAATCAAGGTTGAGAAATATGCGAAAGAATGTGCCTGATGAGAGCAAATCCCAGACCTAACCTAGACCTAACATGAATTATTCTCTAAAATATTGATCGAAACCAGGATTAATTGACTGTTTCAGTGTGGTCCCACATTACTACGTGATCCAAACCAGAAAAAATCCAGGATCCGTTCAACAAGTATGTGAAGAATGCGAAAGTATGAGTCTGATGAGTGAAAATCCCAGGCCTAACCTAGACCTAACATGCGTTGTCCTCAAAAATACTGATCGAAACCTGGTTTAATCGACTGTTTCAGTGTGGTACCACATTACTATGTGATCCCAACCAGAAAATAACCCAGGATCTAGCCATCAAGTATGAGAAATATGCGAAAGAATGAACCTGATGAGAGCAAATCCCAGACCTAACCTAGACCTTACATGCGTTATCCTCTAAAATATTGAGCGAAACCAGGTTTAATGGACTGTTTCAGTGTGGTACCACACTACTTCGTGTTCCAAACCAGAAAAAACCCAGGATCTGTTCAACAAGAATGTGTAAAACGCTATACTGTGAGCCTGATGGGGGCAAATCTTAGATCTAACCCAGACCTAAGATGCGTTAACCTCTAAAATATTTATCCAGACCAGGTTTCATTGAATGTTTCAGTGTGGTACCACTTTACTACGTGATCCAATCCAGAAATAGCACAGGATCTAGCCATGAAGTATGAGAAATATGCGAAAGTAAGAGCCTGATGCGGGCAAATCCTTGACCTATCCCAGACCTAACTTGCGTTATCCTCTAAAATATTGATCGAAACCAGGTTTAATTGACTGTTTCAGTGTGGTACCACATTACCACGTGATACAATCCAGAAACAGCCCAGGATCTAGCCTTGAAGTATGAGAAATATGCGAAAGTATGAGCCTGATGAGGGCAAATCCTAAATCTAACCCAGACCTAACATGCGTTATCCTCTAAAATATTTATCAAGACCAGGTTTGATTGACCGTTTCAGTGTGGTACCACATTACTACGTGTTCCAAACCAGAAAAAACCCAGGATCCGTTCAACAAGAATGTGAAAAATGCGAAAGTATGAGTCCGATCAGTGAAAATCTCAGGCCTTACCTAGAACTAACTTGCGTTGTCCTCTAAAATATTGATGGAAACCAGGTTTCATTGACTGTCTCAGTGTGGTACCACATTACTACGTGATCCAAACGAGAAAAAACCCAGGATCTAGCCATCAAGTATGAGAAATATGCGAAAGAATGATCCTGATGAGAGCAAATCCCAGACCTAACCTAGACCTTACATGCGTTATCCTCTAAAATATTGAGCGAAACCAGGTTGAATCGACTGTTTCAGTGTGGTACCACATTACTATGTGATGCAATCCAGAAAAAGCCCAGGATCTAGCCATCAAGTATGAGAAATATGCGAAAGAATGAGCCTGATGAGAGCAAATCCCAGACCTAACCTAGACCAAACATGCGTTATCCTCTAAAATATTGAGCGAAACCAGGTTTAGTGGACTGTTTCAGTGTGGTACCACACTACTTCGTGATCCAAACCAGAAAAAACCCAGGATCTGTTCAACACGTATGTGAAAAACGCTAAACTGTGAGCCTGATGAGGGCAAATCTTAGACCTAACCCAGACCTAAGATGCGTTCTCGTCTAAAATATTTATCCAGACCAGGTTTCATTGAATGTTTCAGTGTGGTCCCACATTACTACGTGATCCAAACCAGAAAAAACCCAGGATCCGTTCAACAAGTATGTGAAGAATGCGAAAGTATGAGTCTGATGAGTGAAAATCCCAGGCCTAACCTAGACCTAACATGCGTTATCCTCTAAAATATTGATCGAATCCTGGTTTAATCGACTGTTTCAGTGTGGTACCACATTACTATGTGATCCAATCCAGAAAATAACCCAGGATCTGTTCAAGGAGTATGTGAAGTGTGCGAAAGTATGAGTCTGATGAGGTCAAATCCCAGACCTATCCCAGACCTAACTTGCGTTATCCTCAAAAATATTGATTGAAACCAGGTTTAATCGACTGTTTCAGTGTGGTGCCACATTACTACGTGATCCAAACCAGAAAAAACCCAGGATCCGTTCAACAAGTATGTGAAGAATGCGAAAGTATGAGTCTGATGAGTGAAAATCCCAGGCCTAACCTAGACCTAACATGCGTTATCCTCTAAAATATTGATCGAAACCTGGTTTAATCGACTGTTTCAGTGTGGTACCACATTACTATGTGATCCAATCCAGAAAATAACCCAGGATCTGTTCAAGGAGTATGTGAAGTGTGCGAAAGTATGAGTCTGATGAGGTCAAATCCCAGACCTATCCCAGACCTAACTTGCGTTATCCTCAAAAATATTGATTGAAACCAGGTTTAATCGACTGTTTCAGTGTGGTACCACATTACTACGTGATCCAAACCAGAAAAAACCCAGGATCAGTTCAACAAGTATGTGAAGAATGCGAAAGTATGAGTCTGATGAGTGTAATTCCCAGGGCTGACCTAGACCTAACATGCGCTATCCTCTAAAATATTGATCGAAACCAGGTTTAATCGACTGTTTCAGTGTGGTATCACACTACTACGTGACCTAAACCAGAAAAAACCCAGGATTTGTACAACAGGAATGTGAAAAACGCGAAAGTATGAGCCTGATGAGGGCAAATCCCAGACCAATCCCAGACCTAACTTGCGTTATCCTCTAAAATACTGATCGAAACCAGGTTTGAATGACCGTTTCAGTGTGGTACCACATTACTACGTGATCCAAACCAGAAAAAACCCAGGATCCGTTCAACAAGAATGTGAAAAATGCGAAAGTATGAGTCCGATCAGTGAAAACCTCAGGCCTTACCTAGACCTAACTTGCGTTGTCCTCTAAAATATTGATGGAAACCAGGTTTCATTGACTGTTTCAGTGTGGTTCCACATTACAACGTGATCCAAACGAGAAAAAACCAAGGATCTAGCCATCAAGTATGAGAAATATGCGAAAGAATGAACCTGATGAGAGGAAATCCCAGACCTACCCTAGACCTTACATGCGTTATCCTCTAAAATATTGAGCGAAACCGGGTTTAATCGACTGTTTCAGTGTGGTACCACATTACTATGTGATGCAATCCAGAAAAAGCCCAGGATCAGTTCAACAAGTATGAGAAGAAAGCGAAGGTATGAGTCTGATGAGTGAGAATCCCAGACCTATCCCAGACCTAACTTGCGTTATCCTCAAAAATATTGATTGAAACCAGGTTTAATCGACTGTTTCAGTGTGGTACCACATTACTACGTGATCCAAACCAGAAAATAACCCGGGATCTGTTCAAGGAGTATGTGAAGTGTGCGAAAGTATGAGTCTGATGAGGTCAAATCCTAGACCTATCCCAGACCTAACTTGCGTTATCCTGTAAAATATTGATCGAAACCAGGTTTAATCGACTGTTTCAGTGTGGTACCACATTACTATGTGATCCAAACCAGAAAATAACCCAGGATCTGTTCAAGGAGTATGTGAAGTGTGCGAAAGTATGAGTCTGATGAGGTCAAATCCTAGACCTATCCCAGACCTAACTTGCGTTATCCTGTAAAATATTGATCGAAACCAGGTTTAATCGACTGTTTCAGTGTGGTACCACATTACTATGTGATCCAAACCAGAAAATAACCCGGGATCTGTTCAAGGAGTATGTGAAGTGTGCGAAAGTATGAGTCTGATGAGGTCAAATCCCAGACCTATCCCAGACCTAACTTGCGTTATCCTCTAAATTATTGATCGAAACCAGGTTTAATCGACTGTTTCAGTGCGGTACCACATTACTACGTGATCCAAACCAGAAAAAACCCAGGATCAGTTCAACAAGTATTTGAAGAATGCGAAAGTATGAGTCTGATGAGTGTAATTCCCAGGGCTGACCTAGACCTAACATGCGTTATCCTCTAAAATATTGATCGAAACCAGGTTTAATCGACTGTTTCAGTGTGGTATCACACTACTACGTGACCCAAACCAGAAAAAACCCAGGATCTGTACAACAAGAATGTGAAAAACGCGAAAGTATGAGCCTGATGAGGGCAAATCCCAGACCAATCCCAGGCCTAACTTGCGTTATCCTCTAAAATACTGATCGAAACCAGGTTTGAATGACCGTTTCAGTGTGGTACCACATTACTACGTGATCCAAACCAGAAAAAACCCAGGATCCGTTCAACAAGAATGTGTAAAATGCGAAAGTATGAGTCCGATCAGTGAAAATCTCAGGCCTTACCTAGACCTAACTTGCGTTGTCCTCTAAAATATTGATGGAAACCAGGTATCATTGACTGTTTCAGTGTGGTACCACATTACTACGTGATCCAAACGAGAAAAAACCCAGGATCTAGCCATCAAGTATGAGAAATATGCGAAAGAATGAACCTGATGAGAGCAAATCCCAGACCTAACCTAGACCTTACATGCGTTATCCTCTAAAATATTGAGCGAAACCAGGTTTAATCGACTGTTTCAGTATGGTACCACATTACTATGTGATGCAATCCAGAAAAAGCCCAGGATCTAGCCATCTAGTATGAGGAATATGCGAAAGAATGAGCCTGATGAGAGCAAATCCCAGACCTAACCTAGACCTAACATGCGTTATCCTCTAAAATATTGAGCGAAACCAGGTTTAATGTACTGTTTCAGTGTGGTACCACACTACTTCGTGATCCAAACCAGAAAAAACCCAGGATCTGTTCAACACGTATGTGAAAAACGCTAAACTGTGAGCCTGATGAGGGCAAATCTTAGACCTAACCCAGACCTAAGATGCGTTATCCTCTAAAATATTTATCGTGACCAGGTTTCATTGAATGTTTCAGTGTGGTCCCACATTACTACGTGATCCAAACCAGAAAAAACCCAGGATCTGTTCAAGGAGTATGTGAAGTGTGCGAAACTATGAGTCTGATGAGGTCAAATCCTAGACCTAACCTAGACCTAACATGCGTTGTCCTCTAAAATATTGATGGAAACCAGGTTTCATTGACTGTTTCAGTGTGGTACCACAATACTACGTGATCCAATCCAGAAATAGACCAGGATCTAGCCATGAAGTATGAGAAATATGCGAAAGTAAGAGCCTGATGAGGGCAAATCCTAGACCTATCCCAGACCTAACTTGCGTTATCCTCTAAAATATTGATCGAAACCAGGTTTAATTGACTGTTTCAGCGTGGTACCACATTACTACGTGATACAATCCAGAAACAGCCCAGGATCTAGCCATGAAGTATGAGAAATATGCGAAAGAATGAGCATGATGAGAGCAAATCCCAGACCTAACCTAGACCTAACCTGCGTTATCCTCTAAAATATTGATCGAAACCAGGTTTAATTGACTGTTTCAGTGTGGTACCACATTACTACGTGATACAATCCAGAAACAGCCCAGGATCTAGCCTTGAAGTATGAGAAATATGCGAAAGTATGAGCCTGATGAGGGCAAATCCTAAACCTAACCCAGACCTAACATGCGTTATCCTCTAAAATATTTATCAAGACCAGGTTTGATTGACCGTTTCAGTGTGGTACCACATTACTACGTGATCCAAACGAGAAAAAACCCAGGATCTAGCCATCAAGTATGAGAAATATGCGAAAGAATGATCCTGATGAGAGCAAATCCCAGACCTAACATAGACCTTACATGCGTTATCCTCTAAAATATTGAGCGAAACCAGGTTGAATCGACTGTTTCAGTGTGGTACCACATTACTATGTGATGCAATCCAGAAAAAGCCCAGGATCTAGCCATCAAGTATGAGAAATATGCGAAAGAATGAGCCTGATGAGAGCAAATCCCAGACCTAACCTAGACCTAACATGCGTTATCCTCTAAAACATTGAGCGAAACCAGGTTTAATGGACTGTTTCAGTGTGGTGCCACACTACTTCGTGATCCAAACCAGAAAAAACCCAGGATCTGTTCAACACGTATGTGAAAAACGCTAAACTGTGAGCCTGATGAGGGCAAATCTTAGACCTAACCCAGACCTAAGATGCGTTCTCCTCTAAAATATTTATCCAGACCAGGTTTCATTGAATGTTTCAGTGTGGTCCCACATTACTACGTGATCCAAACCAGAAAAAACCCAGGATCCGTTCAACAAGTATGTGAAGAATGCGAAAGTATGAGTCTGATGAGTGAAAATCCCAGGCCTAACCTAGACCTAACATGCGTTATCCTCTAAAATATTGATCGAATCCTGGTTTAATCGACTGTTTCAGTGTGGTACCACATTACTATGTGATCCAATCCAGAAAATAACCCAGGATCTGTTCAAGGAGTATGTGAAGTGTGCGAAAGTATGAGTCTGATGAGTGTAATTCCCAGGGCTGACCTAGACCTAACATGCGTTATCCTCTAAAATATTGATCGAAACCTGGTTTAATCGACTGTTTCAGAGTGGTATCACACTACTACGTGACCCAAACCAGAAAAAACCCAGGATCTGTACAACAAGTACGTGAAAAACGCGAAAGTATGAGCCTGAAGAGTGTAATTCCCATGGCTAACCTAGACCTAACATGCGTTGTCCTCTAAAATATTGATGGAAACCAGGTTTCATTGACTGTTTCAGTGTGGTACTACATTACTACTTGATGCAATCCAGAAACAGCCCAGGATCTAGCCATGAAGTATGAGAAATATGCGAAAGAATGAGCCTGATGAGAGCAAACCCCAGACCTAACCTAGACCTAACATGCGTTATCCTCTAAAATATTGAGCGAAACCAGGTTTAATGGACTGTTTCAGTGTGGTACCACACTACTTCGTGATCCAAACCAGAAAAAACCCAGGATCGGTTCAACAAGTATGTGAAAAACGCGAAACTGTGAGCCTGATGAGGGCAAATCTTAGACCTAACCCAGACCTAAGATGCGTTATCCTCTAAAATATTTATCCAGACCAGGTTTCATTGAATGTTTCAGTGTGGTACCACTTTACTACGTGATCCAATCCAGAAATAGACCAGGATCTAGCCATGCAGTATGAGAAATATGCGAAAGTAAGAGCCTGATGAGGGCAAATCCTAGACCTATCCCAGACCTAACTTGCGTTATCCTCTAAAATATTGATCGAAACCAGGTTTAATTGACTGTTTCAGCGTGGTACCACATTACTACGTGATACAATCCAGAAACAGCCCAGGATCTAGCCATGAAGTATGAGAAATATGCGAAAGAATGAGCCTGATGAGAGCAAATCCCAGACCTAACCTAGACCTAACATGAAATATTCTCTAAAATATTGTTCGAAACCAGGTTTAATTGACTGTTTCGGTGTGGTCCCACATTACTACGTGATCCAAACCAGAAAAAACCCAGGATCCGTTCAACAAGAATGTGAAGAATGCGAAAGTATGAGTCTGATGAGTGAAAATCCCAGACCTAACCTAGACCTTACATGCGTTATCCTCTAAAATATTGAGCGAAACCAGGTTTAATGGACTGTTTCAGTGTGGTACCACATTACTTCGTGATCCAAACCAGAAAAAACCCAGGATCTGTTCAACAAGTATGTGAAAAACGCTAAACTGTGAGCCTGATGAGGGCAAATCGTAGACCTAACCCAGACCTAAGATGCGTTAACCTCTAAAATATAAATCCAGACCAGGTTTCATTGAATGTTTCAGTGTGGTACCACTTTACTACGTGATGCAATCCAGAAAAAGCCCAGGATCTAGCCATGAAGTATGAGAAATATGCGAAAGTATGAGCCTGATGAGGGCAAATCCTAGACCTAACCCAGACCTAACATGCGTTAGCCTCTAAAATATTTATCAAGACCTGGTTTAATTGAAAGTTTCAGTGTGGTACCACATTACTACGTGATACAATCCAGAAAAAGCCCAGGATCTAGCCATCAAGTTTGAGAAATATGCGAAAGAATGTGCCTGATGAGAGCAAATCCCAGACCTAACCTAGACCTAACATGAATTATTCTCTAAAATATTGATCGAAACCAGGTTTAATTGACTGTTTCAGTGTGGTCCCACATTACTACGTGATCCAAACCAGAAAAAATCCAGGATCCGTTCAACAAGTATGTGAAGAATGCGAAAGTATGAGTCTGATGAGTGAAAATCCCAGGCCTAACCTAGACCTAACATGCGTTGTCCTCAAAAATACTGATCGAAACCTGGTTTAATCGACTGTTTCAGTGTGGTACCACATTACTATGTGATCCCAACCAGAAAATAACCCAGGATCTAGCCATCAAGTATGAGAAATATGCGAAAGAATGAACCTGATGAGAGCAAATCCCAGACCTAACCTAGACCTTACATGCGTTATCCACTAAAATATTGAGCGAAACCAGGTTTAATGGACTGTTTCAGTGTGGTACCACACTACTTCGTGATCCAAACCAGAAAAAACCCAGGATCTGTTCAACAAGAATGTGAAAAACGCTAAACTGTGAGCCTGATGGGGGCAAATCTTAGACCTAACCCAGACCTAAGATGCGTTAACCTCTAAAATATTTATCCAGACCAGGTTTCATTGAATGTTTCAGTGTGGTACCACTTTACTACGTGATCCAATCCAGAAATAGCACAGGATCTAGCCATGAAGTATGAGAAATATGCGAAAGTAAGAGCCTGATGCGGGCAAATCCTTGACCTATCCCAGACCTAACTTGCGTTATCCTCTAAAATATTGATCGAAACCAGGTTTAATTGACTGTTTCAGTGTGGTACCACATTACTACGTGATACAATCCAGAAACAGCCCAGGATCTAGCCTTGAAGTATGAGAAATATGCGAAAGTATGAGCCTGATGAGGGCAAATCCTAAACCTAACCCAGACCTAACATGCGTTATCCTCTAAAATATTTATCAAGACCAGGTTTGATTGACCGTTTCAGTGTGGTACCACATTACTACGTGATCCAAACCAGAAAAAACCCAGGACCCGTTCAACAAGAATGTGAAAAATGCGAAAGTATGAGTCTAATGAGTGAAAATCCCAGGCCTAACCTAGACCTAACATGCGTTATCCTCTAAAATATTGATCGAAACCTGGTTTAATCGACTGTTTCAGTGTGGTACCACATTACTATGTGATCCAATCCAGAAAATAACCCAGGATCTGTTCAAGGAGAATGTGAAGTGTGCGAATGTATGAGTCTGATGAGGTCAAATCCCAGACCTATCCCAGACCTAACTAGCGTTATCCTCAAAAATATTGATTGAAACCAGGTTTAATCGACTGTTTCAGTGTGGTGCCACATTACTACGTGATCCAAACCAGAAAAAACCCAGGATCCGTTCAACAAGTATGTGAAGAATGCGAAAGTATGAGTCTAATGAGTGAAAATCCCAGGCCTAACCTAGACCTAACATGCGTTATCCTCTAAAACATTGATCGAAACCAGGTTTAATCGACTGTTTCAGTGTGGTATCACGCTACTACCTGACCCAAACCAGAAAAAACCCAGGATCTGTACAACAAGTATGTGAAAAACGCGAAAGTATGAGCCTGATGAGGGCAAATCGCAGACCTATCCCAGACCTAACTTGCGTTATCCTCTAAAATATTGATCGAAACCAGGTTTGATTGACCGTTTCAGTGTGGTACCACATTACTACGTGATCCAAACCAGAAAAAACCCAGGATCTGTTCAACAAGTATGTGAAAAACGCTAAACTGTGAGCCTGATGAGGGCAAATCGTAGACCTAACCCAGACCTAAGATGCGTTAACCTCTAAAATATTTATCAAGACCTGGTTTAATTGAAAGTTTCAGTGTGGTACCACATTACTACGTGATACAATCCAGAAAAAGTCCAGGATCTAGCCATCAAGTTTGAGAAATATGCGAAAGAATGTGCCTGATGCGGGCAAATCCTAGACCTATCCCAGACCTAACTTGCGTTATCCTCTAAAATATTGATAGAAACCAGGTTTAATTGACTGTTTCAGCGCAGTACCACATTACTACGTGATACAATCCAGAAACAGCCCAGGATCTAGCCATGAAGTATGAGAAATATGCGAAAGAATGTGCCTGATGCGGGCAAATCCTAGACCTATCCCAGACCTAACTTGCGTTATCCTCTAAAATATTTATCAAGACCTGGTTTAATTGAAAGTTTCAGTGTGGTACCACATTACTACGTGATACAATCCAGAAAAAGTCCAGGATCTAGCCATCAAGTTTGAGAAATATGCGAAAGAATGTGCCTGATGCGGGCAAATCCTAGACCTATCCCAGACCTAACTTGCGTTATCCTCTAAAATATTGATAGAAACCAGGTTTAATTGACTGTTTCAGCGCAGTACCACATTACTACGTGATACAATCCAGAAACAGCCCAGGATCTAGCCATGAAGTATGAGAAATATGCGAAAGAATGTGCCTGATGCGGGCAAATCCTAGACCTATCCCAGACCTAACTTGCGTTATCCTCTAAAATATTTATCAAGACCTGGTTTAATTGAAAGTTTCAGTGTGGTACCACATTACTACGTGATACAATCCAGAAAAAGTCCAGGATCTAGCCATCAAGTTTGAGAAATATGCGAAAGAATGTGCCTGATGAGTGCGAATCCCAGACCTATCCCAGACCTAACATTCGTTATCCTCTAAAATATTGAGCGAAACCAGGTTTAATCGACTGTTTCAGTGTGGTCCCACATTACTACGTGATCCAAACCAGAAACAACCCAGGATCTGTTCAACATGTATGAGACATATGCGAAAGAATGAGCCTGATGAGAGAAAATCCCAGACCTAACATAGACCTAACATGAATTATTCTCTAAAATATTGATCGAAACCAGGTTTGATTGACTGTTTCAGTGTGGTCCCACATTACTACGTGATCCAAACCAGAGAAAACCCAGGATCCGTTCAACAAGTATGTGAAGAATGCGAAAGTATGAGTCCGATGAGTGAAAATCCCAGGCCTAACCTAGACCTAACATGCGTTATCCTCAAAAATATTGATCGAAACCTGGTTTCATCGACTGTTTCAGTGTGGTACCACATTACTATGTGATCCAAACCAGAAAATAACCCAGGATCTGTTCAACAAGTATGTGAAAAACGCGAAAGTGTAAGTCTGATGAGGTCAAATCCCAGACCTATCCCGGACTTAACTTGTGTTATCCTCTAAAATATTGATCGAAACCAGGTTTAATTGACTGTATCAGTGTTGTACTTCATCATTACGTGATGCAATCCAGAAAAAGCCCAGGATCTAGCCATCAAGTATGAGAAATATGCGAAAGAATGAGCCTGATGAGAGCAAATCCCAGACCTAACCTAGACCTAACATGCGTTATCCTCTACATTATTGAGCCAAACCAGGTTTAATGGACTGTTTCAGTGTGGTACCACACTACTTCGTGATCCAAACAAGAGAAAGCCCAGGATCTGTTTTAGAAGTATGTGAAAAACGCTAAACCGTGAGCCTGACGAGGGCAAATCTTAGACCTAACCCAGACCTAAGATGCGTTATCCTCTAAAATATTTATCCAGACCAGGTTTCATTGAATGTTTCAGTGTGGTACCACTTTACTACCTGATACACTCCAGAAATAGCCCAGGATCAGTTCAACAAGTATGTGAAGAATGCGAAAGTATAAGTCTGATGAGGTCAAATCCCAGACCTATCCCAGACTTAACTTGCGTTATCCTCTAAAATATTGATCGAAACCAGGTTTAATCGACTGTTTCAGCGTGGTACCACATTACTACGTGATCCCAACCAGAAAATAACCCAGGATCTGTTCAACGAGTATGTGAAGTGTGCGAAAGTATGAGTCTGATGAGGTCAAATCCCAGACCTATCCCAGACCTAACTTGCGTTATCCTCTAAAATATTGATCGAAACCAGGTTTAATTGACCGTTTCAGTGTGGTACCACATTACTACGTGATCCAAACCAGAAAAAACCCAGGATCAGTTCAACAAGTATGAGAAGAATGCGAAAGTATGAGTCTGATGAGTGAGAATCCCAGACCTAACTTGCGTTATCCTCTAAAATATTGATCGAAACCAGGTTTAATTGACCGTTTCAGTGTGGTACCACATTACAATGTGATCCAAACCAGAAAATAACCCAGGATCTGTTCAAGGAGTATGTGAAGTGTTGCGAAAGTATGAGTCTGATGAGGTCAAATCCGAGACCTATCCCAGACCTAACTTGCGTTATCCTCTAAAATATTGATCAAAACCAAGTTTAATCGACTGTTTCAGTGTGGTACTACATTACTACCTGATGCAATCCAGAAAAAGCCCAGGATCTAGCCATCAAGTATGAGAAATATGCGAAAGTATGAGCCTGATGAGGGCAAATCCTAGCCCTAACCCAGACCTAACATGCGTTAGCCTCTAAAATATTTATCAAGACCTGGTTTAATTGAAAGTCTCAGTGTGGTACCACATTACTACGTGATGCAATCCAGAAAAAGCCCAGGATCTAGCCATCAAGTTTGAGAAATATGCGAAAGAATGTGCCTGATGAGAGCAAATCCCAGACCTAACCTAGACCTAACATGAATTATTCTCTAAAATATTGATCTAAACCAGGTTTAATTGACTGTTTCAGTGTGGTCCCACGTTACTACGTGATCCAATCCAGAAAAAACCCAGGTTCCGTTCAACAAGTATGTGAAGAATGCGAAAGTATGAGTCTGATGAGTGAAAATCCCAGGCCTAACCTAGACCTAACATGCGTTATCCTCAAAAATATTGAGCGAAACCAGGTTTAATGGACTGTTTCAGTGTGGTACCACACTACTTCGTGATCCAAACCACAAAAAACCCAGGATCTGTTCAACAAGTATGTGAAAAACGCTAAACTGTGAGCCTGATGAGGGCAAATCTTAGACCTAACCCAGACCTAAGATGCGTTAACCTCTAAAATATTTATTCAGTCCAGGTTTCATTGAATGTTTCAGTGTGGTACCACTTTACTACGTGATCCAATCCAGAAATAGCACAGGATCTAGCCATGAAGTATGAGAAATATGCGAAAGTTAAGGCCTGATGAGGGCAAATCCTAGACCTATCCCAGACCTAACTTGCGTTATCCTCTAAAATATTGATCGAAACCAGGTTTAATTGACTGTTTCAGCGTGGTACCACATTACTACGTGATACAATCCAGAAACAGCCCAGGATCTAGCCTTGAGGTATGAGAAATATGCGAAAGTATGAGCCTGATGAGGGCAAATCCTAGACCTAACCCAGACCTAACATGCGTTATCCTCTAAAATATTTATCAAGACCAGGTTTAATTGATTGTTTCAGTGTGGTCCCACATTACTACGTGATCCAAACCAGAAAAAACCCAGGATCTGTTCAACATGTATGAGAAATATGCGAAAGAATGAGCCTGATGAGAGCAAATCCCAGACCTAACATAGACCTAACATGAATTATTCTCTAAAATATTGATCGAAACCAGGTTTAATTGACTGTTTCAGTGTGGTCCCTCATTACTACGTGATCCAAACCAGAAATAACCCAGGATCCGTTCAACAAGTATGTGAAGAATGCGAAAGTATGAGTCTGATGAGTGAAAATCCCAGGCCTAACCTAGACCTAACATGCGTTATCCTCTAAAATATTGATCCAAACCAGGTTTAATGGACTGTTTCAGCGAGGTACCACACTACTACGTGATCCAAACCAGAAAAAACCCAGGATCTGTTCAACAAGTATGTGAAAAACGAGAAAGTATAAGCCTGATGAGGGCAAATCCCAGACATATCCCAGACCAAACTTGCGTTGTCCTCTATGATATTGATGGAAACCAGGTTTAATTGACTGTTTCAGTGTTGTACTTCATTACTACGTGATGCAATCCAGAAAAAGCCCAGGATCTAGCCAGCAAGTATGAGAAATATGCGAAAGAATGAGCCTGATGAGAGCAAATCCCAGACCTAACCTAGACCTAACATGAATAATTCTCTAAAATATTGATCGAAACCAGGTTTAATTGACTGTTTCAGTGTGGTCCCACATTACTACGTGATCCAAACCAGAGAAAACCCAGGATCCGTTCAACAAGTATGTGAAGAATGCGAAAGTATGAGTCCGATGAGTGATAATCCCAGGCCTAACCTAGACCTAACATGCGTTATCCTCAAAAATATTGATCGAAACCTGGTTTAATCGACTGCTTCAGTGTGGTACCACTTTACTACGTGATCCAATCCAGAAATAGCCCGGGATCTAGCCATGAAGTATGAGAAATATGCGAAAGTAAGAGCCTGATGAGGGCAAATCCTAGACCTATCCCAGACCTAACTTGCGTTATCCTCTAAAATATTGATCGAAACCGGGTTTAATTGACTGTTTCAGCGTGGTACCACATTACTACGTGATCCAATCCAGAAACAGCCCAGGATCTAGCCATGAAGTATGAGAAATATGCGAAAGTATGAGCCTGATGAGGGCAAATCCTAGACCTAACCCAGACCTAACATGCGTTATCCTCTAAAATATTTATCATGATCAGGTTTAATTGATTGTTTCAGTGTGGTCCCACATTACTACGTGATGCAAACCAGAAAAAACCCACGATCTGTTCAACATGTATGAGAAATATGCGAAGGAATGAGCCTGATGAGAGCAAATCCCAGACCTAACTTAGACCTAACATGAATTATTCTCTAAAATATTGATCGAAACCAGGTTTACTTGACTGTTTCAGTGTGGTCCCACATTACTACGTGAACCAAACCAGAAAAAACCCAGGATCTGTTCAACAAGTATGTAAAAAACGCGAAAGTATGAGTCTGATGATGTCAAATCCCAGACCTATCCCAGACTTAACTTGCGTTATCCTCTAAAATATTGATCGAAACCAGGTTTAATCGACTGTTTCAGCGTGGTGCCACATTACTACGTGATACAATCCAGAAACAGCCCAGGATCTAGCCATGAAGTATGAGAAATATGCGAAAGTATGAGCCTGGTGAGGGCAAATCCTAGACCTATCCCAGACCTAACTTGCGTAATCCTCTAAAATATTGATCGAAACCAGGTTTAATTGACTGTTTCAGCGTGGTACCACATTACTACGTGATCCAATCCAGAAACAGCCCAGGATCTAGCCATGAAGTATGAGAAATATGCTAAAGTATGAGCCTGATGAGGGCAAATCCTAGACCTAACCCAGACCTAACATGCGTTATCCTCTAAAATATTTATCAAGATCAGGTTTAATTGATTGTGTCAGTGTGGTCCCACATTACTACGTGATCCAAACCAGAAAAAACCCAGGATCTGTTCAACATGTATGAGAAATATGCGAAAGAATGAGCCTGATGAGAGCAAATCCCAGACCTAACCTAGACGTAACATGCGTTGTCCTCTAGAATATTGATGGAAACCAGGTTTAGTTGATTGTTTCAGTGTTGTACTTCATTACTACGTGATGCAATCCAGAAAAAGCCCAGGATCTAGCCATCAAGTATGAGAAATATGCGAAAGAATGAACCTGATGAGAGCAAATCCCAGACCTAACCTAGACCTAACATGAATTATTCTCTACAATATTGATCGAAACCAGGTTTAATTGACGGTTTCAGTGTTGTACTACATTACTACGTGATCAAAACCAGAAAAAACCCAGGATCCGTTCAACAAGTATGTGAAGAATGCGAAAGTATGAGTCTGATCAGTGAAAATCTCGGGCCTCACCTAGACCTAACATGCGTTATCCTCAAAAATATTGAGCGAAACCAGGTTTAATGGACTGTTTCAGTGTGGTACCACACTACTTCGTGATCCAAACCACAAAAAACCCAGGATCTGTTCAACAAGTATGTGAAAAACGCTAAACTGTGAGCCTGATGAGGGCAAATCTTAGACCTAACCCAGACCTAAGATGCGTTAACCTCTAAAATATTTATTCAGTCCAGGTTTCATTGAATGTTTCAGTGTGGTACCACTTTACTACGTGATCCAATCCAGAAATAGCACAGGATCTAGCCATGAAGTATGAGAAATATGCGAAAGTTAAGGCCTGATGAGGGCAAATCCTAGACCTATCCCAGACCTAACTTGCGTTATCCTCTAAAATATTGATCGAAACCAGGTTTAATTGACTGTTTCAGCGTGGTACCACATTACTACGTGATACAATCCAGAAACAGCCCAGGATCTAGCCTTGAGGTATGAGAAATATGCGAAAGTATGAGCCTGATGAGGGCAAATCCTAGACCTAACCCAGACCTAACATGCGTTATCCTCTAAAATATTTATCAAGACCAGGTTTAATTGATTGTTTCAGTGTGGTCCCACATTACTACGTGATCCAAACCAGAAAAAACCCAGGATCTGTTCAACATGTATGAGAAATATGCGAAAGAATGAGCCTGATGAGAGCAAATCCCAGACCTAACATAGACCTAACATGAATTATTCTCTAAAATATTGATCGAAACCAGGTTTAATTGACTGTTTCAGTGTGGTCCCTCATTACTACGTGATCCAAACCAGAAATAACCCAGGATCCGTTCAACAAGTATGTGAAGAATGCGAAAGTATGAGTCTGATGAGTGAAAATCCCAGGCCTAACCTAGACCTAACATGCGTTATCCTCTAAAATATTGATCCAAACCAGGTTTAATGGACTGTTTCAGCGAGGTACCACACTACTACGTGATCCAAACCAGAAAAAACCCAGGATCTGTTCAACAAGTATGTGAAAAACGAGAAAGTATAAGCCTGATGAGGGCAAATCCCAGACATATCCCAGACCAAACTTGCGTTGTCCTCTATGATATTGATGGAAACCAGGTTTAATTGACTGTTTCAGTGTTGTACTTCATTACTACGTGATGCAATCCAGAAAAAGCCCAGGATCTAGCCAGCAAGTATGAGAAATATGCGAAAGAATGAGCCTGATGAGAGCAAATCCCAGACCTAACCTAGACCTAACATGAATAATTCTCTAAAATATTGATCGAAACCAGGTTTAATTGACTGTTTCAGTGTGGTCCCACATTACTACGTGATCCAAACCAGAGAAAACCCAGGATCCGTTCAACAAGTATGTGAAGAATGCGAAAGTATGAGTCCGATGAGTGAAAATCCCAGGCCTAACCTAGACCTAACATGCGTTATCCTCAAAAATATTGATCGAAACCTGGTTTAATCGACTGCTTCAGTGTGGTACCACTTTACTACGTGATCCAATCCAGAAATAGCCCGGGATCTAGCCATGAAGTATGAGAAATATGCGAAAGTAAGAGCCTGATGAGGGCAAATCCTAGACCTATCCCAGACCTAACTTGCGTTATCCTCTAAAATATTGATCGAAACCGGGTTTAATTGACTGTTTCAGCGTGGTACCACATTACTACGTGATCCAATCCAGAAACAGCCCAGGATCTAGCCATGAAGTATGAGAAATATGCGAAAGTATGAGCCTGATGAGGGCAAATCCTAGACCTAACCCAGACCTAACATGCGTTATCCTCTAAAATATTTATCATGATCAGGTTTAATTGATTGTTTCAGTGTGGTCCCACATTACTACGTGATGCAAACCAGAAAAAACCCACGATCTGTTCAACATGTATGAGAAATATGCGAAGGAATGAGCCTGATGAGAGCAAATCCCAGACCTAACTTAGACCTAACATGAATTATTCTCTAAAATATTGATCGAAACCAGGTTTACTTGACTGTTTCAGTGTGGTCCCACATTACTACGTGAACCAAACCAGAAAAAACCCAGGATCTGTTCAACAAGTATGTAAAAAACGCGAAAGTATGAGTCTGATGATGTCAAATCCCAGACCTATCCCAGACTTAACTTGCGTTATCCTCTAAAATATTGATCGAAACCAGGTTTAATCGACTGTTTCAGCGTGGTGCCACATTACTACGTGATACAATCCAGAAACAGCCCAGGATCTAGCCATGAAGTATGAGAAATATGCGAAAGTATGAGCCTGGTGAGGGCAAATCCTAGACCTATCCCAGACCTAACTTGCGTAATCCTCTAAAATATTGATCGAAACCAGGTTTAATTGACTGTTTCAGCGTGGTACCACATTACTACGTGATCCAATCCAGAAACAGCCCAGGATCTAGCCATGAAGTATGAGAAATATGCTAAAGTATGAGCCTGATGAGGGCAAATCCTAGACCTAACCCAGACCTAACATGCGTTATCCTCTAAAATATTTATCAAGATCAGGTTTAATTGATTGTGTCAGTGTGGTCCCACATTACTACGTGATCCAAACCAGAAAAAACCCAGGATCTGTTCAACATGTATGAGAAATATGCGAAAGAATGAGCCTGATGAGAGCAAATCCCAGACCTAACCTAGGCGTAACATGCGTTGTCCTCTAGAATATTGATGGAAACCAGGTTTAGTTGATTGTTTCAGTGTTGTACTTCATTACTACGTGATGCAATCCAGAAAAAGCCCAGGATCTAGCCATCAAGTATGAGAAATATGCGAAAGAATGAACCTGATGAGAGCAAATCCCAGACCTAACCTAGACGTAACATGCGTTGTCCTCTAGAATATTGATGGAAACCAGGTTTAGTTGATTGTTTCAGTGTTGTACTTCATTACTACGTGATGCAATCCAGAAAAAGCCCAGGATCTAGCCATCAAGTATGAGAAATAAGCGAAAGAATGAGCCTGATGAGAGCAAATCCCAGACCTAACCAAGACGTAACATGCGTTATCCTCTAAAATATTGAGCGAAACCAGGTTTAATGGACTGTTTCAGTGTGGTACCACACTACTTCGTGATCCAAACCAGAAAAAACCCAGGATCTGTTCAACAAGTATGTGAAAAACGCTAAACTGTGAGCCTGATGAGGGCAAATCCTAGACCTAACCCAAACCTAACATGCGTTATCCTCTAAAATATTTATCAAGAAAAGGTTTAATTGAATGTTTCAGTGTGGTACCACATTACTACGTGAACCAAACCAGAAAAAACCCAGGATCCGTTCAACAAGTATGTTAAAACTGCGACAGTATGACCCTGATGAGGGCAAATCCCAGGCCTAACCTAGACCTAACATGCGTTGTCCTCTAGAATATTGATGGAAACCAGGTTTAATTGACTGTTTCAGTGTTGTACTTCATTACTACGTGATGCAATCCAGAAAAAGCCCAGGATCTAGCCATCAAGTATGAGAAATATGCGAAAGAATGAGCCTGATGAGAGCAAATCCCAGACCTAACCTAGACCTAACATGAATTATTCTCTAAAATATTGATCGAAACCAGGTTTAATTGACTGTTTCAGTGTTGTACTTCATTATTACGTGATGCAATCCACAAAAAGCCCAGGATCTAGCCATCAAGTATGAGAAATATGCGAAAGAATGAGCCTGATGGGAGCAAATCCCTGACCTAACCTAGACCTAACATGAATTATTCTCTAAAATATTGGTCAAAACCAGGTTTAATTGACTGTTTCAGTGTAGTACCACATTACTACGTGATCCAATCCAGAAATAGCCCAGGATCTAGCCATGAAGTATGAGAAATATGCGAAAGTATGAGCCTGATGAGGACAAATCGTAGACCTAACCCAGACCTAACATGCGTTATTCTCTTAAATATTTATCAAGACCAGGTTTAATTGAATGTTTCAGTGTGGTACCATATTACTACGTGATCAAAACCAGAAAAAACCCAGGATCCGTTCAACAAGTATGTGAAGAATGCGAAAGTATGAGTCTGATCAGTGAAAATCTCGGGCCTCACCTAGACCTAACTTGCGTTGTCCTCTAAAATATTGATGGAAACCAGGTTTCATTGTCTGTTTCAGTGTGGTACTACATTACTACGTGATGCAATCCAGAAAAAGCCCAGGATCTAGCCATCAAGTATGAGAAATATGCGAAACAATGAGCCTGATGAGAGCAAATCCCAGACCTAACCTAGACCTACCATGCGTTATCCTCTAACATATTGAGCGAAACCAGGTTTAATGCACTGTTTCAGTGTGGTACCACACTATTTCGTGATCCAAACCAGAGAAAGCCCAGGATCTGTTCAAGAAGTATGTGAAAAACGCTAAATTGTGAGCCTGATGAGGGCAAATCTTAGACCTAACCCAGACCTAAGATGCGTTATCCTCTAAAATATTTATCCAGACCAGGTTTCATTGAATGTTTCAGTGTGGTACCACTTTACTCCGTGATCCAATCCAGAAATAGCCCAGGATCTAGCCATGAAGTGTGAGAAATATGCGAAAGTTTGAGTCTGATGAGGGAAAATCCCAGGCCTAACCTAGACCTAACATGCGTTATCCTCTAAAATATTGATCGAAACCAGGTTTAGTCGACTGTTTCAGTGTGGTCCCACATTACTACGTGATCCAAACCAGAAAAAACCCAGGATCCGCTCAACAAGTATGTGAAGAATGCGAAAGTATGAGTCTGATGAGGACAAATCCCAGACCTATCCCAGACTTAACTTGCGTTATCCTCTAAAATATTGATCGAAACCAGGTTTAATCGACTGTTTCAGCGTGGTACCACATTACTACGTGATACAATCCAGAAACAGCCCAGGATCTAGCCATGAAGTATGAGAAATATGCGAAAGTATGAGCCTGATGAGGGCAAATCCTAGACCTAACCCAAACCTAACATGCGTTATCCTCTAAAATATTTATCAAGACCAGGTTTAATTGAATGTTTCAGTGTGGTACCACATTACTACGTGAACCAAACCAGAAAAAACCCAGGATCCGTTCAACAAGTATGTTAAAACTGCGACAGTATGACCCTGATGAGGGCAAATCCCAGGCCTAACCCAGACCTAACATGCGTTGTCCTCTAAAATATTGATGGAAACCAGGTTTAATTGACTGTTTCAGTGTTGTACTTCATTACTACGTGATGCAATCCAGAAAAAGCCCAGGATCTAGCCATCAAGTATGAGAAATATGCGAAAGAATGAGCCTGATGAGAGCAAATCCCAGACCTAACCTAGACCTAACATGAATTATTCTCTAAAATATTGATCGAAACCAGGTTTAATTGACTGTTTCAGTGTTGTACTTCATTACTACGTGATGCAATCCAGAAAAAGCCCAGGATCTAGCCATCAAGTATGAGAAATATGCGAAAGAATGAGCCTGATGAGAGCAAATCCCTGACCTAACCTAGACCTAACATGAATTATTCTCTAAAATATTGATCGAAACCAGGTTTACTTGACTGCTTCAGTGTGGTCCCACATTACTACGTGATCCAAACCAGAAAAAACCCGGGTTCCGTTCAACAAGTATGTGAAGAATGCGAAAGTATGAGTCTGATGAGGGAAAATCCCAGGCCTAACCTAGACCTAACATGCGTTATCCTCAAAAATATTGACCGAAACCAGGTTTAATCGACTGTTTCAGTGTGGTACCACATTACTACGTGATCCAAACCAGAAAAAAACCCAGGACCTGTTCAACAAGTATTTGAAGTATGCGAAAGAATGAGTCTGATGAGGGCAAATCCCAGGCCTAAACTGGACCTAACTTGCGTTGTCCTCTAAAATATTGATGGAAACCAGGTTTCATTGACTGTTTCAGGGTGGTACTACATTACTACGTGATGCAATCCAGAAAAAGCCCAGGATCTAGCCATCAAGTATGAGAAATAAGCGAAAGAATGAGCCTGATGGGAGCAAATCCCAGACCTAACCTAGACCTAACATGCGTTATCCTCTAAAATATTGAGCGAAACCAGGTTTAATGGACTGTTTCAGTGTGGTACCACATTACTTCGTGATCCAAACCAGAAAAAGCCAGGATCTGTTCAACAAGTATGTGAAAAACGCTAAACTGTGAGCCTGATGAGGGCAAATCGTAGACCTAACCCAGACCTAAGATGCGTTAACCTCTAAAATATTTATCCAGAGGAGGTTTCATTGAATGTTTCCGTGTGGTACCACTTTACTTCGTGATGCAATCCAGAAAAAGCCCAGGATCCTGCCATGAAGTATGAGAAATATGCGAAAGTATGAGCCTGATGAGGGCAAATCCTAGCCCTAACCCAGACCTAACATGCGTTAGCCTCTAAAATATTTATCAAGACCTGGTTTAATTGAAAGTTTCAGTGTCGTACCACATTACTACGTGAACCAAACCAGAAAAAACCCAGGATCCGTTCAACAAGTATGTTAAAACTGCGACAGTATGACCCTGATGAGGGCAAATCCCAGGCCTAACCTAGACCTAACATGCGTTGTCCTCTAAAATATTGAGCGAAACCAGGTTTAATCGACTGTTTCAGTGTGGTACCACATTACTATGTGATGCAATCCAGAAAAAGCCCAGGATCTAGCCATCTAGTATGAGGAATATGCGAAAGAATGAGCCTGATGACAGCAAATCCCAGACCTAACCTAGACCTAACATGCGTTATCCTCTAAAATATTCAGCGAAACCAGGTTTAATGGACTGTTTCAGTGTGGTACCACACTACTTCGTGATCCAAACCAGAAAAAACCCAGGATCGGTTGAACAAGTATGTGAAAAACGCGAAACTGTGAGCCTGATGAGGGCAAATCTTAGACCTAACCCAGACCTAAGATGCGTTATCCTCTAAAATATTTATCCAGACCAGGTTTCATTGAATGGTTCAGTGTGGTACCACTTTACTACGTGATCCAATCCAGAAATAGACCAGGATCTAGCCATGAAGTATGAGAAATATGCGAAAGTAAGAGCCTGATGAGGGCAAATCCTAGACCTATCCCAGACCTAACTTGCGTTATCCTCTAAAATATTGATCGAAACCAGGTTTAATTGACTGTTTCAGCGTGGTACCACATTACTACGTGATACAATCCAGAAACAGCCCAGGATCTAGCCATGAAGTATGAGAAATATGCGAATGAATGAGCATGATGAGAGCAAATCCCAGACCTAACCTAGACCTAACATGAATTATTCTCTAAAATATTGATCGAAACCAGGTTTAATTGACTGTTTCAGTGTGGTCCCACATTACTACGTGATCCAAACCAGAAAAAACCCAGGATCCGTTCAACAAGAATGTGAAGAATGCGAAAGTATGAGTCTGATGAGTGAAAATCCCAGACCTAACCTAGACCTTACATGCGTTATCCTCTAAAATATTGAGCGAAACCAGGTTTAATGGACTGTTTCAGTGTGGTACCACATTACTTCGTGATCCAAACCAGAAAAAACCCAGGATCTGTTCAACAAGTATGTGAAAAACGCTAAACAGTGAGCCAGATGAGGGCAAATCGTAGACCTAACCCAGACCTAAGATGCGTTAACCTCTAAAATATATATCCACACCAGGTTTCATTGAATGTTTCAGTGTGGTACCACTTTACTACGTGATGCAATCCAGAAAAAGCCCAGGATCTAGCCATGAAGTATGAGAAATATGCGAAAGTATGAGCCTGATGAGGGCAAATCCTAGACCTAACCCAGACCTAACATGCGTTAGCCTCTAAAATATTTATCAAGACCTGGTTTAATTGAAAGTTTCAGTGTGGTACCACATTACTACGTGATACAATCCGGAAAAAGCCCAGGATCTAGCCATCAAGTTTGAGAAATATGCGAAAGAATGTGCCTGATGAGAGCAAATCCCAGACCTAACCTAGACCTAACATGAATTATTCTCTAAAATATTGATCGAAACCAGGTTTAATTGACTGTTTCAGTGTGGTCCCTCATTACTACGTGATCCAAACCAGAAAAAATCCAGGATCCGTTCAACAAGTATGTGAAGAATGCGAAAGTATGAGTCTGATGAGTGAAAATCCCAGGCCTAACCTAGACCTAACATGCGTTGTCCTCAAAAATACTGATCGAAACCTGGTTTAATCGACTGTTTCAGTGTGGTACCACATTACTATGTGATCCCAACCAGAAAATAACCCAGGATCTAGCCATCAAGTATGAGAAATATGCGAAAGAATGAACCTGATGAGAGCAAATCCCAGACCTAACCTAGACCTTACATGCGTTATCCTCTAAAATATTGAGCGAAACCAGGTTTAATGGACTGTTTCAGTGTGGTACCACACTACTTCGTGATCCAATCCAGAAAAAACCCAGGATCTGTTCAACAAGAATGTGTAAAACGCTATACTGTGAGCCTGATGGGGGCAAATCTTGGACCTAACCCAGACCTAAGATGCGTTAACCTCTAAAATATTTATCCAGACCAGGTTTCATTGAATGTTTCAGTGTGGTACCACTTTACTACGTGATCCAATCCAGAAATAGCACAGGATCTAGCCATGAAGTATGAGAAATATGCGAAAGTAAGAGCCTGATGCGGGCAAATCCTTGACCTATCCCAGACCTAACCTGCGTTATCCTCTAAAATATTGATCGAAACCAGGTTTAATTGACTGTTTCAGTGTGGTACCACATTACTACGTGATACAATCCAGAAACAGCCCAGGATCTAGCCTTGAAGTATGAGAAATATGCGAAAGTATGAGCCTGATGAGGGCAAATCCTAAACCTAACCCAGACCTAACATGCGTTATCCTCTAAAACATTGAGCGAAACCAGGTTTAATGGACTGTTTCAGTGTGGTGCCACACTACTTCGTGATCCAAACCAGAAAAAACCCAGGATCTGTTCAACACGTATGTGAAAAACGCTAAACTGTGAGCCTGATGAGGGCAAATCTTAGACCTAACCCAGACCTAAGATGCGTTCTCCTCTAAAATATTTATCCAGACCAGGTTTCATTGAATGTTTCAGTGTGGTCCCACATTACTACGTGATCCAAACCTGAAAAAACCCAGGATCCGTTCAACAAGTATGTGAAGAATGCGAAAGTATGAGTCTGATGAGTGAAAATCCCAGGCCTAACCTAGACCTAACATGCGTTATCCTCTAAAATATTGATCGAATCCTGGTTTAATCGACTGTTTCAGTGTGGTACCACATTACTATGTGATCCAATCCAGAAAATAACCCAGGATCTGTTCAAGGAGTATGTGAAGTGTGCGAAAGTATGAGTCTGATGAGTGTAATTCCCAGGGCTGACCTAGACCTAACATGCGTTATCCTCTAAAATATTGATCGAAACCTGGTTTAATCGACTGTTTCAGTGTGGTATCACACTACTACATGACCCAAACCGGAAAAAACCCAGGATCTGTACAACAAGTACGTGAAAAACGCGAAAGTATGAGCCTGATGAGGGCAAATCCCAGACCTATCCCAGACCTAACTTGCGTTATCCTCTAAAATATTGATCGAAACCAGGTTTGATTGACCGTTTCAGTGTGGTACCACATTACTACGTGATCCAAACCAGAAAAAACCCAGGATCCGTTCAACAAGTATGTGAAGAATGCGAAAGTATGAGTCTGATGAGTGAAAATCCCAGGCCTAACCTAGACCTAACATGCGTTGTCCTCTAAAATTTTGATGGAAACCAGGTTTCATTGACTGTTTCAGTGTGGTACCACATTACTACGTGATCCAAACCAGAAAAAACCCAGGATCCGTTCAACAAGTATGTGAAGAATGCGAAAGAATGAGTCTGATGAGTGAAAATCCCAGGCCTAACCTAGACCTAACATGCGTTGTCCTCTAAAATATTGATGGAAACCAGGTTTCATTGACTGTTTCAGTGTGGTACCACAATACTACGTGATCCAAACCAGAAAAAACCCAGGATCAGTTCAACAAGTATGTGAAGAATGCGAAAGTATGAGTCTGATGAGTGTAATTCCCATGGCTAACCTAGACCTAACATGCGTTGTCCTCTAAAATATTGATGGAAACCAGGTTTCATTGACTGTTTCAGTGTGGTACTACATTACTACTTGATGCAATCCAGAAACAGCCCAGGATCTAGCCATGAAGTATGAGAAATATGCGAAAGAATGAGCCTGATGAGAGCAAACCCCAGACCTAACCTAGACCTAACATGCGTTATCCTCTAAAATATTGAGCGAAACCAGGTTTAATGGACTGTTTCAGTGTGGTACCACACTACTTCGTGATCCAAACCAGAAAAAACCCAGGATCGGTTCAACAAGTATGTGAAAAACGCGAAACTGTGAGCCTGATGAGGGCAAATCTTAGACCTAACCCAGACCTAAGATGCGTTATCCTCTAAAATATTTATCCAGACCAGGTTTCATTGAATGTTTCAGTGTGGTACCACTTTACTACGTGATCCAATCCAGAAATAGACCAGGATCTAGCCATGAAGTATGAGAAATATGCGAAAGTAAGAGCCTGATGAGGGCAAATCCTAGACCTATCCCAGACCTAACTTGCGTTATCCTCTAAAATATTGATCGAAACCAGGTTTAATTGACTGTTTCAGCGTGGTACCACATTACTACGTGATACAATCCAGAAACAGCCCAGGATCTAGCCATGAAGTATGAGAAATATGCGAAAGAATGAGCCTGATGAGAGCAAATCCCAGACCTAACCTAGACCTAACATGAATTATTCTCTAAAATATTGTTCGAAACCAGGTTTAATTGACTGTTTCGGTGTGGTCCCACATTACTACGTGATCCAAACCAGAAAAAACCCAGGATCCGTTCAACAAGAATGTGAAGAATGCGAAAGTATGAGTCTGATGAGTGAAAATCCCAGACCTAACCTAGACCTTACATGCGTTATCCTCTAAAATATTGAGCGAAACCAGGTTTAATGGACTGTTTCAGTGTGGTACCACATTACTTCGTGATCCAAACCAGAAAAAACCCAGGATCTGTTCAACAAGTATGTGAAAAACGCTAAACTGTGAGCCTGATGAGGGCAAATCGTAGACCTAACCCAGACCTAAGATGCGTTAACCTCTAAAATATAAATCCAGACCAGGTTTCATTGAATGTTTCAGTGTGGTACCACTTTACTACGTGATGCAATCCAGAAAAAGCCCAGGATCTAGCCATGAAGTATGAGAAATATGCGAAAGTATGAGCCTGATGAGGGCAAATCCTAGACCTAACCCAGACCTAACATGCGTTAGCCTCTAAAATATTTATCAAGACCTGGTTTAATTGAAAGTTTCAGTGTGGTACCACATTACTACGTGATACAATCCAGAAAAAGCCCAGGATCTAGCCATCAAGTTTGAGAAATATGCGAAAGAATGTGCCTGATGAGAGCAAATCCCAGACCTAACCTAGACCTAACATGAATTATTCTCTAAAATATTGATCGAAACCAGGTTTAATTGACTGTTTCAGTGTGGTCCCACATTACTACGTGATCCAAACCAGAAAAAATCCAGGATCCGTTCAACAAGTATGTGAAGAATGCGAAAGTATGAGTCTGATGAGTGAAAATCCCAGGCCTAACCTAGACCTAACATGCGTTGTCCTCAAAAATACTGATCGAAACCTGGTTTAATCGACTGTTTCAGTGTGGTACCACATTACTATGTGATCCCAACCAGAAAATAACCCAGGATCTAGCCATCAAGTATGAGAAATATGCGAAAGAATGAACCTGATGAGAGCAAATCCCAGACCTAACCTAGACCTTACATGCGTTATCCTCTAAAATATTGAGCGAAACCAGGTTTAATGGACTGTTTCAGTGTGGTACCACACTACTTCGTGATCCAAACCATAAAAAACCCAGGATCTGTTCAACAAGAATGTGAAAAACGCTAAACTGTGAGCCTGATGGGGGCAAATCTTAGACCTAACCCAGACCTAAGATGCGTTAACCTCTAAAATATTTATCCAGACCAGGTTTCATTGAATGTTTCAGTGTGGTACCACTTTACTACGTGATCCAATCCAGAAATAGCACAGGATCTAGCCATGAAGTATGAGAAATATGCGAAAGTAAGAGCCTGATGCGGGCAAATCCTTGACCTATCCCAGACCTAACTTGCGTTATCCTCTAAAATATTGATCGAAACCAGGTTTAATTGAATGTTTCAGTGTGGTACCACATTACTACGTGATACAATCCAGAAACAGCCCAGGATCTAGCCTTGAAGTATGAGAAATATGCGAAAGTATGAGCCTGATGAGGGCAAATCCTAAACCTAACCCAGACCTAACATGCGTTATCCTCTAAAATATTTATCAAGACCAGGTTTGATTGACCGTTTCAGTGTGGTACCACATTACTACGTGATCCAAACCAGAAAAAACCCAGGACCCGTTCAACAAGAATGTGAAAAATGCGAAAGTATGAGTCTAATGAGTGAAAATCCCAGGCCTAACTTAGACCTAACATGCGTTAGCCACTAAAATATTGATCGAAACCTGGTTTAATCGACTGTTTCAGTGTGGTACCACATTACTATGTGATCCAATCCAGAAAATAACCCAGGATCTGTTCAAGGAGTATGTGAAGTGTGCGAATGTATGAGTCTGATGAGGTCAAATCCCAGACCTATCCCAGACCTAACTTGCGTTATCCTCAAAAATATTGATTGAAACCAGGTTTAATCGACTGTTTCAGTGTGGTGCCACATTACTACGTGATCCAAACCAGAAAAAACCCAGGATCCGTTCAACAAGTATGTGAAGAATGCGAAAGTATGAGTCTAATGAGTGAAAATCCCAGGCCTAACCTAGACCTAACATGCGTTATCCTCTAAAACATTGATCGAAACCAGGTTTAATCGACTGTTTCAGTGTGGTATCACGCTACTACGTGACCCAAACCAGAAAAAACCCAGGATCTGTACAACAAGTATGTGAAAAACGCGAAAGTATGAGCCTGATGAGGGCAAATCGCAGACCTATCCCAGACCTAACTTGCGTTATCCTCTAAAATATTGATCGAAACCAGGTTTGATTGACCGTTTTAGTGTGGTACCACATTACTACGTGATCCAAACCAGAAAAAACCCAGGATCTGTTCAACAAGTATGTGAAAAACGCTAAACTGTGAGCCTGATGAGGGCAAATCGTAGACCTAACCCAGACCTAAGATGCGTTAACCTCTAAAATATTTATCAAGACCTGGTTTAATTGAAAGTTTCAGTGTGGTACCACATTACTACGTGATACAATCCAGAAAAAGTCCAGGATCTAGCCATCAAGTTTGAGAAATATGCGAAAGAATGTGCCTGATGCGGGCAAATCCTAGACCTATCCCAGACCTAACTTGCGTTATCCTCTAAAATATTGATAGAAACCAGGTTTAATTGACTGTTTCAGCGCAGTACCACATTACTACGTGATACAATCCAGAAACAGCCCAGGATCTAGCCATGAAGTATGAGAAATATGCGAAAGAATGTGCCTGATGCGGGCAAATCCTAGACCTATCCCAGACCTAACTTGCGTTATCCTCTAAAATATTTATCAAGACCTGGTTTAATTGAAAGTTTCAGTGTGGTACCACATTACTACGTGATACAATCCAGAAAAAGTCCAGGATCTAGCCATCAAGTTTGAGAAATATGCGAAAGAATGTGCCTGATGCGGGCAAATCCTAGACCTATCCCAGACCTAACTTGCGTTATCCTCTAAAATATTGATAGAAACCAGGTTTAATTGACTGCTACAGCGTAGTACCACATTACTACGTGATACAATCCAGAAACAGCCCAGGATCTAGCCATGAAGTATGAGAAATATGCGAAAGAATGAACCTGATGAGAGCAAATCCCAGACCTAACCTAGACCTTACATGCGTTATCCTCTAAAATATTGATCGAAACCAGGTTTAATCGACTGTTTCAGTGTGGTCCCACATTACTACGTGATCCAAACCAGAAAAAAATCCAGGATCCGTTCAACAAGTATGTGAAGAATGCGAAAGTATGAGTCTGATGAGTGCGAATCCCAGACCTATCCCAGACCTAACATTCGTTATCCTCTAAAATATTGAGCGAAACCAGGTTTAATCGACTGTTTCAGTGTGGTCCCACATTACTACGTGATCCAAACCAGAAACAACCCAGGATCTGTTCAACATGTATGAGACATATGCGAAAGAATGAGCCTGATGAGAGAAAATCCCAGACCTAACATAGACCTAACATGAATTATTCTCTAAAATATTGATCGAAACCAGGTTTGATTGACTGTTTCAGTGTGGTCCCACATTACTACGTGATCCAAACCAGAGAAAACCCAGGATCCGTTCAACAAGTATGTGAAGAATGCGAAAGTATGAGTCCGATGAGTGAAAATCCCAGGCCTAACCTAGACCTAACATGCGTTATCCTCAAAAATATTGATCGAAACCTGGTTTCATCGACTGTTTCAGTGTGGTACCACATTACTATGTGATCCAAACCAGAAAATAACCCAGGATCTGTTCAGCAAGTATGTGAAAAACGCGAAAGTGTGAGTCTGATGAGGTCAAATCCCAGACCTATCCCAGACTTAACTTGTGTTATCCTCTAAAATATTGATCGAAACCAGGTTTAATTGACTGCATCAGTGTTGTACTTCATCATTACGTGATGCAATCCAGAAAAAGCCCAGGATCTAGCCATCAAGTATGAGAAATATGCGAAAGAATGAACCTGATGAGAGCAAATCCCAGACCTAACCTAGACCTAACATGAATTATTCTCTAAAATATTGATCGAAACCAGGTTTAATTGACTGTTTCAGTGTGGTCCCACATTACTACGTGATCCAAACCAGAAAAAACCGAGGATCTGTTCAACAAGTATGTGAAAAACGCGAAAGTATGAGTCTGATGAGGTCAAATCCCAGACCTATCCCAGACTTAACTTGCGTTATCCTCTAAAATATTGATCGAAACCAGGTTTAATTGACTGTTTCAGCGAGGTACCACATTACTACGTGATCCAATGCAGAAACAGCCCAGGATCTAGCCATGAAGTATGAGAAATATGCGAAAGTATGAGCCTGATAAGGGCAAATCCTAGACCTAACCCAGACCTAACATGCGTTATTCTCTAAAATATTGATCAAGACCAGGTTTAATTGAATGTTTCAGTGTGGTACCACTTTACTACCTGATACACTCCAGAAATAGCCCAGGATCAGTTCAACAAGTATGTGAAGAATGCGAAAGTATGAGTCTGAAGAGGTCAAATCCCAGACCTATCCCAGACTTAACTTGCGTTATCCTCTAAAATATTGATCGAAACCAGGTTTAACCGACTGTTTCAGCGTGGTACCACATTACTACGTGATCCCAACCAGAAAATAACCCAGGATCTGTTCAACGAGTATGTGAAGTGTGCGAAAGTATGAGTCTGATGAGGTCAAATCCCAGACCTATCCCAGACCTAACTTGCGTTATCCTCTAAAATATTGATCGAAACCAGGTTTAATTGACCGTTTCAGTGTGGTACCACATTACTACGTGATCCAAACCAGAAAAAACCCAGGATCAGTTCAACAAGTATGAGAAGAATGCGAAAGTATGAGTCTGATGAGTGAGAATCCCAGACCTATCCCAGACCTAACTTGCGTTATCCTCTAAAATATTGATCGAAACCAGGTTTAATTGACCGTTTCAGTGTGGTACCACATTACAATGTGATCCAAACCAGAAAATAACCCAGGATCCGTTCAACAAGAATGTGAAGAATGCGAAAGTATGAGTCTGATGAGTGAAAATCCCAGGCCTAACCTAGACCTAACATGCGTTATCCTCAAAAATATTGAGCTAAACCAGGTTTAATGGACTGTTTCAGTGTGGTACCACATTACTTCGTGATCCAAACCAGAAAATAACCCAGGATCTGTTCAACGAGTATGTGAAGTGTGCGAAAGTATGAGTCTGATGAGGTCAAATCCCAGACCTATCCCAGACCTAACTTGCGTTATCCTCTAAAATATTGATCGAAACCAGGTTTAATCGACTGTTTCAGTGTGGTACCACATTACTACGTGATCCAAACCAGAAAAAACCCAGGATCTAGCCATCAAGTATGAGAAATATGCGAAAGAATGAGCCTGATGAGAGCAAATCCCAGACCTAACCTAGACCTTACATGCGTTATCCTCTAAAATATTGAGCTCAACCAGGTTTAATGGACTGTTTCAGTGTGGTACCACATTACTTCGTGATCCAAACCAGAAAAAGCCAGGATCTGTTCAACAAGTATGTGAAAAACGCTAAACTGTGAGCCTGATGAGGGCAAATCGTAGACCTAACCCAGACCTAAGATGCGTTAACCTCTAAAATATTTATCCAGACGAGGTTTCATTGAATGTTTCCGTGTGGTACCACTTTACTACGTGATGCAATCCAGAAAAAGCCCAGGATCTAGCCATGAAGTATGAGAAATATGCGAAAGTATGAGCTTGATGAGGGCAAATCCTAGCCCTAACCCAGACCTAACATGCGTTAGCCTCTAAAATATTTATCAAGACCTGGTTTAATTGAAAGTCTCAGTGTGGTACCACATTACTACGTGATGCAATCCAGAAAAGGCCCAGGATCTAGCCATCAAGTTTGAGAAATATGCGAAAGAATGTGCCTGATGAGAGCAAATCCCAGACCTAACCTAGACCTAACATGAATTATTCTCTAAAATATTGATCTAAACCAGGTTTAATTGACTGTTTCAGTGTGGTCCCACGTTACTACGTGATCCAAACCAGAAAAAACCCAGGTTCCGTTCAACAAGTATGTGAAGAATGCGAAAGTATGAGTCTGATGAGTGAAAATCCCAGGCCTAACCTAGACCTAACATGCGTTATCCTCAAAAATATTGAGCGAAACCAGGTTTAATGGACTGTTTCAGTGTGGTACCACACTACTTCGTGATCCAAACCACAAAAAACCCAGGATCTGTTCAACAAGTATGTGAAAAACGCTAAACTGTGAGCCTGATGAGGGCAAATCTTAGACCTAACCCAGACCTAAGATGCGTTAACCTCTAAAATATTTATTCAGTCCAGGTTTCATTGAATGTTTCAGTGTGGTACCACTTTACTACGTGATCCAATCCAGAAATAGCACAGGATCTAGCCATGAAGTATGAGAAATATGCGAAAGTTAAAGCCTGATGAGGGCAAATCCTAGACCTATCCCAGACCTAACTTGCGTTATCCTCTAAAATATTGATCGAAACCAGGTTTAATTGACTGTTTCAGCGTGGTACCACATTACTACGTGATACAATCCAGAAACAGCCCAGGATCTAGCCTTGAGGTATGAGAAATATGCGAAAGTATGAGCCTGATGAGGGCAAATCCTAGACCTAACCCAGACCTAACATGCGTTATCCTCTAAAATATTTATCAAGACCAGGTTTAGTTGATTGTTTCAGTGTGGTCCCACATTACTACGTGATCCAAACCAGAAAAAACCCAGGATCTGTTCAACATGTATGAGAAATATGCGAAAGAATGAGCCTGATGAGAGCAAATCCCAGACCTAACATAGACCTAACATGAATTATTCTCTAAAATATTGATCGAAACCAGGTTTAATTGACTGTTTCAGTGTGGTCCCTCATTACTACGTGATCCAAACCAGAAATAACCCAGGATCCGTTCAACAAGTATGTGAAGAATGCGAAAGTATGAGTCTGATGAGTGAAAATCCCAGGCCTAACCTAGACCTAACATGCGTTATCCTCTAAAATATTGATCCAAACCAGGTTTAATGGACTGTTTCAGCGAGGTACCACACTACTACGTGATCCAAACCAGAAAAAACCCAGGATCTGTTCAACAAGTATGTGAAAAACGAGAAAGTATAAGCCTGATGAGGGCAAATCCCAGACATATCCCAGACCAAACTTGCGTTGTCCTCTAAGATATTGATGGAAACCAAGTTTAATTGACTGTTTCAGTGTTGTACTTCATTACTACGTGATGCAATCCAGAAAAAGCCCAGGATCTAGCCAGCAAGTATGAGAAATATGCGAAAGAATGAGCCTGATGAGAGCAAATCCCAGACCTAACCTAGACCTAACATGAATAATTCTCTAAAATATTGATCGAAACCAGGTTTAATTGACTGTTTCAGTGTGGTCCCACATTACTACGTGATCCAAACCAGAGAAAACCCAGGATCCGTTCAACAAGTATGTGAAGAATGCGAAAGTATGAGTCCGATGAGTGAAAATCCCAGGCCTAACCTAGACCTAACATGCGTTATCCTCAAAAATATTGATCGAAACATGGTTTAATCGACTGTTTCAGTGTGGTACCACTTTACTACGTGATCCAATCCAGAAATAGCCCGGGATCTAGCCATGAAGTATGAGAAATATGCGAAAGTAAGAGCCTGATGAGGGCAAATCCTAGACCTATCCCAGACCTAACTTGCGTTATCCTCTAAAATATTGATCGAAACCAGGTTTAATTGACTGTTTCAGCGTGGTACCACATTACTACGTGATCCAATCCAGAAACAGCCCAGGATCTAGCCATGAAGTATGAGAAATATGCGAAAGTATGAGCCTGAT
The DNA here is from genome assembly GCF_051014445.1 of Colletes latitarsis. Lineage (NCBI taxonomy): Eukaryota > Metazoa > Arthropoda > Insecta > Hymenoptera > Colletidae > Colletes > Colletes latitarsis. The sequence goes on along the minus strand of NW_027488375.1, from coordinate 5,718,389 downwards.
GAGGGCAAATCCTAGACCTAACCCAGACCTAACATGCGTTATCCTCTAAAATATTTATCATGATCAGGTTTAATTGATTGTTTCAGTGTGGTCCCACATTACTACGTGATGCAAACCAGAAAAAACCCACGATCTGTTCAACATGTATGAGAAATATGCGAAGGAATGAGCCTGATGAGAGCAAATCCCAGACCTAACTTAGACCTAACATGAATTATTCTCTAAAATATTGATCGAAACCAGGTTTACTTGACTGTTTCAGTGTGGTCCCACATTACTACGTGAACCAAACCAGAAAAAACCCAGGATCTGTTCAACAAGTATGTAAAAAACGCGCAAGTATGAGTCTGATGATGTCAAATCCCAGACCTATCCCAGACTTAACTTGCGTTATCCTCTAAAATATTGATCGAAACCAGGTTTAATCGACTGTTTCAGCGTGGTGCCACATTACTACGTGATACAATCCAGAAACAGCCCAGGATCTAGCCATGAAGTATGAGAAATATGCGAAAGTATGAGCCTGGTGAGGGCAAATCCTAGACCTATCCCAGACCTAACTTGCGTAATCCTCTAAAATATTGATCGAAACCAGGTTTAATTGACTGTTTCAGCGTGGTACCACATTACTACGTGATCCAATCCAGAAACAGCCCAGGATCTAGCCATGAAGTATGAGACATATGCGAAAGTATGAGCCTGATGAGGGCAAATCCTAGACCTAACCCAGACCTAACATGCGTTATCCTCTAAAATATTTATCAAGATCAGGTTTAATTGATTGTGTCAGTGTGGTCCCACATTACTACGTGATCCAAACCAGAAAAAACCCAGGATCTGTTCAACATGTATGAGAAATATGCGAAAGAATGAGCCTGATGAGAGCAAATCCCAGACCTAACCTAGACCTAACATGCGTTGTCCTCTAGAATATTGATGGAAACCAGGTTTAGTTGACTGTTTCAGTGTTGTACTTCTTTACTACGTGATGCAATCCAGAAAAAGCCCAGGATCTAGCCATCAAGTATGAGAAATATGCGAAAGAATGAACCTGATGAGAGCAAATCCCAGACCTAACCTAGACTTAACATGAATTATTCTCTAAAATATTGATTGAAACCAGGTTTAATTGACTGTTTCAGTGTTGTACTACATTACTACGTGATCAAAACCAGAAAAAACCCAGGATCCGTTCAACAAGTATGTGAAGAATGCGAAAGTATGAGTCTGATCAGTGAAAATCTCAGGCCTTACCTAGACCTAACTTGCGTTGTCCTCTAAAATATTGATGGAAACCAGGTTTCATTGACTGTTTCAGTGTGGTACTTCATTATTACGTGATGCAATCCAGAAAAAGCCCAGGATCTAGCCATCAAGTATGAGAAATATGCGAAAGAATGAGCCTGATGGGAGCAAATCCCTGACCTAACCTAGACCTAACATGAATTATTCTCTAAAATATTGGTCAAAACCAGGTTTAATTGACTGTTTCAGTGTAGTACCACATTACTACGTGATCCAATCCAGAAATAGCCCAGGATCTAGCCATGAAGTATGAGAAATATGCGAAAGTATGAGCCTGATGAGGACAAATCGTAGACCTAACCCAGACCTAACATGCGTTATTCTCTTAAATATTTATCAAGACCAGGTTTAATTGAATGTTTCAGTGTGGTACCATATTACTACGTGATCAAAACCAGAAAAAACCCAGGATCCGTTCAACAAGTATGTGAAGAATGCGAAAGTATGAGTCTGATCAGTGAAAATCTCGGGCCTCACCTAGACCTAACTTGCGTTGTCCTCTAAAATATTGATGGAAACCAGGTTTCATTGTCCGTTTCAGTGTGGTACTACATTACTACGTGATGCAATCCAGAAAAAGCCCAGGATCTAGCCATCAAGTATGAGAAATATGCGAAACAATGAGCCTGATGAGAGCAAATCCCAGACCTAACCTAGACCTACCATGCGTTATCCTCTAACATATTGAGCGAAACCAGGTTTAATGCACTGTTTCAGTGTGGCACCACACTATTTCGTGATCCAAACCAGAGAAAGCCCAGGATCTGTTCAAGAAGTATGTGAAAAACGCTAAATTGTGAGCCTGATGAGGGCAAATCTTAGACCTAACCCAGACCTAAGATGCGTTAACTTCTAAAATATTTATTCAGTCCAGGTTTCATTGAATGTTTCCGTGTGGTACCACTTTACTACGTGATGCAATCCAGAAAAAGCCCAGGATCTAGCCATGAAGTATGAGAAATATGCGAAAGTATGAGCCTGATGAGGGCAAATCCTAGCCCTAACCCAGACCTATCATGCGTTAGCCTCTAAAATATTTATCAAGACCTGGTTTAATTGAAAGTTTCAGTGTGGTACCACATTACTACGTGATGCAATCCAGAAAAAGCCCAGGATCTAGCCATCAAGTTTGAGAAATATGCGAAAGTATGAGCCTGATGAGGGCAAATCCTAGACCTAACCCAGACCTAACATGCGTTATCCTCTAAAATATTTATCAAGACCAGGTTTAATTGATTGTTTCAGTGTGGTCCCACATTACTACGTGATCCAAACCAGAAAAAACCCAGGATCTGTTCAACATGTATGGGAAGTATGCGAAAGAATGAGCCTAATGACAGCAAATCCCAGACCTAACATAGACCTAACATGAATTATTCTCTAAAATATTGATCGAAACCAGGTTTAATTGACTGTTTCAGTGTGGTCCCTCATTACTACGTGATCCAAACCAGAAAAAACCCAGGTTCCGTTCTACAAGTATGTGAAGAATGCGAAAGTATGAGTCTGATGAGTGAAAATCCCAGGCCTAACCTAGACCTTACATGCGTTATCCTCAAAAATATTGAGCGAAACCAGGTTTAATGGACTGTTTCAGTGTGGTACCACACTACTTCGTGATCCAAACCAGAAAAAACCCAGGATCTGTTCAACAAGTATGTGAAAAACGCTAAACTGTGAGCCTGATGAGGGCAAATCTTAGACCTAACCCAGACCTAAGATGCGTTAACTTCTAAAATATTTATTCAGTCCAGGTTTCATTGAATGTTTCCGTGTGGTACCACTTTACTACGTGATGCAATCCAGAAAAAGCCCAGGATCTAGCCATGAAGTATGAGAAATATGCGAAAGTATGAGCCTGATGAGGGCAAATCCTAGCCCTAACCCAGACCTATCATGCGTTAGCCTCTAAAATATTTATCAAGACCTGGTTTAATTGAAAGTTTCAGTGTGGTACCACATTACTACGTGATGCAATCCAGAAAAAGCCCAGGATCTAGCCATCAAGTTTGAGAAATATGCGAAAGAATGTGCCTGATGAGAGCAAATCCCAGACCTAACCTAGACCTAACATGAATTATTCTCTAAAATATTGATCGAAACCAGGTTTAATTGACTGTTTCAGTGTGGCCCCACGTTACTACGTGATCCAAACCAGAAAAAACCCAGGTTCCGTTCAACAAGTATGTGAAGAATGCGAAAGTATGAGTCTGATGAGTGAAAATCCCAGGCCTAACCTAGACCTAACATGCGTTATCCTCAAAAATATTGAGCGAAACCAGGTTTAATGGACTGTTTCAGTGTGGTACCACACTACTTCGTGATCCAAACCAGAAAAAACCCAGGATCTGTTCAACAAGTACGTGAAAAACGCTAAACTGTGAGCCTGATGAGGGCAAATCTTAGACCTAACCCAGACCTAAGATGCGTTAACTTCTAAAATATTTATTCAGTCCAGGTTTCATTGAATGTATCAGTGTGGTACCACTTTTCTACGTGATCCAATCCAGAAATAGCACAGGATCTAGCCATGAAGTATGAGAAATATGCGAAAGTTAAAGCCTGATGAGGGCAAATCCTAGACCTATTCCAGACCTAACTTGCGTTATCCTGTAAAATATTGATCGAAACCAGGTTTAATTGACTGTTTCAGCGTGGTACCACATTACTACGTGATACAATCCAGAAACAGCCCAGGATCTAGCCTTGAGGTATGAGAAATATGCGAAAGTATGAGCCTGATGAGGGCAAATCCTAGACCTAACCCAGACCTAACATGCGTTATCCTCTAAAATATTTATCAAGACCAGGTTTAATTGATTGTTTCAGTGTGGTCCCACATTACTACGTGATCCAAACCAGAAAAAACCCAGGATCTGTTCAACATGTATGGGAAGTATGCGAAAGAATGAGCCTAATGACAGCAAATCCCAGACCTAACATAGACCTAACGTGAATTATTCTCTAAAATATTGATCGAAACCAGGTTTAATTGACTGTTTCAGTGTGGTCCCTCATTACTACGTGATCCAAACCAGAAATAACCCAGGATCCGTTCAACAAGTATGTGAAGAATGCGAAAGTATGAGTCTGATGAGTGAAAATCCCAGACATATCCCAGACCAAACTTGCGTTGTCCTCTAAGATATTGATGGAAACCAGGTTTAATTGACTGTTTCAGTGTGGTACCACATTACTACGTGATCCAAACCAGAAAAAACCCAGGATCTAGCCATCAAGTATGAGAAATATGCGAAAGAATGAGCCTGATGAGAGCAAATCCCAGACCTAACCAAGACCTTACATGCGTTATCCTCTAAAATATTGAGCGAAACCAGGTTTAATGGACTGTTTCAGTGTGGTACCACATTACTTCGTGATCCAAACCAGAAAAAGCCAGGATCTGTTCAACAAGTATGTGAAAAACGCTAAACTGTGAGCCTGGTGAGGGCAAATCGTAGACCTAACCCAGACCTAAGATGCGTTAACCTCTAAAATATTTATCCAGACGAGGTTTCATTGAATGTTTCCGTGTGGTACCACTTTACTACGTGATGCAATCCAGAAAAAGCCCAGGATCTAGCCATGAAGTATGAGAAATATGCGAAAGTATGAGCCTGATGAGGGCAAATCCTAGCCCTAACCCAGACCTATCATGCGTTAGCCTCTAAAATATTTATCAAGACCTGGTTTAATTGAAAGTTTCAGTGTGGTACCACATTACTACGTGATGCAATCCAGAAAAAGCCCAGGATCTAGCCATCAAGTTTGAGAAATATGCGAAAGAATGTGCCTGATGAGAGCAAATCCCAGACCTAACCTAGACCTAACATGAATTATTCTCTAAAATATTGATCGAAACCAGGTTTAATTGACTGTTTCAGTGTGGTCCCACGTTACTACGTGATCCAAACCAGAAAAAACCCAGGATCAGTTCAACGAGCATGTGAAAAACGCGAAAGTATGAGCCTGATGAGGGCGAATCCCAGACCTATCCCAGACCTAACTTGCGTTATCCTATAAAATATTGATCGAAACCAGGTTTAATTGACTGTTTCAGCGTGGTACCACATTACTACGGGATACAATCCAGAAACAGCCCTGGATCTAGCCATGAAGTATGAGAAATATGCGAAAGTATGAGCCTGATGAGGGCAAATCCTAGACCTAACCCAAACCTAACATGCGTTATCCTCTAAAATATTGATCCAAACCAGGTTTAATGGACTGTTTCGGTGTGGTCCCACATTACTACGTGATCCAAACCAGAAAAAACCCAGGATCCGTTCAACAAGTATGTGAAGAATACGAAAGTATGTGTCTGATGAGTGAAAATCCCAGGCCTAACTTAGACCTAACATGCGTTTTCCTCATAAATATTGATGGAAACCAGATTTAATTGACCGTTTCAGTGTTGTACTTCATTACTACGTGATGCAATCCAGGAAATGCCCAGGATCTAGCCATCAAGTATGAGAAATATGCGAAAGAATGAGCCTGATGAGAGCAAATCCCAGACCTAACCTAGACCTAACATGAATTATTCTCTTAAATATTGGTCGAAACCAGGTTCAATTGACTGTTTCAGTGTGGTCCCACATTACTACGTGATCCAAACCAGAAAAAACTCATGCTCCGTTCAGCAAGTATGTGAAGAATACGAAAGTATGTGTCTGGTGAGTGAAAATCCCAGGCCTAACCTAGACCTAACATGCGTTATCCTCATAAATATTGATCGAAACCTAGTTTAATCGACTGTTTCAGTGTGGTACCACATTACTACGTGACCCAAACCAGGAAAAACCCAGGATCTGTTCAACAAGTAAGTGAAAAACGCGAAAGTATGAGCCTGATGAGGGCAAATCCCAGACCTATCCCAGACCTAACTTGCGTTATCCTCTAAAATATTTATCCAAACCAGGTTTAATGGACTGTTTCAGTGTGGTACCACACTACTACGTAATCCAAACCAGAAAAAACCCAGGATCTGTTCAACAAGTATGTGAAAAACGCGAAAGTATGAGCCTGGTGAGGGCAAATCCCAGACCTATCCCAGACCTAACTTGCGTTGTCCTCTAAAATATTTATCATGACCAGGTTTAATTGATTGTTTCAGTGTGGCCCCACATTACTACGTGATCCAAACCAGAAAAAACCCAGGATCCGTTCAACAAGTATGTGAAGAATGCGAAAGTATGAGTCTGATGAGTGAAAATCCCAGGCCTAACCTAGACCTAACATGCGTTATCCTCAAAATTATTGATCGAAACCTGGTTTAATCGACTGTTTCAGTGTGGTACCACACTACTACGTGACCCAAACCAGAAAAAACCCAGAATCTGTTCAACAAGTATGTGAAAAACACGTAAGTATGAGCCTGATGAGGGCAAATCCTAGACCTAACCCAGACCTAACATGCGTTGTCCTCTAAAATATTTATCAAGACCAGGTTTAATTGATTGTTTCAGTGTGGTCCCATATTACTACGTGATGCAATCCAGAAAAAGCCCAGGATCTAGCCATCAAGTATGAGAAATATGCGAAAGAATGAGCCTGATGAGAGCAAATCCCAGACCTAATCTAGACCTAACATGAATTATTCTCTAAAATATTGATCGATACCAGGTTTAATCGACTGTTTCAGTGTGGTACCACATTACTACGTGATCCAAACCAGTAAAAACCCAGGATCCGTTCAACAAGTATGTGGAGAATGCGAAAGTATGAGTCTGATGAGTGAAAATCCTCGGCCTAACCTAGACCTAACATGCGTTGTCCTCTAAAATATTGATGGAAGCAGGTTTAATTGACTGTTTCAGTGTTGCACTTCATTACTACCTGATCCAAACCAGTAAAAACCCAGGATCCGTTCAACAAGTACGTGAAGAATGCGAAAGTATGAGTGTGATGAGCGAAAATCCCAGGGCTAACCTAGACCTAACAGGCGTTACCCTCTAAAATATTTATCAAGACCAGGTTTAATTGACTGTTTCAGCGTGGTACCACATTACTACGTGACACAACCCAGAAACAGCCCAGGATCTAGCCATGAAGTATGAGAAATTTGCGAAAGTATGAGCCTGATGAGGGCAAATCCTAGACCTAACCCAAACCTAACATGCGTTATCCTCTAAAATATTTATCAAGACAGGGTTAATTGATTGTTTCAGTGTGGTCCCACATTACTACGTGATGCAATCCAGAAAAAGCCCAGGATCTAGCCATCAAGTATGAGAAATATGCGAAAGAATGAGCCTGATGAGAGCAAATCCCAGACCTAACCTAGACCTAACATGAATTATTCTCTAAAATATTGATCGATACCAGGTTTAATCGACTGTTTCAGTGTGGTACCACACTACTACGTGATCCAAACCAGTAAAAACCCAGGATCCGTTCAACAAGTATGTGGAGAATGCGAAAGTATGAGTCTGATGAGTGAAAATCCTCGGCCTAACCTAGACCTAACATGCGTTGTCCTCTAAAATATTGATGGAAGCAGGTTTAATTGACTGTTTCAGTGTTGCACTTCATTACTACCTGATCCAAACCAGTAAAAACCCAGGATCCGTTCAACAAGTACGTGAAGAATGCGAAAGTATGAGTGTGATGAGCGAAAATCCCAGGGCTAACCTAGACCTAACAAGCGTTACCCTCATAAATATTGATGGAAACCAGATTTAATTGACTGTTGCAGTGTTGTACTTCATTACTACGTGATGCAATCCAGGAAAAGCCCAGGATCTAGCCATCAGGTATGAGAAATATGCGAAAGAATGAGCCTGATGAGAGCAAATCCCAGACCTATCCTAGACCTAACATGCGTTATCCTCTAAAATATTTATCAAGACCAGGTTTAATTGAATGTTTCAGTGTGGTACCACATTACTACGTGATACAATCCAGAAACAGCCCAGGATCCGTTCAACAAGTATGTGAAGAATACGAAAGTATGTGTCTGATGAGTGAAAATCCCAGGACTAACCTAGACCTAACATGCGTTATCCTCATAAATATTGATGGAAACCAGATTTAATTGACTGTTGCAGTGTTGTACTTCATTACTACGTGATGCAATCCAGGAAAAGCCCAGGATCTAGCCATCAAGTATGAGAAATATGCGAAAGAATGAGCCTGGTGAGAGCAAATCCCAGACCTATCCTAGACCTAACATGAATTATTCTCTAAAATATTGATTGAAAACAGGTTTACTTGACTGTTTCACTGTGGTCCCACATTACTACGTGATCCAAACCAGAAAAAACCCAGGATCCGTTCAACAAGTATGTGAAGAATGCGAAAGTATGAGTCTGATGAGGTCAAATCCCAGACCATTCCCAGACTTGACTTGCGTTATCCTCTAAAATATTGATCGAAACCAGGTTTAATCGACTGTTTCAGTGTGGTACCACATTACTACGTGATCCAAACCAGAAAAAACCCAGGATCTAGCCATCAAGTATGAGAAATATGCGAAAGAATGAGCCTGGTGAGAGCAAATCCCAGACCTAACCTAGACCTTACATGCGTTATCCTCTAAAATATTGATCGAAACCAGGTTTAATGGACTGTTTCAGTGTGGTACCACACTACTTCGTGATCCAAACCAGAAAAACCCCAGGATCTGTTAAACAAGTATGTGAAAAACGCTAAACTGTGAGCCTGATGAGGGCAAATCTTAGACCTAACCCAGACCTAAGATGCGTTATCCTCTAAAATATTTATCCAGACCAGGTTTCATTGAATGTTTCAGTGTGGTACCACTTTACTACGTGATCCAATGCAGAAATAGCCCAGGATCTAGGCATGAAGTATGAGAAATATGCGAAAGTAAGAGCCTGATGAGGGCAAATCCTAGACCTATCCCAGACCTAACTTGCGTTGTTCTCTAAGATATTGATGGAAACCAGGTTTAATTGACTGTTTCAGTGTTGTACTTCATTACTACGTGATCCAAACCCGAAAAAACCCGGGATCTTTTCAACATGTATGAGAAATATGCGAAAGAATGAGCCTGATGATAGCAAATCCGAGACCTATCCTAGACCTAACATGAATTATTCTCTAAAATATTGATCGAAAACAGGTTTACTTGACTGTTTCAGTGTGGTCCTACATTACTACGTGATCCAAACCAGAAAAAACCCAGGATCCGTTCAACAAGTATGTGAAGAATGCGATAGTGTGAGTCTGATGGGTGAAAATCCCAGGCCTACCCTAGACCTAACATGCGTTATCCTCTAAAATATTGATCGAAACCTGGTTTAATCGACTGTTTCAGTGTTGAACTTCATTACTACGTGATGCAATCCAGAAAAAGCCCAGGAGCTAGCCATCAAGTATGAGAAATATGCGAAAGAATGAGCCTGATGAGAGCAAATCCCAGGCCTAACCTAGACCTAACATGAATTATTCTCTAAAATATTGATCGAAGCCAGGTTTAATTGACTGTTTCAGTGTGGTCCCACATTACTACGTGATCCAAACCAGAAAAAACCCAGGATCCGTTCAACAAGTATGTGAAGAATGCGAAAGTATGAGTCTGATGAGGGCAAATCCTAGACCTATCCCAGACCTAACTTGCGTTGTCCTCTAAGATATTGATGGAAACCAGGTTTAATTGACTGTTTCAGTGTTGTACTTCATTACTACGTGATCCAAACCCGAAAAACCCCAGGATCTGTTCAACATGTATGAGAAATATGCGAAAGAATGAGCCTGATGAGAGCAAATCCCAGGCCTAACCTAGACCTAACATGAATTATTCTCTAAAATATTGATCGAAGCCAGGTCTAATTGACCGTTTCAGTGTGGTACCACTTTACTACGTGATCCAAACCACAAAAAACCCAGGATCTAGCCATCAAATATGAGAAATATGCGAAAGAATGAGCCTGATGAGAGCAAATTCCAGATTTAACCTAGACCTTACATGCGTTATCCTCTAAAATATTGATCGAAACCAGGTTTAATTGACTGTTTCAGTGTGGTCCCACATTACTACGTGATCCAAACCAGAAAGAACTCATGCTCCGTTCAGCAAGTATGTGAAGAATACGAAAGTATGTGTCTGGTGAGTGAAAATCCCAGGCCTAACCTAGACCTAACATGCGTTATCCTCATAAATATTGATCGAAACCTAGTTTAATCGACTGTTTCAGTGTGGTACCACATTACTACGTGACCCAAACCAGGAAAAACCCAGGATCTGTTCAACAAGTAAGTGAAAAACGCGAAAGTATGAGCCTGATGAGGGCAAATCCCAGACCTATCCCAGACCTAACTTGCGTTATCCTCTAAAATATTTATCCAAACCAGGTTTAATGGACTGTTTCAGTGTGGTACCACACTACTACGTAATCCAAACCAGAAAAAACCCAGGATCTGTTCAACAAGTATGTGAAAAACGCGAAAGTATGAGCCTGGTGAGGGCAAATCCCAGACCTATCCCAGACCTAACTTGCGTTGTCCTCTAAAATATTTATCATGACCAGGTTTAATTGATTGTTTCAGTGTGGCCCCACATTACTACGTGATCCAAACCAGAAAAAACCCAGGATCCGTTCAACAAGTATGTGAAGAATGCGAAAGTATGAGTCTGATGAGTGAAAATCCCAGGCCTAACCTAGACCTAACATGCGTTATCCTCAAAATTATTGATCGAAACCTGGTTTGATCGACTGTTTCAGTGTGGTACCACACTACTACGTGACCCAAACCAGAAAAAACCCAGAATCTGTTCAACAAGTATGTGAAAAACACGTAAGTATGAGCCTGATGAGGGCAAATCCTAGACCTAACCCAGACCTAACATGCGTTGTCCTCTAAAATATTTATCAAGACCAGGTTTAATTGATTGTTTCAGTGTGGTCCCACATTACTACGTGATGCAATCCAGAAAAAGCCCAGGATCTAGCCATCAAGTATGAGAAATATGCCAAAGAATGAGCCTGATGAGAGCAAATCCCAGACCTAATCTAGACCTAACATGAATTATTCTCTAAAATATTGATCGATACCAGGTTTAATCGACTGTTTCAGTGTGGTACCACATTACTACGTGATCCAAACCAGTAAAAACCCAGGATCCGTTCAACAAGTATGTGGAGAATGCGAAAGTATGAGTCTGATGAGTGAAAATCCTCGGCCTAACCTAGACCTAACATGCGTTGTCCTCTAAAATATTGATGGAAGCAGGTTTAATTGACTGTTTCAGTGTTGCACTTCATTACTACCTGATCCAAACCAGTAAAAACCCAGGATCCGTTCAACAAGTACGTGAAGAATGCGAAAGTATGAGTGTGATGAGCGAAAATCCCAGGGCTAACCTAGACCTAACAGGCGTTACCCTCTAAAATATTTATCAAGACCAGGTTTAATTGACTGTTTCAGCGTGGTACCACATTACTACGTGACACAACCCAGAAACAGCCCAGGATCTAGCCATGAAGTATGAGAAATTTGCGAAAGTATGAGCCTGATGAGGGCAAATCCTAGACCTAACCCAAACCTAACATGCGTTATCCTCTAAAATATTTATCAAGACCAGGTTTAATTGATTGTTTCAGTGTGGTCCCACATTACTACGTGATGCAATCCAGAAAAAGCCCAGGATCTAGCCATCAAGTATGAGAAATATGCGAAAGAATGAGCCTGATGAGAGCAAATCCCAGACCTAACCTAGACCTAACATGAATTATTCTCTAAAATATTGATCGATACCAGGTTTAATCGACTGTTTCAGTGTGGTACCACACTACTACGTGATCCAAACCAGTAAAAACCCAGGATCCGTTCAACAAGTATGTGGAGAATGCGAAAGTATGAGTCTGATGAGTGAAAATCCTCGGCCTAACCTAGACCTAACATGCGTTGTCCTCTAAAATATTGATGGAAGCAGGTTTAATTGACTGTTTCAGTGTTGCACTTCATTACTACCTGATCCAAACCAGTAAAAACCCAGGATCCGTTCAACAAGTACGTGAAGAATGCGAAAGTATGAGTGTGATGAGCGAAAATCCCAGGGCTAACCTAGACCTAACAAGCGTTACCCTCATAAATATTGATGGAAACCAGATTTAATTGACTGTTGCAGTGTTGTACTTCATTACTACGTGATGCAATCCAGGAAAAGCCCAGGATCTAGCCATCAGGTATGAGAAATATGCGAAAGAATGAGCCTGATGAGAGCAAATCCCAGACCTATCCTAGACCTAACATGCGTTATCCTCTAAAATATTTATCAAGACCAGGTTTAATTGAATGTTTCAGTGTGGTACCACATTACTACGTGATACAATCCAGAAACAGCCCAGGATCCGTTCAACAAGTATGTGAAGAATACGAAAGTATGTGTCTGATGAGTGAAAATCCCAGGACTAACCTAGACCTAACATGCGTTATCCTCATAAATATTGATGGAAACCAGATTTAATTGACTGTTGCAGTGTTGTACTTCATTACTACGTGATGCAATCCAGGAAAAGCCCAGGATCTAGCCATCAAGTATGAGAAATATGCGAAAGAATGAGCCTGGTGAGAGCAAATCCCAGACCTATCCTAGACCTAACATGAATTATTCTCTAAAATATTGATTGAAAACAGGTTTACTTGACTGTTTCACTGTGGTCCCACATTACTACGTGATCCAAACCAGAAAAAACCCAGGATCCGTTCAACAAGTATGTGAAGAATGCGAAAGTATGAGTCTGATGAGGTCAAATCCCAGACCATTCCCAGACTTGACTTGCGTTATCCTCTAAAATATTGATCGAAACCAGGTTTAATCGACTGTTTCAGTGTGGTACCACATTACTACGTGATCCAAACCAGAAAAAACCCAGGATCTAGCCATCAAGTATGAGAAATATGCGAAAGAATGAGCCTGGTGAGAGCAAATCCCAGACCTAACCTAGACCTTACATGCGTTATCCTCTAAAATATTGATCGAAACCAGGTTTAATGGACTGTTTCAGTGTGGTACCACACTACTTCGTGATCCAAACCAGAAAAACCCCAGGATCTGTTAAACAAGTATGTGAAAAACGCTAAACTGTGAGCCTGATGAGGGCAAATCTTAGACCTAACCCAGACCTAAGATGCGTTATCCTCTAAAATATTTATCCAGACCAGGTTTCATTGAATGTTTCAGTGTGGTACCACTTTACTACGTGATCCAATGCAGAAATAGCCCAGGATCTAGGCATGAAGTATGAGAAATATGCGAAAGTAAGAGCCTGATGAGGGCAAATCCTAGACCTATCCCAGACCTAACTTGCGTTGTTCTCTAAGATATTGATGGAAACCAGGTTTAATTGACTGTTTCAGTGTTGTACTTCATTACTACGTGATCCAAACCCGAAAAAACCCGGGATCTTTTCAACATGTATGAGAAATATGCGAAAGAATGAGCCTGATGATAGCAAATCCGAGACCTATCCTAGACCTAACATGAATTATTCTCTAAAATATTGATCGAAAACAGGTTTACTTGACTGTTTCAGTGTGGTCCTACATTACTACGTGATCCAAACCAGAAAAAACCCAGGATCCGTTCAACAAGTATGTGAAGAATGCGATAGTGTGAGTCTGATGGGTGAAAATCCCAGGCCTACCCTAGACCTAACATGCGTTATCCTCTAAAATATTGATCGAAACCTGGTTTAATCGACTGTTTCAGTGTTGAACTTCATTACTACGTGATGCAATCCAGAAAAAGCCCAGGAGCTAGCCATCAAGTATGAGAAATATGCGAAAGAATGAGCCTGATGAGAGCAAATCCCAGGCCTAACCTAGACCTAACATGAATTATTCTCTAAAATATTGATCGAAGCCAGGTTTAATTGACTGTTTCAGTGTGGTCCCACATTACTACGTGATCCAAACCAGAAAAAACCCAGGATCCGTTCAACAAGTATGTGAAGAATGCGAAAGTATGAGTCTGATGAGGGCAAATCCTAGACCTATCCCAGACCTAACTTGCGTTGTCCTCTAAGATATTGATGGAAACCAGGTTTAATTGACTGTTTCAGTGTTGTACTTCATTACTACGTGATCCAAACCCGAAAAAACCCAGGATCTGTTCAACATGTATGAGAAATATGCGGAAGAATGAGCCTGATGAGAGCAAATCCCAGACCTATCCTAGACCTAACATGAATTATTCTCTAAAATACTGACCGAAAACAGGTTTACTTGACTGTTTCAGTGTGGTCCCACATTACTACGTGATCCAAACCAGAAAAAACCCAGGATCCGTTCAACAAGTATGTGAAGAATGCGAAAGTATGAGTCTGATGGGTGAAAATCGCAGGCCGAACCTAGACCTAACATGCGTTGTCCTCTAAGATATTGATGGAAACCAGGTCTAATTGACCGTTTCAGTGTGGTACCACTTTACTACGTGATCCAAACCAGAAAAAACCCAGGATCTAGCCATCAAATATGAGAAATATGCGAAAGAATGAGCCTGATGAGAGCAAATTCCAGATTTAACCTAGACCTTACATGCGTTATCCTCTAAAATATTGATCGAAACCAGGTTTAATTGACTGTTTCAGTGTGGCCCCACATTACTACGTGATCCAAACCAGAAAAAACCCAGGATCTGTTCAACAAGTGTGTGAAAAACGCGAAAGTATGAGCCTGATGAGGGCAAATCCCAGACATATCCCAGACCTAACTTGCGTTGTCCTCTAAGATATTGATGGAAACCAGGTTTAATTGACTGTTTCAGTGTTGTACTTCATTACTACGTGATGCAATCCAGAAAAAGCCCAGGAGCTAGCCATCAAGTATGAGAAATATGCGAAAGAATGAGCCTGATGAGAGCAAATCCCAGGCCTAACCTAGACCTAACATGAATTATTCTCTAAAATATTGATCGAAACCAGGTT
This sequence comes from Colletes latitarsis, assembly GCF_051014445.1. Lineage (NCBI taxonomy): Eukaryota > Metazoa > Arthropoda > Insecta > Hymenoptera > Colletidae > Colletes > Colletes latitarsis. Next base: position 5,703,189 of record NW_027488375.1, on the reverse strand, counting down.
TAATTGACTGTTTCAGTGTGGCCCCACATTACTACGTGATCCAAACCAGAAAAAACCCAGGATCTGTTCAACAAGTGTGTGAAAAACGCGAAAGTATGAGCCTGATGAGGGCAAATCCCAGACATATCCCAGACCTAACTTGCGTTGTCCTCTAAGATATTGATGGAAACCAGGTTTAATTGACTGTTTCAGTGTTGTACTTCATTACTACGTGATGCAATCCAGAAAAAGCCCAGGAGCTAGCCATCAAGTATGTGAAGAATGCGAAAGTATGAGTCTGATGAGGTCAAATCCCAGGCCTAACCTAGACCTAACATGCGTTATCCTCAAAAATATTGATCGAAACCTGGTTTAATCGACTGTTTCAGTGCGGTACCACATTACTATGTGATCCAAACCAGAAAATAACCCAGGATCTGTTCAACGAGTATGTGAAGTGTGCGAAAGTATGAGTCTGATGAGGTCAAATCCCAGACCATTCCCAGACTTAACTTGCGTTATCCTCTAAATTACTGATGGAAACCAGATTTCATTGTCTGTTTCAGTGTGGTGCTACATTACTACGTGATGCAATCCAGAAAAAGCCCAGGATCTAGCCATCAAGTATGAGAAATATGCGAAAGAATGAGCCTGATGAGAGCAAATCCCATACCTAACCTAGACCTAACATGCTTTATCCTCTAAAATATTGATGGAAACCAGGTTTCATTGACTGTTTCAGTGTGGTACCATACTACTTTGTGATCCAAACCAGAAAAAACCTAGGATCTGTTCTACAAGTATGTGAAAAACGCGAAACTGTGAGCCTGATGAGGGCAAATCTTAGACCTAACCCAGACCTAAGATGCGTTACCCTCTAAAATATTTATCCAGACCAGGTGTCATTGAATGTTTCAGTGTGGTACCACATTACTACGTGATCCAATCCAGAAAATAACCCAGGATCTGTTCAAGGAGTATGTGAAGTGTTGCGAAAGTATGAGTCTGATGAGGTCAAATCCCAGACCTATCCCAGACCTAACTTGCGTTATCCTCTAAAATATTGATCGAAACCAGGTTTAATCGACTGTTTCAGTGTGGTCCCACATTACTACGTGATCCAAACCAGAAAGAACCCAGGATCTGTTCAACATGTATGAGAAATATGCGAATGAATGAGCCTGATGAGAGCAAATCCCAGATCTAACATAGACCTAACATGAATTATTCTCTAAAATATTGATCGAAACCAGGGTTAACTGACTGTTTCAGTGTGGTCCCACATTACTACGTGATCCAAACCAGAAATAACCCAGGATCCGTTCAACAAGTATGTGAAGAATACGAAAGTATGAGTCTGATGAGTGAAAATCCCAGGCCTAACCTAGACCTATCATGCGTTATCCTCTAAAATATTGATCCTAACCAGGTTTAATCGACTGTTTCAGCGTGGTACCACACTACTACGTGATCCAAACCAGAAAAAACCCAGGATCTGTTCAACAAGTATGTGAAAAACGCGAAAGTATGAGCCTGATGAGTGCAATCCCCAGACATATCCCAGACCTAACTTGCGTTGTCCTCTAAGATATTGATGGAAACCAGGTTTAATTGACTGTTTCAGTGTTGTACTTCATTACTACGTGATCCAAACTAGAAAAAACCCAGGATCTGTTCAACATGTATCAGAAATATGCGAAAGAATGTGCCTGATGAGAGCAAATCCCAGACCTATCCTAGACCTTACATGAATTATTCTCTAAAATATTGATCGAAACCTGGTTTAATCGACTGTTTCAGTGTGGTACCACATTACTATGTGATCCAAACCAGAAAATAACCCAGGATCTGTTCAACGAGTATGTGAAGTGTGCGCAAGTATGAGTCTGATGAGGTCAAATCCCAGACCATTCCCAGACTTAACTTGCGTTATCCTCTAAAATATTGATCGAAACCAGGTTTAATCGACTGTTTCAGTGTGGTACCACATTACTACGTGATCCAAACCAGAAAAAACCCAGGATCTAGCCATCAAGTATGTGAAGAATGCGAAAGTATGAGTCTGATGAGTGAAAATCCCAGGCCTAACCCAGACCTAACATGCGTTATCCTCAAAAATATTGATCGAAACCTGGTTTAATCGTCTGTTTCAGTAAGGTACCACACTACTATGTGATCCAAACCAGAAAATAACCCAGGATCTGTTCAACGAGTATGTGAAGTGTGCGAAAGTATGAGTCTGATGAGGTCAAATCCCAGACCAATCCCAGACTTAGCTTGCGTTATCCTCTAAAATATTGATCGAAACCAGCTTTAATCGACTGTTTCAGTGTGGTACCACATTACTACGTGATCCAAACCAGAAAAAACCCAGGATCCGTTCAATACGTATGTGAAGACTGCGAAAGTATGAGCCTGATGAGGGCAAATCCAAGACCTATCCCAGACCTAACTTGCGTTGTCCTCTAAGATATTGATGGAAACCAGGTTTAATTGACTGTTTCAGTGTTGTACTACATTACTACGTGATGCAATCCAGAAAAAGCCCAGGATCTAGCCATGAAGTATGAGAAATATGCGAAAGTATGAGCCTGATGAGGGCAAATCCTAGACCTAACCCAGACCTAACATGCGTTAGCCTTTAAAATATTTATCAAGACCAGGTTTAATTGAAAGTTTCAGTGTGGTACCACATTACTACGTGATGCAATCCAGAAAAAGCCCAGGATCTAGCCATCAAGTTTGAGAAATATGCGAAAGAATGTGCCTGATGAGAGCAAATCCCAGACCTAACCTAGACCTTACATGAATTATTCTCCAAAATATTGATCGAAACCAGGTTTAATTGACTGTTTCAGTGTGGTCCCACATTACTACGTGATCCAAACCAGAAATAACCCAGGATCCGTTCAACAAGTATGTGAAGAATGCGAAAGTATGAGTCTGATGAGTGAAAATCCCAGGCCTAACCTAGACCTAACATGCGTTATCCTCTAAAATATTGATCCAAACCAGGTTTAATGGACTGTTTCCGCGTGGTACCACACTGCTACGTGATCCAAACCAGAAAAAACCCAGGATCTGTTCAACAAGTATGTGAAAAACGCGAAAGTATGAGCCTGATGAGGGAAAATCCCAGACATATCCCAGACCTAACTTGCGTTGTCCTCTAAGATATTGATCGAAACCAGGTTTAATCGACTGTTTTAGTCTGGCACCCACTTCTACGTGATCCAATCCAGAAATAACCCAGGGTCCGTTCAACAAGTATGTGAAGAATGCGAAAGTATGAGTCTGATGAGTGAAAATCCCAGACCTAACCTAGACCTAACATGCGTTATCCTCTAAAATATTGATCCAAACCAGGTATAATGGACTGTTTCAGTGTGGTACCACAATACTACGTGATCCAAACCAGAAAAAACCAAGGATCTGTTCAACAAGTTTCTGAAAAACGCGACAGTATGAGCCTGATGAGGGCAAATCCAAGACCTATCCCAGACCTAACTTGCGTTGTCCTCTAAGATATTGATGGAAACCAGGTTTAATTGACTGTTCCAGTGTTGTACTTCATTACTACGTGATGCAATCCACAAAAAGCCCAGGATCTAGCCATGAAGTATGAGAAATATGCGAAAGTATGAGCCTGATGAGGGCAAATCCTAGACTTAACCCAGACCTAACATGCGTTAGCCTCTAGAATATTTATCAAGACCAGGTTTAATTGAATGTTGCAGTGTGGTACCACATTACTACGTGATGCAATCTAGAAAAAGCCCAGGATCTAGCCATCAAGTATGAGAAATATGCGAAAGAATGAGCCGGATGAGAGCAAATCCCAGACCTAACCCAGACCTAACTTGCGTTATCCTCTAAAATATTGATCGAATCCAGGATTAATTGACTGTTTCAGCGTGGTACCACATTACTACGTGATACAATCCAGAAACAGCCCAGGATCAGTTCGACAAGTATGTGAAGAATGCGAAAGTATGAGTCTGATGAGTGTAATTCCCAGGGCTAACCTAGACCTAACATGCGTTGTCCTCTAGAATATTGATAGAAACCAGGTTTCTTTGACTGTTTCAGTGTGGTACTACATTACTACGTGATGCAACCCAGAAAAAGGCCATGATCTAGCCATCAAGTATGAGAAATATGCGAAACAATGAGCCTGATGAGAGCAAATCCCTGACCTAACCTAGACCTAACATGCGTTATCCTCTAAAATATTGAGCGACACCAGGTTTAATTGACTGTTTCAGCGTGGTACAACATTACTACGTGATACAATCCAGAAAAAGCCCAGGATCTAGCCATGAAGTATGAGAAATATGCGAAAGAATGAGCCTGATGAGAGCAAATCCCAGACCTAACCTTGACCTAACATGAATTATTCTCTAAAATATTGATCGAAACCAGGTTTAATTGACCGTTTCAGTGTGGTACCACATTACTACGTGATCCAAACCAGAAAAAACCCAGGATCCGTTCAACAAGTATGTGAAAAGTGCGAAAGTATGAGTCCGATCAGTGAAAATCTCAGGCCTTACCTAGACCTAACATGCGATGTCCTCTAAAATATTGATGGAAACCAGGTTTCATTGTCTGTTTCAGTGTTGTACTTCATTACTACGTGATGCAATCCAGAAATAGCCCAGGATCTAGCCATGAAGTATGAGAAATATGCGAAAGTATGAGCCTGATGAGGGCAAATCCTAGACCTATCCCAGACCTAACTTGCGTTATCCTCCAAAATATTGATCGAAACCAGGTTTAATTGACTGTTTCAGTGTGGTCCCACATTACTACGTGATCCAAACCTGAAAAAACCCAGGATCCGTTCAACAAGAATGTGAAGAATGCGAAAGTATTCGTCTGATGAGGTCAAATCTTAGACCTAACCCAGACCTAAGATGCGTTAACCTCTAAAATATTTATCCAGACCAGGTTTAATTGAATGTTTCAGTGTGGTACCACGTTACTACGTGATCCAAACTAGAAAAAACCCAGGATCCGTTCAACAAGTATGTGAAGAATGCGATAGTATGAGTCTGATGAGTGAAAATCCCAGGCCTAACCTAGACCTAACATGCGTTATCCTCTAAAATATTGATCGAAACCTGGTTTAATCGACTGTTTCAGTGTGGTACCACATTACTACGTGATCCAAACCAGAAAAAACCCAGGATCCGTTCAACAAGTATGTGAAGAATGCGAAAGTATGAGTCTGATGAGTGAAAATCCCAGGCCTAACCTAGACCTAACATGCGTTATCCTCTAAAATATTGATCCAAACCAGGTTTAATGGACTGTTTCAGTGTGGTACTACACTACTACGTGATGCAATCCAGAAAAAGTCCAGGATCTAGCCATCAAGTATGAGAAATATGCGAAAGAATGAGCCTGATGAGAGCAAATCCCAGACCTAACCTAGACCTAACTTGCGTTGTCCTCTAAGATATTGATCGAAACCAGGTTTAATCGACTGTTTTAGTCTGGCACCACATTACTACGTGATCCAAACCAGAAATAACTCAGGATCCGTTCAACAAGTATGTGAAGAATGCGAAAGTATGAGTCTGATGAGTGAAAATCCCAGGCCTAACCTAGACCTAACATGCGTTATCCTCTAAAATATTGATCGAAACCTGGTTTAATCGACTGTTTCAGTGTGGTACCAGATTACTACGTGATCCAAACCAGAAAAAACCCAGGATCCGTTCAACAAGTATGTGAAGAATGCGAAGGTATGAGTCTGCTGAGGTCAAATCCCAGACCATTCCCAGACTTAACTTGCGTTATCCTCTAAAATATTGATCGAAACCAGGTTTAATCGACTGTTTCAGTGTGGTACCACATTACTACGTGATCCAAACCAGAAAAAACCCAGGACCTAGCCATCAAGTATGAGAAATATGCGAAAGAATGAGCCTGATGAGAGCAAATCCCAGAACTAACCTAGACCTTACATGAATTATTCTCTAAAATATTGATCGGAACCAGGTTTAATCGACTGTTTCAATGTGGTACCACATTACTATGTGATCCATTCCAGAAAATAACCCAGGATCTGTTCAACGAGTATGTGAAGTGTGTGAAAGTATGAGTCTGATGAGGTCAAATCCCAGACCATTCCCAGACTTAACTTGCGTTATCCTCCAAAATATTGATCGAAACCAGGTTTAATCGACTGTTTCAGTGTGGTACCACATTACTACGTGATCCAAACCAGAAAAAACCCAGGATCTAGCCATCAAGTATGAGAAATATGCGAAAGAATGAGCCGGATGGGAGCTAATCCCAGACCCAACCAAGACCTTACATGCGTTATCCTCTAAAATATTGAGCGAAACCAGGTTTAATGGACTGTTTCAGTGTGGTACCACACTACTTCGTGATCCAAACCAGAAAAAACCCAGGATCTGTTCAACAAGTATGTGAAAAACGCTAAACTGTGAGCCTGATGACGGCAAATCTTAGACCTAACCCAGACCTAAGATGCGTTATCCTATAAAATATTTATCCAGACCAGGTTTCATTGAATGTTTCAGAGTGGTACCACTTTACTACGTGATCCAATCCAGATATAGCCCAGGATCTAGCCATGAAGTATGAGAAATATGCGAAAGTAAGAGCCTGATGAGGGCAAATCCTAGACCTAACCCAGACCTAACATGCGTTATCCTCTAAAATATTTATCAAGACCAGGTTTAATTGATTGTTTCAGTGTGGTCCCACATTACTACGTGATCCAAACCAGAAAAAACCCAGGATCTGCTCAACATGTATGAGAAATATGCGAAAAAATGAGCCTGATGACAGCAAATCCCAGACCTAACCTAGACCTAACATGAATTATTCTCTAAAATATTGATCGAAACCAGGTTTAATTGACTGTTTCAGTGTGGTCCCACATTACTACATGATCCAAACCAGAAATAACCCAGGATCCGTTCAACAAGTAAGTGAAGAATGCGAAGGTATGAGTCTGATGAGTGAAAATCCCAGGCCTAACCTAGACCTAACATGCGTTATCCTCTAAAATATTGAGCGAAACCAGGTTTAATGGACTGTTTCAGCGTGGTACCACACTACTACGTGATCCAATCCAGAAAAAACCCAGGATCTGTTCAACAAGTATGTGAAAAACCCGAAAGTATGAGCCTGATGTGGGCAAATCCTAGACCTATCCCAGACCTAACTTGCGTTATCCTCTGAAATATTTATCAAGACCAGGTTTAATTGAATGTTTCAGTGTGGTACCACATTACTACGTGATCCAAACTAGAAAAAACCCAGGATCCGTTCAACAAGTATGTGAGGAATGCGAAAGTATGGGTCTGATCAGTGAAAATCTCAGGCCTTACCTAGACCTAACATGCGTTGTCCTCTAAAATATTGATGGAAACCAGGTTTCATTGACTGTTTCAGTGTGGTACTACATTACTATGTGATCCAAACCAGAAAATAACCCAGGATCTGTTCAAGGAGTATGTGAAGTGTGCGAAAGTATGAGTCTGATGAGGTCAAATCCCAGACTTATCCCAGACCTAACTTGCGTTATCCTCAAAAATATTGATCGAAACCAGGTTTAATCGACTGTTTCAGTGTGGTACCACATTACTACGTGATCCAAACCAGAAAAAACCCAGGATCAGTTCGACAAGTATGTGAAAAATACGAAAGTATGAGTCCGATCAGTGAAAATCTCAGGCCTTACCTAGACCTAACTTGCGTTGTCGTCTAAAATATTGATCGAAACCTGGTTTAATCGACTGTTTCAGTGTGGTACCACATTACTACGTGATCCAAACCAGAAAAAACCCAGGATCCGTTCAACAAGTATGTGAAGAATGCGAAAGTATGAGTCTGATGAGTGAAAATCCCAGGCCTAACCTAGACCTAACATGCGTTATCCTCTAAAATATTGATCCAAACCAGGTTTAATGGACTGTTTCAGTGTGGTACTACACTACTACGTGATGCAATCCAGAAAAAGTCCAGGATCTAGCCATCAAGTATGAGAAATATGCGAAAGAATGAGCCTGATGAGAGCAAATCCCAGACCTAACCTAGACCTAACTTGCGTTGTCCCCTAAGATATTGATCGAAACCAGGTTTAATCGACTGTTTTAGTCTGGCTCCACATTACTACGTGATCCAAACCAGAAATAACTCAGGATCCGTTCAACAAGTATCTGAAGAATGCGAAAGTATGAGTCTGATGAGTGAAAATCCCAGGCCTAACCTAGACCTAACATGCGTTATCCTCTAAAATATTGATCGAAACCTGGTTTAATCGACTGTTTCAGTGTGGTACCACATTACTACGTGATCCAAACCAGAAAAAACCCAGGATCTGTTCAACAAGTATGTGAAAAACGCTAAACTGTGAGCCGGATGACGGCAAATCTTAGACCTAACCCAGACCTAAGATGCGTTATCCTATAAAATATTTATCCAGACCAGGTTTCATTGAATGTTTCAGAGTGGTACCACTTTACTACGTGATCCAATCCAGATATAGCCCAGGATCTAGCCATGAAGTATGAGAAATATGCGAAAGTAAGAGCCTGATGAGGGCAAATCCTAGACCTAACCCAGACCTAACATGCGTTATCCTCTAAAATATTTATCAAGACCAGGTTTAATTGATTGTTTCAGTGTGGTCCCACATTACTACGTGATCCAAACCAGAAAAAACCCAGGATCTGCTCAACATGTATGAGAAATATGCGAAAGAATGAGCCTGATGACAGCAAATCCCAGACCTAACCTAGACCTAACATGAATTATTCTCTAAAATATTGATCGAAACCAGGTTTAATTGACTGTTTCAGTGTGGTCCCACATTACTACATGATCCAAACCAGAAATAACCCAGGATCCGTTCAACAAGTAAGTGAAGAATGCGAAGGTATGAGTCTGATCAGTGAAAATCTCAGGCCTTACCTAGACCTAACTTGCGTTGTCCTCTAAAATATTGATGGAAACCAGGTTTCATTGACTGTTTCAGTGTGGTACTACATTAGTATGTGATCCAAACCAGAAAATAACCCAGGATCTGTTCAAGGAGTATGTGAAGTGTGCGAAAGTATGAGTCTGATGAGGTCAAATCCCAGACTTATCCCAGACCTAACTTGCGTTATCCTCAAAAATATTGATCGAAACCAGGTTTAATCGACTGTTTCAGTGTGGTACCACATTACTACGTGATCCAAACCAGAAAAAACCCAGGATCAGTTCGACAAGTATGTGAAAAATACGAAAGTATGAGTCCGATCAGTGAAAATCTCAGGCCTTACCTAGACCTAACTTGCGTTGTCGTCTAAAATATTGATTGAAACCAGGCTTCATTGACTGTTTCAGTGTGGTACCACATTACTACGTGATCCAAACCAGAAAAAACCCAGGATCCGTTCAACAAGTATGTGAAGAATGCGAAAGTATGAGTCTGATGAGTGAAAATCCCAGGCCTAACCTAGACCTAACATGCGCTGTACTCTAAAATATTGATGGAAACCAGGTTTTATTGACTGTTTCAGTGTGGTACCACAATACTACGTGATCCAAACCAGAAAAAACCCAGGATCAGTTCGACAAGTATGTGAAGAATGCGAAAGTATGAGTCTGATGAGTGTAATTCCCAGGGCTAACCTAGACCTAACATGCGTTGTCCTCTAAAATATTGATAGAAACCAGGTTTCTTTGACTGTTTCAGTGTGGTACTACATTACTACGTGATGCAATCCAGAAAAAGGCCATGATCTAGCCATCAAGTATGAGAAATATGCGAAACAATGAGCCTGATGAGAGCAAATCCCTGACCTAACCTAGACCTAACATGCGTTATCCTCTAAAATATTGAGCGACACCAGGTTTAATTGACTGTTTCAGCGTGGTACCACATTACTACGTGATACAATCCAGAAACAGCCCAGGATCTAGCCATGAAGTATGAGAAATATGCGAAAGAATGAGCCTGATGAGAGCAAATCCCAGACCTAACCTTGACCTAACATGAATTATTCTCTAAAATATTGATCGAAACCAGGTTTAATTGACCGTTTCAGTGTGGTACCACATTACTACGTGATCCAAACCAGAAAAAACCCAGGATCCGTTCAACAAGTATGTGAAAAGTGCGAAAGTATGAGTCCGATCAGTGAAAATCTCAGGCCTTACCTAGACCTAACATGCGATGTCCTCTAAAATATTGATGGAAACCAGGTTTCATTGTCTGTTTCAGTGTGGTACTACACTACTACGTGATGCAATCCAGAAAAAGCCCAGGATCTAGCCATCAAGTATGAGAAATATGCGAAAGAATGAGCCTGATGAGAGCAAATCCCAGACCTAACCCAGACCTAACTTGCGTTATCCTCTAAAATATTGATCGAATCCAGGTTTAATTGACTGTTTCAGCGTGGTACCACATTACTACGTGATACAATCCAGAAACAGCCCAGCATCTAGCCATGAAGTATGAGAAATATGCGAAAGAATGAGCCTGATGAGAGCAAATACCAGACCTAACCTTGACGTAACATGAATTATTCGCTAAAATATTGATCGAAACCAGGTTTAATTGACTGTTTCAGTGTGGTCCCACATTACTACGTGATCCAAACCAGAAAAAACCCAGGATCCGTTCAACAAGAATGTGAAGAATGCGAAAGTATGAGTCTGATGAGGTCAAAACCCAGACATATCCCAGACCTAACTTGCGTTGTCCTCTAAGATATTGATGGAAACCAGGTTTAATTGACTGTTTCAGTGTGGTCCCACATTACTACGTGATCCAAACCAGAAATAACCCAGGATCCGTTCAACAAGTATGTGAAGAATGCGAAAGTATGAGTCTGATGAGTGAAAATCCCAGGCCTAACCTAGACCTAACATGCGTAATCCTCTAAAATATTGATCCAAAACAGGTTTAATGGACTGTTTCAGTGTGGTACTACACTACTACGTGATGCAATCCAGAAAAAGTCCAGGATCTAGCCATCAAGTATGAGAAATATGCGGAAGAATGAGCCTGATGAGAGCAAATCCCAGACCTAACCTAGACCTAACATGCGTTATCCTCTAAAATATTGAGCGAAACCAGGTTTAATGGACTGTTTCAGTGTGGTAGCACACTACTTCGTGATCCAAACCAGAAGAAACCCAGGATCTAGCCATCAAGTATGAGTAATATGCGAAAGAATGAGCCTGATGAGAGTAAATCCCAGACCTAACCTAGACCTAACATGCGTTATCCTCTAAAATATTGATCGAAACCAGGTTTAATTGACTGTTTCAGTGTGGTCCCACATTACTACGTGATCCAAACCAGAAAAAACCCAGGATCCGTTCAACAAGAATGTGAAGAATGCGAAAGTATGAGTCTGATGAGGTCAAAACCCAGACATATCCCAGACCTAACTTGCGTTGTCCTCTAAGATATTGATGGAAACCAGGTTTAATTGACTGTTTCAGTGTGGTCCCACATTACTACGTGATACAATCCAGAAACAGCCCAGGATCTAGCCATGAAGTATGAGAAATATGCGAAAGTATGAGCCTGATGAGGGCAAATCCTAGACCTAACCCAGACCTAACATGCGTTATCCTCTAAAATATTTATCAAGATCAGGTTTAATTGACCGTTTCGGTGTGGTACCACATTACTACGTGATCCAAACCAGAAAAAACCCAGGATCTAGCCATCAAGTATGAGTAATATGCGAAAGTATGAGCCTGATGAGAGTAAATCCCAGACCTAACCTAGACCTAACATGCGTTATCCTCTAAAATATTGATCGAAACCAGGTTTAATTGACTGTTTCAGTGTGGTCCCACATTACTACGTGATCCAAACCAGAAAAAACCCAGGATCCGTTCAACAAGTATGTGAAGAATGCGAAAGTATCAGTCTGATGAGGTCAAATCCCAGACCTGTCCCAGACCTAACTTGCGTTATCCTCTAATATATTGATCGAAACCAGGTTCAATTGACCGTTTCGGTGTGGTACCACATTACTACGTGATCCAAACCAGAAAAAACCCAGGATCCGTTCAACAAGTATGTGAAGAATGCGAAAGTATGAGTCTGATGAGTGAAAATCCCAGGCCTAACCTAGACCTAACATGCGTTAGCCTCAAAAATATTGATCGAAACCTGGTTTAATCGACTGTTTCAGTGTGGTACCACATTACTATGTGATCCAAACCAGAAAATAACCCAGGATCTGTTCAACGAGTATGTGAAGAATGCGAAAGTATGAGTCTGATGAGTGAAAATCCCGGACCTAACCTAGACCTAACATGCGTTATCCTCTAAAATATTGATCCAAACCAGGTTTAATGGACTGTTTCAGTGTGGTACTACACTACTACGTGACGCAATCCAGAAAAAGCCCAGGATCTAGCCATCAAGTATGAGAAATATGCGAAAGAATGAGCATGATGAGAGCAAATCCCAGACCTAACCTAGACCTAACATGCGTTATCCTCTAAAATATTGAGCGAAACCAGGTTTAATGGACTGTTTCAGTGTGGTACCACACTAGTTCGTGATCCAAACCAGAAAAAACCCAGGATCTGTTCAACAAGTATGTGAAAAACGCGAAACTGTGAGCCTGATGAGGGCAAATCTTAGACCTAACCCAGACCTAAGATGCGTTACCCTCTAAAATATTTATCCAGACCAGGTTTCATTGAATGTTTCAGTGTGGTACCACTTTACTACGTGATCCAACCCAGAAATAGCCCAGGATCTAGCCATGAAGTATGAGAAATATGCGAAAGTAAGAGCCTGATGAGGGCAAATCCTAGACCTATCCCAGACCTAACTTGCGTTATCCTCTAAAATATCGATCGAATCCAGGTTTAATTGACTGTTTCAGCGTGGTACCACATTACTACGTGATACAATCCAGAAACAGCCCAGCATCTAGCCATGAAGTATGAGAAATATGCGAAAGAATGAGCCTGATGAGAGCAAATACCAGACCTAACCTTGACCTAACATGAATTATTCTCTAAAATATTGATCGAAACCAGGTTTAATTGACTGTTTCAGTGTGGTCCCACATTACTACGTGATCCAAACCAGAAAAAACCCAGGATCCGTTCAACAAGAATGTGAAGAATGCGAAAGTATGAGTCTGATGAGGCCAAACCCAGACATATCCCAGACCTAACTTGCGTTGTCCTCTAAGATATTGATGGAAACCAGGTTTAACTGACTGTTTCAGTGTTGTACTTCATTACTACGTGATGCAATCCAGAAAAAGCCCAGGATCTAGCCATGAAGTATGAGAAATATGCGAAAGTATGAGCCTGATGAAGGCAAATCCTAGGCCTATCCCAGACCTAACTTGCGTTATCCTCCAAAATATTGATCGAAACCAGGTTTAATTGACTGTTTCAGCGTGGTCCCACATTACTACGTGATCCAAACCAGAAATAACCCAGGATCCGTTCAACAAGTATGTGAAGAATGCGAAAGTATGAGTCTGATGAGTGAAAATCCCAGGCCTAACCTAGACCTAACATGCGTTATCCTCTAAAATATTGATCCAAACCAGGTTTAATGGACTGTTTCCGCGTGGTACCACACTGCTACGTGATCCAAACCAGAAAAAACCCAGGATCTGTTCAACAAGTATGTGAAAAACGCGAAAGTATGAGCCTGATGAGGGAAAATCCCAGACATATCCCAGACCTAACTTGCGTTGTCCTCTAAGATATTGATCGAAACCAGGTTTAATCGACTGTTTTAGTCTGGCACCACACTACTACGTGATCCAATCCAGAAATAACCCAGGGTCCGTTCAACAAGTATGTGAAGAATGCGAAAGTAAGAGTCTGATGAGTGAAAATCCCAGACCTAAACTAGACCTAACATGCGTTATCCTCTAAAATATTGATCCAAACCAGGTATAATGGACTGTTTCAGTGTGGTACCACAATACTACGTGATCCAAACCAGAAAAATCCAAGGATCTGTTCAACAAGTTTCTGAAAAACGCGACAGTATGAGCCTGATGAGGGCAAATCCAAGACCTATCCCTGACCTAACTTGCGTTGTCCACTAAGATATTGATGGAAACCAGGTTTAATTGACTGTTTCAGTGTTGTACTTCATTACTACGTGATGCAATCCACAAAAAGCCCAGGATCTAGCCATGAAGTATGAGAAATATGCGAAAGTATGAGCCTGATGAGGGCAAATCCTAGACTTAACCCAGACCTAACATGCGTTAGCCTCTAGAATATTTATCAAGACCAGGTTTAATTGAATGTTTCAGTGTGGTACCACATTACTACGTGATGCAATCTAGAAAAAGCCCAGGATCTAGCCATCAAGTTTGAGAAATATGCGAAAGAATGAGCCTGATGAGGGCAAATCCTAGGCCTAACCCAGACCTAACATGCGTTATCCTCTAAAATATTGATCGCAACCAGGTTTAATGGACTGTTTCAGTGTGGTACCACACTACTACGTGATCCAAACCAGAAGAAACCCAGGATCCGTTCAACAAGTATGTTAAAACTGCGACAGTATGACCCTGATGAGGGCAAATCCCAGGCCTAACCTAGACCTAACATGCGTTGTCCTCTAAAATATTGATGGAAACCAGGTTTCATTGACTGTTTCAGTGTGGTACCACACTACTTCGTGATCCAAACCAGAAAAAACCTAGGATCTGAACAACAAGGATGTGAAAAACGCGAAACTGTGAGCCTGATGAGGGCAAATCTTAGACCTAACCCAGACATAAGATGCGTTACCCTCTAAAATATTTATCCAGACCAGGTTTCATTGAATGTTTCAGTGTGGTACCACTTTACTACGTGATCCAATCCAGAAAATAACCCAGGATCTGTTCAAGGAGTATGTGAAGTGTTGCGAAAGTATGAGTCTGATGAGGTCAAATCCCAGACCTATCCCAGACCTAACTTGCGTTATCCTCTAAAATATTGATCGAAACCAGGTTTAATCGACTGTTTCAGTGTGGTACCACACTACTTCGTGATCCAAACCAGAAAAAACCCAGGATCTGATCAACAAGTATGTGAAAAACGCTAAACTGTGTGCCTGATGAGGGCAAATCTTAGACCTAACCCAGACCTAAGATGCGTTAACCTCTAAAATATTTATCCAGACCAGGTTTAATTGAATGTTTCAGTGTGGTACCACGTTACTACGTGATCCAAACTAGAAAAAACCCAGGATCCGTTCAACAAGTATGTGAAGAATGCGATAGTATGAGTCTGATGAGTGAAAATCCCAGGCCTAACCTAGACCTAACATGCGTTATCCTCTAAAATATTGATCGAAACCTGGTTTAATCGACTGTTTCAGTGTGGTAGCACATTACTACGTGATCCAAACCAGAAAAAACCCAGGATCTGTTCAACAAGTATGTGAAAAACCCGAAAGTATGAGCCTGATGAGGGCAAATCCTAGACCTATCCCAGACCTAACTTGCGTTATCCTCTGAAATATTTATCAAGACCAGGTTTAATTGAATGTTTCACTGTGGTACCACATTACTACGTGATCCAAACTAGAAAAAACCCAGGATCCGTTCAACAAGTATGTGAGGAATGCGAAAGTATGAGTCTGATCAGTGAATATCTCAGGCCTTACCTAGACCTAACTTGCGTTGTCCTCTAAAATATTGATGGAAACCAGGTTTCATTGACTGTTTCAGTGTGGTACTACATTACTATGTGATCCAAACCAGAAAATAACCCAGGATCTGTTCAAGGAGTATGTGAAGTGTGCGAAAGTATGAGTCTGATGAGGTCAAATCCCAGACTTATCCCAGACCTAACTTGCGTTATCCTCAAAAATATTGATCGAAACCAGGTTTAATCGACTGTTTCAGTGTGGTACCACATTACTACGTGATCCAAACCAGAAATAACCCAGGGTCCGTTCAACAAGTATGTGAAGAATGCGAAAGTAAGAGTCTGATGAGTGAAAATCCCAGACCTAAACTAGACCTAACATGCGTTATCCTCTAAAATATTGATCCAAACCAGGTATAATGGACTGTTTCAGTGTGGTACCACAATACTACGTGATCCAAACCAGAAAAAACCAAGGATCTGTTCAACAAGTTTCTGAAAAACGCGACAGTATGAGCCTGATGAGGGCAAATCCAAGACCTATCCCTGACCTAACTTGCGTTGTCCTCTAAGATATTGATCGAAACCAGGTTTAATCGACTGTTTCAATGTGGTACCACACTACTTCGTGATCCAAACCAGAAAAAACCCAGGATCTGATCAACAAGTATGTGAAAAACGCTAAACTGTGTGCCTGATGAGGGCAAATCTTAGACCTAACCCAGACCTAAGATGCGTTAACCTCTAAAATATTTATCCAGACCAGGTTTAATTGAATGTTTCAGTGTGGTACCACGTTACTACGTGATCCAATCCAGAAAATAACCCAGGATCTGTTCAAGGAGTATGTGAAGTGTTGCGAAAGTATGAGTCTGATGAGGTCAAATCCCAGACCTATCCCAGACCTAACTTGCGTTATCCTCTAAAATATTGATCGCAACCAGGTTTAATGGACTGTTTCAGTGTGGTACCACACTACTACGTGATCCAAACCAGAAGAAACCCAGGATCCGTTCAACAAGTATGTTAAAACTGCGACAGTATGACCCTGATGAGGGCAAATCCCAGGCCTAACCTAGACCTAACATGCGTTGTCCTCTAAAATATTGATGGAAACCAGGTTTCATTGACTGTTTCAGTGTGGTACCACACTACTTCGTGATCCAAACCAGAAAAAACCTAGGATCTGAACAACAAGTATGTGAAAAACGCGAAAGTATGAGCCTGATGAGGGCAAATCCTAGACCTATCCCAGACCTAACTTGCGTTATCCTCTGAAATATTTATCAAGACCAGGTTTAATTGAATGTTTCACTGTGGTACCACATTACTACGTGATCCAAACTAGAAAAAACCCAGGATCCGTTCAACAAGTATGTGAGGAATGCGAAAGTATGAGTCTGATCAGTGAATATCTCAGGCCTTACCTAGACCTAACTTGCGTTGTCCTCTAAAATATTGATGGAAACCAGGTTTCATTGACTGTTTCAGTGTGGTACTACATTACTATGTGATCCAAACCAGAAAATAACCCAGGATCTGTTCAAGGAGTATGTGAAGTGTGCGAAAGTATGAGTCTGATGAGGTCAAATCCCAGACTTATCCCAGACCTAACTTGCGTTATCCTCAAAAATATTGATCGAAACCAGGTTTAATCGACTGTTTCAG
Organism: Colletes latitarsis; assembly: GCF_051014445.1. Lineage (NCBI taxonomy): Eukaryota > Metazoa > Arthropoda > Insecta > Hymenoptera > Colletidae > Colletes > Colletes latitarsis. Next base: position 5,685,912 of record NW_027488375.1, on the reverse strand, counting down.
TGTGGTACCACATTACTACGTGATCCAAACCAGAAAAAACCCAGGATCCGTTCAACAAGTATGTGAAGAATGCGAAAGTATGAGTCTCATGAGTGAGAATCCCAGGGCTAACATAGACCTAACATGCGTTATCCTCTAAAATATTGATCGAAACCAGGTTTAATCGACTGTTTCAGTGTGGTATCACACTACTACGTGACCCAAACCAGAAATAGCCCAGGATCAGTTCGACAAGTATGTGAAAAATACGAAAGTATGAGTCCGATCAGTGAAAATCTCAGGCCTTACCTAGACCTAACTTGCGTTGTCGTCTAAAATATTGATTGAAACCAGGTTTCATTAACTGTTTCAGTGTGGTACCACATTACTTCGTGATCCAAACCAGAAAAAACCCAGGATCCGTTCAACAAGTATGTGAAGAATGCGAAAGTATGAGTCTGATGAGTGAAAATCCCAGGCCTAACCTAGACATAACATGCGCTGTACTCTAAAATATTGATGGAAACCAGGTTTCATTGACTGTTTCAGTGTGGTACCACAATACTACGTGATCCAAACCAGAAAAAACCCAGGATCAGTTCGACAAGTATGTGAAGAATGCGAAAGTATGAGTCTGATGAGTGTAATTCCCAGGCCTAACCTAGACCTAACATGCGCTGTACTCTAAAATATTGATAGAAACCAGGTTTCTTTGACTGTTTCAGTGTGGTACTACATTACTACGTGATGCAATCCAGAAAAAGGCCATGATCTAGCCATCAAGTATGAGAAATATGCGAAACAATGAGCCTGATGAGAGCAAATCCCTGACCTAACCTAGACCTAACATGCGTTATCCTCTAAAATATTGAGCGACACCAGGTTTAATTGACTGTTTCAGCGTGGTACCACATTACTACGTGATACAATCCAGAAACAGCCCAGGATCTAGCCATGAAGTATGAGAAATATGCGAAAGAATGAGCCTGATGAGAGCAAATCCCAGACCTAACCTTGACCTAACATGAATTATTCTCTAAAATATTGATCGAAACCAGGTTTAATTGACCGTTTCAGTGTGGTACCACATTACTACGTGATCCAAACCAGAAAAAACCCAGGATCCGTTCAACAAGTATGTGAAAAGTGCGAAAGTATGAGTCCGATCAGTGAAAATCTCAGGCCTTACCTAGACCTAACATGCGATGTCCTCTAAAATATTGATGGAAACCAGGTTTCATTGTCTGTTTCAGTGTGGTACTACACTACTACGTGATGCAATCCAGAAAAAGCCCAGGATCTAGCCATCAAGTATGAGAAATATGCGAAAGAATGAGCCTGATGGGAGCAAATCCCAGACCTAACCCAGACCTAACTTGCGTTATCCTCTAAAATATTGATCGAATCCAGGTTTAATTGACTGTTTCAGCGTGGTACCACATTACTACGTGATACAATCCAGAAACAGCCCAGCATCTAGCCATGAAGTATGAGAAATATGCGAAAGAATGAGCCTGATGAGAGCAAATACCAGACCTAACCTTGACCTAACATGAATTATTCGCTAGAATATTGATCGAAACCAGGTTTAATTGACTGTTTCAGTGTGGTCCCACATTACTACGTGATCCAAACCAGAAAAAACCCAGGATCCGTTCAACAAGAATGTGAAGAATGCGAAAGTATGAGTCTGATGAGGTCAAAACCCAGACATATCCCAGACCTAACTTGCGTTGTCCTCTAAGATATTGATGGAAACCAGGTTTAATTGACTGTTTCAGTGTTGTACTTCATTACTACGTGATGCAATCCAGAAAAAGCCCAGGATCTAGCCATGAAGTATGAGAAATATGCGAAAGTATGAGCCTGATGAAGGCAAATCCTAGGCCTATCCCAGACCTAACTTGCGTTATCCTCCAAAATATTGATCGAAACCAGGTTTAATTGACTGTTTCAGTGTGGTCCCACATTACTACGTGATCCAAACCAGAAATAACCCAGGATCCGTTCAACAAGTATGTAAAGACTGCGAAAGTATGAGTCTGATGAGTGAAAATCCCAGGCCTAACCTAGACCTAACATGCGTTATCCTCTAAAATATTGATCCAAACCAGGTTTAATGGACTGTTTCAGTGTGGTACCACATTACTACGTGATCCAAACCAGAAAAAACCCAGGATCAGTTCGACAAGTATGTGAAAAATACGAAAGTATGAGTCCGATCAGTGAAAATCTCAGGCCTTACCTAGACCTAACTTGCGTTGTCGTCTAAAATATTGATTGAAACCAGGTTTCATTAACTGTTTCAGTGTGGTACCACATTACTACGTGATCCAAACCAGAAAAAACCCAGGATCCGTTCAACAAGTATGTGAAGAATGCGAAAGTATGAGTCTGATGAGTGAGAATCCCAGGGCTAACATAGACCTAACATGCGTTATCCTCTAAAATATTGATCGAAACCAGGTTTAATCGACTGTTTCAGTGTGGTACCACATTACTACGTGATCCAAACCAGAAAAAACCCAGGATCAGTTCGACAAGTATGTGAAAAATACGAAAGTATGAGTCCGATCAGTGAAAATCTCAGGCGTTACCTAGACCTAACTTGCGTTGTCGTCTAAAATATTGATTGAAACCAGGTTTCATTAACTGTTTCAGTGTGGTACCACATTACTTCGTGATCCAAACCAGAAAAAACCCAGGATCCGTTCAACAAGTATGTGAAGAATGCGAAAGTATGAGTCTGATGAGTGAAAATCCCAGGCCTAACCTAGACATAACATGCGCTGTACTCTAAAATATTGATGGAAACCAGGTTTCATTGACTGTTTCAGTGTGGTACCACAATACTACGTGATCCAAACCAGAAAAAACCCAGGATCAGTTCGACAAGTATGTGAAGAATGCGAAAGTATGAGTCTGATGAGTGTAATTCCCAGGCCTAACCTAGACCTAACATGCGCTGTACTCTAAAATATTGATAGAAACCAGGTTTCTTTGACTGTTTCAGTGTGGTACTACATTACTACGTGATGCAATCCAGAAAAAGGCCATGATCTAGCCATCAAGTATGAGAAATATGCGAAACAATGAGCCTGATGAGAGCAAATCCCTGACCTAACCTAGACCTAACATGCGTTATCCTCTAAAATATTGAGCGACACCAGGTTTAATTGACTGTTTCAGCGTGGTACCACATTACTACGTGATACAATCCAGAAACAGCCCAGGATCTAGCCATGAAGTATGAGAAATATGCGAAAGAATGAGCCTGATGAGAGCAAATCCCAGACCTAACCTTGACCTAACATGAATTATTCTCTAAAATATTGATCGAAACCAGGTTTAATTGACCGTTTCAGTGTGGTACCACATTACTACGTGATCCAAACCAGAAAAAACCCAGGATCCGTTCAACAAGTATGTGAAAAGTGCGAAAGTATGAGTCCGATCAGTGAAAATCTCAGGCCTTACCTAGACCTAACATGCGATGTCCTCTAAAATATTGATGGAAACCAGGTTTCATTGTCTGTTTCAGTGTGGTACTACACTACTACGTGATGCAATCCAGAAAAAGCCCAGGATCTAGCCATCAAGTATGAGAAATATGCGAAAGAATGAGCCTGATGGGAGCAAATCCCAGACCTAACCCAGACCTAACTTGCGTTATCCTCTAAAATATTGATCGAATCCAGGTTTAATTGACTGTTTCAGCGTGGTACCACATTACTACGTGATACAATCCAGAAACAGCCCAGCATCTAGCCATGAAGTATGAGAAATATGCGAAAGAATGAGCCTGATGAGAGCAAATACCAGACCTAACCTTGACCTAACATGAATTATTCGCTAGAATATTGATCGAAACCAGGTTTAATTGACTGTTTCAGTGTGGTCCCACATTACTACGTGATCCAAACCAGAAAAAACCCAGGATCCGTTCAACAAGAATGTGAAGAATGCGAAAGTATGAGTCTGATGAGGTCAAAACCCAGACATATCCCAGACCTAACTTGCGTTGTCCTCTAAGATATTGATGGAAACCAGGTTTAATTGACTGTTTCAGTGTTGTACTTCATTACTACGTGATGCAATCCAGAAAAAGCCCAGGATCTAGCCATGAAGTATGAGAAATATGCGAAAGTATGAGCCTGATGAAGGCAAATCCTAGGCCTATCCCAGACCTAACTTGCGTTATCCTCCAAAATATTGATCGAAACCAGGTTTAATTGACTGTTTCAGTGTGGTCCCACATTACTACGTGATCCAAACCAGAAATAACCCAGGATCCGTTCAACAAGTATGTAAAGACTGCGAAAGTATGAGTCTGATGAGTGAAAATCCCAGGCCTAACCTAGACCTAACATGCGTTATCCTCTAAAATATTGATCCAAACCAGGTTTAATGGACTGTTTCAGTGTGGTACTACACTACTACGTGATGCAATCCAGAAAAAGCCCAGGATCTAGCCATCAAGTATGAGAAATATGCGAATGAATGAGCCTGATGAAAGCAAATCCCAGACCTAACCTAGACCTAACATGCGTTATCCTCTAAAATATTGAGCGAAACCAGGTTTAATGGACTGTTTCAGTGTGGTAGCACACTACTTCGTGATCCAAACCAGAAAAAACCCAGGATCTGTTCAAGATGTATGTGAAAAACCCTAAACTGTGAGCCTGATGAGGGCGAATCGTAGACCTAACCCAGACCTAAGATGCGTTATCCTCTAAAATATTTATCCAGATCAGGTTTCATTAAATGTTTCAGTGTGGTATCACTTTACTACGTGATCCAATCCAGAAATAGCCCAGGATCTAGCCATGAAGTATGAGAAATATGAGAAAGCAAGAGCCTGATGAGGGCAAATCCTAGACCTATCCCAGACCTAACTTGCGTTATCCTCCAAAATATTGATCGAAACCAAGTTTAATTGACTGTTTCAGCGTGGTACCACATTACTACGTGATACAATCCAGAAACAGCCCAGGATCTAGCTATGAAGTATGAGAAATATGCGAAAGTATGAGCCTGATGAGGGCAAATCCCAGACCTAACCTAGACCTAACATGCGTTATCCTCTAAAATATTGAGCGAAACCAGGTTTAATGGACTGTTTCAGTGTGGTACCACACTACTTCGTGATCCAAACCACAAAAAACCCAGGATCTGTTCAACAAGTATGTGAAAATCGCGAAACTGTGAGCCTGATGAGGGCAAATCTTAGACCTAACCCAGACCTAAGATGCGTTACCCTCTAAAATATTAATCCAGACCAGGTTTCATTGAATGTTTCAGTGTGGTACCACTTTACTACGTGATCCAATCCAGAAATAGCCCAGGATCTAGCCATGAAGTATGAGAAATATGCGAAAGTAAGAGCCTGATGAGGGCAAATCCTAGACCTATCCCAGACCTAACTTGCGTTATCCTCTAAAATATCGATCGAATCCAGGTTTAATTGACTGTTTCAGCGTGGTACCACATTACTACGTGATACAATCCGGAAACAGCCCAGCATCTAGCCATGAAGTATGAGAAATATGCGAAAGAATGAGCCTGATGAGAGCAAATACCAGACCTAACCTTGACCTAACATGAATTATTCTCTAAAATATTGATCGAAACCAGGTTTAATTGACTGTTTCAGTGTGGTCCCACATTACTACGAGATCCAAACCAGAAATAACCCAGGGTCCGCTCAACAAGTATGTGAAGAATGCGAAAGTATGAGTCTGATGAGTGAAAATCCCAGGCCTAACCTAGACCTAACATGCGTTATCCTCTAAAATATTGATCCAAACCAGGTTTAATGGACTGTTTCAGTGTGGTACTACACTACTACGTGATGCAATCCAGAAAAAGCCCAGGATCTAGCCATCAAGTATGAGAAATATGCGAATGAATGAGCCTGATGAGAGCAAATCCCAGACCTAACCTAGACCTAACATGCGTTATCCTCTAAAATATTGAGCGAAACCAGGTTTAATGGACTGTTTCAGTGTGGTACCACACTACTTCGTGATCCAAACCAGAAAAAACCCAGGATCTGTTCAAGAAGTATGTGAAAAACCCTAAACTGTGAGCCTGATGAGGGCGAATCGTAGACCTAACCCAGACCTAACATGCGTTATCCTCTAAAATATTTATCCAGATCAGGTTTCATTAAATGTTTCAGTGTGGTATCACTTTACTACGTGATCCAATCCAGAAATAGCCCAGGATCTAGCCATGAAGTATGAGAAATATGAGAAAGCAAGAGCCTGATGAGGGCAAATCCTAGACCTATCCCAGACCTAACTTGCGTTATCCTCCAAAATATTGATCGAAACCAAGTTTAATTGACTGTTTCAGCGTGGTACCACATTACTACGTGATACAATCCAGAAGCAGCCCAGGATCTAGCCATGAAGTATGAGAAATATGCGAAAGTATGAGCCTGATGAGGGCAAATCCTAGACCTAACCCAGACCTAACATGCGTTATCCTCTAAAATATTTATCAAGATCAGGTTTAATTGACCGTTTCGGTGTGGTACCACATTACTACGTGATCCAAACCAGAAAAAACCCAGTATCTAGCCATCAAGTATGAGTAATATGCGAAAGAATGAGCCTGATGAGAGTAAATCCCAGACCTAACCTAGACCTAACATGCGTTATCTTCTAAAATATTGATCGAAACCAGGTTTAATTGACTGTTTCAGTGTGGTCCCACATTACTACGTGATCCAAACCAGAAAAAACCCAGGATCCGTTCAACAAGTATGTGAAGAATGCGAAAGTATGAGTCTGATGAGTGAAAATCCCAGGCCTAACCTAGACCTAACATGCGTTAGCCTCAAAAATATTGATCGAAACCTGGTTTTATCGACTGCTTCAGTGTGGTACCACATTACTATGTGATCCAAACCAGAAAATAACCCAGGATCTGTTCAACGAGTATGTGAAGGGTGCGAAAGTATGAGTCTGATGAGGTCAAATCCCAGACCTATCCCAGACCTAACTTGCGTTATCCTCTAAAATATTGATCGAAACCAGGTTTAATCGACTGTTTCAGTGTGGTACCACATTACTACGTGATCCAAACCAGAAAAAACCCAGGATCCGTTCAACAAGTATGTGAAGAATGCGAAAGTATGAGTCTGATGAGTGAAAATCCCAGGCCTAACCTAGACCTAACATGCGTTATCCTCTAAAATATTGATCCAAACCAGGTTTAATGGACTGTTTCAGTGTGGTACTACACTACTACGTGATGCAATCCAGAAAAAGCCCAGGATCTAGCCATCAAGTATGAGAAATATGCGAAAGAATGAGCCTGATGAGAGCAAATCCCAGACCTAACCTAGACCTAACATGCGTTATCCTCTAAAATATTGAGCGAAACCAGGTTTAATGGACTGTTTCAGCGTGGTACCACACTACTACGTGATCCAAACCAGAAAAAACCCAGGATCTGTTCAACAAGTATGTGAAAAACGCGAAAGTATGAGCCTGATGAGGGCAAATCCCAGACATATCCCAGACCTAACTTGCGTTGTCCTCTAAGATATTGATCGAAACCAGGTTTAATCGACTGTTTTAGTCTGGCACCACATTACTACGTGATCCAAACCAGAAAAAACCCAGGATCCGTTCAACAAGTATGTAAAGACTGCGAAAGTATGAGTCTGATGAGGTCAAATCCCAGACCTATCCCAGACCTAACTTGCCTTATCCTCTAAAATATTGATCGAAACCAGGTTTAATCGACTGTTTCAGTGTGGTACCACATTACTACGTGATCCAAACCAGAAAAAACCCAGGATCCGTTCAACAAGTATGTGAAGAATGCGAAAGTATGAGTCTGATGAGTGAAAATCCCAGGCCTTACCTAGACCTAACTTGCGTTATCCTCCAAAATATTGATCGAAACCAGGTTTAATTGACTGTTTCAGTGTGGTCCCACATTACTACGTGATCCAAACCAGAAATAACCCAGGATCCGTTCAACAAGTATGTAAAGACTGCGAAAGTATGAGTCTGATGAGTGAAAATCCCAGGCCTAACCTAGACCTAACATGCGTTATCCTCTAAAATATTGATCAAAACCAGGTTTAATGGACTGTTTCAGCGTGGTACCACACTACTACGTGATCCAAACCAGAAAAAACCCAGGATCTGTTCAACAAGTATGTGAAAAACGCGAAAGTATGAGCCTGATGAGGGCAAATCCCAGACATATCCCAGACCTAACTTGCGTTGTCCTCTAAGATATTGATCGAAACCAGGTTTAATCGACTGTTTTAGTCTGGCACCACATTACTACGTGATCCAAACCAGAAAAAACCCAGGATCCGTTCAACAAGTATGTAAAGACTGCGAAAGTATGAGTCTGATGAGTGAAAATCCCAGACCTAACCTAGACCTAACATGAATTATTCTCTAAAATATTGATCGAAACCAGGTTTAATTGACTGTTTCAGTGTGGTCCCACATTACTACGTGATCCAAACCAGAAAGAACCCAGGATCCGTTCAACAAGTATGTGAAGAATGCGAAAGTATGAGTCTGATGAGTGAAAATCCCAGGCCTAACCTAGACCTAACATGCTTTATCCTCTAAAATATTGATCCAAACCAGGTTTAATGGACTGTTTCAGTGTGGTACTACACTACTACGTGATGCAATCCAGAAAAAGCCCAGGATCTAGCCATCAAGTATGAGAAATATGCGAATGAATGAGCCTGATGAGAGCAAATCCCAGACCTAACCTAGACCTAACATGCGTTATCCTCTAAAATATTGAGCGAAACCAGGTTTAATGGACTGTTTCAGTGTGGTACCACACTACTTCGTGATCCAAACCAGAAAAAACCGAGGATCTGTTCAACAAGTATGTGAAAAACCCTAAACTGTGAGCCTGATGAGGGCGAATCGTAGACCTAACCCAGACCTAAGATGCGTTATCCTCTAAAATATTTATCCAGATCAGGTTTCATTAAATGTTTCAGTGTGGTATCACTTTACTACGTGATCCAATCCAGAAATAGCCCAGGATCTAGCCATGAAGTATGAGAAATATGAGAAAGCAAGAGCCTGATGAGGGCAAATCCTAGACCTATCCCAGACCTAACTTGCGTTATCCTCCAAAATATTGATCGAAACCAAGTTTAATTGACTGTTTCAGCGTGGTACCACATTACTACGTGATACAATCCAGAAACAGCCCAGGATATGTTCAACATGTATGAGAAATATGCGAAAGAAAGAGCCTGATGAGAGCAAATCCCAGACCTAACCTGGACCTAACATGAATTATTCTCTAAAATATTGATCGAAACCAGGTTTAATTGACTGTTTCAGTGTGGTACCACACTACTTCGTGATCCAAACCAAACAAAACCCAGGATTTTCAACATGAAAGTGAAAAACGCGAAACTGTGAGCCTGATGAGGGCAAATCTTAGACCTAACCCAGACCTAAGATGCGTTATCCTCTAAAATATTTATCCAGACCAGGTTTCATTGAATGTTTCAGTGTGGTACCACATTACTATGTGATCAAAACCAGAAAATAACCCAGGATCTAGCCATCAAGTATGAGAAATATGCGAAAGAATGAGCCTGATGAGAGCAAATCCCAGACCTAACCTAGACCTAACATGAATTATTCTCTAAAATATTGATCGAAACCAGGTTTAATTGACTGTTTCAGTGTGGTCCCACATTACTACGTGATCCAAACCAGAAAAAACCCAGGATCCGTTCAACAAGTATGTGAAGAATGCGAAAGTATGAGTCTCATGAGTGAAAATCCCAGGCCTAACCTAGACCTAAAACGCGTTATCCTCTAAAATATTGATCGAAACCTGGTTTAATCGACTATTTCAGTGTGGTACCACATTACTATGTGATCCAAACCAGAAAATAACCCAGGATCTGTCCAAGGAGTATGTGAAGTGTGCGAAAGTATGAGTCTGATGAGGTCAAATCCCAGACCTATACCAGACCTAACTTACGTTATCCTCTACAATTTTGATCGAAACCAGGTTTAATCGACTGTTTCAGTGTGGTACCACATTACTACGTGATCCAAACCAGAAAAAACCCAGGATCCGTTCAACAAGTATGAGAAGAATGCGAAAGTATGAGTCTGATGAGTGAAAATCCCAGGCCTAACCTAGACCTAACATGCGTTATCCCCTAAAATATTGATCCAAACCAGGTTTAATGGACTGTTTCAGTGTGGTACCACACTGCTACGTGATCCAAACCAGAAAAAACCCGGGATCTGTTCAACAAGTATGTGAAAAACGCGAAAGCATGAGCCTGATGAGGGCAAATCCCAGACATATCCCAGACCTAACTTGCGTTGTCCTCTAAGATATTGAGCGAAACCAGGTTTAATGGACTGTTTCAGCGTGGTACCACACTACTACGTGATCCAAACCAGAAAATAACCCAGGATCTGTTCAACGAGTATGTGAAGAATGCGAAAGTATGAGTCTGATGAGTGAAAATCGCAGGGCTAACCTAGACCTAACATGCGTTATCCCCTAAAATATTGATCCAAACCAGGTTTAATGGACTGTTTCAGTGTGGTTCCACACTACTACGTGATCCAAACCATAAAAAACCCAGGATCTGTTCAACAAGTATGTGAAAAACGCGAAAGTATGAGCCTGATGAGGGCAAATCCAAGACATATCCCAGACCTAACTTGCGTTGTCCTCTAAGATATTGATGGAAACCAGGTTTAATTGACTGTTTCAGTGTTGTACTTCATTACTACGTGATGCAATCCAGAAAAAGCCCAGGATCTAGCCATCAAGTATGAGAAATATGCGAAAGAATGAGCCTGATGAGAGCAAATCCCAGACCTAACCTAGACCTAACATGAATTATTCTCTAAAATATTGATCGAAACCAGGTTTAATTGACAGTTTCAGTGTGGTACCGCACTACTATGTGATCCAAACCAGAAAATAACCCAGGATCTGTTCAACGAGTATGTGAAGTGTGCGAAAGTATGAGTCTGATGAGGTCAAATCCCAGACCAATCCCAGACTTAACTTGCGTTATCCTCTAAAATATTGATCGAAACCTGGTTTAATCGACTGTTTCAGTGTGGTACCACATTACTATGTGATCCAGACCAGAAAATAACCCAGGATCTGTTCAAGGAGTATGTGAAGTGTGCGAAAGTATGAGTCTGATGAGGTCAAATCCCAGACCTATCCCAGACCTAACTTGCGTTATCCTCTAAAATTTTGATCGAAACCAGGTTTAATCGACTGTTTCAGTGTGGTACCACATTACTACGTGATCCAAACCAGAAAAAACCCAGGATCCGTTCAACAAGTATGTGAAGAATGCGAAAGTATGAGTCTGATGAGTGAAAATCCCAGTCCTAACCTAGACCTAACATGCGTTATCCTCTAAAATATTGATCCAAACCAGGTTTGATGGACTGTTTCAGTGTGGTACCACACTACGACGTGATCCAAACCAGAAAAAACCTAGGATCTAGCCATGAAGTATGAGAAATATGCGAAAGTATGAGCCTGATGAGGGCAAATCCTAGACTTAACCCAACCCTAACATGCGTTATCCTCTCAAATATTTATCAAGATCAGGTTTAATTGAATGTTTCAGTGTGGTACCTCATTACTACGTGAAACAAACCAGAAAAAACCCAGGATCCGTTCAACAAGTATGTGAAGAATGCGAAAGTATGAGTCTGATGAGGGCGAATCCCAGACCTATGCCAGACCTAATTTGCGTTATCCTCTAAAATATTGATCGAAACCAGGTTTAATTGACTGTTTCAGCGTGGTACCACATTACTACGTGATACAATCCAGAAACAGCCCAGGATCTAGCCATCAAGTATGAGAAATATGCGAAAGTATGAGCCTGATGAGGGCAAATCCTAGACTTGACCCAAACCTAACATGCGTTATCCTCTCAAATATTTATCAAGATCAGGTTTAATTGAATGTTTCAGTGTGGTACCACATTACTACGTGAACCGAACCAGAAAAAACCCAGGATCCGTTCAACAAGTATGTGAAGAATGCGAAAGTATGAGTCTGATGAGTGATAATCCCAGGGCTAACCTAGACCTAACATGCGTTATCCTCTAAAATATTGATCCAAACCAGGTTTAATGGACTGTTTCAGTGTTGTACTTCATTACTACGTGATGCAATCCAGAAAAAGCCCAGGATCTAGCCATCAAGTATGAGAAATATGCGAAAGAATGAGCCTGATGAGAGCAAATCCCAGACCTAACCTAGACCTAACATGAATTATTCTCTAAAATATTGATCGAAACCAGGTTTAATTGACTGTTTCAGTGTGGTACCGCACTACTATGTGATCCAAACCAGAAAATAACCCAGGATCTGTTCAACGAGTATGTGAAGTGTGCGAAAGTATGAGTCTGATGAGGTCAAATCCCAGACCAATCCCAGACTTAACTTGCGTTATCCTCTAAAATATTGATCGAAACCTGGTTTAATCGACTGTTTCAGTGTGGTACCACATTACTATGTGATCCAAACCAGAAAATAACCCAGGATCTGTTCAAGGAGTATGTGAAGTGTGCGAAAGTATGAGTCTGATGAGGTCAAATCCCAGACCTATCCCAGACCTAACTTGCGTTATCCTCTAAAATTTTGATCGAAACCAGGTTTAATCGACTGTTTCAGTGTGGTACCACATTACTACGTGATCCAAACCAGAAAAAACCCAGGATCCGTTCAACAAGTATGTGAAGAATGCGAAAGTATGAGTCTGATGAGTGAAAATCCCAGTCCTAACCTAGACCTAACATGCGTTATCCTCTAAAATATTGATCCAAACCAGGTTTAATGGACTGTTTCAGTGTGGTACCACACTACGACGTGATCCAAACCAGAAAAAACCTAGGATCTAGCCATGAAGTATGAGAAATATGCGAAAGTATGAGCCTGATGAGGGCAAATCCTAGACTTAACCCAACCCTAACATGCGTTATCCTCTCAAATATTTATCAAGATCAGGTTTAATTGAATGTTTCAGTGTGGTACCTCATTACTACGTGAAACAAACCAGAAAAAACCCAGGATCCGTTCAACAAGTATGTGAAGAATGCGAAAGTATGAGTCTGATGAGGGCGAATCCCAGACCTATGCCAGACCTAATTTGCGTTATCCTCTAAAATATTGATCGAAACCAGGTTTAATTGACTGTTTCAGCGTGGTACCACATTACTACGTGATACAATCCAGAAACAGCCCAGGATCTAGCCATCAAGTATGAGAAATATGCGAAAGTATGAGCCTGATGAGGGCAAATCCTAGACTTGACCCAAACCTAACATGCGTTATCCTCTCAAATATTTATCAAGATCAGGTTTAATTGAATGTTTCAGTGTGGTACCACATTACTACGTGAACCGAACCAGAAAAAACCCAGGATCCGTTCAACAAGTATGTGAAGAATGCGAAAGTATGAGTCTGATGAGTGATAATCCCAGGGCTAACCTAGACCTAACATGCGTTATCCTCTAAAATATTGATCCAAACCAGGTTTAATGGACTGTTTCAGTGTGGTACCACTTTACTACGTGATGCAAAGCAGAAAAAACCCTCGATCAGGTCAACATGTATGCTAAAACTGCGAAAGAATGCCCCTGATGAGGGCAAATCCCAGGCCTAACCTAGACCAAGCATGCGTTGTCCTCTAAAATATTGATGGAAACCAGGTTTAATTGACTGTGTCAGTGTTGTACTTCATTACTACGTGATGCAATCCAGAAAAAGCCCAGGATCTAGCCATCAAGTATGAGAAATATGCGAAAGAATGAGCCTGATGAGAGCAAATCCCAGACCTAACCTAGACCTAACATGAATTATTCTCTAAAATATTTATCAAAACCAGGATTAATTGACTGTTTCAGTGTGGTACCACATTACTACGTGATCCAATCAAGAAATAGCCCAGGATCTAGCCATGAAGTATGAGAAATATGCGAAAGTATGTGCCTGATGAGGGCAAATCCTAGACCTAACCCAGACCTAACATGCGTTATCCTCTAAAATATTGATGGAAACCAGGTTTAATTGACTGTTTCAGTGTTGTACTTCATTACTACGTGATGCAATCCAGAGAAAGCCCAGGATCTATCCATCAAGTATGAGAAATATGCGAAAGTATGTGCCTGATGAGGGCAAATCCTAGACCTAACCTAGACTTAACTTGCGTTATCCTCTAAAATATTGATCGAAACCATGTTTCATTGAATGTTTCAGTGTGGTACCACTTTACTACGTGATCCAATCCAGAAATAGCCCAGGATCTAGCCATGAAGTATGAGAAATATGCGAAAGTGAGAGCCTGATGAGGGCAAATCCTAGACCTATCCCAGACCTAACTTGCGTTATCCTCTAAAATATTGATCGAAACCAGGTTTAATTGACTGTTTCAGCGTGGTACCACATTACTACGTGATACAATCCAGAAACAGCCCAGGATCTGTTCAACATGTATGAGAAATATGCGAAAGAAAGAGCCTGATGAGAGCAAATCCCAGACCTAACCTAGACCTAACATGAATTATTCTCTAAAATATTGATCGAAACCAGGTTTAATTGACTGTTTCAGTGTGGTCCCACATTACTACGTGATCCAAACCAGAAAAAACCCAGGTTCCGTTCAACAAGTATGTGAAGAATGCGAAAGTATGAGTCTGATGAGTGAAAATCCCAGGCCTAACCTAGACCAAACATGCGTTATCCGCTAAAATATTGATCGAAACCTGGTTTAATCGACTGTTTCAGTGTGGTACCACATTAATATGTGATCCAAACCAGAAAATAACCCAGGTTCTGTTCAAGGAGTATGTGGAGAATGCGAAAGTATGAGTCTGATGTGTGAAAATCCCAGGGCTAACCTAGACCTGACATGCGTTATCCACTAAAATATTGATCGAAACCAGGTTTAATCGACAGTTTCAGTGTGGTATCACACTACTACGTGATCCAAACCAGACAAAACCCAGGATCTGTTCAACAAGAATGTGAAAAACGCGAAACTGTGAGCCTGATGAGGGCAAATCTTAGACCTAACCCAGACCTAAGATGCGTTATCCTCTAAAATATTTATCCAGACCTGGTTTCATTGAATGTTTCAGTGTGGTACCACTTTGCTACGTGATCCAATCCAGAGAAAGCCCAGGATCTATCCATCAAGTATGAGAAATATGCGAAAGAATGAGCCTGATGAGAGCAAATCCCAGACCTAACCTAGACCTAACATGAATTATTCTCTAAAATATTGATCGAAACCAGGTTTAATTGAGTGTTTCAGTGTTGTACTTCATTACTACGTGATGCAATCCAGAAAAAGCCCAGGATCTAGCCGTCAAGTATGAGAAATATGCGAAAGAATGAGCCTGATGAGAGCAAATCCCAGACCTAACCTAGACCTAACATGAATTATTCTCTAAAATATTGATCGAAACCAGGTTTAATTGACTGTTTCAGTGTGGTCCCACATTACTACGTGATCCAAACCAGAAAAAACCCAGGATCCGTTCAACAAGTATGTGAAGAATGCGAAAGTATGAGTCTGATGAGTGAAAATCCCAGGCCTAACCTAGACCAAACATGCGTTATCCGCTAAAATAATGATCGAAACCTGGTTTAATCGACTGTTTCAGTGTGGTACCACATTAATATGTGATTCAAACCAGAAAATAACCCTGGATCTGTTCAAGGAGTATGTGAAGTGTGCGAAAGTATGAGTCTGATGAGGTCAAATCCCAGACCTATCCCAGACCTAACTTGCGTTATCCTCTAAAATTTTGATCGAAACCAGGTTTAATCGACTATTTCAGTGCGGTACCACATTACTACGTGATCCAAACCAGAAAAAACCCAGGATCCGTTCAACAAGTATGTGAAGAATGCGAAAGTATGAGTCTGATGAGTGAAAGTCCCAGACCTAACCTAGACCTAACATGCGTTATCCTCTAAAATATTGATCCAAACCAGGTTTAATGGACAGTTTCAGTGTGGCACCACACTACTACGTGTTCCAAACCAGAAGAAACCCAGGATCTGTTCAACAAGTATGAGAAAAACGCGAAAGTATGAGCCTGATGACGGCAAATCCCAGACATATCCCAGACCTAACTTGCGTTGTCCTCTAAGATATTGATGGAAACCAGGTTTAATTGACTGTTTCAGTGTTGTACTTCATTACTACGTGATCCAAACCAGAAAATAACCCAGGATCTGTTCAACGAGTATGTGAAGTGTGCGAAAGTATGAGTCTGATGAGGGCAAATCCCAGACCTATCCCAGACCTAACATGCGTTATCCTCTACAATATTTATCATGACCAGGTTTAATTGATTGTTTCAGTGTGGTCCCACATTACTACGTGATCCAAACCAGAAAAAACCCAGGATCCGTTCAACAAGTATGTGAAGAATGCGAAAGTATGAGTCTCATGAGGGCAAATCCTAGACCTATCCCAGACCTACCATGCGTTATCCTCTAAAATATTGATCCAAACCAGGTTTAGTGGACTGTTTCAGTGTGGTTCCACATTACTACGTGATCCAAACCAGAAAATAACCCAGGATCTGTTCAACGAGTATATGAAGAATGCGAAAGTATGAGTCTGATGAGGGCAAATCCTAGACCTATCCCAGACCTACCATGCGTTATCCTCTAAAATATTGATCCAAACCAGGTTTAGTGGACTGTTTCAGTGTGGTACCACTTTACAACGTGATCCAAAGCAGAAAAAACCCTCGATCACGTCAACATGTATGATAAAACTGCGAAAGTATGACCCTGATGAGGGCAAATCCCAGACCTATCCCAGACCTAACTTGCGTTATCCTCTAAAATATTGATTGAATCCAGGTTTAATTGACTGTTTCAGTGTGGTACCACATTACTACGTGATCCAATCCAGAAATAGCCCAGGATCTTGCAATGAAGTATGAGAAATATGCTTAAGTATGAGCCTGACGAGGGCAAATCCTAGACCTAACCCAGACCTTACATGCGTTATCCTCTAAAATATTTATCATGACCAGGTTTAATTGATTGTTTCAGTGTGGTCCCACTTTACTACGTGATCCAAACCAGAAAAAACCCAGGATCCGTTCAACAAGTATGTGAAGAATGCGAAAGTATGATTCTGATGAGGGCAAATCCTAGACCTATCCCAGACCTAACATGCGTTATCCTCTAAAATATTGATCCAAACCAGGTTTAATGGACTGTTTCAGTGTGGTACCACATTACTACGTGACCCAAACCAGAAAAAACCCGGGATCCGTTCAACAAGTATGTGAAGAATGCGAAAGTATGAGTCTGATGCGTGAAAATCCCAGGCCTAACCTAGACCTAACATGCGTTATCCTCAAAAATATTGATCGAAACCTGGTTTAATTGACTGTTTTAGTTGTGGTACCACTTTACTACGTGATCCAAAGCAGAAAAAACACTCGATCAGGTCAACATGTATGTTAGAACTGCGAAAGTATGACCCTGATGAGGGCAAATCCCAGACCTATCCCAGACCTATCTTGCGTTGTCCTCTAAAATAATGATCGAAACCAGGTTTAATTGACTGTTTTAGTTGTGGCACCACTTTACTACGTGATCCAAAGCAGAAAAAACCCTCGATCAGGTCAACATGCATGTTAAAACTGCGAAAGTATGACCCTAATGCGTGAAAATCCCAGGCCTAACCTAGACCTAACATGCGTTATCCTCAAAAATATTGATCGAAACCTGGTTTAATTGACTGTTTTAGTTGTGGTACCACTTTACTACGTGATCCAAAGCAGAAAAAACCCTCGATCAGGTCAAAATGCATGTTAAAACTGCGAAAGTATGACCCTGATGAGGTCAAATCCCAGACCTTTCCCAGACCTGACATGCGTTATTCTCTAAAATATTTATCAAGACCAGGTTTAATTGATTGTTTCGGTGTGGTCCCACATTACTACGTGATTCAAACCAGAAAAAACCCAGGATCCGTTCAACAAGTATGTGAAGAATGCGAAAGTATGAGTCTGATGAGTGAAAATCCCAGACCTAACCTAGACCTAACATGCGTTATCCTCAAAAATATTGATCGAAACCTGGTTTAATTGACTGTTTTAGTTGTGGTACCACTTTACTACGTGATCCAAAGCAGAAAAAACCCTCGATCAGGTCAAAATGCATGTTAAAACTGCGAAAGTATGACCCTGATGAGGTCAAATCCCAGACCTATCCCAGACCTGACATGCGTTATCCTCTAAAATATTGATCCAAACCAGGTTTAATTGACTGTTTCAGTGTGGTCCCACATTACTACGTGATACAATCCAGAAACAGCCCAGGATCTAGCCATGAAGTATGAGAAATATGCGAAAGTATGAGCCTGATGATGACAAATTCTAGACCTAACCCAAACCTAACATGCGTTATCCTCCAAAATATTTATCAAGACCAGGTTTAATTGAATGTTTCAGTGTGGTACCACATTACTACGTGAACCAAACCAGAAAAAACCCACGATCCGTTCAACAAGTATGTGAAGAATGCGAAAGTATGAGTCTGATGAGTGAAAATCCCAGGGCTAACCTAGACCTAACATGTGTTATCCTCTAAAATATTGATCCAAACCAGGTTTAATTGACTGTTTCAGTGTGGTACCACATTGCTACGTGATCCAAACCAGAGAAAACCCAGGATCAGTTCAACAAGTATGTGAAAAACGCGAAAGTATGAGCCTGATGAGGGCAAATCCGAGACCTATCCCAGACCTAACATGCGTTATCCTCTAAAATATTTATCAAGACCAGTTGTAATTGACTGTTTCAGCGTGGTACCACGTTACTACGTGATACAATCCAGAAATAGCACAGGATCTAGCCATCAAGTATGAGAAATATGCGAAAGAATGAGCCTGATGAGAGCAAATCCCAGACCTAACCTAGACATAACATGAATTATTCTCTAAAATATTGATCGAAACCAGGTTTAATTGACTGTTTCAGTGTGGTACCACATTACTACGTGATCCAATCCAGAAATAGCCCAGGATCTAGCCATGAAGTATGAGAAATATGCGAAAGTATGAGCCTGACGAGGGCAAATCCTAGACCTAACCCAGACCTAACATGCGTTATCCTCTAAAATATTTGTCATGAGCAGGTTTAATTGATTGCTTCAGTGTGGTCCCACATTACTACGTGATCCAAACCAGAAAATAACCCAGGATCTGTTCAACGAGTATGTGAAGTGTGCGAAAGTATGAGTCTGATGGGGGCAAATCCTAGACCTATCCCATACCTACCATGCGTTATCCTCTAAAATATTGATCCAAACCTGGTTTAGTGGACTGTTTCAGTGTGGTACCACATTACTACGTGATCCAAACCAGAAAATAACCCAGGATCTGTTCAACGAGTATGTGAAGTGTGCGAAAGTATGAGTCTGATGAGGGCAAATCCCAGACCTATCCCAGACCTAACATGCGTTATCCTCTAAAATGTTTATCATGACCAGGTTTAATTGATTGTTTCAGTGTGGTCCCACATTACTACGTGATCCAAACCAGAAAAAACCCAGGATCCGTTCAACAAGTATGTGAGGAATGCGAAAGTATGAGTCTCATGAGGGCAAATCCTAGACCTATCCCAGACCTACCATGCGTTATCCTCTAAAATATTGATCCAAACCAGGTTTCGTGGACTGTTTCAGTGTGGTACCACATTACTACGTGATCCAAACCAGAAAATAACCCAGGATCTGTTCAACGAGTATATGAAGAATGCGAAAGTATGAGTCTGATGAGGGCAAATCCTAGACCTATCCCAGACCTACCATGCGTTATCCTCTAAAATATTGATCCAAACCAGGTTTAGTGGACTGTTTCAGTGTGGTTACACTTTACAACGTGATCCAAAGCAGAAAAAACCCTCGATCACGTCAACATGTATGATAAAACTGCGAAAGTATGACCCTGATGAGGGCAAATCCCAGACCTATCCCAGACCTAACTTGCGTTATCCTCTAAAATATTGATTGAATCTAGGTTTAATTGACTGTTTCAGTGTGGTACCACATTACTACGTGATCCAATCCAGAAATAGCCCAGGATCTTGCAATGAAGTATGAGAAATATGCTTAAGTATGAGCCTGACGAGGGCAAATCCTAGACCTAACCCAGACCTAACATGCGTTATCCTCTAAAATATTTATCATGACCAGGTTTAATTGATTGTTTCAGTGTGGTCCCACTTTACTACGTGATCCAAACCAGAAAAAACCCAGGATCCGTTCAACAAGTATGTGAAGAATGCGAAAGTATGATTCTGATGAGGGCAAATCCCAGACCTATCCCAGACCTAACATGCGTTATCCTCTAAAATATTGATCCAAACCAGTTTTAATGGACTGTTTCAGTGTGGTACCACACTACTACGTGATCCAAACCAGAAAAAACCCAGGATCTGTTCAACAAGTATGTGAAAACTGCGAAAGTATGACCCTAATGAGGGCAAATCCCAGGCCTAACCTTGACCTAACATGCGTTATCTTCTAAAATATTGATGGAAACCAGGTTTAATTGTCTGTTTCAATGTTGTTCTTCATTACTACGTGATACAATCCAGAAAAAACCCAGGATCTAGCCATCAAGTATGAGAAATATGCGAAAGAATGAGCCTGATGAGAGCATATCCAAGACCTAACATAGACCTATCATGAATTATTCTCTAAAATATTGATCAAAACCAGGATTAATTGACTGTTTCAGTGTGGTACTACATTACTACGTGATCCAAACCAGTAAAAACCCAGGATCTGTTCAACAAGTATGTGAAGAATGCGAAAGTATGTGTCTGATGAGGGCTAATCCCAGACCTATCCCAGACCTAACTTGCGTTATCCTCTAAAATAATGATCGAAACCAGGTTTAATTGACTGTTTTAGTAGTGGCACCACTTTACTACGTGATCCAAAGCAGAAAAAACCCTCGATCAGGTCAACATGCATGTTAAAACTGCGAAAGTATGACCCTAATGAGGGCAAATCCCAGGCCTAACCTAGACCTAACATGCGTTATCTTCTAAAATATTGAGCGAAACCAGGTTTAATTGACTGTTTCAGTGTCGTACCACATTACTACGTGATCCAATCCAGAAATAGCCCAGGATCTAGCCATGAAGTATGAGAAATATGCGAAAGTATGAGCCTGATGAGGGCAAATCCCAGACCTAACCCAGACCTAACATGCGTTGTCCTCCAAAATATTTATCAAGACCAGGTTTAATCGACTGTTTCAGTGTGGTCCCACATTACTACGTGATCCAAACCAGAAAAAACCCAGGATCCGTTCAACAAGTATGTGAAGAATGCGAAAGAATGAGTCAGATGCGTGAAAATCCCAGGCCTAACCTAGACCTAAAATGCGTTATCCTAAAAAATATTGATCGAAACCTGGTTTAATCGACTGCTTCAGTGTGGTACCACATTACTATGTGATCCAAACCAGAAAATAACCCAGGATCTGTTCAACGAGTATGTGAAGTGTGCGAAGGTATGAGTCTGATGAGGGCAAATCCTAGACGTAACCCAAACCTAACATGCGTTATCCTGTAAAATATTTATCAAGACCAGGTTTAATTGAATGCTCCAGTGAGGTACCACATTACTACGTGAACCAAACCAGAAAAAACCCAGGATCTCTTCAACAAGTATGTGAAAAACGCAAAAGTGTGAGCCTGATGAGGGCAAATCCCAGACCTATCCCAGACCAAACTTGCGTTATCCTCTAAAATATTGATCGAAACCTGGTTTAATCGACTGTTTCAGTGTGGTACCACATTACTATGTGATCCAAACCAGAAAATAACCCAGGATCTGTTCAACGAGTATGTGAAGTGTGCGAAAGTATGAGTCTGATGAGGGCAAATCCTAGACCTATCCCAGACCTAACATGCGTTATCCTCTAAAATATTTATCAAGACCACGTTTAATTGACTGTTTCAATGTGGTACCACATTACTATGTGATCCAAACCAGAAAAAGCCCAGGATCTGTTCAACAAGTATGTGAAAAACACGAAAGTATGAGCCTAATGAGGGCAAATCCTTGACCTATCCCAGACCTAACATGCGTTATCCTCTAAAATATTTATCAAGACAAGGTTTAATTGACTGTTTCAGCGTGGTACCACGTTACTACGTGATACAGTCCAGAAATAGCCCAGGATCTAGTCATGAAGTATGAGAAATATGCGAAAGTATGAGTCTGATGAAGGCAAATCCCAGACCTATCCCAGACCTAACATGCGTTATCCTCTAAAATATTTATCAAGACCAGGTTTAATTGACTGTTTCAGTGTGGTACCACATTGCTACGTGATCCAAACCAGAAAAAGCCCAGGATCTGTTCAACAAGTATGTGAAAAACACGAAAGTATGAGCCTGGTGAGGGCAAATCCTAGACCTATCCCAGACCTAACATGCGTTATCCTCTAAAATATTTATCAAGACAAGGTTTAATTGACTGTTTCAGTGTGGTACCACATTGCTACGTGATCCAATCCAGAAATACCCCAGGAACTAGCCATGAAGTATGAGAAATATGCGAAAGTATGAGCCTGACGAGGGCAAATCCTACACCTAACGCAGACCTAACATGCGTTATCCTCTAAAATATTTATCAAGACCAGGTTCATTTGATTGTTTCAGTGTGGTCCCACATTACTACGTAATCCAAACCAGAAAAAACACAGGATCCGTTCAACAAGTATGTGAAAAACGCGAAAGTATGAGCCTGATGAGGGCAAATCCCAGACCTATCCCAGACCTAACTTGCGTTATCCTCTAAAATATTGATCGAAACCTGGTTTAATCGACTGTTTCAGTGTGGTACCACATTACTATGTGATCCAAACCAGAAAATAACCCAGGATCTGTTCAACGAGTATGTGAAGTGTGCGAAAGTATGAGTCTGATGAGGGCAAATCCTAGACGTAACCCAAACCTAACATGCGTTATCCTGTAAAATATTTATCAAGACCAGGTTTAATTGAATGCTCCAGTGAGGTACCACATTACTACGTGAACCAAACCAGAAAAAACCCAGGATCCGTTCAACAAGTATGTGAAGAATGCGAAAGTATGAGTCTGATGAGTGAAAATCCCAGGCCTAACCTAGACCTAACATGCGTTATCCTCAAAAATATTGATGGAAACCTGGTTTAATCGACTGTCTCAGTGTGGTACCACATTACTATGTGATCCAAACCAGAAAATAACCCAGGATCTGTTCAACGAGCATGTGAAGTGTGCGAAAGTATGAGTCTGATGGTGGCAAATCCTAGACCTATCCCATACCTAACATGCGTTATCCTCTAAAATATTTATCAAGACCAGGTTTAATTGTCTGTTTCAGTGTGGTACCACATTGCTACGTGATCCAAACCAGAAAAAACCCAGGATCAGTTCAACACGTATGTGAAAAACGCGAAAGTATGAGCCTGATGAGGGCAAATCCCAGACCTATCCCAGACCTAACTTGCGTTATCCTCTAAAATATTGATCGAAACCTGGTTTAATCGACTGTTTCAGTGTGGTACCACATTACTATGTGATCCAAACCAGAAAATAACCCAGGATCTGTTCAACGAGTATGTGAAGTGTGCGAAGGTATGAGTCTGATGAGGGCAAATCCTAGACCTATCCCAGACCTAACATGCGTTATCCTCTAAAATATTTATCAAGACCAGGTTTAATTGACTGTTTCAGCGTGGTACCACGTTACTACGTGATACAATCCAGAAATAGCCCAGGATCTAGCCATCAAGTATGAGAAATATGCGAAAGACTGAGCCTGATGAGAGCAAATCCCAGACCTAACCTAGACATAACATGAATTATTCTCTAAAATATTGATCCAAACCAGGTTTAATGGACTGTTTCAGTGTGGTGCCACTTTACTACGTGATCCAAAGCAGAAAATACCCTCGATCAGGTCAACATGCATGTTAAAACTGCGAAAGTATGACCCTGATGAGGTCAAATCCCAGACCTATCCCAGACCTGACATGCGTTATCCTCTAAAATATTGATCCAAACCAGGTTTAATTGACTGTTTCAGTGTGGTCCCACATTACTACGTGATACAATCCAGAAACAGCCCAGGATCTAGCCATGAAGTATGAGAAATATGCGAATGTATGAGCCTGATGATGACAAATTCTATACCTAACCCAAACCTAACATGCGTTATCCTCCAAAATATTTATCAAGACCAGGTTTAATTAAATGTTTCAGTGTGGCACCACATTACTACGTGAACCAAACCAGAAAAAACCCACGATCCGTTCAACAAGTATGTGAAGAATGCGAAAGTATGACCCTAATGAGGGCAAATCCCAGGCCTAACCTAGACCTAACATGCGTTATCTTCTAAAATATTGAGCGAAACCAGGTTTAATTGACTGTTTCAGTGTCGTACCACACTACTACGTGATCCAATCCAGAAATAGCCCAGGATCTAGCCATGAAGTATGTGAAGAATGCGAAAGAATGAGTCAGATGCGTCAAAATCCCAGGCCTCACCTAGACCTAAAATGCGTTGTCCTCTAAAATATTTATCAAGACCAGGTTTAATCGACTGCTTCAGTGTGGTACCACATTACTACGTGACCCAAACCAGAAAAAACCCAGGATCTCTTCAACAAGTATGTGAAAAACGCAAAAGTATGAGCCTGATGAGGGCAAATCCCAGACCTATCCCAGACCAAACTTGCGTTATCCTCTAAAATATTGACCGAAACCTGGTTTAATCGACTGTTTCAGTGTGGTACCACATTACTATGTGATCCAAACCAGAAAATAACCCAGGATCTGTTCAACGAGTATGTGAAGTGTGCGAAAGTATGAGTCTGATGAGGGCAAATCATAGACCTATCCCAGAGCTAACATGCGTTATCCTCCAAAATATTTATCAAGACCAGGTTTAATTAAATGTTTCAGTGTGGTACCACATTACTACGTGAACCAAACCAGAAAAAACCCACGATCCGTTCAACAAGTATGTGAAGAATGCGAAAGTATGAGTCTGATGAGTGAAAATCCCAGGGCTAACCTAGACCTAACATGTGTTATCCTCTAAAATGTTGATCCAAACCAGGTTTAATTGACTGTTTCAGTGTGGTACCACATTGCTACGTGATCCAAACCAGAAAAAACCCAGGATCAGTTCAACAAGTATGTGAAAAACGCGAAAGTATGAGCCTGATGAGGGCAAATCCGAGACCTAGCCCAGACCTAACATGCGTTATCCTCTAAAATATTTATCAAGACCAGGTTTAATTAACTGTTTCAGCGTGGTACCACGTTACTACGTGATACAATCCAGAAATAGCACAGGATCTAGCCATGAAGTATGAGAAATATGCGAAAGTATGAGCCTGACGAGGGCAAATCCTAGACCTAACCCAGACCTAACATGCGTTATCCTCTAAAATATTTATCATGAGCAGGTTTAATTGATTGCTTCAGTGTGGTCCCACATTACTACGTGATCCAAACCAGAAAATAACCCAGGATCTGTTCAACGAGTATGTGAAGTGTGCGAAAGTATGAGTCTGATGGGGGCAAATCCTAGACCTATCCCATACCTAACATGCGTTATCCTCTAAAATATTTATGAAGACCAGGTTTAATTGTCTGTTTCAGTGTGGTACCACATTGCTACGTGATCCAAACCAGAAAAAACCCAGGATCCGTTCAACAAGTATGTGAAGAATGCGAAAGTATGAGTCTGATGGGGGCAAATCCTAGACCAATCCCATACCTAACATGCGTTATCCTCTAAAATATTTATCAAGACCAGGTTTAATTGTCTGTTTCAGTGTGGTACCACATTGCTACGTGATCCAAACCAGAAAAAACCCAGGATCCGTTCAACAAGTATGTGAAGAATGCGAAAGTATGAGTCTGATGAGGGCAAATCCTAGACCTATCCCAGACCTACCATGCGTTATCCTCAAAAATATTGATCCAAACCAGGTTTAGTGGACTGTTTCAGTGTGGTACCACATTACTACGTGATCCAAACCAGAAAATAACCCAGGATCTGTTCAACGAGTATGTGAAGTGTGCGAAAGTATGAGTCTGATGAGGGCAAATCCCAGACCTATCCCAGACCTAACATGCGTTATCCTCTAAAATATTTATCATGACCAGGTTTAATTGATTGTTTCAGTGTGGTCCCACATTACTACGTGATCCAAACCAGAAAAAACCCAGGATCCGTTCAACAAGTATGTGAAGAATGCGAAAGTATGAGTCAGATGAGTGAAAATCCCCGGCCTAAAACAGACCTAACATGCGTTATCCTCTAAAATATTGATCCAAACCAGGTTTAGTGGACTGTTTCAGTGTGGTACCACTTTACAACGTGATCCAAAGCAGAAAAAACCCTCGATCACGTCAACATGTATGATAAAACTGCGAAAGTATGACCCTGATGAGGGCAAATCCCAGACCTATCCCAGACCTAACTTGCGTTATCCTCTAAAATATTGATTGAATCCAGGTTTAATTGACTGTTTCAGTGTGGTACCACATTACTACGTGATCCAATCCAGAAATAGCCCAGGATCTAGCAATGAAGTATGAGAAATATGCGAAAGTATGAGCCTGACGAGGGCAAATCCTAGACCTAAGCCAGACCTAACATGCGTTATCCTCTAAAATATTTATCATGACCAGGTTTAATTGATTGTTTCAGTGTGGTCCCACATTACTACGTGATCCAAACCAGAAAAAACCCAGGATCCGTTCAACAAGTATGTGAAGAATGCGAAAGTATGAGTCTGATGAGGGCAAATCCTAGACCTATCCCAGACCTAACATGCGTTATCCTCTAAAATATTGATCCAAACCAGGTTTAATGGACTGTTTCTGTGTGGTACCACACTACTACGTGATCCAAACCAGAAAAAACCCAGGATCTGTTCAACAAGTATGTGAAAACTGCGAAAGTATGACCCTAATGAGGGCAAATCCCAGGCCTAACCTTGACCTAACATGCGTTACCTTCTAAAATATTGATGGAAACCAGGTTTAATTGACTGTTTCAGTGTGGTACTACATTACTACGTGATCCAAACCAGTAAAAACCCAGGATCTGTTCAACAAGTATGTGAAGAATGCGAAAGTATGTGTCTGATGAGGGCTAATCCCAGACCTATCCCAGACCTAACTTGCGTTATCCTCTAAAATAATGATCGAAACCAGGTTTAATAGACTGTTTTAGTAGTGGCACCACTTTACTACGTGATCCAAAGCAGAAAAAACCCTCGATCAGGTCAACATGCATGTTAAAACTGCGAAAGTATGACCCTAATGAGGGCAAATCCCAGGCCTAACCTAGACCTAACATGCGTTATCTTCTAAAATATTGAGCGAAACCAGGTTTAATTGACTGTTTCAGTGTGGTACCACATTACTACGTGATCCAATCCAGAAACAGCCCAGGATCTAGCCATGAAGTACGAGAAATATGCGAAAGTATGAGCCTGATGAGGGCAAATCCCAGACCTAACCCAGACCTAACATGCGTTGTCCTCTAAAATATTTATCAAGACCAGGTTTAATCGACTGTTTCAGTGTGGTCCCACATTACTACGTGATCCAAACCAGAAAAAACCCAGGATCCGTTCAACAAGTATGTGGAGAATGCGATAGTATGAGTCTGATGAGGGCAAATCCTAGACCTATCCCAGACCTACCATACGTTATCCTCTAAAATATTGATCCAAACCAGGTTTAGTGGACTGTTTCAGTGTGGTACCACATTACTACGTGATCCAAACCAGAAAATAACCCAGGATCTGTTCAACGAGTATGTGAAGTGTGCGAAAGTATGAGTCTGATGAGGGCAAATCCCGGACCTATCCCAGACCTAACATGCGTTATCCTCTAAAATATTTATCATGACCAGGTTTAATTGATTGTTTCAGTGTGGTCCCACATTACTACGTGATCCAAACCAGAAAAAACCCAGGATCCGTTCAACAAGTATGTGAAGAATGCGAAAGTATGAGTCAGATGAGTGAAAATCCCCGGCCTAAAACAGACCTAACACGCGTTATCCTCTAAAATATTGATCCAAACCAGGTTTAGTGGACTGTTTCAGTGTGGTACCACTTTACAACGTGATCCAAAGCAGAAAAAACCCTCGATCACGTCAACATGTATGATAAAACTGCGAAAGTATGACCCTGATGAGGGCAAATCCCAGACCTATCCCAGACCTAACTTGCGTTATCCTCTAAAATATTGATTGAATCCAGGTTTAATTGACTGTTTCAGTGTGGTACCACATTACTACGTGATCCAATCCAGAAATAGCCCAGGATCTAGCAATGAAGTATGAGAAATATGCGAAAGTATGAGCCTGACGAGGGCAAATCCTAGACCTAACCCAGACCTAACATGCGTTATCCTCTAAAATATTTATCACGACCAGGTTTAATTGATTGTTTCAGTGTGGTCCCACATTACTACGTGATCCAAACCAGAAAAAACCCAGGATCCGTTCAACAAGTATGTGAAGAATGCGAAAGAATGAGTCAGATGCGTGAAAATCCCAGGCCTAACCTAGACCTAAAATGCGTTATCCTAAAAAATATTGATCGAAACCAGGTTTAATGGACTGTTTCAGTGTGGTACCACCTTACTACGTGAACCAAACCAGAAAAAACCCAGGATCCGTTCAACAATTATGTGAAGAATGCGAAAGTATGAGTCTGATGAGTGAAAATCCGAGGGCTAACCTAGACCTAACATGCGTTATCCTCTAAAATATTATTCCAAACCAGGTTTAATTGACTGTTTTAGTTGTGGTACCACTTTACTACGTGATCCAAAGCAGAAAAAACCGTCGATCAGGTCAACATGCATGTTAAAACTGCGAAACTATGACCCTGATGAGGTCAAATCCCAGACCTATGCCAGACCTGACATGCGTTATCCTCTAAGATATTGATCCAAACCAGGTTTAATGGACTGTTTCAGTGTGGTACCACTTTACTACGTGATCCAAAGCAGAAAAAACCCTCGATCAGGTCAACATGCATGTTAAAACTGCGAAAGTATGTCCCTGATGAGGTCAAATCCCAGACCTATCCCAGACCTGACACGCGTTATCCTCTAAAATATTGATCCAAACCAGGTTTAATTGACTGTTTCAGTGTGGTCCCACATTACTACGTGATCCAAACCAGAAAAAACCCAGGATCCGTTCAACAAGTATGTGAAGAATGCGAAAGAGTGAGTCTGATGCGTGAAAATCCCAGGCCTAACCTAGACCTAACATGCGTTATCCTAAAAAATATTGATCGAAACCAGGTTTAATCGACTGCTTCAGTGTGGTACCACTTTACTACGTGATCCAAAGCAGAAAAAACCCTCGATCAGGTCAACATGCATGTTAAAACTGCGAAAGTATGACCCTGATGAGGTCAAATCCCAGACCTATCCCCGACCTGACATGCGTTATCCTCCAAAATATTTATCAAGACCAGGTTTAATTCAATGTTTCAGTGTGGTACCACATTACTACGTGAACCAAACCAGAAAAAACCCAGGATCCGTTCAACAAGTATGTGAAGAATGCGGAAGTATGAGTCTGATGAGTGAAAATCCCAGGGCTAACCTAGACCTAACATGCGTTATCCTCTAAAATATTGATGGAAACCAGGTTTAATTGACTGTTTCAGTGTTGTACTTCATTACCACGTGATGCGATCCAGAAAAAGCCCAGGATCTAGCCATCAAGTATGAGAAATATGCGAAAGAATGAGCCTGATGAGAGCAAATCCCAGACCTAACCTAGACATAACATGAATTATTCTCTAAAATATTGATCAAAACCAGGTTTAATTGACTGTTTCAGTGTGGTACCACATTACTACGTGATCCAATCCAGAAATAGCCCAGGATCTAGCCATGAAGTATGAGAAATATGCGAAAGTATGAGCCTGACGAGGGCAAATCCTAGACCTTACCCAGACCTAACATGCGTTATCCACTAAAATATTTATCATAACCAGGTTTAATTGATTGTTTCAGTGTGGTCCCACATTACTACGTGATCCAAACCAGAAAAAACCCAGGATCCGTTGAACAAGTATGTGAAGAATGCGAAAGTATGAGTCCGATGAGGGCTAATCCCAGACCTATCCCAGACCTAACTTGCGTTATCGTCTAAAATAATCATCGAAACCAGGTTTAATTGACTGTTTTAGTTGTGGTACCACTTTACCACGTGATCCAAAGCAGAAAAAACCCTCGATCAGGTCAACATGCATGTTAAAACTGCGAAAGTATGACCCTGATGAGGGCAAATCCCAGACCAATCCGAGACCTAACTTGCGTTGTCCTCTAAGATATTGATCCAAACCAGGTTTAATTGACCGTTTCAGTGTGGTTTCACATTACTACGTGATCCAAACCAGAAAAAACCCAGGATCTAGCCATCAAGTATGAGAAACATTGCGAAAGAATGAGCCTGATGATAGCAAATCCCAGACCTAACCTAGACCTAACATGAATTATTCTCTAAAATATTGATCGAAACCAGGTTTAATTGACTGTTTCAGTGTGGTCCCACATTACTACGTGATCCAAACCAGAAAAAACCCAGGATCCGTTCAACAAGTATGTGAAGAATGCGAAAGTATGAGTCTGATGAGTGAAAATCCCAGACCTAACCTAGACCTAACATGAATTATTCTCTAAAATATTGATCGAAACCTGGTTTAATCTATTGTTTCAGTGTGGTACCACATTACTATTAGATCCAAACCAGAAAATAACCCAGGATCTGTTCAACGAGTATGTGAAGTGTGCGAAAGTATGAGTCTGATGAGGTCAAATCCCAGACCTATCCCAGACCTAACTTGCGTTATCCTCAAAAATATTGATCGAAACCAGGTATAATTGAATGTTTCAGTGTGGTACCACATTACTACGTGAATCAAACCAGAAAAAACCCAGGATCCGTTCAACAAGTATGTGAAGAATGCGAAAGTATGAGTCCGATGAGTGAAAATCCCAGGTCTAACCCAGACCTAACATGCGTTATCCTCCAAAATATTGATCCAAACCAGGTTTAATGGACTGTTTCAGTGTGGTACCACTTTACTACGTGATCCAAAGCATTAAGAATCCTCGATCAGGTCAACATGCATGTTAAAACTGCGAAAGTATGACCCTGATGAGGGCAACTCCCAGGCCTTACCTAGACCTAACATGCGTTGTCCTCTAAAATATTGATGGAAACCAGGTTTAATTGACTGTTTCAGTGTGGTACCACCTTACTACGTGAACCAAACCAGAAAAAACCCAGGATCCGTTCAACAAGTATGTGAGGAATGCGAAAGTATGAGTCTGATGAGTGAAAATCCCAGGGCTAACCTAGACCTAACATTCGTTATCCTCTAAAATATTGATCCAAACCAGGTTTAATTGACTGTTTTAGTTGTGGTACAACTTTACTACGTGATCCAAAGCAGAAAAAACCCTCGATCAGGTCAACATGCATGTTAAAACTGCGAAAGTATGACCCTGATGAGGTCAAATCCCAGACCTATTCCAGACCTGACATGCGTTATCCTCTAAAATATTGATCCAAACCAGGTTTAATGGACTGTTTCAGTGTGGTACCACTTTACTACGTGATCCAAAGCAGAAAAAACCCTCGATCAGGTCAACATGCATGTTAAAACTGCGAAAGTATGACCCTGATAAGGTCAAATCCCAGACCTATCCCAGACCTGACATGCGTTATCCTCTAAAATATTGATCCAAACCAGGTTTAATTGACTGTTTCAGTGTGGTCCCACATTATTACGTGATACAATCCAGAAACAGCCCAGGATCTAGCCATGAGGTATGAGAAATATGCGAATGTATGAGCCTGATGAGGACAAATCCTAGACCTAACCCAAACCTAACATGCGTTATCCTCCAAAATATTTATCAAGACCAGGTTTAATTGAATGTTTCAGTGTGGTACCACATTACTACGTGAACCAAACCAGAAAAAACCCAGGATCCGTTCAACAAGTATGTGAAGAATGCGAAAGTATGAGTCTGATGAGTGAAAATCCCAGGGCTAACCTAGACCTAACATGCGTTATCCTCTAAAATATTGATCCAAACCAGGTTTAATGGACTGTTTCAGTGTGGTACCACTTTACTACGTGATCGAAAGCATTAAGAACCCTCGATCAGGTCAACATGTATGTTAAAACTGCGAAAGTATGACCCTGATGAGGGCAAATCCCAGGCCTTACCTAGACCTAACATGCGTTGTCCTCTAAAATATTGATGGAAACCAGGTTTAATTGACTGTTTCAGTGTTGTACTTCATTACCACGTGATGCGATCCAGAAAAAGCCCAGGATCTAGCCATCAAGTATGAGAAATATGCGAAAGAATGAGCCTGATGAGAGCAAATCCCAGACCTAACCTAGACATAACATGAATTATTCTCTAAAATATTGATCAAAACCAGGTTTAATTGACTGTTTCAGTGTGGTACCACATTACTACGTGATCCAATCCAGAAATAGCCCAGGATCTAGCCATGAAGTATGAGAAATATGCGAAAGTATGAGCCTGACGAGGGCAAATCCTAGACCTTACCCAGACCTAACATGCGTTATCCTCTAAAATATTTATCATAACCAGGTTTAATTGATTGTTTCAGTGTGGTCCCACATTACTACGTGATCCAAACCAGAAAAAACCCAGGATCCGTTCAACAAGTATGTGAAGAATGCGAAAGTATGAGTCTGATGAGTGAAAATCCCAGGCCTAACCTTGACCTAACATGAATTATTCTCTAAAATATTGATCGAAACCTGGATTAATCTATTGTTTCAGTGTGGTACCACATTACTATTAGATCCAAACCAGAAAATAACCCAGGATCTGTTCAACGAGTATGTGAAGTGTGCGAAAGTATGAGCCTGATGAGGACAAATCCTAGACCTAACCCAAACCTAACATGCGTTATCCTCCAAAATATTTATCAAGACCAGGTTTAATTGAATGTTTCAGTGTGGTACCACATTACTACGTGAACCAAACCAGAAAAAACCCAGGATCCGTTCAACAAGTATGTGAAGAATGCGAAAGTATGAGTCTGATGAGTGAAAATCCCAGGGCTAACCTAGACCTAACATGCGTTATCCTCTAAAATATTGATCCAAACCAGGTTTAATGGACTGTTTCAGTGTGGTACCACTTTACTACGTGATCGAAAGCATTAAGAACCCTCGATCAGGTCAACATGTATGTTAAAACTGCGAAAGTATGACCCTGATGAGGGCAAATCCCAGGCCTTACCTAGACCTAACATGCGTTGTCCTCTAAAATATTGATGGAAACCAGGTTTAATTGACTGTTTCAGTGTTGTACTTCATTACCACGTGATGCGATCCAGAAAAAGCCCAGGATCTAGCCATCAAGTATGAGAAATATGCGAAAGAATGAGCCTGATGAGAGCAAATCCCAGACCTAACCTAGACATAACATGAATTATTCTCTAAAATATTGATCAAAACCAGGTTTAATTGACTGTTTCAGTGTGGTACCACATTACTACGTGATCCAATCCAGAAATAGCCCAGGATCTAGCCATGAAGTATGAGAAATATGCGAATGTATGAGCCTGATGAGGATAAATCCTAGACCTAACCCAAGCCTAACATGCGTTATCCTCTAAAATATTCATCAAGACCAGGTTTAATTGAATGTTTCAGTGTGGTACCACATTACTACGTGAATCAAAGCAGAAAAAACCCAGGATCCGTTCAACATGCATGTTAAAACTGCGAAAGTATGACCCTGATGAGGGCAAATCCCAGGCCTTACCTAGACCTAACATGCGTTGTCCTCTAAAATATTGATGGAAACCAGGTTTAATTGACTGTTTCAGTGTGGTACCACCTTACTACGTGAACCAAACCAGAAAAAACGCAGGATCCGTTCAACAAGTATGTGAAGAATGCGAAAGTATGAGTCTGATGAGTGAAAATCCCAGGGCTAACCTAGACCTAACATGCGTTATCCTCTAAAATATTGATCCAAACCAGGTTTAATTGACTGTTTTAGTTGTGGTACCACTTTACTACGTGATCCAAAGCAGAAAAAACCCTCGATCAGGTCAACATGCATGTTAAAACTGCGAAAGTATGACCCTGATGAGGTCAAATCCCAGACCTATCCCAGACCTGACATGCGTTATCCTCTAAAATATTGATCCAAACCAGGTTTAATTGACTGTTTCAGTGTGGTCCCACATTACTACGTGACACAATCCTGAAACAGCCCAGGATCTAGCCATGAAGTATGAGAAATATGCGAATGTATGAGCCTGATGAGGACAAATCCTAGACCTAACCCAAACCTAACATGCGTTATCCTCCAAAATATTTATCAAGACCAGGTTAAATTGAATGTTTCAGTGTGGTACCACTTTACTACGTGATCCAAAGCATTAAGAACCCTCGATCAGGTCAACATGTATGTTAAAACTGCGAAAGTATGACCCTGATGAGGGCAAATCCCAGGCCTTACCTAGACCTAACATGCGTTGTCCTCTAAAATATTGATGGAAACCAGGTTTAATTGACTGTTTCAGTGTTGTACTTCATTACCACGTGATGCGATCCAGAAAAAGCCCAGGATCTAGCCATCAAGTATGAGAAATATGCGAAAGAATGAGCCTGATGAGAGCAAATCCCAGACCTAACCTAGACATAACATACATTATTCTCTAAAATATTGATCAAAACCAGGTTTAATTGACTGTTTCAGTGTGGTACCACATTACTACGTGATCCAATCCAGAAATAGCCCAGGATCTAGCCATGAAGTATGAGAAATATGCGAAAGTATGAGCCTGATGAGGGCAAATCCCAGACCTATCCCAGACCTAACATGCGTTATCCTCTAAAATATTTATCATGACCAGGTTTAATTGATTGTTTCAGTGTGGTCCCACATTACTACGTGATCCAAACCAGAAAAAACCCAGGATCCGTTCAACATGCATGTTAAAACTGCGAAAGAATGAGCCTGATGAGAGCAAATCCCAGACCTAACCTAGACATAACATACATTATTCTCTAAAATATTGATCAAAACCAGGTTTAATTGACTGTTTCAGTGTGGTACCACATTACTACGTGATCCAATCCAGAAATAGCCCAGGATCTAGCCATGAAGTATGAGAAATATGCGAAAGTATGAGCCTGACGAGGGCAAATCCTAGACCTTACCCAGACCTAACATGCGTTATCCTCTAAAATATTTATCATAACCAGGTTTAATTGATTGTTTCAGTGTGGTACCACTTTACTACGTGATCCAAAGCAGAAAAAACACTCGATCAGGTCAACATGTATGTTAAAACTGCGAAAGTATGACCCTGATGAGGGCAAATCCCAGACCTATCCCAGACCTAACTTGCGTTGTCCTCTGAGATATTGATCCAAACCAGGTTTAATTGACTGTTTCAGTGTGGTCCCACATTACTACGTGATCCAAACCAGAAAAAACCCAGGATCTAGCCATCAAGTATGAGAAACATGCGAAAGAATGAGCCTGATGATAGCAAATCCCAGACCTAACCTAGACCTAACATGAATTATTCTCTAAAATATTGATCGAAACCTGGTTTAATCTATTGTTTCAGTGTGGTACCACATTACTATTAGATCCAAACCAGAAAATAACCCAGGATCTGTTCAACGAGTATGTGAAGTGTGCGAAAGTATGAGTCTGATGAGGTCAAATCCCTGACCTATCCCAGACCTAACATGCGTTATCCTCAAAAATATTGATCGAAACCAGGTTCAATTGACTGTTTCAGCGTGGTACCACATTACTACGTGATACAATCCAGAAACAGCCAAGGATCTAGCCATGAAGTATGAGAAATATGCGAATGTATGAGCCTGATGAGGACAAATCCTAGACCTAACCCAAACCTAACATGCGTTATCCTCTAAAATATTTATCAAGACCAGGTTTAATTGAATGTTTCAGTGTGGTACCACATTACTACGTGAACCAAACCAGAAAAAACCCAGGATCCGTTCAACAAGTATGTGAAGAATGCGAAAGTATGAGTCTGATGAGTGAAAATCCCAGGTCTAACCCAGACCTAACATGCGTTATCGTCTAAAATAATGATCGAAACCAGGTTTAATTGACTGTTTTAGTTGTGGTACCACTTTACCACGTGATCCAAAGCAGAAAAAACCCTCGATCAGGTCAACATGCATGTTAAAACTGCGAAAGTATGACCCTGATGAGGTCAAATCCCAGACTTATCCCAGACCTGACATGCGTTATCCTCTAAAATAGTTATCAAGAGCAGGTTTAATTGATTGTTTCAGTGTGGTACCACTTTACTACGTGATCCAAAGCAGAAAAAACCCTCGATCAGGTCAACATGCATGTTAAAACTGCGAAAGTATGACCCTGATGAGGTCAAATCCCAGACCTATCCCAGACCTGACATGCGTTATCCTCTAAAATATTGATCCAAACCAGGTTTAATTGACTGTTTCAGTGTGGTCCCACATTACTACGTGATACAATCCTGAAACAGCACAGGATCTAGCCATGAAGTATGAGAAATATGCGAATGTATGAGCCTGATGAGGACAAATCCTAGACCTAACCCAACCTAACATGCGTTATCCTCCAAAATATTTATCAAGACCAGGTTTAATTGAATGTTTCAGTGTGGTGCCACTTTACTACGTGATCCAAAGCATTAAGAACCCTCGATCAGGTCAACATGTATGTTAAAACTGCGAAAGTATGACCCTGATGAGGGCTAATCCCAGACCTATCCCAGACCTAACTTGCGTTATCGTCTAAAATAATGATCGAAACCAGGTTTAATTGACTGTTTTAGTTGTGGTACCACTTTACCACGTGATCCAAAGCAGTAAAAACCCTCGATCAGGTCAACATGCATGTTAAAACTGCGAAAGTATGACCCTGATGAGGTCAAATCCCAGACTTATCCCAGACCTGACATGCGTTATCCTCTAAAATAGTTATCAAGAGCAGGTTTAATTGATTGTTTCGGTGTGGTCCCACATTACTACGTAATCCAAACCAGAAAAAACCCATGATCCGTTCAACAAGTATGTGAAGAATGCGAAAGTATGAGTCTGATGAGGTCAAATCCCTGACCTATCCCAGACCTAACTTGCGTTATCCTCAAAAATATTGATCGAAACCAGGTTTAATTGACTGTTTCAGCGTGGTACCACATTACTACGTGATACAATCCAGAAACAGCCAAGGATCTAGCCATGAAGTATGAGAAATATGCGAATGTATGAGCCTGATGAGGACAAATCCTAGACCTAACCCAGACCTAACTTGCGTTATCCTCAAAAATATTGATCGAAACCAGGTTTAATTGATTGTTTCAGTGTGGTCCCACATTACTACGTGATCCAAACCAGAAAAAACCCAGGATCCGTTCAACAAGTATGTGAAGAATGCGAAAGTATGAGTCTGATGAGTGAAAATCCCAGGTATAACCCAGACCTAACATGCGTTATCCTCTAAAATATTGATCCAAACCAGGTTTAATGGACCGTTTCAGTGTGGTACCACTTTACTACGTGATCCAAAGCATTAAGAATCCTCGATCAGGTCAACATGTATGTTAAAACTGCGAAAGTATGACCCTGATGAGGGCAAATCCCAGGCCTTACCTAGACCTACCTTGCGTTATCCTCAAAAATATTGATCGAAACCAGGTTTAATTGACTGTTTCAGCGTGGTACCACATTACTACGTGATACAATCCAGAAACAGCCAAGGATCTAGCCATGAAGCATGAGAAATATGCGAATGTATGAGCCTGATGAGGACAAATCCTAGACCTAACCCAAACCTAACATGCGTTATCCTCTAAAATATTTATCAAGACCAGGTTTAATTGAATGTTTCAGTGTGGTACCACGTTACTACGTGAACCAAACCAGAAAAAACCCAGGATCCGTTCAACAAGTATGTGAAGAATGCGAAAGTATGAGTCTGATGAGTGAAAATCCCAGGTCTAACCCAGACCTAACATGCGTTATCCTCTAAAATATTGATCCAAACCAGGTTTAATGGACTGTTTCAGTGTGGTACCACTTTACTACGTGATCCAAAGCATTAAGAATCCTCGATCAGGTCAACATGTATGTTAAAACTGCGAAAGTATGACCCTGATGAGGGCAAATCCCAGGCCTTACCTAGACCTAACATGCGTTGTCCTCTAAAATATTGATGGAAACCAGGTTTAATTGACTGTTTCAGTGTTGTACTTCATTACTACGTGATGGAATCCAGAAATAGCCCAGGATCTAGCCGTGAAGTATGAGAAATATGCGAAAGTATGAGTCTGACGAGGGCAAATCCTAGACCTAACCCAGACCTAACATGCGTTATCCTCTAAAATATTTATCATGACCAGGTTTAATTGATTGTTTCAGTGTGGTCCCACATTACTACGTGATCCAAACCAGAAAAAACCCAGGATCCGTTTAAGAAGTATGTGAAGAATGCGAAAGTATGAGTCTGATGAGTGAAAATCCCAGGCCTAACCTAGACCTAACATGCGTTATCCTCAAAAATATTGATCGAAACCAGGTTTAATTGACTGTTTCTGCGTGGTACCACATTACTACATGATACAATCCAGAAACAGCCAAGGATCTAGCCATGAAGTATGAGAAATATGCGAATGTATGAGCCTGATGAGGACAAATCCTAGACCTAACCCAAACCTAACATGCGTTATCCTCTAAAATATTTATCAAGACCAGGTTTAATTGAATGTTTCAGTGTGGTACCACATTACTACGTGAACCAAACCAGAAAAAACCCAGGATCCGTTCAACAAGTATGTGAAAAACGCGAAAGTATGAGCCTGATGAGGGCAAATCCCAGACCTATCCCAGACCTAACTTTCGTTATCCTCTAAAATATTGATCGAAACCAGGTTTAATTGACTGTTTCAGCGTGGTACCACGTTACTACGTGATACAATCCAGAAATAGCCCAGGATCTAGCCATGAAGTATGAGAAATATGCGAAAGAATGAGCCTGATGAGAGCAAATCCCAGACCTAACCTAGACCTAACATGAATTATTCTCTAAAATATTGATCAAAACCAGGTTTAATTGACTGTTTCAGTGTGGTACCACATTACTACGTGATCTGATCCAGATATAGCCCAGGATCTAGCCATGAAGTATGAGAAATATGCGAAAGTATGAGCCTGACGAGGGCAAATCCTAGACCTAACCCAGACCTAACTTGCGTTATCCTCTAAAATATTTATCAAGACCAGGTTTAATTGATCGT
The DNA here is from genome assembly GCF_051014445.1 of Colletes latitarsis. NCBI lineage: Eukaryota > Metazoa > Arthropoda > Insecta > Hymenoptera > Colletidae > Colletes > Colletes latitarsis. The sequence continues at coordinate 5,646,456 of NW_027488375.1, read as the reverse complement.
TTCAGTGTGGTCCGACATTACTACGTGATCCGAACCAGAGAAAACCCAGGATCCGTTCAACAAGTATGAGAAATATGCGAAAGTATGAGCCTGATGTGGGCAAATCCCAGGCCTAACCTAGACCTAACATGCGTTGTCCTCTAAAATATTGATCGAAACCAGGTTTAATTGACTGTTTCAGCGTGGTACCACGTTACTACGTGATACAATCCAGAAATAGCCCAGGATCTAGCCATGAAGTATGAGAAATATGCGAAAGAATGAGCCTGATGAGAGCAAATCCCAGACCTAACCTAGACCTAACATGAATTATTCTCTAAAATATTGATCAAATCCAGGTTTAATTGACTGTTTCAGTGTTGTACCACATTACTACGTGATCCAATCCAGAAATAGCCCAGGATCTAGCCATGAAGTATGAGAAATATGCGAAAGTATGAGCCTGACGAGGGCAAATCCTAGACCTTACCCAGACCTAACAGGCGTTATCCTCTAAAATATTTATCATAACCAGGTTTAATTGATTGTTTCAGTGTGGTCCCACATTACTACGTGATCCAAACCAGAAAAAACCCAGGATCCGTTCAACAAGTATGTGAAGAATGCGAAAGTATGAGTCTGATTAGGGCTAATCCCAGACCTATCCCACACCTAACTTGCGTTATCGTCTAAAATAATGATCGAAACCAGGTTTAATTGACTGTTTTAGTTGTGGTACCACTTTACCACGTGATCCAAAGCAGAAAAAACCCTCGATCAGGTCAACATGCATGTTAAAACTGCGAAAGTATGACCCTGATGAGGTCAAATCCCAGACTTATCCCAGACCTGACATGCGTTATCCTCTAAAATAGTTATCAAGAGCAGGTTTAATTGATTGTTTCGGTGTGGTCCCACATTACTACGTAATCCAAACCAGAAAAAACCCATGATCCGTTCAACAAGTATGTGAAGAATGCGAAAGTATGAGTCTGATGAGTGAAAATCCCAGGTCTAACCCAGACCTAACATGCGTTATCCTCTAAAATATTGATCCAAACCAGGTTTAATGGACCGTTTCAGTGTGGTACCACTTTACTACGTGATCCAAAGCATTAAGAATCCTCGATCAGGTCAACATGTATGTTAAAACTGCGAAAGTATGACCCTGATGATGGCAAATCCCAGGCCTTACCTAGACCTAACTTGCGTTATCCTCAAAAATATTGATCGAAACCAGGTTTAATTGACTGTTTCAGCGTGGTACCACATTACTACGTGATACAATCCAGAAACAGCCAAGGATCTAGCCATGAAGTATGAGAAATATGCGAATGTATGAGCCTGATGAGGACAAATCCTAGACCTAACCCAAACCTAACATGCGTTATCCTCTAAAATATTTATCAAGACCAGGTTTAATTGAATGTTTCAGTGTGGTACCACGTTACTACGTGAACCAAACCAGAAAAAACCCAGGATCCGTTCAACAAGTATGTGAAGAATGCGAATGTATGAGTCTGATGAGTGAAAATCCCAGGTCTAACCCAGACCTAACATGCGTTATCCTCTAAAATATTGATCCAAACCAGGTTTAATGGACTGTTTCAGTGTGGTACCACTTTACTACGTGATCCAAATCATTAAGAATCCTCGATCAGGTCAACATGTATGTTAAAACTGCGAAAGTATGACCCTGATGAGGGCAAATCCCAGGCCTTACCTAGACCTAACATGCGCTGTCCTCTAAAATATTGATGGAAACCAGGTTTAATTGACTGTTTCAGTGTTGTACTTCATTACTACGTGATGGAATCCAGAAATAGCCCAGGATCTAGCCGTGAAGTATGAGAAATATGCGAAAGTATGAGTCTGACGAGGGCAAATCCTAGACCTAACCCAGACCTAACATGCGTTATCCTCTAAAATATTTATCATGACCAGGTTTAATTGATTGTTTCAGTGTGGTCCCACATTACTACGTGATCCAAATCAGAAAAAACCCAGGATCCGTTCAACAAGTATGTGAAGAATGCGAAAGCATGAGTCTGATGAGTGAAAATCCCAGGTATAACCCAGACCTAACATGCGTTATCCTCTAAAATATTGATCCAAACCAGGTTTAATGGACCGTTTCAGTGTGGTACCACTTTACTACGTGATCCAAAGCATTAAGAATCCTCGATCAGGTCAACATGTATGTTAAAACTGCGAAAGTATGACCCTGATGAGGGCAAATCCCAGGCCTTACCTAGACCTAACTTGCGTTATCCTCAAAAATATTGATCGAAACCAGGTTTAATTGACTGTTTCAGCGTGGTACCACATTACTACGTGATACAATCCAGAAACAGCCAAGGATCTAGCCATGAAGCATGAGAAATATGCGAATGTATGAGCCTGATGAGGACAAATCCTAGACCTAACCCAGACCTAACATGCGTTATCCTCTAAAATATTTATCATGACCAGGTTTAATTGATTGTTTCAGTGTGGTCCCACATTACTACGTGATCCAAACCAGAAAAAACCCAGGATCCGTTTAAGAAGTATGTGAAGAATGCGAAAGTATGAGTCTGATGAGTGAAAATCCCAGGCCTAACCTAGACCTAACATGCGTTATCCTCAAAAATATTGATCGAAACCAGGTTTAATTGACTGTTTCTGCGTGGTACCACATTACTACATGATACAATCCAGAAACAGCCAAGGATCTAGCCATGAAGTATGAGAAATATGCGAATGTATGAGCCTGATGAGGACAAATCCTAGACCTAACCCAAACCTAACATGCGTTATCCTCTAAAATATTTATCAAGACCAGGTTTAATTGAATGTTTCAGTGTGGTACCACATTACTACGTGAACCAAACCAGAAAAAACCCAGGATCCGTTCAACAAGTATGTGAAGAATGCGAAAGTATGAGTCTGATGAGTGAAAATCCCAGGCCTAACCTAGACCTAACATGCGTTATCCTCAAAAATATTGATCGAAACCAGGTTTAATTGACTGTTTCAGTGTGGTACCACATTACTATGTGATCCAATCCAGAAATAGCCCAGGATCTAGCCGTGAAGTATGAGAAATATGCGAAAGTATGAGTCTGACGAGGGCAAATCCTAGACCTAACTCAGACCTAACATGCGTTATCCTCTAAAATATTTATCATGACCAGGTTTAATTGATTGTTTCAGTGTGGTCCCACATTACTACGTAATCCAAACCGGAAAAAACCCAGGATCTGTTCAACAAGTATGTGAAAAACGCGAAAGCATGAGCCTGATGAGGGTAAATCCCAGACCTATCCCAGACCTAACTTGCGTTATGCTCTAACATATTGAACGAAACCAGGTTTAATTGACTGTTTCAGCGTGGTACCACATTACTACGTGATACAATACAGAAACAGCCCAGGATCTAGCCATGAAGTATGAGAAATATGCGAAAGTATGAGCCTGATGAGGGCAAATCCTAGACCTAACCCAAACCTAACATGTGTTATCCTCTAAAATATTTATCAAGACCAGATTTAATTGAATGTTCCAGTGTGGTACCACATTACTACGTGAACCAAACCAGAAAAAACCCAGGATCCGTTCAACAAGTATGTGAAAAACGCGAAAGTATGAGCCTGATGAGGGCAAATCCCAGACCTATCCCAGACCTAACTTTCGTTATCCTCTAAAATATTGATCGAAACCAGGTTTAATTGACTGTTTCAGCGTGGTACCACGTTACTACGTGATACAATCCAGAAATAGCCCAGGATCTAGCCATGAAGTATGAGAAACATGCGAAAGAATGAGCCTGATGAGAGCAAATCCCAGACCTAACCTAGACCTAACATGAATTATTCTCTAAAATATTGATCAAAACCAGGTTTAATTGACTGTTTCAGTGTGGTACCACATTACTACGTGATCTGATCCAGAAATAGCCCAGGATCTAGCCATGAAGTATGAGAAATATGCGAAAGTATGAGCCTGACGAGGGCAAATCCCAGACCTATCCCAGACCTAACTTTCGTTATCCTCTAAAATATTGATCGAAACCAGGTTTAATTGACTGTTTCAGTGTGGTACCACATTACTACGTGATCTGATCCAGAAATAGCCCAGGATCTAGCCATGAAGTATGAGAAATATGCGAAAGTATGAGCCTGACGAGGGCAAATCCTAGACCTAACCCAGACCTAACTTGCGTTATCCTCTAAAATATTTATCAAGACCAGGTTTAATTGATCGTTTCAGTGTGGTCCGACATTACTACGTGATCCGAACCAGAGAAAACCCAGGATCCGTTCAACAAGTATGAGAAATATGCGAAAGTATGAGCCTGATGTGGGCAAATCCCAGGCCTAACCTAGACCTAACATGCGTTGTCCTCTAAAATATTGATGGAAACCAGGTTTAATTGACTGTTTCAGTGTTGTACTTCATTACTACGTGACGCAATCCAGAAATAGCCCAGGATCTAGCCATGAAGTATGAGAAATATGCGAAAGTATGACCCTGACGAGGGCAAATCCTAGACCTAACCCAGACCTAACTTGCGTTATCCTCTAAAATATTTATCAAGACCAGGTTTAATTGATTGTTTCAGTGTGGTCCGACATTACTATGTGATCCAAACCAGAAAAAACCCAGGATCCGTTCAACAAGTATGTGAAGAATGCGAAAGTATGAGTCTGATGAGTGAAAATCCCAGGCCTAACCTAGACCTAACATGCGTTATCCTCAAAAATATTGATCGAAACCTGGTTTAATCGACTGTTTCAGTGTGGTACCACATTACTATGTGATCCAAACCAGAAAATAACCCAGGATCTGTTCAACGGGTATGTGAAGTGTGCGAAAGTATGAGTCTGATGAGGGCAAATCCTAGACCTATCCCAGACCTAACATGCGTTATCCTCTAAAATATTGATCGAAACCAGGTTTAATTGACTGTTTCAGCGTGGTACCACATTACTACGTGATACAATCCAGAAACAGCCCAGGGTCTAGCCATGAAGTATGAGAAATATGCTAAAGTATGAGCCTGATGAGGGCGAATCCCAGACCTATCCCAGACCTAACTTGCGTTATCCTCTAAAATATTGATCGAAATCAGGTTTAATTGACTGTTTCAGCGTGGTACCACATTACTACGTGATACAATCCAGAAACAGCCCAGGGTCTAGCCATGAAGTATGAGAGATATGCGAAAGTATGAGCCTGATGAGGGCAAATCCAAGACCTAACCCAAACCTAACATGAGTTATCCTCTAAAATATTTATCATGACCAGGTTTAATTGAATATTTCAGTGTGGTACCACATTACTACGTGAACCAAACCAGAAAAAACCCTGTATCCGTTCAACAAGTATGTGAAGAATGCGAAAGTATGAGTCTGATGAGTGAAAGTCCCAGGGCTAACCTAGACCTAACAAGCGTTATCCTCTAAAATATTCATCCAAACCAGGTTTAATGGACTGTTTCAGTGTGGTACCACTTTACTGCGTGATCCAAAGCAGAAGAAACCCTCGATCAGGTCAACATGTATGTTAAAACTGCGAAAGTATACCCTGGTGTGGGCAAATCCCAGGCCTAACCTAGACCTAACATGCGTTGTCCTCTAAAATATTGATGGAAACCAGGTTTAATTGACTGTTTCAGTGTTGCACTTCATTACTACGTGATCCATACCAGTAAAAACCCAGGATCCGTTCAACAAGTATGTGAAGAATGCGAAAGTATGAGTGTGGTGAGTGAAAATCCCCGGCCTAACCTAGACCTAACATGCGTTATCCTCAAATATATTGATCGAAACCTGGTTTAATCGTCGGTTTCAGTGTGTTACCACATTACTACGTGATCCAATCCAGAAATAGCCCAGGATCTAGCCATGAAATATGAGAAATATGCGAAAGTATGAGCCTGACGAGGGCAAATCCTAGACCTAACCCAGACCTAACATGCGTTATCCTCTAAAATATTTATCAAGACCAGGTTTAATTGGTTGTTTCAGTGTGGTCCCACATTACTACGTGATCCAAACCAGAAAAAACCCAGGTTCCGTTCAACAAGTATGTGAAGAATGCGAAAGTATGAGTCTGATGAGTGAAAATCCCCGGCCTAACCTAGACCTAACATGCGTTATCCTCAAAAATATTGATCGAAACCAGGTTTAATCGACTGTTTCAGTGTGGTACCACACTACTACGTGATACAATCCAGAAACAGCCCAGGATCTAGCCATGAAGTATGAGAAATATGCGAAAGTATGAGTCTGACGAGGGCAAATCCTAGACCTAACCCAGACCAAACATGCGTTATCCTCAAAAATATTGATCGAAACCAGGTTTAATCGACTATTTCAATGTGGTACCACATTACTACGTGATCCAAACCAGAGAATGACCCAGGATCTGTTCAACGAGTATGTGAAGTGTGCGAAAGTAGAGGTCTGATGAGGGCAAATCCCAGACCTATCCGAGACCTAACATGCATTATCCTCTAAAATATTTATCAAGACCAGGTTTAATTGAATGTTTCAGTGTGGTACCACATTACTACGTGATCCAATCCAGAAATAGCCCAGGATCCAGCCATGAAGTATGAGAAATATGCGAAAGTATGAGCCTGATGGGGGCAAATCCTAGAACTAACCCAGACCTAACATGCGTTATCCTCTAAAATATTGATCGAAACCAGGTTTAATCGACTGTTTCAGTGTGGTACCACACTACTACGTGACCCAAACCGGGAAAAACCCAGGATCTGTTCAACAAGTGTGTGAAAAACGCGAAAGTATGAGCCTGATGAGGGCAAATCCCAGTCCTATCCCAGACCTAACTTGCGTTATCCTCAAAAATATTGATCGAAACCTGGTTTAATCGACTGTTTCAGTGTGGTACCACATTACTACGTGACCCAATCCAGAAATAGCCGAGGATCTAGCCATGAAGTATGAGAAATATGCGAAAGTATGAGCCTGACGAGGACAAATCCTAGACCTAACCCAGACCAAACATGCGATATCCTCAAAAATATTGATCGAAACCGGGTTTAATCGACTGTTTCAGAGTGGTACCACATTACTACGTGATCCAAACCAGAAAAAACCCAGGATCCGTTCAACAAGTATGTGAAGAATGCGAAAGTATGAGTCTGATGAGTGAAAATCCCAGGCCTAACCTAGACCTAACAAGCGTTATCCTCAAAAATATTGATCAAAACCTGGTTTAATCGACTGTTTCAGTGAGGTACCACATTACTATGTGATCGAAACCAGAAAATAACCCAGGATCTGTTCAACGAGTATGTGAAGTGTGCGAAAGTATGAGTATGATGAGGGCAAATCCCAGACCTATCCCAGACCTAACATGCGTTATCCTCTAAAATATTTATCAAGACCAGGTTTAGTTGATTGTTTCAGTGTGGTCCCACATTACTACGTGATCCAAACCAGAAAAAACCCAGGATCCGTTGAACAAGTATGTGAAGAATGCGAAAGTATGAGTCTGATGAGTGAAATTCCCCGTCCTAACCTGGACCTAACATGCGTTATCCTCAAAAATATTGATCGAAACCAGGTTTAATCGACTGTTTCAGTGTGGTACCACACTACTACGTGACCCAAACCGGAAAAAACCCAGGATCTGTTCAACAAGTATGTGAAAACGCGAAAGTATGAGCCTGATGAGGGCAAATCCCAGACCTATCCCAGACCTAACTTGCGTTATCCTCAAAAATATTGATAGAAACCTGGTTTAATCGACGGTTTCAGTGTGGTACCACATTACTACGTGATCCAATCCAGAAATAGCGCAGGATCTAGCCATGAGATATGAGAAATATGCGAAAGTATGAGCCTGACGAGGGCAAACCCTAGACCTAACCCAGACCTAACATGCGTTATCCTCTAAAATATTTATCAAGACCAGGTTTAATTGATTGCTTCAGTGTGGTCCCACATTACTACGTGATCCAAACCAGAAAAAACCCAGGATCCGTTCAACAAATATGTGAAGAATGCGAAAGTATGAGTCTGATGAGTGAAAATCCCAGACCTATCCCAGACCTAACATGCGTTATCCTGTAAAATATTTATCAAGACCAGGTTTAATTGAATGTTTCAGTGTGGTACCACATTACTACGTGAAACAAACCAGTAAAAACCCAGGATCCGTTCAACAAATATGTGAAGAATGCGAAAGTATGAGTCTGATGAGTGAAAATCCCAGACCTATCCCAGACCTAACATGCGTTATCCTGTAAAATATTTATCAAGACCAGGTTTAATCGATTGTTTCTGTGTGGGCCCACATTAATACGTGACACAATTCAGAAACAGCCCAGGATCTAGCCATGAAGTAAGAGAAATATGCGAAAGTATGAGCCTGATGAGGGCAAATCCGAGACCTAACCCAAACCTAACATGCGTTATCCTCTAAAATATTTATCAAGACCAGGTTTAATTGAATGTTTCAGTGTGGTCCCACATTACTACGTGATCCAAACCAGAAAAAACGCAGGATCCGTTCAACAAATATGTGAAGAATGCGAAAGTATGAGTCTGATGAGTGAAAATCCCAGACCTTTCCCAGACCTAACATGCGTTATCCTGTAAAATATTTATCAAGACCAGGTTTAATTGAATGTTTCAGTGTGGTACCACATTACTACGTGAACCAAACCAGTAAAAACCCAGGTTCCGTTCAACAAGTATGTGGAGAATGCGAAAGTATGAGTGTGATGAGTGAAAAACCCCGGCCTAGCCTAGACCTAACATGCGTTATCCTCAAAAATATTGATCGAAACCTGGTTTAATCGTCTGTTTCAGTGTGGTGCCACATTACTATGTGATCCAAACCAGAAAAAACCCTGTATCTGTTCAACAAGTATGTGAAGAATGCGATAGTATGAGTCTGATGAGTGAAAATCCCAGGGCTAACCTAGACCTAACAAGCGTTATCCTCTAAAATATTTATCAAGACCAGGTTTAATTGACTGTTTCAGTGTGGTACCACAATACTACGTGACACAATCCAGAAACAGCCCAGGATCTAGCCATGAAGTATGAGAAATATGCGAAAGTATGAGCCTGATGAGGGCAAATCCTAGACCTAACCCAAACCTAACATGCGTTATCCTCTAAAATATTCATCAAGACCAGGTTTAATTGATTGTTTCAGTGTGGTCCCACATTACTACGTGATCCAAACCAGTAAAAACCCAGGATCCGTTCAACAAGTATGTGGAGAATGCGAAAGTATGAGTCTGATGAGTGAAAATCCTCGGCCTAACCTAGACCTAACATGCGTTATCCTCATAAATATTGATCGAAAACAGGTTTAATCGACTGTTTCAGTGTGGTACCACATTACTACGTGATCCAAACCAGTAAAAACCCAGGATCCGTTCAACAAGTATGTGGAGAATGCGAAAGTATGAGTCTGATGAGTGAAAATCCTCGGCCTAACCTAGACCTAACATGCGTTGTCCTCTAAAATATTGATCGAAACCAGGTTTAATTGACTGTTTCAGTGTTGCACTTCATTACTACGTGATCCAAACCAGTAAAAACCCAGGATCCGTTCAACAAGTATGTGAAGAATGCGAAAGTATGAGTGTGATGAGTGAAAAACCCCGGCCTAGTCTATACCTAACATGCGTTATCCTAAAAAACATTGATCGAAACCAGGTTTAATCGACTGTTTCAGTGTGGTAGCACATGACTACGTGATCCAACCCAGAAAAAAACCCAGGACCTGTTCAACAAGTATTTGAAGTATGCGAAAGAATGAGTCTGATGAGGGCAAATCCCAGGCCTAAACTAGACCTAACATGCGTTATCCTCAAAAATATTGGTCAAAACCTGGCTTAATCGACTGTTTCAGTGTGGTACCACATTACTATGTGATCCAAACCTGAAAATAATCCAGGATCTGTTCAAGGAGTATGTGAAGTGTGCGAAAGTATGAGTATGATGAGGGCAAATCCCAGACCTATCCCAGACCTAACATGCGTTATCCTCTAAAATATTTATCAAGACCAGCTTTAATGGAATGTTTCAGTGTGGTACCACATTACTACGTGATCCAAACCAGTAAAAACCCAGAATCCGTTCAACAAGTATGTGGAGAATGCGAAAGTACGAGTTTGATGAGTGAAAATCCTCGGCCTAACCTAGACCTAACATGCGTTATCCTCAAAAATATTGATCGAAACCAGGTTTAATCGACTGTTTCAGTGTGGTATCACATTACTACGTGATCCAAACCAGTAAAAACCCAGGATCCGTTCAACAAGTATGTGGAGAACGCGAAAGTATGAGTCTGATGAGTGAAAATCCTCGGCGTAACCTAGACCTAACATGCGTTGTCCTCTAAAATATTGATGGAAACCAGGTTTAATTGACTGTTTCAGTGTTGCACTTCATTACTACGTGATCCAAACCAGTAAAAACCCAGGATCCGTTCAACAACTATGTGAAGAATGCGACAGTATGAGTGTGATGAGTGAAAACCCCCGGCCTAACCTAGACCTAACATGCGTTATCCTCAAAAATATCGATCGAAACCTGGTTTAATCGTCTGTTTCAGTGTGGTGCCACATTACTATGTGATCCAATCCAGAAAATAACCCAGGATCTGTTCAACGAGTTTGTGAAGTGTGCGAAAGTATGAGTATGATGAGGGCAAATCCCAGACCTATCCCAGATCTAACTTGCGTTATCCTCTAAAATATTGATCGAAACCAGGTTTAATTGGCTGTTTCAGCGTGGTACCACATTACTACGTGATACAATCCAGAAACAGCCCAGGATCTAGCCATGAAGTATGAGAAATATGCGAAAGTATCAGCCTGATGAGGGCAAATCCTAGACCTAACCCAAACCTAACATGCGTTATCCTCTAAAATATTGTTCCAAACCAGGTTTAATGGACTGCTTCAGTGTGGTACCTCTTTACTACGTGATCCAAAGCAGAAAAAAACCCAGGATCTGTTCAATAAGTATGTGAAGTATGCGAAAGTATGAGTCTGATCAGGGCAAATCCCAGGCCTAAACTAGACCTAACATGCGTTATCCTCAAAAATATTAATCGAAACCAGGTTTAATCGACTGTTTCAGTGTGGTACCACATTACTACGTGATCCAAACCAGAAAAAAACCCAGGATCAGTTCAACAAGTATGTGAAGTATGCGAAAGTATGAGTCTGATGAGGGCAAATCCCAGGCCTAAACTAGACATAACTTTCGTTATCCTCTAAAATATTGATCGAAACCAGGTTTAATTGACTGTTTTAGTGTGGTACCACTTTACTACGTGATCCAAACCAGAAAAAACCCTCGATCAGGTCAACATGCATGTTAAAACTGCGAAAGTATGAGTCTGATGAAGGCAAATCCCAGACCTATCCCAGACCTAACATGCGTTACCCTCAAAAATATTAATCGAAACCAGGTTTAATCGACTGTTTCAGTGTGGTACCACATTACTACGTGATCCAAACCAGAAAAAAACCCTGGATCTTGTCAAGGAGTATGTGAAGTGTGCGAAAGTATGAGTCTGATGAGGGATAATCCGAGACCTATCCCAGACCTAACTTGCGTTATCCTCTAAAATAGTGATCGAAACCAGGTTTAATTGACTGTTTTAGTTGTGGTACCACTTTACTACGTGATCCAAAGCAGAAAAAACCCTCGATCAGGTCAACATGCATGTTAAAACTGTGAAAGTATGACCCTGATGAGGGCAAATCCCAGGCCTAACCTAAACCTAACACGCGTCATCTTCTAATATATTAAGCGAAACCAGGTTTAATTGATTGTTTCAGTGTGGTACCACATTACTACGTGATCCAAACCAGAAAAAAACCCTGGATCTGTTCAACAAGTATGTGAAAAACGCGAAAGTATGAGCCTGATGAGGGCAAATCCCAGACCTATCCCAGACCTAACATGCGTTATCCTCTAAAATATTTATCAAGACCAGCTTTAATTGAATGTTTCAGTGTGGTACCACATTACTACGTGATCCAAACCAGTAAAAACCCAGGATCCGTTCAACAAGTATGTGAAGAATTCGAAAGTATGAGTGTTATGAGTGAAAAACCCCGGCCTAACCTAGACCTAACATGCGTTATCCTCAAAAATATTGATCGAAACCTGGTTTAATCGTCTGTTTCAGTGTGGTACCACATTACTATGTGATCCAAACCAGAAAAAACTCAGGATCCGTTCAACAAGTATGTGGAGAATGCGAAAGTATGAGTCTGATGAGTGAAAATCTTCGGCCTAACCTATACCTAACATGCGTTATCCTCAAAAATATTGATCGAAACCAGGTTTAATCGACTGTTTCAGTGTGGTACCACACTACTACGTGACCCAAACCGGAAAAAACCCAGGATCTGTTCAACAAGTATGTGAAAAACGCGAAGGTATGAGTCTGATGAGTGAAAATCCCCGCCTAACCTAGACCTAACATGCGTTATCCTCAAAAATATTGATCGAAGCCAGGTTTAATCGACTGTTTCAGTGTGGTACCACACTACTACGTGACCCAAACCGGAAAAAACCCAGGATCTGTTCAACAAGTATGTGAAAAACGCGAAGGTATGAGTCTGATGAGTGAAAATCCCAGACCTATCCCAGACCAAACTTGGGTTATCCTCTAAAATATTGATCCAAACCAGGTTTAATCGACTGTTTCAGTGTGGTACCACACTACTACGTGACCCAAACCGGAAAAAACCCAGGATCTGTTCAACAAGTATGTGAAAAACGCGAAAGTATGAGCCTGATGAGGGCAAATCCCAGACCTATCCCAGACCTAACATGCGTTATCCTCTAAAATATTTATCAAGACCAGGTTTAATTGATTGTTTCAGTGTGGTCCCACATTACTACGTGATCCAAACCAGAAAAAACCCAGGATCCGTCCAACAAGTATGTGAAGAATGCGAAAGTATGAGTCTGATCAGTGAAAATCCCCGGCCTAAACTAGACCTAACATGCGTTATCCTCTAAAATATTGATCGAAACCAGGTTTAATCGACTGTTTCAGTGTGGTACCACACTACTACGTGACCCATACCGGAAAAAACCCAGGATCTGTTCAACAAGTATGTGAAGAATGCGAAAGTATGAGTATGATGAGGGCAAATCCCAGACCTATCCCAGACCTAACATGCGTTATCCTCTAAAATATTTATCAAGACCAGGTTTAATTGATTGTTTCAGTGTGGTCCCACATTACTACGTGATCCAAACCAGAAAAAACCCAAGATCCGTCCAACAAGTATGTGCAGAATGCGAAAGTATGAGTCTGATGAGTGAAAATCCCCGGCCTAACCTAGACCTAACATGCGTTATCCTCAAAAATATTGATCGAAACCAGGTTTAATCGACTGTTTCAGTGTGGTACCACATTACTACGTGATCCAAACCAGAAAAAAACCCAGGACCTGTTCAACAAGTATTTGAAGTATGCGAAAGTATGAGTCTGATGAGGGCAAATCCCAGGCCTAAACTAGACCTAACATGCGTTATCCTCAAAAATATTGATCAAAACCTGGTTTAATCGACTGTTTCAGTGTGGTACCACATTACTATGTGACCCATACCGGAAAAAACCCAGGATCTGTTCAACAAGTATGTGAAGAATGCGAAAGTATGAGTATGATGAGGGCAAATCCCAGACCTATCCCAGACCTAACATGCGTTATCCTCTAAAATATTTATCAAGACCAGGTTTAATTGATTGTTTCAGTGTGGTCCCACATTACTACGTGATCCAAACCAGAAAAAACCCAAGATCCGTCCAACAAGTATGTGCAGAATGCGAAAGTATGAGTCTGATGAGTGAAAATCCCCGGCCTAACCTAGACCTAACATGCGTTATCCTCAAAAATATTGATCGAAACCAGGTTTAATCGACTGTTTCAGTGTGGTACCACATTACTACGTGATCCAATCCAGAAAAAATCCAGGATCCGTTCAACAAGTATGTGAAGAATGCGAAAGTATGAGTCTGTTGAGTGAAAATCCCCGGCCTAACCTAGACCTAACATGCGTTATCCTCAAAAATATTGATCGAAACCAGGTTCAATCGACTGTTTCAGTGTGGTACCACATTACTACGTGATCCAAACCAGAGAAAAACCCAGGACCTGTTCAACAAGTATTTGAAGTACGCGAAAGTATGAGTCTGATGAGGGCAAATCCCAGACCTATCCCAGACCTAACATGCGTTATCCTCTAAAATATTTGTCAAGACCAGGTTTAATTGATTGTTTCAGTGTGGTCCCACATTACTACGTGATCCAAACCAGAAAAAACCCAGGATCCGTCCAACAAGTATGTGAAGAATGCGAAAGTATGAGTCTGATGAGTGAAAATCCCCGGCCTAACCTAGTCCTAACAGGCGTTATCCTCAAAAATATTGATCGAAACCAGGTTTAATCGACTGTTTCAGTGTGGTACCACATTACTACGTGATCCAAACCAGAAAAAAACCCAGGACCTGTTCAACAAGTATTTGAAGTATGCGAAAGTATGAGTCTGATGAGGGCAAATCCCAGGCCTAAACTAGACCTAACATGCGTTATCCTCAAAAATATTGATCAAAACCTGGTTTAATCGACTGTTTCAGTGTGGTACCACATTACTATGTGATCCAAACCAGAAAATAACCCAGGATCTGTTCAACGAGTTTGTGAAGTGTGCGAAAGTATGAGTATGGTGAGGGCAAATCCCAGACCTATCCCAGACCTAACATGCGTTATCCTCTAAAATATTTATCATGACTAGGTTTAATTGATTGTTTCAGTGTGGTCCCACATTACTACGTGATCCAAACCGGAAAAAACCCAGGATCTGTTCAACGAGTTTGTGAAGTGTGCGAAAGTATGAGCCTGACGAGGGCAAATCCTAGACCTAACCCAGACCTAACATGCGTTACCCTCAAAAATATTGATGGAAACCTGGTTTAATCGACTGTTTCAGTGTGGTACCACATTACTACCGGACCCAAACCAGAAAAAACCCAGGATCTGTTCAACAAGTATGTGAAGAATGCGAAAGTATGAGTATGGTGAGGGCAAATCCCAGACCTATCCCAGACCTAACATGCGTTATCCTCAAAAATATTGATCAAAACCTGGTTTAATCGACTGTTTCAGTGTGGTACCACATTACTATGTGATCCAAACCAGAAAATAACCCAGGATCTGTTCAACGAGTTTGTGAAGTGTGCGAAAGTATGAGCCTGACGAGGGCAAATCCTAGACCTAACCCAGACCTAACATGCGTTACCCTCAAAAATATTGATGGAAACCTGGTTTAATCGACTGTTTCAGTGTGGTACCACATTACTACCGGACCCAAACCAGAAAAAACCCAGGATCTGTTCAACAAGTATGTGAAGAATGCGAAAGTATGAGTCTGATGAGTGAAAATCCCAGACCTATCCCAGATCTAACTTGCGTTATCCTCTAAAATATTGATCGAAACCAGGTTTAATTGGCTGTTTCAGCGTGGTACCACATTACTACGTGATACAATCCAGAAACAGCCCAGGATCTAGCCATGAAGTATGAGAAATATGCGAAAGTATCAGCCTGATGAGGGCAAATCCTAGACCTAACCCAAACCTAACATGCGTTATCCTCTAAAATATTGATCCAAACCAGGTTTAATGGACTGCTTCAGTGTGGTACCTCTTTACTACGTGATCCAAAGCAGAAAAAAACCCAGGATCTGTTCAATAAGTATGTGAAGTATGCGAAAGTATGAGTCTGATCAGGGCAAATCCCAGGCCTAAACTAGACCTAACATGCGTTATCCTCAAAAATATTAATCGAAACCAGGTTTAATCGACTGTTTCAGTGTGGTACCACATTACTACGTGATCCAAACCAGAAAAAAACCCAGGATCAGTTCAACAAGTATGTGAAGTATGCGAAAGTATGAGTCTGATGAGGGCAAATCCCAGGCCTAAACTAGACATAACTTTCGTTATCCTCTAAAATATTGATCGAAACCAGGTTTAATTGACTGTTTTAGTGTGGTACCACTTTACTACGTGATCCAAAGCAGAAAAAACCCTCGATCAGGTCAACATGCATGTTAAAACTGCGAAAGTATGAGTCTGATGAAGGCAAATCCCAGACCTATCCCAGACCTAACATGCGTTACCCTCAAAAATATTAATCGAAACCAGGTTTAATCGACTGTTTCAGTGTGGTACCACATTACTACGTGATCCAAACCAGAAAAAAACCCTGGATCTTGTCAAGGAGTATGTGAAGTGTGCGAAAGTATGAGTCTGATGAGGGATAATCCGAGACCTATCCCAGACCTAACTTGCGTTATCCTCTAAAATAGTGATCGAAACCAGGTTTAATTGACTGTTTTAGTTGTGGTACCACTTTACTACGTGATCCAAAGCAGAAAAAACCCTCGATCAGGTCAACATGCATGTTAAAACTGTGAAAGTATGACCCTGATGAGGGCAAATCCCAGGCCTAACCTAAACCTAACACGCGTCATCTTCTAAAATATTGAGCGAAACCAGGTTTAATTGATTGTTTCAGTGTGGTACCACATTACTACGTGATCCAAACCAGAAAAAAACCCTGGATCTGTTCAACAAGTATGTGAAAAACGCGAAAGTATGAGCCTGATGAGGGCAAATCCCAGACCTATCCCAGACCTAACTTCCGTTATCCTCTAAAATATTGATCAAAACAAGGTTTAATTGACTGTTTCAGTGTGGTACCACATTACTACGTGATCCAGTCCAGAAATAGCCCAGGATCTAGCCATGAAGTATGAGAAACATGCGAAAGTATGAGCCTGACGAGGGCAAAGCCTAGACCTAACCCAGACCTAACATGCGTTATCCTCTTAAATATTTACCATAACCAGGTTTAATTGATTGTTTCAGTGTGGCCCCACATTACTACGTGATCCAAACCAGAAAAAACCCAGGATCCGTTCAACAAGTATGTGAAGAATGCGAATGTATGAGTCTGATGAGTGAAAATCCCAGGCCTAACCTAGACCTTACATGCGTTATCCTCAAAATTATTGATCGAAACCTGGTTTAATCGACTCTTTCAATGTGGTACCACATTACTACGTGACCCAAACCAGAAAAAACCCAGAATCTGTTCAACAAGTATGTGAAAAACGCGTAAGTATGAGCCTGATGAGGGCAAATCCCAGACCTATCCCAGACTGAACTTGCGTTATCCTCTAAAATATTTGTCAAGACCAGGTTTAATTGATTGTTTCAGTGTGGCGCCACATTACTACGTGATCCAAACCAGAAAAAAACCCAGGACCTGTTCAACAAGTATTTGAAGTATGCGAAAGTATGAGTCTGATGAGGGCAAATCCCAGGCCTAAACTAGACCTAACATGCGTTATCCTCAAAAATATCGATCAAAACCTGGTTTAATCTACTGTTTCAGTGTGGTCCCACATTACTACGTGATCCAAACCAGAAAAAACCCAGGATCCGTCCTACAAGTATGTGAAGAATGCGAAAGTATGAGTCTGATGACTGAAAATCCCCGCCTAACCTAGACCTAACATGCGTTATCCTCAAAAATATTGATCGAAGCCAGGTTTAATCGACTGTTTCAGTGTGGTACCACACTACTACGTGACCCAAACCGGAAAAAACCCAGGATCTGTTCAACAAGTATGTGAAAAACGCGAAGGTATGAGTCTGATGAGTGAAAATCCCAGACCTATCCCAGACCAAACTTGGGTTATCCTCTAAAATATTGATCCAAACCAGGTTTAATCGACTGTTTCAGTGTGGTACCACACTACTACGTGACCCAAACCGGAAAAAACCCAGGATCTGTTCAACAAGTATGTGAAAAACGCGAAAGTATGAGCCTGATGAGGGCAAATCCCAGACCTATCCCAGACCTAACATGCGTTATCCTCTAAAATATTTATCAAGACCAGGTTTAATTGATTGTTTCAGTGTGGTCCCACATTACTACGTGATCCAAACCAGAAAAAACCCAGGATCCGTCCAACAAGTATGTGAAGAATGCGAAAGTATGAGTCTGATCAGTGAAAATCCCCGGCCTAAACTAGACCTAACATGCGTTATCCTCTAAAATATTGATCGAAACCAGGTTTAATCGACTGTTTCAGTGTGGTACCACACTACTACGTGACCCATACCGGAAAAAACCCAGGATCTGTTCAACAAGTATGTGAAGAATGCGAAAGTATGAGTATGATGAGGGCAAATCCCAGACCTATCCCAGACCTAACATGCGTTATCCTCTAAAATATTTATCAAGACCAGGTTTAATTGATTGTTTCAGTGTGGTCCCACATTACTACGTGATCCAAACCAGAAAAAACCCAAGATCCGTCCAACAAGTATGTGCAGAATGCGAAAGTATGAGTCTGATGAGTGAAAATCCCCGGCCTAACCTAGACCTAACATGCGTTATCCTCAAAAATATTGATCGAAACCAGGTTCAATCGACTGTTTCAGTGTGGTACCACATTACTACGTGATCCAAACCAGAGAAAAACCCAGGACCTGTTCAACAAGTATTTGAAGTACGCGAAAGTATGAGTCTGATGAGGGCAAATCCCAGACCTATCCCAGACCTAACATGCGTTATCCTCTAAAATATTTGTCAAGACCAGGTTTAATTGATTGTTTCAGTGTGGTCCCACATTACTACGTGATCCAAACCAGAAAAAACCCAGGATCCGTCCAACAAGTATGTGAAGAATGCGAAAGTATGAGTCTGATGAGTGAAAATCCCCGGCCTAACCTAGTCCTAACATGCGTTATCCTCAAAAATATTGATCGAAACCAGGTTTAATCGACTGTTTCAGTGTGGTACCACATTACTACGTGATCCAAACCAGAAAAAAACCCAGGACCTGTTCAACAAGTATTTGAAGTATGCGAAAGTATGAGTCTGATGAGGGCAAATCCCAGGCCTAAACTAGACCTAACATGCGTTATCCTCAAAAATATTGATCAAAACCTGGTTTAATCGACTGTTTCAGTGTGGTACCACATTACTATGTGATCCAAACCAGAAAATAACCCAGGATCTGTTCAACGAGTTTGTGAAGTGTGCGAAAGTATGAGTATGGTGAGGGCAAATCCCAGACCTATCCCAGACCTAACATGCGTTATCCTCTAAAATATTTATCATGACTAGGTTTAATTGATTGTTTCAGTGTGGTCCCACATTACTACGTGATCCAAACCGGAAAAAACCCAGGATCTGTTCAACGAGTTTGTGAAGTGTGCGAAAGTATGAGCCTGACGAGGGCAAATCCTAGACCTAACCCAGACCTAACATGCGTTACCCTCAAAAATATTGATGGAA
Source organism: Colletes latitarsis (assembly GCF_051014445.1). Lineage (NCBI taxonomy): Eukaryota > Metazoa > Arthropoda > Insecta > Hymenoptera > Colletidae > Colletes > Colletes latitarsis. The sequence continues at coordinate 5,627,093 of NW_027488375.1, read as the reverse complement.
ACCTGGTTTAATCGACTGTTTCAGTGTGGTACCACATTACTACCGGACCCAAACCAGAAAAAACCCAGGATCTGTTCAACAAGTATGTGAAGAATGCGAAAGTATGAGTATGGTGAGGGCAAATCCCAGACCTATCCCAGACCTAACATGCGTTATCCTCAAAAATATTGATCAAAACCTGGTTTAATCGACTGTTTCAGTGTGGTACCACATTACTATGTGATCCAAACCAGAAAATAACCCAGGATCTGTTCAACGAGTTTGTGAAGTGTGCGAAAGTATGAGCCTGACGAGGGCAAATCCTAGACCTAACCCAGACCTAACATGCGTTACCCTCAAAAATATTGATGGAAACCTGGTTTAATCGACTGTTTCAGTGTGGTACCACATTACTACCGGACCCAAACCAGAAAAAACCCAGGATCTGTTCAACAAGTATGTGAAGAATGCGAAAGTATGAGTCTGATGAGTGAAAATCCCAGACCTATCCCAGATCTAACTTGCGTTATCCTCTAAAATATTGATCGAAACCAGGTTTAATTGGCTGTTTCAGCGTGGTACCACATTACTACGTGATACAATCCAGAAACAGCCCAGGATCTAGCCATGAAGTATGAGAAATATGCGAAAGTATCAGCCTGATGAGGGCAAATCCTAGACCTAACCCAAACCTAACATGCGTTATCCTCTAAAATATTGATCCAAACCAGGTTTAATGGACTGCTTCAGTGTGGTACCTCTTTACTACGTGATCCAAAGCAGAAAAAAACCCAGGATCTGTTCAATAAGTATGTGAAGTATGCGAAAGTATGAGTCTGATCAGGGCAAATCCCAGGCCTAAACTAGACCTAACATGCGTTATCCTCAAAAATATTAATCGAAACCAGGTTTAATCGACTGTTTCAGTGTGGTACCACATTACTACGTGATCCAAACCAGAAAAAAACCCAGGATCAGTTCAACAAGTATGTGAAGTATGCGAAAGTATGAGTCTGATGAGGGCAAATCCCAGGCCTAAACTAGACATAACTTTCGTTATCCTCTAAAATATTGATCGAAACCAGGTTTAATTGACTGTTTTAGTGTGGTACCACTTTACTACGTGATCCAAAGCAGAAAAAACCCTCGATCAGGTCAACATGCATGTTAAAACTGCGAAAGTATGAGTCTGATGAAGGCAAATCCCAGACCTATCCCAGACCTAACATGCGTTACCCTCAAAAATATTAATCGAAACCAGGTTTAATCGACTGTTTCAGTGTGGTACCACATTACTACGTGATCCAAACCAGAAAAAAACCCTGGATCTTGTCAAGGAGTATGTGAAGTGTGCGAAAGTATGAGTCTGATGAGGGATAATCCGAGACCTATCCCAGACCTAACTTGCGTTATCCTCTAAAATAGTGATCGAAACCAGGTTTAATTGACTGTTTTAGTTGTGGTACCACTTTACTACGTGATCCAAAGCAGAAAAAACCCTCGATCAGGTCAACATGCATGTTAAAACTGTGAAAGTATGACCCTGATGAGGGCAAATCCCAGGCCTAACCTAAACCTAACACGCGTCATCTTCTAAAATATTGAGCGAAACCAGGTTTAATTGATTGTTTCAGTGTGGTACCACATTACTACGTGATCCAAACCAGAAAAAAACCCTGGATCTGTTCAACAAGTATGTGAAAAACGCGAAAGTATGAGCCTGATGAGGGCAAATCCCAGACCTATCCCAGACCTAACTTCCGTTATCCTCTAAAATATTGATCAAAACAAGGTTTAATTGACTGTTTCAGTGTGGTACCACATTACTACGTGATCCAGTCCAGAAATAGCCCAGGATCTAGCCATGAAGTATGAGAAACATGCGAAAGTATGAGCCTGACGAGGGCAAAGCCTAGACCTAACCCAGACCTAACATGCGTTATCCTCTTAAATATTTACCATAACCAGGTTTAATTGATTGTTTCAGTGTGGCCCCACATTACTACGTGATCCAAACCAGAAAAAACCCAGGATCCGTTCAACAAGTATGTGAAGAATGCGAATGTATGAGTCTGATGAGTGAAAATCCCAGGCCTAACCTAGACCTTACATGCGTTATCCTCAAAATTATTGATCGAAACCTGGTTTAATCGACTCTTTCAATGTGGTACCACATTACTACGTGACCCAAACCAGAAAAAACCCAGAATCTGTTCAACAAGTATGTGAAAAACGCGTAAGTATGAGCCTGATGAGGGCAAATCCCAGACCTATCCCAGACTGAACTTGCGTTATCCTCTAAAATATTTGTCAAGACCAGGTTTAATTGATTGTTTCAGTGTGGTCCCACATTACTACGTGATCCAAACCAGAAAAAACCCAGGATCCGTCCAACAAGTATGTGAAGAATGCGAATGTATGAGTCTGATGAGTGAAAATCCCCGGCCTAACCTAGTCCTAACATGCGTTATCCTCAAAAATATTGATCGAAACCAGGTTTAATCGACTGTTTCAGTGTGGTACCACATTACTACGTGATCCAAACCAGAAAAAAACCCAGGACCTGTTCAACAAGTATTTGAAGTATGCGAAAGTATGAGTCTGATGAGGGCAAATCCCAGGCCTAAACTAGACCTAACATGCGTTATCCTCAAAAATATTGATCAAAACCTGGTTTAATCGACTGTTTCAGTGTGGTACCACATTACTATGTGATCCAAACCAGAAAATAACCCAGGATCTGTTCAACGAGTTTGTGAAGTGTGCGAAAGTATGAGTATGGTGAGGGCAAATCCCAGACCTATCCCAGACCTAACATGCGTTATCCTCTAAAATATTTATCATGACTAGGTTTAATTGATTCTTTCAGTGTGCTCCCACATTACTACGTGATCCAAACCGGAAAAAACCCAGGATCCGTTTAACAAGTATGGGAAGAATGCGAAAGTATGAGCCTGACGAGGGCAAATCCTAGACCTAACCCAGACCTAACATGCGTTACCCTCAAAATATTGATGGAAACCTGGTTTAATCGACTGTTTCAGTGTGGTACCACATTACTACCGGACCCAAACCAGAAAAAACCCAGGATCTGTTCAACAAGTATGTGAAGAATGCGAAAGTATGAGTCTGATGAGTGAAAATCCTAGACCTATCCCAGACCTAACTTGCGTTATCCTCTAAAATATTGATCGAAACCAGGTTTAATTGGCTGTTTCAGCGTGGTACCACATTACTACGTGATACAATCCAGAAACAGCCCAGGATCTAGCCATGAAGTATGAGAAATATGCGAAAGTATCAGCCTGATGAGGGCAAATCCTAGACCTAACCCAAACCTAACATGCGTTATCCTCTAAAATATTGATCCAAACCAGGTTTAATGGACTGCTTCAGTGTGGTACCTCTTTACTACGTGATCCAAAGCAGAAAAAAACCCAGGATCTGTTCAATAAGTATGTGAAGTATGCGAAAGTATGAGTCTGATCAGGGCAAATCCCAGGCCTAAACTAGACCTAACATGCGTTATCCTCAAAAATATTAATCGAAACCAGGTTTAATCGACTGTTTCAGTGTGGTACCACATTACTACGTGATCCAAACCAGAAAAAAACCCAGGATCAGTTCAACAAGTATGTGAAGTATGCGAAAGTATGAGTCTGATGAGGGCAAATCCCAGGCCTAAACTAGACATAACTTTCGTTATCCTCTAAAATATTGATCGAAACCAGGTTTAATTGACTGTTTTAGTGTGGTACCACTTTACTACGTGATCCAAAGCAGAAAAAACCCTCGATCAGGTCAACATGCATGTTAAAACTGCGAAAGTATGAGTCTGATGAAGGCAAATCCCAGACCTATCCCAGACCTAACATGCGTTATCCTCAAAAATATTAATCGAAACCAGGTTTAATCGACTGTTTCAGTGTGGTACCACATTACTACGTGATCCAAACCAGAAAAAAACCCAGGATCAGTTCAACAAGTATGTGAAGAATGCGAAAGTATGAGTCTGATGAGTGAAAATCCCAGGCCTAACCTAGACCTAACATGAATTATTCTCTAAAATATTGATCGAAACCTGGTTTAATCTATTGTTTCAGTGTGGTACCACATTACTATTAGATCCAAACCAGAAAATAACCCAGGATCTGTTCAACGAGTATGTGAAGTGTGCGAAAGTATGAGTCTGATGAGGTCAAATCCCAGACCTATCCCAGACCTAACTTGCGTTATCCTCAAAAATATTGATCGAAACCAGGTTTAATTGACTGTTTCAGCGTGGTACCACATTACTACGTGATACAATCCAGAAACAGCCAAGGATCTAGCCATGAAGTATGAGAAATATGCGAATGTATGAGCCTGATGAGGATAAATCCTAGACCTAACCCAAGCCTAACATGCGTTATCCTCTAAAATATTCATCAAGACCAGGTTTAATTGAATGTTTCAGTGTGGTACCACATTACTACGTGAATCAAAGCAGAAAAAACCCAGGATCCGTTCAACATGCATGTTAAAACTGCGAAAGTATGACCCTGATGAGGGCAAATCCCAGGCCTTACCTAGACCTAACATGCGTTGTCCTCTAAAATATTGATGGAAACCAGGTTTAATTGACTGTTTCAGTGTGGTACCACCTTACTACGTGAACCAAACCAGAAAAAACGCAGGATCCGTTCAACAAGTATGTGAAGAATGCGAAAGTATGAGTCTGATGAGTGAAAATCCCAGGGCTAACCTAGACCTAACATGCGTTATCCTCTAAAATATTGATCCAAACCAGGTTTAATTGACTGTTTTAGTTGTGGTACCACTTTACTACGTGATCCAAAGCAGAAAAAACCCTCGATCAGGTCAACATGCATGTTAAAACTGCGAAAGTATGACCCTGATGAGGTCAAATCCCAGACCTATCCCAGACCTGACATGCGTTATCCTCTAAAATATTGATCCAAACCAGGTTTAATTGACTGTTTCAGTGTGGTCCCACATTACTACGTGACACAATCCTGAAACAGCCCAGGATCTAGCCATGAAGTATGAGAAATATGCGAATGTATGAGCCTGATGAGGACAAATCCTAGACCTAACCCAACCTAACATGCGTTATCCTCCAAAATATTTATCAAGACCAGGTTTAATTGAATGTTTCAGTGTGGTGCCACTTTACTACGTGATCCAAAGCATTAAGAACCCTCGATCAGGTCAACATGTATGTTAAAACTGCGAAAGTATGACCCTGATGAGGGCAAATCCCAGGCCTTACCTAGACCTAACATGCGTAGTCCTCTAAAATATTGATGGAAACCAGGTTTAATTGACTGTTTCAGTGTTGTACCACATTACTACGTGATCCAATCCAGAAATAGCCCAGGATCTAGCCATGAAGTATGAGAAATATGCGAAAGTATGAGCCTGACGAGGGCAAATCCTAGACCTTACCCAGACCTAACAGGCGTTATCCTCTAAAATATTTATCATAACCAGGTTTAATTGATTGTTTCAGTGTGGTCCCACATTACTACGTGATCCAATCCAGAAAAAACCCAGGATCCGTTCAACAAGTATGTGAAGAATGCGAAAGTATGAGTCTGATGAGGGCTAATCCCAGACCTATCCCAGACCTAACTTGCGTTATCCTCTAAAATATTGATCCAAACCAGGTTTAATTGACTGTTTTAGTTGTGGTACCACTTTACTACGTGATCCAAAGCAGAAAAAACCCTCGATCAGGTCAACATGCATGTTAAAACTGCGAAAGTATGACCCTGATGAGGTCAAATCCCAGACCTATCCCAGACCTGACATGCGTTATCCTCTAAAATATTGATCCAAACCAGGTTTAATTGACTGTTTCAGTGTGGTCCCACATTACTACGTGACACAATCCTGAAACAGCCCAGGATCTAGCCATGAAGTATGAGAAATATGCGAATGTATGAGCCTGATGAGGACAAATCCTAGACCTAACCCAAACCTAACATGCGTTATCCTCCAAAATATTTATCAAGACCAGGTTAAATTGAATGTTTCAGTGTGGTACCACTTTACTACGTGATCCAAAGCATTAAGAACCCTCGATCAGGTCAACATGTATGTTAAAACTGCGAAAGTATGACCCTGATGAGGGCAAATCCCAGGCCTTACCTAGACCTAACATGCGTTGTCCTCTAAAATATTGATGGAAACCAGGTTTAATTGACTGTTTCAGTGTTGTACTTCATTACCACGTGATGCGATCCAGAAAAAGCCCAGGATCTAGCCATCAAGTATGAGAAATATGCGAAAGAATGAGCCTGATGAGAGCAAATCCCAGACCTAACCTAGACATAACATACATTATTCTCTAAAATATTGATCAAAACCAGGTTTAATTGACTGTTTCAGTGTGGTACCACATTACTACGTGATCCAATCCAGAAATAGCCCAGGATCTAGCCATGAAGTATGAGAAATATGCGAAAGTATGAGCCTGATGAGGGCAAATCCCAGACCTATCCCAGACCTAACATGCGTTATCCTCTAAAATATTTATCATGACCAGGTTTAATTGATTGTTTCAGTGTGGTCCCACATTACTACGTGATCCAAACCAGAAAAAACCCAGGATCCGTTCAACATGCATGTTAAAACTGCGAAAGAATGAGCCTGATGAGAGCAAATCCCAGACCTAACCTAGACATAACATACATTATTCTCTAAAATATTGATCAAAACCAGGTTTAATTGACTGTTTCAGTGTGGTACCACATTACTACGTGATCCAATCCAGAAATAGCCCAGGATCTAGCCATGAAGTATGAGAAATATGCGAAAGTATGAGCCTGACGAGGGCAAATCCTAGACCTTACCCAGACCTAACATGCGTTATCCTCTAAAATATTTATCATAACCAGGTTTAATTGATTGTTTCAGTGTGGTACCACTTTACTACGTGATCCAAAGCAGAAAAAACACTCGATCAGGTCAACATGTATGTTAAAACTGCGAAAGTATGACCCTGATGAGGGCAAATCCCAGACCTATCCCAGACCTAACTTGCGTTGTCCTCTGAGATATTGATCCAAACCAGGTTTAATTGACTGTTTCAGTGTGGTCCCACATTACTACGTGATCCAAACCAGAAAAAACCCAGGATCTAGCCATCAAGTATGAGAAACATGCGAAAGAATGAGCCTGATGATAGCAAATCCCAGACCTAACCTAGACCTAACATGAATTATTCTCTAAAATATTGATCGAAACCTGGTTTAATCTATTGTTTCAGTGTGGTACCACATTACTATTAGATCCAAACCAGAAAATAACCCAGGATCTGTTCAACGAGTATGTGAAGTGTGCGAAAGTATGAGTCTGATGAGGTCAAATCCCTGACCTATCCCAGACCTAACATGCGTTATCCTCAAAAATATTGATCGAAACCAGGTTCAATTGACTGTTTCAGCGTGGTACCACATTACTACGTGATACAATCCAGAAACAGCCAAGGATCTAGCCATGAAGTATGAGAAATATGCGAATGTATGAGCCTGATGAGGACAAATCCTAGACCTAACCCAAACCTAACATGCGTTATCCTCTAAAATATTTATCAAGACCAGGTTTAATTGAATGTTTCAGTGTGGTACCACATTACTACGTGAACCAAACCAGAAAAAACCCAGGATCCGTTCAACAAGTATGTGAAGAATGCGAAAGTATGAGTCTGATGAGTGAAAATCCCAGGTCTAACCCAGACCTAACATGCGTTATCGTCTAAAATAATGATCGAAACCAGGTTTAATTTACTGTTTTAGTTGTGGTACCACTTTACCACGTGATCCAAAGCAGAAAAAACCCTCGATCAGGTCAACATGCATGTTAAAACTGCGAAAGTATGACCCTGATGAGGTCAAATCCCAGACTTATCCCAGACCTGACATGCGTTATCCTCTAAAATAGTTATCAAGAGCAGGTTTAATTGATTGTTTCAGTGTGGTACCACTTTACTACGTGATCCAAAGCAGAAAAAACCCTCGATCAGGTCAACATGCATGTTAAAACTGCGAAAGTATGACCCTGATGAGGTCAAATCCCAGACCTATCCCAGACCTGACATGCGTTATCCTCTAAAATATTGATCCAAACCAGGTTTAATTGACTGTTTCAGTGTGGTTCCACATTACTACGTGATACAATCCTGAAACAGCACAGGATCTAGTCATGAAGTATGAGAAATATGCGAATGTATGAGCCTGATGAGGACAAATCCTAGACCTAACCCAACCTAACATGCGTTATCCTCCAAAATATTTATCAAGACCAGGTTTAATTGAATGTTTCAGTGTGGTGCCACTTTACTACGTGATCCAAAGCATTAAGAACCCTCGATCAGGTCAACATGTATGTTAAAACTGCGAAAGTATGACCCTGATGAGGGCAAATCCCAGGCCTTACCTAGACCTAACATGCGTAGTCCTCTAAAATATTGATGGAAACCAGGTTTAATTGACTGTTTCAGTGTTGTACCACATTACTACGTGATCCAATCCAGAAATAGCCCAGGATCTAGCCATGAAGTATGAGAAATATGCGAAAGTATGAGCCTGACGAGGGCAAATCCTAGACCTTACCCAGACCTAACAGGCGTTATCCTCTAAAATATTTATCATAACCAGGTTTAATTGATTGTTTCAGTGTGGTCCCACATTACTACGTGATCCAATCCAGAAAAAACCCAGGATCCGTTCAACAAGTATGTGAAGAATGCGAAAGTATGAGTCTGATGAGGGCTAATCCCAGACCTATCCCAGACCTAACTTGCGTTATCGTCTAAAATAATGATCGAAACCAGGTTTAATTGACTGTTTTAGTTGTGGTACCACTTTACCACGTGATCCAAAGCAGAAAAAACCCTCGATCAGGTCAACATGCATGTTAAAACTGCGAAAGTATGACCCTGATGAGGTCAAATCCCAGACTTATCCCAGACCTGACATGCGTTATCCTCTAAAATAGTTATCAAGAGCAGGTTTAATTGACTGTTTCGGTGTGGTCCCACATTACTACGTAATCCAAACCAGAAAAAACCCATGATCCGTTCAACAAGTATGTGAAGAATGCGAAAGTATGAGTCTGATGAGGTCAAATCCCTGACCTATCCCAGACCTAACTTGCGTTATCCTCAAAAATATTGATCGAAACCAGGTTTAATTGACTGTTTCAGCGTGGTACCACATTACTACGTGATACAATCCAGAAACAGCCAAGGATCTAGCCATGAAGTATGAGAAATATGCGAATGTATGAGCCTGATGAGGACAAATCCTAGACCTAACCCAGACCTAACTTGCGTTATCCTCAAAAATATTGATCGAAACCAGGTTTAATTGATTGTTTCAGTGTGGTCCCACATTACTACGTGATCCAAACCAGAAAAAACCCAGGATCCGTTCAACAAGTATGTGAAGAATGCGAAAGTATGAGTCTGATGAGTGAAAATCCCAGGTATAACCCAGACCTAACATGCGTTATCCTCTAAAATATTGATCCAAACCAGGTTTAATGGACCGTTTCAGTGTGGTACCACTTTACTACGTGATCCAAAGCATTAAGAATCCTCGATCAGGTCAACATGTATGTTAAAACTGCGAAAGTATGACCCTGATGAGGGCAAATCCCAGGCCTTACCTAGACCTAACTTGCGTTATCCTCAAAAATATTGATCGAAACCAGGTTTAATTGACTGTTTCAGCGTGGTACCACATTACTACGTGATACAATCCAGAAACAGCCAAGGATCTAGCCATGAAGCATGAGAAATATGCGAATGTATGAGCCTGATGAGGACAAATCCTAGACCTAACCCAAACCTAACATGCGTTATCCTCTAAAATATTTATCAAGACCAGGTTTAATTGAATGTTTCAGTGTGGTACCACGTTACTACGTGAACCAAACCAGAAAAAACCCAGGATCCGTTCAACAAGTATGTGAAGAATGCGAAAGTATGAGTCTGATGAGTGAAAATCCCAGGTCTAACCCAGACCTAACATGCGTTATCCTCTAAAATATTGATCCAAACCAGGTTTAATGGACTGTTTCAGTGTGGTACCACTTTACTACGTGATCCAAAGCATTAAGAATCCTCGATCAGGTCAACATGTATGTTAAAACTGCGAAAGTATGACCCTGATGAGGGCAAATCCCAGGCCTTACCTAGACCTAACATGCGTTGTCCTCTAAAATATTGATGGAAACCAGGTTTAATTGACTGTTTCAGTGTTGTACTTCATTACTACGTGATGGAATCCAGAAATAGCCCAGGATCTAGCCGTGAAGTATGAGAAATATGCGAAAGTATGAGTCTGACGAGGGCAAATCCTAGACCTAACCCAGACCTAACATGCGTTATCCTCTAAAATATTTATCATGACCAGGTTTAATTGATTGTTTCAGTGTGGTCCCACATTACTACGTGATCCAAACCAGAAAAAACCCAGGATCCGTTTAAGAAGTATGTGAAGAATGCGAAAGTATGAGTCTGATGAGTGAAAATCCCAGGACTAACCTAGACCTAACATGCGTTATCCTCAAAAATATTGATCGAAACCAGGTTTAATTGACTGTTTCTGCGTGGTACCACATTACTACATGATACAATCCAGAAACAGCCAAGGATCTAGCCATGAAGTATGAGAAATATGCGAATGTATGAGCCTGATGAGGACAAATCCTAGACCTAACCCAAACCTAACATGCGTTATCCTCTAAAATATTTATCAAGACCAGGTTTAATTGAATGTTTCAGTGTGGTACCACATTACTACGTGAACCAAACCAGAAAAAACCCAGGATCCGTTCAACAAGTATGTGAAGAATGCGAAAGTATGAGTCTGATGAGTGAAAATCCCAGGCCTAACCTAGACCTAACATGCGTTATCCTCAAAAATATTGATCGAAACCAGGTTTAATTGACTGTTTCAGTGTGGTACCACATTACTATGTGATCCAATCCAGAAATAGCCCAGGATCTAGCCGTGAAGTATGAGAAATATGCGAAAGTATGAGTCTGACGAGGGCAAATCCTAGACCTAACTCAGACCTAACATGCGTTATCCTCTAAAATATTTATCATGACCAGGTTTAATTGATTGTTTCAGTGTGGTCCCACATTACTACGTAATCCAAACCAGAAAAAACCCAGGATCCGTTTAACAAGTATGTGAAGAATGCGAAAGTATGAGTCTGATGAGTGAAAATCCCCGGCCTAGCCTAGACCTAACATGCGTTATCCTCAAAAATATTGATCAAAACCAGGTTTAATTGACTGTTTCAGTGTGGTACCACACTACTACGTGACCCAAACCGGAAAAAACCCAGGATCTGTTCAACAAGTATGTGAAAAACGCGAAAGCATGAGCCTGATGAGGGTAAATCCCAGACCTATCCCAGACCTAACTTGCGTTATGCTCTAACATATTGAACGAAACCAGGTTTAATTGACTGTTTCAGCGTGGTACCACATTACTACGTGATACAATACAGAAACAGCCCAGGATCTAGCCATGAAGTATGAGAAATATGCGAAAGTATGAGCCTGATGAGGGCAAATCCTAGACCTAACCCAAACCTAACATGTGTTATCCTCTAAAATATTTATCAAGACCAGATTTAATTGAATGTTCCAGTGTGGTACCACATTACTACGTGAACCAAACCAGAAAAAACCCAGGATCCGTTCAACAAGTATGTGAAAAACGCGAAAGTATGAGCCTGATGAGGGCAAATCCCAGACCTATCCCAGACCTAACTTTCGTTATCCTCTAAAATATTGATCGATACCAGGTTTAATTGACTGTTTCAGCGTGGTACCACGTTACTACGTGATACAATCCAGAAATAGCCCAGGATCTAGCCATGAAGTATGAGAAATATGCGAAAGAATGAGCCTGATGAGAGCAAATCCCAGACCTAACCTAGACCTAACATGAATTATTCTCTAAAATATTGATCAAAACCAGGTTTAATTGACTGTTTCAGTGTGGTACCACATTACTACGTGATCTGATCCAGATATAGCCCAGAATCTAGCCATGAAGTATGAGAAATATGCGAAAGTATGAGCCTGACGAGGGCAAATCCTAGACCTAACCCAGACCTAACTTGCGTTATCCTCTAAAATATTTATCAAGACCAGGTTTAATTGATCGTTTCAGTGTGGTCCGACATTACTACGTGATCCGAACCAGAGAAAACCCAGGATCCGTTCAACAAGTATGAGAAATATGCGAAAGTATGAGCCTGATGTGGGCAAATCCCAGGCCTAACCTAGACCTAACCTGCGTTGTCCTCTAAAATATTGATCGAAACCAGGTTTAATTGACTGTTTCAGCGTGGTACCACGTTACTACGTGATACAATCCAGAAATAGCCCAGGATCTAGCCATGAAGTATGAGAAATATGCGAAAGAATGAGCCTGATGAGAGCAAATCCCAGACCTAACCTAGACCTAACATGAATTATTCTCTAAAATATTGATCAAAACCAGGTTTAATTGACTGTTTCAGTGTTGTACCACATTACTACGTGATCCAATCCAGAAATAGCCCAGGATCTAGCCATGAAGTATGAGAAATATGCGAAAGTATGAGCCTGACGAGGGCAAATCCTAGACCTTACCCAGACCTAACAGGCGTTATCCTCTAAAATATTTATCATAACCAGGTTTAATTGATTGTTTCAGTGTGGTCCCACATTACTACGTGATCCAAACCAGAAAAAACCCAGGATCCGTTCAACAAGTATGTGAAGAATGCGAAAGTATGAGTCTGATTAGGGCTAATCCCAGACCTATCCCACACCTAACTTGCGTTATCGTCTAAAATAATGATCGAAACCAGGTTTAATTGACTGTTTTAGTTGTGGTACCACTTTACCACGTGATCCAAAGCAGAAAAAACCCTCGATCAGGTCAACATGCATGTTAAAACTGCGAAAGTATGACCCTGATGAGGTCAAATCCCAGACTTATCCCAGACCTGACATGCGTTATCCTCTAAAATAGTTATCAAGAGCAGGTTTAATTGATTGTTTCGGTGTGGTCCCACATTACTACGTAATCCAAACCAGAAAAAACCCATGATCCGTTCAACAAGTATGTGAAGAATGCGAAAGTATGAGTCTGATGAGGTCAAATCCCTGACCTATCCCAGACCTAACTTGCGTTATCCTCAAAAATATTGATCGAAACCAGGTTTAATTGACTGTTTCAGCGTGGTACCACATTACTACGTGATACAATCCAGAAACAGCCAAGGATCTAGCCATGAAGTATGAGAAATATGCGAATGTATGAGCCTGATGAGGACAAATCCTAGACCTAACCCAAACCTAACATGCGTTATCCTCTAAAATATTTATCAAGACCAGGTTTAATTGAATGTTTCAGTGTGGTCCCACATTACTACGTGATCCAAACCAGAAAAAACCCAGGATCCGTTCAACAAGTATGTGAAGAATGCGAAAGCATGAGTCTGATGAGTGAAAATCCCAGGTATAACCTAGACCTAACATGCGTTATCCTCAAAAATATTGATCGAAACCTGGTTTAATCGACTGTTTCAGTGTGGTACCACATTACTATGTGATCCAAACCAGAAAATAACCCAGGATCTGTTCAACGGGTATGTGAAGTGTGCGAAAGTATGAGTCTGATGAGGGCAAATCCTAGACCTATCCCAGACCTAACATGCGTTATCCTCTAAAATATTGATCGAAACCAGGTTTAATTGACTGTTTCAGCGTGGTACCACATTACTACGTGATACAATCCAGAAACAGCCCAGGGTCTAGCCATGAAGTATGAGAAATATGCTAAAGTATGAGCCTGATGAGGGCGAATCCCAGACCTATCCCAGACCTAACTTGCGTTATCCTCTAAAATATTGATCGAAATCAGGTTTAATTGACTGTTTCAGCGTGGTACCACATTACTACGTGATACAATCCAGAAACAGCCCAGGGTCTAGCCATGAAGTATGAGAGATATGCGAAAGTATGAGCCTGATGAGGGCAAATCCAAGACCTAACCCAAACCTAACATGAGTTATCCTCTAAAATATTTATCATGACCAGGTTTAATTGAATATTTCAGTGTGGTACCACATTACTACGTGAACCAAACCAGAAAAAACCCTGTATCCGTTCAACAAGTATGTGAAGAATGCGAAAGTATGAGTCTGATGAGTGAAAGTCCCAGGGCTAACCTAGACCTAACAAGCGTTATCCTCTAAAATATTCATCCAAACCAGGTTTAATGGACTGTTTCAGTGTGGTACCACTTTACTGCGTGATCCAAAGCAGAAGAAACCCTCGATCAGGTCAACATGTATGTTAAAACTGCGAAAGTATACCCTGGTGTGGGCAAATCCCAGGCCTAACCTAGACCTAACATGCGTTGTCCTCTAAAATATTGATGGAAACCAGGTTTAATTGACTGTTTCAGTGTTGCACTTCATTACTACGTGATCCATACCAGTAAAAACCCAGGATCCGTTCAACAAGTATGTGAAGAATGCGAAAGTATGAGTGTGGTGAGTGAAAATCCCCGGCCTAACCTAGACCTAACATGCGTTATCCTCAAATATATTGATCGAAACCTGGTTTAATCGTCGGTTTCAGTGTGTTACCACATTACTACGTGATCCAATCCAGAAATAGCCCAGGATCTAGCCATGAAATATGAGAAATATGCGAAAGTATGAGCCTGACGAGGGCAAATCCTAGACCTAACCCAGACCTAACATGCGTTATCCTCTAAAATATTTATCAAGACCAGGTTTAATTGATTGTTTCAGTGTGGTCCCACATTACTACGTGATCCAAACCAGAAAAAACCCAGGTTCCGTTCAACAAGTATGTGAAGAATGCGAAAGTATGAGTCTGATGAGTGAAAATCCCCGGCCTAACCTAGACCTAACATGCGTTATCCTCAAAAATATTGATCGAAACCAGGTTTAATCGACTGTTTCAGTGTGGTACCACACTACTACGTGATACAATCCAGAAACAGCCCAGGATCTAGCCATGAAGTATGAGAAATATGCGAAAGTATGAGTCTGACGAGGGCAAATCCTAGACCTAACCCAGACCAAACATGCGTTATCCTCAAAAATATTGATCGAAACCAGGTTTAATCGACTATTTCAATGTGGTACCACATTACTACGTGATCCAAACCAGAGAATGACCCAGGATCTGTTCAACGAGTATGTGAAGTGTGCGAAAGTAGAGGTCTGATGAGGGCAAATCCCAGACCTATCCGAGACCTAACATGCATTATCCTCTAAAATATTTATCAAGACCAGGTTTAATTGAATGTTTCAGTGTGGTACCACATTACTACGTGATCCAATCCAGAAATAGCCCAGGATCCAGCCATGAAGTATGAGAAATATGCGAAAGTATGAGCCTGATGGGGGCAAATCCTAGAACTAACCCAGACCTAACATGCGTTATCCTCTAAAATATTGATCGAAACCAGGTTTAATCGACTGTTTCAGTGTGGTACCACACTACTACGTGACCCAAACCGGGAAAAACCCAGGATCTGTTCAACAAGTGTGTGAAAAACGCGAAAGTATGAGCCTGATGAGGGCAAATCCCAGTCCTATCCCAGACCTAACTTGCGTTATCCTCAAAAATATTGATCGAAACCTGGTTTAATCGACTGTTTCAGTGTGGTACCACATTACTACGTGACCCAATCCAGAAATAGCCGAGGATCTAGCCATGAAGTATGAGAAATATGCGAAAGTATGAGCCTGACGAGGACAAATCCTAGACCTAACCCAGACCAAACATGCGATATCCTCAAAAATATTGATCGAAACCGGGTTTAATCGACTGTTTCAGAGTGGTACCACATTACTACGTGATCCAAACCAGAAAAAACCCAGGATCCGTTCAACAAGTATGTGAAGAATGCGAAAGTATGAGTCTGATGAGTGAAAATCCCAGGCCTAACCTAGACCTAACAAGCGTTATCCTCAAAAATATTGATCAAAACCTGGTTTAATCGACTGTTTCAGTGAGGTACCACATTACTATGTGATCGAAACCAGAAAATAACCCAGGATCTGTTCAACGAGTATGTGAAGTGTGCGAAAGTATGAGTATGATGAGGGCAAATCCCAGACCTATCCCAGACCTAACATGCGTTATCCTCTAAAATATTTATCAAGACCAGGTTTAGTTGATTGTTTCAGTGTGGTCCCACATTACTACGTGATCCAAACCAGAAAAAACCCAGGATCCGTTGAACAAGTATGTGAAGAATGCGAAAGTATGAGTCTGATGAGTGAAATTCCCCGTCCTAACCTGGACCTAACATGCGTTATCCTCAAAAATATTGATCGAAACCAGGTTTAATCGACTGTTTCAGTGTGGTACCACACTACTACGTGACCCAAACCGGAAAAAACCCAGGATCTGTTCAACAAGTATGTGAAAACGCGAAAGTATGAGCCTGATGAGGGCAAATCCCAGACCTATCCCAGACCTAACTTGCGTTATCCTCAAAAATATTGATAGAAACCTGGTTTAATCGACGGTTTCAGTGTGGTACCACATTACTACGTGATCCAATCCAGAAATAGCCCAGGATCTAGCCATGAGATGTGAGAAATATGCGAAAGTATGAGCCTGACGAGGGCAAACCCTAGACCTAACCCAGACCTAACATGCGTTATCCTCTAAAATATTTATCAAGACCAGGTTTAATTGATTGCTTCAGTGTGGTCCCACATTACTACGTGATCCAAACCAGAAAAAACCCAGGATCCGTTCAACAAATATGTGAAGAATGCGAAAGTATGAGTCTGATGAGTGAAAATCCCAGACCTATCCCAGACCTAACATGCGTTATCCTGTAAAATATTTATCAAGACCAGGTTTAATTGAATGTTTCAGTGTGGTACCACATTACTACGTGAAACAAACCAGTAAAAACCCAGGATCCGTTCAACAAATATGTGAAGAATGCGAAAGTATGAGTCTGATGAGTGAAAATCCCAGACCTATCCCAGACCTAACATGCGTTATCCTGTAAAATATTTATCAAGACCAGGTTTAATCGATTGTTTCTGTGTGGGCCCACATTAATACGTGACACAATTCAGAAACAGCCCAGGATCTAGCCATGAAGTAAGAGAAATATGCGAAAGTATGAGCCTGATGAGGGCAAATCCGAGACCTAACCCAAACCTAACATGCGTTATCCTCTAAAATATTTATCAAGACCAGGTTTAATTGAATGTTTCAGTGTGGTCCCACATTACTACGTGATCCAAACCAGAAAAAACGCAGGATCCGTTCAACAAATATGTGAAGAATGCGAAAGTATGAGTCTGATGAGTGAAAATCCCAGACCTTTCCCAGACCTAACATGCGTTATCCTGTAAAATATTTATCAAGACCAGGTTTAATTGAATGTTTCAGTGTGGTACCACATTACTACGTGAACCAAACCAGTAAAAACCCAGGTTCCGTTCAACAAGTATGTGGAGAATGCGAAAGTATGAGTGTGATGAGTGAAAAACCCCGGCCTAGCCTAGACCTAACATGCGTTATCCTCAAAAATATTGATCGAAACCTGGTTTAATCGTCTGTTTCAGTGTGGTGCCACATTACTATGTGATCCAAACCAGAAAAAACCCTGTATCTGTTCAACAAGTATGTGAAGAATGCGATAGTATGAGTCTGATGAGTGAAAATCCCAGGGCTAACCTAGACCTAACAAGCGTTATCCTCTAAAATATTTATCAAGACCAGGTTTAATTGACTGTTTCAGTGTGGTACCACAATACTACGTGACACAATCCAGAAACAGCCCAGGATCTAGCCATGAAGTATGAGAAATATGCGAAAGTATGAGCCTGATGAGGGCAAATCCTAGACCTAACCCAAACCTAACATGCGTTATCCTCTAAAATATTCATCAAGACCAGGTTTAATTGATTGTTTCAGTGTGGTCCCACATTACTACGTGATCCAAACCAGTAAAAACCCAGGATCCGTTCAACAAGTATGTGGAGAATGCGAAAGTATGAGTCTGATGAGTGAAAATCCTCGGCCTAACCTAGACCTAACATGCGTTATCCTCATAAATATTGATCGAAACCAGGTTTAATCGACTGTTTCAGTGTGGTACCACATTACTACGTGATCCAAACCAGTAAAAACCCAGGATCCGTTCAACAAGTATGTGGAGAATGCGAAAGTATGAGTCTGATGAGTGAAAATCCTCGGCCTAACCTAGACCTAACATGCGTTGTCCTCTAAAATATTGATCGAAACCAGGTTTAATTGACTGTTTCAGTGTTGCACTTCATTACTACGTGATCCAAACCAGTAAAAACCCAGGATCCGTTCAACAAGTATGTGAAGAATGCGAAAGTATGAGTGTGATGAGTGAAAAACCCCGGCCTAGTCTATACCTAACATGCGTTATCCTAAAAAACATTGATCGAAACCAGGTTTAATCGACTGTTTCAGTGTGGTAGCACATGACTACGTGATCCAACCCAGAAAAAAACCCAGGACCTGTTCAACAAGTATTTGAAGTATGCGAAAGAATGAGTCTGATGAGGGCAAATCCCAGGCCTAAACTAGACCTAACATGCGTTATCCTCAAAAATATTGGTCAAAACCTGGCTTAATCGACTGTTTCAGTGTGGTACCACATTACTATGTGATCCAAACCTGAAAATAATCCAGGATCTGTTCAAGGAGTATGTGAAGTGTGCGAAAGTATGAGTATGATGAGGGCAAATCCCAGACCTATCCCAGACCTAACATGCGTTATCCTCTAAAATATTTATCAAGACCAGCTTTAATGGAATGTTTCAGTGTGGTACCACATTACTACGTGATCCAAACCAGTAAAAACCCAGAATCCGTTCAACAAGTATGTGGAGAATGCGAAAGTACGAGTTTGATGAGTGAAAATCCACGGCCTAACCTAGACCTAACATGCGTTATCCTCAAAAATATTGATCGAAACCAGGTTTAATCGACTGTTTCAGTGTGGTATCACATTACTACGTGATCCAAACCAGTAAAAACCCAGGATCCGTTCAACAAGTATGTGGAGAACGCGAAAGTATGAGTCTGATGAGTGAAAATCCTCGGCGTAACCTAGACCTAACATGCGTTGTCCTCTAAAATATTGATGGAAACCAGGTTTAATTGACTGTTTCAGTGTTGCACTTCATTACTACGTGATCCAAACCAGTAAAAACCCAGGATCCGTTCAACAACTATGTGAAGAATGCGACAGTATGAGTGTGATGAGTGAAAACCCCCGGCCTAACCTAGACCTAACATGCGTTATCCTCAAAAATATCGATCGAAACCTGGTTTAATCGTCTGTTTCAGTGTGGTGCCACATTACTATGTGATCCAATCCAGAAAATAACCCAGGATCTGTTCAACGAGTTTGTGAAGTGTGCGAAAGTATGAGTATGACGAGGGCAAATCCCAGACCTATCCCAGATCTAACTTGCGTTATCCTCTAAAATATTGATCGAAACCAGGTTTAATTGGCTGTTTCAGCGTGGTACCACATTACTACGTGATACAATCCAGAAACAGCCCAGGATCTAGCCATGAAGTATGAGAAATATGCGAAAGTATCAGCCTGATGAGGGCAAATCCTAGACCTAACCCAAACCTAACATGCGTTATCCTCTAAAATATTGTTCCAAACCAGGTTTAATGGACTGCTTCAGTGTGGTACCTCTTTACTACGTGATCCAAAGCAGAAAAAAACCCAGGATCTGTTCAATAAGTATGTGAAGTATGCGAAAGTATGAGTCTGATCAGGGCAAATCCCAGGCCTAAACTAGACCTAACATGCGTTATCCTCAAAAATATTAATCGAAACCAGGTTTAATCGACTGTTTCAGTGTGGTACCACATTACTACGTGATCCAAACCAGAAAAAAACCCAGGATCAGTTCAACAAGTATGTGAAGTATGCGAAAGTATGAGTCTGATGAGGGCAAATCCCAGGCCTAAACTAGACATAACTTTCGTTATCCTCTAAAATATTGATCGAAACCAGGTTTAATTGACTGTTTTAGTGTGGTACCACTTTACTACGTGATCCAAACCAGAAAAAACCCTCGATCAGGTCAACATGCATGTTAAAACTGCGAAAGTATGAGTCTGATGAAGGCAAATCCCAGACCTATCCCAGACCTAACATGCGTTACCCTCAAAAATATTAATCGAAACCAGGTTTAATCGACTGTTTCAGTGTGGTACCACATTACTACGTGATCCAAACCAGAAAAAAACCCTGGATCTTGTCAAGGAGTATGTGAAGTGTGCGAAAGTATGAGTCTGATGAGGAATAATCCGAGACCTATCCCAGACCTAACTTGCGTTATCCTCTAAAATAGTGATCGAAACCAGGTTTAATTGACTGTTTTAGTTGTGGTACCACTTTACTACGTGATCCAAAGCAGAAAAAACCCTCGATCAGGTCAACATGCATGTTAAAACTGTGAAAGTATGACCCTGATGAGGGCAAATCCCAGGCCTAACCTAAACCTAACACGCGTCATCTTCTAAAATATTGAGCGAAACCAGATTTAATTGATTGTTTCAGTGTGGTACCACATTACTACGTGATCCAAACCAGAAAAAAACCCTGGATCTGTTCAACAAGTATGTGAAAAACGCGAAAGTATGAGCCTGATGAGGGCAAATCCCAGACCTATCCCAGACCTAACATGCGTTATCCTCTAAAATATTTATCAAGACCAGCTTTAATTGAATGTTTCAGTGTGGTACCACATTACTACGTGATCCAAACCAGTAAAAACCCAGGATCCGTTCAACAAGTATGTGAAGAATTCGAAAGTATGAGTGTTATGAGTGAAAAACCCCGGCCTAACCTAGACCTAACATGCGTTATCCTCAAAAATATTGATCGAAACCTGGTTTAATCGTCTGTTTCAGTGTGGTACCACATTACTATGTGATCCAAACCAGAAAAAACTCAGGATCCGTTCAACAAGTATGTGGAGAATGCGAAAGTATGAGTCTGATGAGTGAAAATCTTCGGCCTAACCTATACCTAACATGCGTTATCCTCAAAAATATTGATCGAAACCAGGTTTAATCGACTGTTTCAGTGTGGCGCCACATTACTACGTGATCCAAACCAGAAAAAAACCCAGGACCTGTTCAACAAGTATTTGAAGTATGCGAAAGTATGAGTCTGATGAGGGCAAATCCCAGGCCTAAACTAGACCTAACATGCGTTATCCTCAAAAATATCGATCAAAACCTGGTTTAATCTACTGTTTCAGTGTGGTCCCACATTACTACGTGATCCAAACCAGAAAAAACCCAGGATCCGTCCTACAAGTATGTGAAGAATGCGAAAGTATGAGTCTGATGACTGAAAATCCCCGCCTAACCTAGACCTAACATGCGTTATCCTCAAAAATATTGATCGAAGCCAGGTTTAATCGACTGTTTCAGTGTGGTACCACACTACTACGTGACCCAAACCGGAAAAAACCCAGGATCTGTTCAACAAGTATGTGAAAAACGCGAAGGTATGAGTCTGATGAGTGAAAATCCCAGACCTATCCCAGACCAAACTTGGGTTATCCTCTAAAATATTGATCCAAACCAGGTTTAATCGACTGTTTCAGTGTGGTACCACACTACTACGTGACCCAAACCGGAAAAAACCCAGGATCTGTTCAACAAGTATGTGAAAAACGCGAAAGTATGAGCCTGATGAGGGCAAATCCCAGACCTATCCCAGACCTAACATGCGTTATCCTCTAAAATATTTATCAAGACCAGGTTTAATTGATTGTTTCAGTGTGGTCCCACATTACTACGTGATCCAAACCAGAAAAAACCCAGGATCCGTCCAACAAGTATGTGAAGAATGCGAAAGTATGAGTCTGATCAGTGAAAATCCCCGGCCTAAACTAGACCTAACATGCGTTATCCTCTAAAATATTGATCGAAACCAGGTTTAATCGACTGTTTCAGTGTGGTACCACACTACTACGTGACCCATACCGGAAAAAACCCAGGATCTGTTCAACAAGTATGTGAAGAATGCGAAAGTATGAGCCTGATGAGGGCAAATCCCAGACCTATCCCAGACCTAACATGCGTTATCCTCTAAAATATTTATCAAGACCAGGTTTAATTGATTGTTTCAGTGTGGTCCCACATTACTACGTGATCCAAACCAGAAAAAACCCAAGATCCGTCCAACAAGTATGTGCAGAATGCGAAAGTATGAGTCTGATGAGTGAAAATCCCCGGCCTAACCTAGACCTAACATGCGTTATCCTCAAAAATATTGATCGAAACCAGGTTCAATCGACTGTTTCAGTGTGGTACCACATTACTACGTGATCCAAACCAGAGAAAAACCCAGGACCTGTTCAACAAGTATTTGAAGTACGCGAAAGTATGAGTCTGATGAGGGCAAATCCCAGACCTATCCCAGACCTAACATGCGTTATCCTCTAAAATATTTGTCAAGACCAGGTTTAATTGATTGTTTCAGTGTGGTCCCACATTACTACGTGATCCAAACCAGAAAAAACCCAGGATCCGTCCAACAAGTATGTGAAGAATGCGAAAGTATGAGTCTGATGAGTGAAAATCCCCGGCCTAACCTAGTCCTAACATGCGTTATCCTCAAAAATATTGATCGAAACCAGGTTTAATCGACTGTTTCAGTGTGGTACCACATTACTACGTGATCCAAACCAGAAAAAAACCCAGGACCTGTTCAACAAGTATTTGAAGTATGCGAAAGTATGAGTCTGATGAGGGCAAATCCCAGGCCTAAACTAGACCTAACATGCGTTATCCTCAAAAATATTGATCAAAACCTGGTTTAATCGACTGTTTCAGTGTGGTACCACATTACTATGTGATCCAAACCAGAAAATAACCCAGGATCTGTTCAACGAGTTTGTGAAGTGTGCGAAAGTATGAGTATGGTGAGGGCAAATCCCAGACCTATCCCAGACCTAACATGCGTTATCCTCTAAAATATTTATCATGACTAGGTTTAATTGATTGTTTCAGTGTGGTCCCACATTACTACGTGATCCAAACCGGAAAAAACCCAGGATCTGTTCAACGAGTTTGTGAAGTGTGCGAAAGTATGAGCCTGACGAGGGCAAATCCTAGACCTAACCCAGACCTAACATGCGTTACCCTCAAAAATATTGATGGAAACCTGGTTTAATCGACTGTTTCAGTGTGGTACCACATTACTACCGGACCCAAACCAGAAAAAACCCAGGATCTGTTCAACAAGTATGTGAAGAATGCGAAAGTATGAGTATGGTGAGGGCAAATCCCAGACCTATCCCAGACCTAACATGCGTTATCCTCAAAAATATTGATCAAAACCTGGTTTAATCGACTGTTTCAGTGTGGTACCACATTACTATGTGATCCAAACCAGAAAATAACCCAGGATCTGTTCAACGAGTTTGTGAAGTGTGCGAAAGTATGAGCCTGACGAGGGCAAATCCTAGACCTAACCCAGACCTAACATGCGTTACCCTCAAAAATATTGATGGAAACCTGGTTTAATCGACTGTTTCAGTGTGGTACCACATTACTACCGGACCCAAACCAGAAAAAACCCAGGATCTGTTCAACAAGTATGTGAAGAATGCGAAAGTATGAGTCTGATGAGTGAAAATCCCAGACCTATCCCAGATCTAACTTGCGTTATCCTCTAAAATATTGATCGAAACCAGGTTTAATTGGCTGTTTCAGCGTGGTACCACATTACTACGTGATACAATCCAGAAACAGCCCAGGATCTAGCCATGAAGTATGAGAAATATGCGAAAGTATCAGCCTGATGAGGGCAAATCCTAGACCTAACCCAAACCTAACATGCGTTATCCTCTAAAATATTGATCCAAACCAGGTTTAATGGACTGCTTCAGTGTGGTACCTCTTTACTACGTGATCCAAAGCAGAAAAAAACCCAGGATCTGTTCAATAAGTATGTGAAGTATGCGAAAGTATGAGTCTGATCAGGGCAAATCCCAGGCCTAAACTAGACCTAACATGCGTTATCCTCAAAAATATTAATCGAAACCAGGTTTAATCGACTGTTTCAGTGTGGTACCACATTACTACGTGATCCAAACCAGAAAAAAACCCAGGATCAGTTCAACAAGTATGTGAAGTATGCGAAAGTATGAGTCTGATGAGGGCAAATCCCAGGCCTAAACTAGACATAACTTTCGTTATCCTCTAAAATATTGATCGAAACCAGGTTTAATTGACTGTTTTAGTGTGGTACCACTTTACTACGTGATCCAAAGCAGAAAAAACCCTCGATCAGGTCAACATGCATGTTAAAACTGCGAAAGTATGAGTCTGATGAAGGCAAATCCCAGACCTATCCCAGACCTAACATGCGTTACCCTCAAAAATATTAATCGAAACCAGGTTTAATCGACTGTTTCAGTGTGGTACCACATTACTACGTGATCCAAACCAGAAAAAAACCCTGGATCTTGTCAAGGAGTATGTGAAGTGTGCGAAAGTATGAGTCTGATGAGGGATAATCCGAGACCTATCCCAGACCTAACTTGCGTTATCCTCTAAAATAGTGATCGAAACCAGGTTTAATTGACTGTTTTAGTTGTGGTACCACTTTACTACGTGATCCAAAGCAGAAAAAACCCTCGATCAGGTCAACATGCATGTTAAAACTGTGAAAGTATGACCCTGATGAGGGCAAATCCCAGGCCTAACCTAAACCTAACACGCGTCATCTTCTAAAATATTGAGCGAAACCAGGTTTAATTGATTGTTTCAGTGTGGTACCACATTACTACGTGATCCAAACCAGAAAAAAACCCTGGATCTGTTCAACAAGTATGTGAAAAACGCGAAAGTATGAGCCTGATGAGGGCAAATCCCAGACCTATCCCAGACCTAACTTCCGTTATCCTCTAAAATATTGATCAAAACAAGGTTTAATTGACTGTTTCAGTGTGGTACCACATTACTACGTGATCCAGTCCAGAAATAGCCCAGGATCTAGCCATGAAGTATGAGAAACATGCGAAAGTATGAGCCTGACGAGGGCAAAGCCTAGACCTAACCCAGACCTAACATGCGTTATCCTCTTAAATATTTACCATGACCAGGTTTAATTGATTGTTTCAGTGTGGCCCCACATTACTACGTGATCCAAACCAGAAAAAACCCAGGATCCGTTCAACAAGTATGTGAAGAATGCGAATGTATGAGTCTGATGAGTGAAAATCCCAGGCCTAACATAGACCTTACATGCGTTATCCTCAAAATTATTGATCGAAACCTGGTTTAATCGACTCTTTCAATGTGGTACCACATTACTACGTGACCCAAACCAGAAAAAACCCAGAATCTGTTCAACAAGTATGTGAAAAACGCGTAAGTATGAGCCTGATGAGGGCAAATCCCAGACCTATCCCAGACTGAACTTGCGTTATCCTCTAAAATATTTGTCAAGACCAGGTTTAATTGATTGTTTCAGTGTGGTCCCACATTACTACGTGATCCAAACCAGAAAAAACCCAGGATCCGTCCAACAAGTATGTGAAGAATGCGAATGTATGAGTCTGATGAGTGAAAATCCCCGGCCTAACCTAGTCCTAACATGCGTTATCCTCAAAAATATTGATCGAAACCAGGTTTAATCGACTGTTTCAGTGTGGTACCAC
The DNA here is from genome assembly GCF_051014445.1 of Colletes latitarsis. Lineage (NCBI taxonomy): Eukaryota > Metazoa > Arthropoda > Insecta > Hymenoptera > Colletidae > Colletes > Colletes latitarsis. The sequence goes on along the minus strand of NW_027488375.1, from coordinate 5,601,329 downwards.
ATTACTACGTGATCCAAACCAGAAAAAAACCCAGGACCTGTTCAACAAGTATTTGAAGTATGCGAAAGTATGAGTCTGATGAGGGCAAATCCCAGGCCTAAACTAGACCTAACATGCGTTATCCTCAAAAATATTGATCAAAACCTGGTTTAATCGACTGTTTCAGTGTGGTACCACATTACTATGTGATCCAAACCAGAAAATAACCCAGGATCTGTTCAACGAGTTTGTGAAGTGTGCGAAAGTATGAGTATGGTGAGGGCAAATCCCAGACCTATCCCAGACCTAACATGCGTTATCCTCTAAAATATTTATCATGACTAGGTTTAATTGATTCTTTCAGTGTGCTCCCACATTACTACGTGATCCAAACCGGAAAAAACCCAGGATCCGTTTAACAAGTATGGGAAGAATGCGAAAGTATGAGCCTGACGAGGGCAAATCCTAGACCTAACCCAGACCTAACATGCGTTACCCTCAAAAATATTGATGGAAACCTGGTTTAATCGACTGTTTCAGTGTGGTACCACATTACTACCGGACCCAAACCAGAAAAAACCCAGGATCTGTTCAACAAGTATGTGAAGAATGCGAAAGTATGAGTCTGATGAGTGAAAATCCTAGACCTATCCCAGACCTAACTTGCGTTATCCTCTAAAATATTGATCGAAACCAGGTTTAATTGGCTGTTTCAGCGTGGTACCACATTACTACGTGATACAATCCAGAAACAGCCCAGGATCTAGCCATGAAGTATGAGAAATATGCGAAAGTATCAGCCTGATGAGGGCAAATCCTAGACCTAACCCAAACCTAACATGCGTTATCCTCTAAAATATTGATCCAAACCAGGTTTAATGGACTGCTTCAGTGTGGTACCTCTTTACTACGTGATCCAAAGCAGAAAAAAACCCAGGATCTGTTCAATAAGTATGTGAAGTATGCGAAAGTATGAGTCTGATCAGGGCAAATCCCAGGCCTAAACTAGACCTAACATGCGTTATCCTCAAAAATATTAATCGAAACCAGGTTTAATCGACTGTTTCAGTGTGGTACCACATTACTACGTGATCCAAACCAGAAAAAAACCCAGGATCAGTTCAACAAGTATGTGAAGTATGCGAAAGTATGAGTCTGATGAGGGCAAATCCCAGGCCTAAACTAGACATAACTTTCGTTATCCTCTAAAATATTGATCGAAACCAGGTTTAATTGACTGTTTTAGTGTGGTACCACTTTACTACGTGATCCAAAGCAGAAAAAACCCTCGATCAGGTCAACATGCATGTTAAAACTGCGAAAGTATGAGTCTGATGAAGGCAAATCCCAGACCTATCCCAGACCTAACATGCGTTATCCTCAAAAATATTAATCGAAACCAGGTTTAATCGACTGTTTCAGTGTGGTACCACATTACTACGTGATCCAAACCAGAAAAAAACCCTGGATCTTGTCAAGGAGTATGTGAAGTGTGCGAAAGTATGAGTCTGATGAGGGATAATCCGAGACCTATCCCAGACCTAACTTGCGTTATCCTCTAAAATAGTGATCGAAACCAGGTTTAATTGACTGTTTTAGTTGTGGTACCACTTTACTACGTGATCCAAAGCAGAAAAAACCCTCGATCAGGTCAACATGCATGTTAAAACTGTGAAAGTATGACCCTGATGAGGGCAAATCCCAGGCCTAACCAAAACCTAACACGCGTCATCTTCTAAAATATTGAGCGAAACCAGGTTTAATTGATTGTTTCAGTGTGGTACCACATTACTACGTGATCCAAACCAGAAAAAAACCCTGGATCTGTTCAACAAGTATGTGAAAAACGCGAAAGTATGAGCCTGATGAGGGCAAATCCCAGACCTATCCCAGACCTAACTTCCGTTATCCTCTAAAATATTGATCAAAACAAGGTTTAATTGACTGTTTCAGTGTGGTACCACATTACTACGTGATCCAGTCCAGAAATAGCCCAGGATCTAGCCATGAAGTATGAGAAACATGCGAAAGTATGAGCCTGACGAGGGCAAAGCCTAGACCTAACCCAGACCTAACATGCGTTATCCTCTTAAATATTTACCATGACCAGGTTTAATTGATTGTTTCAGTGTGGCCCCACATTACTACGTGATCCAAACCAGAAAAAACCCAGGATCCGTTCAACAAGTATGTGAAGAATGCGAATGTATGAGTCTGATGAGTGAAAATCCCAGGCCTAACCTAGACCTTACATGCGTTATGCTCAAAATTATTGATCGAAAGCTGGTTTAATCGACTCTTTCAGTGTGGTACCACATTACTACGTGACCCAAACCAGAAAAAACCCAGAATCTGTTCAACAAGTATGTGAAAAACGCGTAAGTATGAGCCTGATGAGGGCAAATCCCAGACCTATCCCAGACTGAACTTGCGTTATCCTCTAAAATATTGATCGAAACCTGGTTTAATCGACTGTTTCAGTGTGGTACCACATTACTACGTGATGCAATCCAGAAATATCCCAGGATATAGCCAGGAAGTATAAGAAATATGCGATAGTATTAGTCTGATGGGGGCAAATCCCAGACCTATCCCAGACCAAACTTGCGTTATCCTCTAAAATATTGATCCAAACCAGGTTTAATGGACTGTTTCAGTGAGGTCCCACATTACTACGTGATCCAAACCAGAAAAAACCCAGGATCCGTTCAACAAGTATGTGAAGAATACGAAAGTATGTGTCTGATGAGTGAAAATCCAGGCCTAACCTAGACCTAACATGCGTTATCCTCATAAATATTGATCGAAACCTGGTTTAATCGACTGTTTCAGTGTGGTACCACATTACTACGTGACCCAAACCAGAAAAAACCCAGGATCTGTTCAACAAGTATGTGAAAAACGCGAAAGTATGAGCCTGATGAGGGCAAATCCCAGACCTATCCCAGACCTAACTTCCGTTATCCTCTAAAATATTGATCGAAACCTGGTTTAATTGACTGTTTCAGTGTGGTACCACATTACTATGTGATCCAGTCCAGAAATAGCCCAGGATCTAGCCATGAAGTATGAGAAACATGCGGAAGTATGAGCCTGACGAGGGCAAAGCCTAGACCTAACCCAGACCTAACATGCGTTATCCTCTAAAATATTTACCATGACCAGGTTTAATTGATTGTTTCAGTGTGGCCCCACATTACTACGTGATCCAAACCAGAAAAAACCCAGGATCCGTTCAACAAGTATGTGAAGAATGCGAATCTATGAGTCTGATGAGTGAAAATCTCAGGCCTAACCTAGACCTTACATGCGTTATCCACAAAATTATTGATCGAAACCTGGTTTAATCGACTGTTTCAGTGTGGTACCACATTACTACGTGACCCAAACCAGAAAAAACCCAGAATCTGTTCAACAAGTATGTGAAAAACGCGTAAGTATGAGCCTGATGAGGGCAAATCCCAGACCTATCCCAGACTAAACTTGCGTTATCCTCTAAAATATTGATCGAAACCTGGTTTAATCGACTGTTTCAGTGTAACCACATTACTACGTGACCCAAACCAGAAAGAACCCAGAATCTGTTCAACAAGTATGTGAAAAACGCGTAAGTATGAGCCTGATGAGGGCAAATTCCAGACCTATCCCAGACCAAACTTGCGTTATCCTCTAAAATATTGATCGAAACCAGGTTTAATTGACTGTTTCAGCGTGGTACCGCATTACTACGTGATACAATCCAGAAACAGCCCAGGATCTAGCCATGAAGTATGAGAAATATGCGAAAGTATGAGCCTGATGAGGGCAAATCCTAGACCTAACCCAGACCTAACATGCGTTGTCCTCTAAAATATTTATCAAGACCAGGTTTAATTGATTGTTTCAGTGTGGTCCCACATTACTACGTGATGCAATCCAGAAAAAGCCCAGGATCAAGCCATCATGTATGAGAAATATGCGAAAGAATGAGCCTGATGAGAGCAAATCCCAGACCTAACCTAGACCTAACATGCGTTATCCTCTAAAATATTGATTCAAACCAAGTTTAATGGACTGCTTCAGTGTGGTACCACTTTACTACGTGATGCAAAGCAGAAAAAACCCTCGATCAGGTCAACATGTATGTTAAAACTGCGAAAGTATGATCCTGATGAGGGCAAATCCCAGGCCTATCCCAGACCTAACATGCGTTGTCCTCTAAAATATTGACGGAAACCAGGTTTAATTGACTGTTTCAGTGTGGTACCACATTACTACGTGATGCAATCCAGAAAAACTCCAGGATCTAGCCATCAAGTATGAGAAATATGCGAAAGAATGTGCCTGATGAGAGCAAATCCCAGACCTAACCTAGACCTAACATGAATTATTCTCTAAAATATTTATCAAGACCAGGTTTCATTGATTGTTTCAGTGTGGTCCCACATTACTACGTGATGCAAACCAGAAAAAACCCAGGATCCGTTCAACAAGTATGTGAAAAACGCGAAAGTATGAGCCTGATGAGGGCAAATCCCAGGCCTAACCTAGACCTAACATGCGTGGTCCTCTAAAATATTGATGGAAACCAGGTTTAATTGTCTGTTTCAGTGTTGTACTTCCTTACTACGTGATGCAATCCAGAAAAAGCCCAGGATCTATCCATCAAGTATGAGAAATATGCGAAAGAATGAGCCTGATGAGAGCAAATCCCAGACCTAACCTAGACCTAACATGGATTATTCTCTAAAATATTGATCAAAACCAGGTTTAATTGACTGTTTCAGTGTGGTACCACATTACTACGTGATCCAATCCAGAAATAGCCCAGGATCCAGCCATGAAGTATGAGAAATATGCGAAAGTATGAGCCTGATGGGGGCAAATCCTAGACCTAACCCTAACCTAACATGCGTTATCCTCTAAAATATTTATCAAGACCAGGTTTAATTGAATGTTTCAGTGTGGTACCACATTACTACGTGAACCAAACTAGAAAAAACCCAGGAGCCGTTCAACAACTATGTGAAGAATGCGAAAGTGTGAGTCTGATGAGTGAATATCCCCGGCCTAACCTAGACCTAACATGCGTTATCACCAAAAATATTGATCGAAACCAGGTTTAATCGACTGTTTCAGTGTGGTACCACATTACTACGTGATCCAAACCAGAAAAAACCCCAGGATCTTTTCAACAAGTATGTGAAGAATGCGAAAGTATGAGTCTGATGAGGGCAAATCCCAGACCTAAACTAGACATAACTTTCGTTATCCTCTAAAATATTGATCGAAACCAGGTTTAATTGACTGTTTTAGTGTGGTACCACTTTTCTACGTGATCCAAAGCAGAGAAAACCCTCGATCAGGTCAACATGCATGTTAAAACTGCGAAAGTATGAGCCTGATGTGGGCAAATCCCAGACCTATCCCAGACCTAACATGCGTTATCCTCAAAAATATTAATCGAAACCAGGCTTAATCGACTGTTTCAGTGTGGTACTACATTACTGCGTGATCCAAAGCAGAAAAAACCCTCGATCAGGTCAACATGCATGTTAAAACTGCGGAAGTATGAGCCTGATGAGGGCAAATCCCAGACCTATCCCAGACCTAACATGCGTTATCCTCAAAACTATTGATCGAAACCAGGTTTAATCGACTGTTTCAGTGTGGTACCACACTACGACGTGACCCAAGCCGGAAAAAACCCAGGATCTGTTCAACAAGTATGTGAAAAACGCGAAAGTATGAGCCTGATGAGGGCAAATCCCAGACCGATCTCAGTCCTAACATGCGTTATCCTCAGAAGTATTAATCGAAACCAGGTTTAATCGACTGTTTCAGTGTGGTACCACATTACTACGTGATCCAATCCAGAAATAGCCCAGGATCTAGCCATGAAGTATGAGAAATATGCGAAAGTATGAGCCTGATGAGGGCAAATCCTAGACCTAACCCAGACCTAACATGCGTTGTCCTCTAAAATATTTATCAAGACCAGGTTTAATTGATTGTTTCAGTGTGGTACCACACTACTACGTGATCCAAACCAGAAAAAACCCAGGATCTATTCAACAAGTATGTGAAAAACGCGAAAGTATGAGCCTGATGAGAGCAAATCCCAGACCTATCCCAGACCTAACTTGCGTTGTTCTCTAAGATATTGATGGAAACCAGGTTTAATTGACTGTTTCAGTGTGGTACCACATTACTATGTGATCCAAACCAGAAAATAATCCAGGATCTGTTCAAGGAGTATGTGAAGTGTGCGAAAGTATGAGTATGATGAGGGCAAATCCCAGACCTATCCCAGACCTAACATGCGTTATCCTCTAAAATATTTATCAAGACCAGGTTTAATTGACTGTTTCAGCGTGGTACCACATTATTACGTGACACAATCCAGAAACAGCCCAGGATCTAGCCATGAAGTATGAGTAATATGCGAAAGTATGAGCCTGATGAGGGCAAATCCTAGACCTAACCCAAACCTAACATGCGTTATCCTCTAAAATATTCATCAAGACCAGGTTTAGTTGATTGTTTCAGTGTGGTACCACATTACTACGTGATCCAAACCAGTAAAAACCCAGGATCCGTTCAACAAGTATGTGGAGAATGCGAAAGTATGAGTCTGATGAGTGAAAATCCTCGGCCTAACCTATACCTAACATGCGTTATCCTCAAAAATATTGATCGAAACCAGGTTTAATCGACTGTTTCAGTGTGGTACCACATGACTACGTGATCCAAACCAGAAAAAAAACCAGGACCTGTTCAAGAAGTATTTGAAGTATGCGAAAGAATGAGTCTGATGAGGGCAAATCCCAGGTCTAAACTAGACCAAACATGCGTTATCCTCAAAAATATTGATCAAAACCTGGTTTAATCGACTGTTCCAATGTGGTACCACATTACTATGTGATCCAAACCAGAAAATAATCCAGGATCTGTTCAACGAGTATGTGAAGTGTGCGAAAGTATGAGTATGATGAGGGCAAATCCCAGACCTATCCCAGACCTAACATGCGTTATCCTCTAAAATATTTATCAAGACCAGGTTTAATTGATTGTTTCAGTGTGGTCCCACATTACTACGTGACACAATCCAGAAACAGCCCAGGATCTAGCCATGAAGTATGAGAAATATGCGAAAGTATGAGCCTGATGAGGGCAAATCCTAGACCTAACCCAAACCTAACATGCGTTATCCTCTAAAATATTTATCAAGACCAGCTTTAATTGAATGTTTCAGTGTGGTCCCACATTACTACGTGATCGAAACCAGAAAAAAACCCAGGATCCGTCCTACAAGTATGTGAAGAATGCGAAAGTATGAGTCTGATGACTGAAAATCCCCGGCCTAACCTAGACCTAACATGCGTTATCCTCAAAAATATTGATCGAAGCCAGGTTTAATCGACTGTTTCAGTGTGGTACCACACTACTACGTGACCCAAACCGGAAAAAACCCAGGATCTGTTCAACAAGTATGTGAAAAACGCGAAAGTATGGGCCTGATGAGGGCAAATCCCAGACCTATCCCAGACCTAACTTGCGTTATCCTCAAAAATATTTATCAAGACCAGGTTTAATTCATTGTTTCAGTGTGGTCCCACATTACTACGTGATCCAAACCAGAAAAAACCCAGGATCCGTTCAACAAGTATGTGAAGAATGCGAAAGTATGAGTCTGATGAGTGAAAGTCCCAGGCCTACCCTAGACCAAACATGCGTTATCCTCAAAAATATTGATCGAAACCAGGTTTAATCGACTGTTTCAGTGTGGTACCACATTACTACGTGATCCAAACCAGAAAAAACCCAGGACCTGTTCAACAAGTATTTGAAGTATGCGAAAGTATGAGTCTGATGAGGGCAAATCCCAGACCTATCCCAGACCTAACATGCGTTATCCTCTAAAATGTTTATCAAGACCAGGTTTAATTGATTGTTTCAGTGTGGTCCCACATTACTACGTGATCCCAACCAGAAAGAACCCAGGGTCCGTCCAACAAGTATGTGAAGAATGCGAAAGTATGAGTCTGATGAGTGAAAATCCCCGGCCTAACCTAGACCTAACATGCGTTATCCTCAAAAATATTGATCGAAACCAGGTTTAATCGACTGTTTCAGTGTGGTACCACATTACTACGTGATCCAAACCAGAAAAAAACCCAGGATCCGTTCAACAAGTATGTGAAGAATGCGAATGTATGAGTCTGATGAGTGAAAATCCCAGGCCTAGCCTAGACCTAACATGCGTTATCCGCAAAAATATTTATCATGACTAGGTTTAATTGAGTGTTTCAGTGTGGTCCCACATTACTACGTGATCCAAACCGGAAAAAACCCAGGATCCGTTTAACAAGTATCGGAAGAATGCGAAAGTATGAGCCTGACGAGGGCAAATCCTAGACCTAACCCAGACCTAACATGCGTTATCCTCAAAAATATTGACCGAAACCTGGTTTAATCGACTGTTTCAGTGTGGTACCACATTACTACCGGACCCAAACCAGAAAAACCCCAGGATCTGTTCAACAAGTATGTGAAGAATGCGAAAGTATGAGTCTGATGTGTGAAAATCCCAGACCTATCCCAGACCTAACTTGCGTTATCCTCTAATATATTGATCGAAACCAGGTTTAATCGACTGTTTCAGTGTGGTCCCACATTACTACGTGATCGAAACCAGAAAAAACCCAGGATCTGTTCAACAAGTATGTGAAAGACGCGAAAGTATGAGCCTGATGAGGGCAAATCCCAGACCTATCCCAGACCTAACATGCGTTATCCTCTAAAATATTTATCAAGACCAGCTTTAATTGAATGTTTCAGTGTGGTACCACATTACTACGTGATCCAAACCAGTAAAAACCCAGGATCCGTTCAACAAGTATGTGAAGAATTCGAAAGTATGAGTGTGTTGAGTGAAAAACCCCGGCCTAACCTAGACCTAACATGCGTTATCCTCAAAAATATCGATCGAAACCTGGTTTAATCGTCTGTTTCAGTGTGGTACCACATTACTACGTGATCCAAATCAGAAAAAACCCAGGATCCGTCCAACAAGTATGTGCAGAATGCGAAAGTATGAGTCTGATGAGTGAAAATCCCCGGCCTAACCTAGACCTAACATGCGTTATCCTCAAAAATATTGATCGAAACCAGGTTTAATCGACAGTTTCAGTGTGGTCCCACATTACTACGTGATCGAAACCAGAAAAAAACCCAGGATCCGTCCTACAAGTATGTGAAGAATGCGAAAGTATGAGTCTGATGACTGAAAATCCCCGGCCTAACCTAGACCTAACATGCGTTATCCTCAAAAATATTGATCGAAGCCAGGTTTAATCGACTGTTTCAGTGTGGTACCACACTACTACGTGACCCAAACCGGAAAAAACCCAGGATCTGTTCAACAAGTATGTGAAAAACGCGAAAGTATGGGCCTGATGAGGGCAAATCCCAGACCTATCCCAGACCTAACTTGCGTTATCCTCAAAAATATTTATCAAGACCAGGTTTAATTCATTGTTTCAGTGTGGTCCCACATTACTACGTGATCCAAACCAGAAAAAACCCAGGATCCGTTCAACAAGTATGTGAAGAATGCGAAAGTATGAGTCTGATGAGTGAAAGTCCAAGGCCTACCCTAGACCAAACATGCGTTCTCCTCAAAAATATTGATCGAAACCTGGTTTAATTGACTGTTTCAGTGTGGTACCACATTACTACGGGACCCAAACCAGAAAAAACCCAGGATCTGTTCAACAAGTATGTGAAGACTGCGAAGGTATGAGTCTGATGACTGAAAATCCCAGACCTATCCCAGACCAAACTTGGGTTATCCTCTAAAATATTGATCCAAACCAGGTTTAATCGACTGTTTCGGTGTGGTACCACACTACTACGTGACCCAAACCGGAAAAAACCCAGGATCTGTTCAACAAGTATTTGAAGTATGCGAAAGTATGAGTCTGATGAGGGCAAATCCCAGACCTATCCCAGACCTAACATGCGTTATCCTCTAAAATATTTAACAAGACCAGGTTTAATTGATTGTTTCAGTGTGGTCCCACATTACTACGTGATCCAAACCAGAAAAAACCCAGGACCTGTTCAACAAGTATTTGAAGTATGCGAAAGTATGAGTCTGATGAGGGCAAATCCCAGACCTATCCCAGACCTAACATGCGTTATCCTCTAAAATATTTAACAAGACCAGGTTTAATTGATTGTTTCAGTGTGGTCCCACATTACTACGTGATCCAAACCAGAAAGAACCCAGGGTCCGTCCAACAAGTATGTGAAGAATGCGGAAGTATGAGTCTGATGAGTGAAAATCCCCGGCCTTACCTAGACCTAACATGCGTTATCCTCAAAAATATTGATCGAAACCAGGTTTAATCGACTGTTTCAGTGTGGTACCACATTACTACGTGATCCAAACCAGAAAAAAACCCAGGATCCGTTCAACAAGTATGTGAAGAATGCGAATGTATGAGTCTGATGAGTGAAAATCCCAGGCCTAGCCTAGACCTAACATGCGTTATCCGCAAAAATATTTATCATGACTAGGTTTAATTGAGTGTTTCAGTGTGGTCCCACATTACTACGTGATCCAAACCGGAAAAAACCCAGGATCCGTTTAACAAGTATGGGAAGAATGCGAAAGTATGAGCCTGACGAGGGCAAATCCTAGACCTAACCCAGACCTAACATGCGTTATCCTCAAAAATATTGACCGAAACCTGGTTTAATCGACTGTTTCAGTGTGGTACCACATTACTACCGGACCCAAACCAGAAAAAACCCAGGATCTGTTCAACAAGTATGTGAAGAATGCGAAAGTATGAGTCTGATGTGTGAAAATCCCAGACCTATCCCAGACCTAACTTGCGTTATCCTCTAATATATTGATCGAAACCAGGTTTAATTGACTGTTTCAGCGTGGTACCACATTACTACGTGATACAATCCAGAAACAGCCCAGGATCTAGCCATGAAGTATGAGAAATATGCGAAAGTATGAGCCTGATGAGGGCAAATCCTAGACCTAACCAAAACCTAACATGCGTTATCCTCTAAAATATTGATTCAAACCAGGTTTAATGGACTGCTTCAGTGTGGTACCTCTTTACTACGTGATCCAAAGCAGAAAAAAACCCAGGATCTGTTCAATAAGTATGTGAAGTATGCGAAAGTATGAGTCTGATCAGGGCAAATCCCAGGCCTAAACTAGACCTAACATGCGTTATCCTCTAAAATATTCATCAAGACCAGGTTTAATTGATTGTTTCAGTGTGGTCCCACATTACTACGTGATCCAAACCAGAAAAAACCCAGGATCCGTTCAACAAGTATGTGAAGAATGCGAAAGTATGAGTCTGATGAGTGAAAATCCCCGGCCTAACCTAGACCTAACATGCGTTATCCTCAAAAATATTGATCGAAAGCTGGTTTAATCGTCTGTTTCAGTGTGGTACCACACTACTACGTGACCCAAACCGGAAAAAACCCAGGATCTGTTCAACAAGTATGTGAAGAACGCGAAAGTATGAGCCTGATGAGGGCAAATCCCAGACCTATCCCAGACCTAACTTGCGTTATCCTCAAAAATATTGATAGAAACCTGGTTTAATCGACTGATTCAGTGTGGTACCACATTACTACCTGATCCAATCCAGAAATAGCCCAGGATCTAGCCATGAAATATGAGAAATATGCGAAAGTATGAGCCTGACGAGGGCAAATCCCAGACCTAACCCAGACCTAACATGCGTTATCCTCTAAAATATTTATCAAGACCAGGTTTAATTGATTGTTTCAGTGTGGTCCCACATTACTACGTGATCCAAACCAGAAAAAACCCAGGATCCGTTCAACAATTATGTGAAGAATGCGAAAGTATGAGTGTGATGAGTGAAAAACGCCGGCCTAACCTAGACCTAACATGCGTTATCCTCAAAAATATTGATCGAAAGCTGGTTTAATCGTCTGTTTCAGTGTGGCCCCACATTACTACGTGATCCAAACCAGAAAAAACCCAGGATCCGTTCAACAAGTATGTGAAGAATGCGAATGTATGAGTCTGATGAGTGAAAATCCCAGGCCTAGCCTAGACCTAACATGCGTTATCCTCAAAATTATTGATCGAAACCTGGTTTAATCGACTGTTTCAGTGTGGTACCACATTACTACGTGACCCAAACCAGAAAAAACCCAGAATCTGTTCAACAAGTATGTGAAAAACGCGTAAGTATGAGCCTGATGAGGGCAAATCCCAGACCAAACTTGCGTTATCCACTAAAATATTGATGGAAACCAGGTTTAATTGACTGTTTCAGTGTGGTACCACATTACTACGTGATGCAATCCAGAAAAACTCCAGGATCTAGCCGTCAAGTATGAGAAATATGCGAAAGAATGAGCCTGATGAGAGCAAATCCCAGACCTAACCTAGACCTAACATGAATTATTCTCTAAAATATTTATCAAGACCAGGTTTCATTGATTGTTACAGTGTGGTCCCACATTACTACGTGATGCAAACCAGAAAAAACCCAGGATCCGTTCAACAAGTATGTGAAAAACGCGAAAGTATGAGCCTGATGAGGGCAAATCCCAGGCCTAACCTAGACCTAACATGCGTGGTCCTCTAAAATATTGATGGAAACCAGGTTTAATTGTCTGTTTCAGTGTTGTACTTCCTTACTACGTGATGCAATCCAGAAAAAGCCTAGGATCTATCCATCAAGTATGAGAAATATGCGAAAGAATGAGCCTGATGAGAGCAAATCCCAGACCTAACCTAGACCTAACATGGATTATTCTCTAAAATATTGATCAAAACCAGGTTTAATTGACTGTTTCAGTGTGGTACCACATTACTACGTGATCCAATCCAGAAATAGCCCAGGATCCAGCCATGAAGTATGAGAAATATGCGAAAGTATGAGCCTGATGGGGGCAAAGCCTAGACCTAAACCAGACCTAACATGCGTTATCCTCTAAAATATTTACCATGACCAGGTTTAATTGATTGTTTCAGTGTGGACCCACATTACTACGTGATCCAAATCAGAAAAAACCCAGGATCCGTTCAACAAGTATGTGAAGAATGCCAAAGTATGACCCTGATGAGGGCAAATCCCAGACCTATCCCAGACCGAACTTGCGTTATCCTCTAAAATATTGATCGAAACCAGGTTTAGTCGACTGTTTCAGTGTGGTACCACATTGCTACGTGATCCAAACCAGAGAAAACCCAGGATCAGTTCAACAAGTATGTGAAAAACTCGAAAGTATGAGCCTGATGAGGGCAAATCCCAGACCTATCCCAGACCTAACTTGCGTTATCCTCAAAAATATTGATCGAAACCAGGTTTAATTGACTGTTTCAGTGTGGTACCACATTACTACGTGATCCAATCCAGAAACAGCCCCGGATCTAGCCATGAAGTATGAGAAATATGCGAAAGTATGAGCCTGATGTGGGCAAATCCCAGGCCTAACCTAGACCTAACATGCGTTGTCCTCTAAAATATTGATCGAAACCAGGTTTAATTGACTGTTTCAGTGTGGTACCACATTACTACGTGATCCAATCCAGAAACAGCCCCGGATCTAGCCATGAAGTATGAGAAATATGCGAAAGTATGAGCCTGATGTGGGCAAATCCCAGGCCTAACCTAGACCTAACATGCGTTGTCCTCTAAAATATTGATCGAAACCAGGTTTAATTGACTGTTTTAGTGTGGTGCCACTTTACTACGTGATCCAAAGCAGAAAAAACCCTCGATCAGGTCAACATGCATGTTAAAACTGCAAAAGTATGAGCCTGATGAGGGCGAATCCCAGACCTATCTCAGACCTAACATGCGTTATCCTCAGAAATATTAATCGAAACCAGGCTTAATCGACTGTTTCAGTGTGGTACCACATTACTACGTGATCCAAACCAGAAAAAAACCCAGGACCTTGTCAAGGAGTATGTGAAGTGTGCGAAAGTATGAGTCTGATGAGGGCTAATCCCAGACCTATCCCAGACCTAACTTTTTTTTTTTTTTTTTTTTTTTTTTTTTTTGTCGTGGGGAAAATCTTCGAAAGACTCCCTCCCACCTCCTTGGGGAGAGGTGGGAGGGGTGTGTGGGATTCCCCGCGCCCGTACAACGACAGGCGCGGGACCTACCCACTAAAAACCCCACGGTGACCCTTCGGCACGCTTTGGGAGGATACCGGGAATCGCTCGAAGCATTCTTCTGGTATCCTCCCCGTGCCCGCGCTTTCGCGCCCATCCCCCGGGGGGACAATCGGTCCCCCCAGTAGACACACTGCCTCATAGCGGCGGGACGGGGCCAATCCATCCCGCCGCTATCCGTCCCGGGGCCGCTTTTAGTGGCGGCTGCGAGCCCCAACTCGCAACCGCCCGCGAACCCGTTTCCACCCCTCAGCGGCCGGGCGTTCATGGCCGCACCAGACCGCCGAGGGTGCCTCCCCTTGCGTCGGACCGGTAGGGGGAGGCACTCCTACCCCCAACCGGTCCGACCCGGCGCCGCCTGGCGGGAGGAGGGTCCCCTCAGGACCCCCCTCCCAATCCCAGACCTAACTTGCGTTATCCTCTAAAATAGTGATCGAAACCAGGCTTAAGTGACTGTTTTAGTTGTGGTACCACTTTACTACGTGATCCAAAGCAGAAAAAACACTCGATCAGGTCAACATGCATGTTAAAACTGCGAAAGTATGAGCCTGATGAGGGCAAATCCAAGACCTAACCCAAACCTAACATGAGTTATTCTCTAAAATATTTATCAAGACCAGGTTTAATTGAATGTTTCAGTGTGGTACCACATTACTACGTGATCCAAACCAGTAAAAACCCAGGATCCGTTCAACAAGTATGTGAAGAATGCGAAAGTATGAGTGTGATGAGTGAAAAACCCCGGCCTAACCTAGACCTAACATGCGTTATCCTCAAATATATTGATCGAAGCCTGGTTTAATCGTCTGTTTCAGTGTGTTACCACATTACTATGTGATCCAAACCAGAAAATAACCCAGGATCTGTCCAACGAGTATGTGAAGTGTGCGAAAGTATGAGTCTGATGAGGGCAAATCCCAGACCTATCCGAGACCTAACATGCATTATCCTCTAAAATATTTATCAAGACCAGGTTTAATTGATTGTTTCAGTGTGGTCCCACATTACTACGTGATACAATCCAGAAACAGCCCAGGATCTAGCCATGAAGTATGAGAAATATGCGAAAGTATGAGCCTGACGAGGGCAAATCCTAGACCTAACCCAGACCAAACATGCGTTATCCTCTAAAATATTTATCTAGACCAGGTTTAATTGAATGTTTCAGTGTGGTACCACATAACTAAGTGAACCAAACCAGAAAAAACCCTGTATCTGTTCAACAAGTATGTGAAGAATGCGAAAGTATGAGTGTGATGAGTGAAAAACGCCGGCCTAACCTAGACCTAACATGCGTTATCCTCAAAAATATTGATCGAAAGCTGGTTTAATCGTCTGTTTCAGTGTGGTACCACATTACTATGTGATCCAAACCAGAAAATAACCCAGGATCTGTTCAACGAGTATGTGATGTGTGCGAAAGTATGAGTCTGATGAGGGCAAATCCCAGACCTATCCCAGACCTAACATGCATTATCCTCTAAAATATTTATCAAGACCAGGTTTAATTGATTGTTTCAGTGTGGTCCCACATTACTACCTGACACAATCCAGAAACAGCCCAGGATCTAGCCATGAAGTATGAGAAATATGCGAAAGTATGAGCCTGATGAGGGCAAATCCTAGACCTAACCCAAACCTAACATGCGTTATCCTCTAAAATATTTATCAAGACCAGGTTTAATTGAATGTTTCAGTGTGGTACCACATTACTACGTGATCCAAACCAGTAAAAACCCAGGATCCGTCCAACAAGTACGTGGAGAATGCGAAAGTATGAGTTTGATGAGTGATTTCGTCGGCCTAACCTAGACCTAACATGCGTTATCCTCAAAAATATTGATCGAAACCAGGTTTAATCGACTGTTTCAGTGTGGTACCACATTACTACGTGATCCAAACCAGTAAAAACCCAGGATCCGTTCAACAAGTATGTGGAGAATACGAAAGTATGAGTCTCATGAGTGAAAATCCTCGGCCTAACCTAGACCTAACATGCGTTGTCCTCTAAAATATTGATGGAAACCAGGTTTAATTGACTGTTTCAGTGTTGCACTTCATTACTACGTGATCAAAACCAGTAAAAACCCAGGATCCGTTCAACAACTATGTGAAGAATGCGAAAGTATGAGTGTGATGAGTGAAAAACCCCGGCCTAACCCAGATCTAACATGCGTTATCCTCAAATATATTAATCGAAACCTGGTTTAATTGACTGTTTCAGTGTTGCACTTCATTACTACGTGATCCAAACCAGTAAAAACCCAGGATCCGTTCAACAAAAATGTGAAGAATGCGAAAGTATGAGTCTGATGAGTGAAAATCCCAGACCTATCGTCAGACCTAACATGCGTTATCCTCTAAAATATTTATCTAGACCAGGTTTAATTGAATGTTTCAGTGTGGTACCACATAACTAAGTGAACCAAACCAGAACTAACCCTGCATCTGTTCAACAAGTATGTGAAGAATGCGAAAGTATGAGTGTGATGAGTGAAAAACGCCGGCCTAACCTATACCTAACATGCGTTATCCTCAAAAATATTCATCGAAAGCTGGTTTAATCGTCTGTTTCAGTGTGGTACCACATTACTATGTGAGCCAAGCCAGAAAATAACCCAGGATCTGTTCAACGAGTATGTGATGTGTGCGAAAGTATGAGTCTGATGAGTGAAAATCCCAGGGCTAACCTAGACCTAACAAGCGTTATCCTCTAAAATATTTATCAAGACCAGGTTTAATTGACTGTTTCAGCGTGGTACCACATTACTCCGTGACACAATCCAGAAACTGCCCAGGATCTAGCCATGAAGTATGAGAAATATGCGAGAGCATGAGCCTGATGAGGGCAAATCCTAGACCTAACCCAAACCTAATATGCGTTATCCTCTAAAATATTTATCAAGGTCAGGTTTAATTGAATGTTTCATTGTGGTACCACATTACTACGTGATCCAAACCAGTAAAAACCCAGGATCCGTTCAACAAGTATGTGGAGAATGCGATAGTATGAGTCTGATGAGTGAAAATCCTCGGCCTAACCTATACCTAACATGCGTTATCCTCAAAAATATTGACCGAAACCAGGTTTAATCGACTGTTTCAGTGTGGTACCACATTACTACGTGATCCAAACCAGAAAAAACCCCAGGACCTGTTCAACAAGTATTTGAAGTATGCGAAAGAATGAGTCTGATGAGGGCAAATCCCAGGCCTAAACTAGACCTAACATGCGTTATCCTCAAAAATATTGATCAAAACCTAGTTTAATCGACTGTTTCAGTGTGGTACCACATTACTATGTGATCCAAACCAGAAAATAACCCAGGATCTGTTCAACGAGTATGTGAAGTGTGCGAAAGAATGAGTATGATGAGGGCAAATCCCAGACCTATCCCAGACCTAACATGCGTTATCCTCTAAAATATTTATCAAGACCAGGATTAATTGATTGTTTCAGTGTGGTCCCACATTACTACGTGATCCAAACCTGAAAAAACCCAGGATCCGTTCAACAAGTATGTGAAGAATGCGAAAGTATGAGTCTGATGAGTGAAAGCCCCAGGCCTAACCTAGACCTAACATGCGTTATCCTCAAAAATATTGATCGAAACCTGGTTTAATCGACTGTTTCGGTGTGGTACCACATTACTACCGGACCCAAACCAGAAAGACCCAGGATCTGTTCAACAAGTATGTGAAGAATGCGAAAGTATGAGTCTGAGGAGTGAAAATCCCAGACCTATCCCAGACCAAACTTGCGTTATCCTCTAAAATATTGATCGAAACCTGGTTTAATCGACTGTTTCAGTGTGGTACCACTATGCTACGTGATCCAAACCAGAAAAAACCCAGGATCAGTTCAACAAGTATGTGAAAAACGCGAAAGTATGAGCCTGATGAGGGCGAATCCCAGACCTATCCCAGACCTAACTTGCGTTATCCTCTAAAATATTGATCGAAACCAGGTTTAATTGACTGTTTCAGCGTGGTACCACATTACTACGTGATACAATCCAGAAACAGCCCAGGATCTAGCCATGAAGTATGAGAAATATGCGAAAGTATGAGCCTGATGAGGGCAAATCCTAGACCTAACCCAAACCTAACATGCGTTATCCTCTAAAATATTGATCCAAACCAGGTTTAATGGACTGCTTCAGTGTGGCACCTCTTTACTACGTGATCCAAAGCAGAAAAAAACCCAGGATCTGTTCAATAAGTATGTGAAGTATGCGAAAGTATGAGTCTGATGAGGGCAAATCCCAGGCCTAAACTAGACCTAACATGCGTTATCCTCTAAAATATTCATCAAGACCAGGTTTAATTGATTGTTTCAGTGTGGTCCCACATTACTACGTGATCCAAACCAGAAAAAACCAAGGATCCGTTCAACAAGTATGTGAAGAATGCGAAAGTATGAGTCTGATGAGTGAAAATCCCCGGCCTAACCTAGACCTAACATGCGTTATCCTCAAAAATATTGATCGAAAGCTGGTTTAATCGTCTGTTTCAGTGTGGTACCACACTACTACGTGACCCAAACCGGAAAAAACCCAGGATCTGTTCAACAAGTATGTGAAGAAATCGAAAGTATGAGCCTGATGAGGGCAAATCCTAGACCTATCCCAGACCTAACTTGCGTTATCCTCAAAAATATTGATAGAAACCTGGTTTAATCGACTGTTTCAGTGTGGTACCACATTACTACCCGATCCAAACCAGAAATAGCCCAGGATCTAGCCATGAAATATGAGAAATATGCGAAAGTATGAGCCTGACGAGGGCAAATCCTAGACCTAACCCAGACCTAACATGCGTTATCCTCTAAAATATTTATCAAGACCAGGTTTAATTGATTGTTTCAGTGTGGTCCCACATTACTACGTGATCCAAACCAGAAAAAACCCAGGATCCGTTCAACAAATATGTGAAGAATGCGAAAGTATGAGTGTGATGAGTGAAAAACGCCGGCCTAACCTAGACCTAACACGCGTTATCCTCAAAAATATTGATCGAAAGCTGGTTTAATCGTCTGTTTCAGTGTGGTACCACATTACTATGTGATCCAAACCAGAAAATAACCCAGGATCTGTTCAACGAGTATGTGAAGTGTGCGAAAGTATGAGTCTGATGAGGGCAAATCCCAGACCTATCCCAGACCTAACATGCATTATCCTCTAAAATATTTATCAAGACCAGGTTTAATTGATTGTTTCAGTGTGGTCCCACATTACTACCTGACACAATCCAGAAACAGCCCAGGATCTAGCCATGAAGTATGAGAAATATGCGAAAGTATGAGCCTGATGAGGGTAAATCCTAGACCTAACCCAAACCTAACATGCGTCATCCTCTAAAATATTTATCAAGACCAGGTTTAATGAATGTTTCAGTGTGGTACCACATTACTACGTGATCCAAACCAGTAAAAACCCAGGATCCGTTCAACAAGTACGTGGAGAATGCGAAAGTATGAGTTTGATGAGTGATTTCGTCGGCCTAACCTAGACCTAACATGCGTTATCCTCAAAAATATTGATCGAAACCAGGTTTAATCGACTGTTTCAGTGTGGTACCACATTACTACGTGATCCAAACCAGTAAAAACCCAGGATCCGTTCAACAAGTATGTGGAGAATACGAAAGTATGAGTCTCATGAGTGAAAATCCTCGGCCTAACCTAGACCTAACATGCGTTGTCCTCTAAAATATTGATGGAAACCAGGTTTAATTGACTGTTTCAGTGTTGCACTTCATTACTACGTGATCAAAACCAGTAAAAACCCAGGATCCGTTCAACAACTATGTGAAGAATGCGAAAGTATGAGTGTGATGAGTGAAAAACCCCGGCCTAACCCAGATCTAACATGCGTTATCCTCAAATATATTAATCGAAACCTGGTTTAATTGACTGTTTCAGTGTTGCACTTCATTACTACGTGATCCAAACCAGTAAAAACCCAGGATCCGTTCAACAAAAATGTGAAGAATGCGAAAGTATGAGTCTGATGAGTGAAAATCCCAGACCTATCGTCAGACCTAACATGCGTTATCCTCTAAAATATTTATCTAGACCAGGTTTAATTGAATGTTTCAGTGTGGTACCACATAACTAAGTGAACCAAACCAGAACTAACCCTGCATCTGTTCAACAAGTATGTGAAGAATGCGAAAGTATGAGTGTGATGAGTGAAAAACGCCGGCCTAACCTATACCTAACATGCGTTATCCTCAAAAATATTCATCGAAAGCTGGTTTAATCGTCTGTTTCAGTGTGGTACCACATTACTATGTGAGCCAAGCCAGAAAATAACCCAGGATCTGTTCAACGAGTATGTGATGTGTGCGAAAGTATGAGTCTGATGAGTGAAAATCCCAGGGCTAACCTAGACCTAACAAGCGTTATCCTCTAAAATATTTATCAAGACCAGGTTTAATTGACTGTTTCAGCGTGGTACCACATTACTACGTGACACAATCCAGAAACTGCCCAGGATCTAGCCATGAAGTATGAGAAATATGCGAGAGCATGAGCCTGATGAGGGCAAATCCTAGACCTAACCCAAACCTAATATGCGTTATCCTCTAAAATATTTATCAAGGTCAGGTTTAATTGAATGTTTCATTGTGGTACCACATTACTACGTGATCCAAACCAGTAAAAACCCAGGATCCGTTCAACAAGTATGTGGAGAATGCGATAGTATGAGTCTGATGAGTGAAAATCCTCGGCCTAACCTATACCTAACATGCGTTATCCTCAAAAATATTGACCGAAACCAGGTTTAATCGACTGTTTCAGTGTGGTACCACATTACTACGTGATCCAAACCAGAAAAAACCCCAGGACCTGTTCAACAAGTATTTGAAGTATGCGAAAGAATGAGTCTGATGAGGGCAAATCCCAGGCCTAAACTAGACCTAACATGCGTTATCCTCAAAAATATTGATCAAAACCTAGTTTAATCGACTGTTTCAGTGTGGTACCACATTACTATGTGATCCAAACCAGAAAATAACCCAGGATCTGTTCAACGAGTATGTGAAGTGTGCGAAAGAATGAGTATGATGAGGGCAAATCCCAGACCTATCCCAGACCTAACATGCGTTATCCTCTAAAATATTTATCAAGACCAGGATTAATTGATTGTTTCAGTGTGGTCCCACATTACTACGTGATCCAAACCTGAAAAAACCCAGGATCCGTTCAACAAGTATGTGAAGAATGCGAAAGTATGAGTCTGATGAGTGAAAGCCCCAGGCCTAACCTAGACCTAACATGCGTTATCCTCAAAAATATTGATCGAAACCTGGTTTAATCGACTGTTTCGGTGTGGTACCACATTACTACCGGACCCAAACCAGAAAGACCCAGGATCTGTTCAACAAGTATGTGAAGAATGCGAAAGTATGAGTCTGAGGAGTGAAAATCCCAGACCTATCCCAGACCAAACTTGCGTTATCCTCTAAAATATTGATCGAAACCTGGTTTAATCGACTGTTTCAGTGTGGTACCACTATGCTACGTGATCCAAACCAGAAAAAACCCAGGATCAGTTCAACAAGTATGTGAAAAACGCGAAAGTATGAGCCTGATGAGGGCGAATCCCAGACCTATCCCAGACCTAACTTGCGTTATCCTCTAAAATATTGATCGAAACCAGGTTTAATTGACTGTTTCAGCGTGGTACCACATTACTACGTGATACAATCCAGAAACAGCCCAGGATCTAGCCATGAAGTATGAGAAATATGCGAAAGTATGAGCCTGATGAGGGCAAATCCTAGACCTAACCCAAACCTAACATGCGTTATCCTCTAAAATATTGATCCAAACCAGGTTTAATGGACTGCTTCAGTGTGGCACCTCTTTACTACGTGATCCAAAGCAGAAAAAAACCCAGGATCTGTTCAATAAGTATGTGAAGTATGCGAAAGTATGAGTCTGATGAGGGCAAATCCCAGGCCTAAACTAGACCTAACATGCGTTATCCTCTAAAATATTCATCAAGACCAGGTTTAATTGATTGTTTCAGTGTGGTCCCACATTACTACGTGATCCAAACCAGAAAAAACCAAGGATCCGTTCAACAAGTATGTGAAGAATGCGAAAGTATGAGTCTGATGAGTGAAAATCCCCGGCCTAACCTAGACCTAACATGCGTTATCCTCAAAAATATTGATCGAAAGCTGGTTTAATCGTCTGTTTCAGTGTGGTACCACACTACTACGTGACCCAAACCGGAAAAAACCCAGGATCTGTTCAACAAGTATGTGAAGAAATCGAAAGTATGAGCCTGATGAGGGCAAATCCTAGACCTATCCCAGACCTAACTTGCGTTATCCTCAAAAATATTGATAGAAACCTGGTTTAATCGACTGTTTCAGTGTGGTACCACATTACTACCCGATCCAAACCAGAAATAGCCCAGGATCTAGCCATGAAATATGAGAAATATGCGAAAGTATGAGCCTGACGAGGGCAAATCCTAGACCTAACCCAGACCTAACATGCGTCATCCTCTAAAATATTTATCAAGACCAGGTTTAATGAATGTTTCAGTGTGGTACCACATTACTACGTGATCCAAACCAGTAAAAACCCAGGATCCGTTCAACAAGTACGTGGAGAATGCGAAAGTATGAGTTTGATGAGTGAAAATCCTCGGCCTAACCTAGACCTAACATGCGTTATCCTCAAAAATATTGATCGAAACCAGGTTTAATCGACTGTTTCAGTGTGGTACCACATTACTACGTGATCCAAACCAGTAAAAACCCAGGATCCGTTCAACAAGTACGTGGAGAATGCGAAAGTATGAGTCTGATGAGTGAAAATCCTCGGCCTAACCTAGACCTAACATGCGTTGTCCTCTAAAATATTGATGGAAACCAGGTTTAATTGACTGTTTCAGTGTTGCACTTCATTACTACGTGATCAAAACCAGTAAAAACCCAGGATCCGTTCAACAAGTATGTGAAGGATGCGAAAGTATGAGTGTGACCTCCCCGACGGCGTCAGCACGGTGTGTTATGCGGATGACACACTGGTGCTGGCCGTCGGGGCGCACTGGGGGAGGGCCATGCGTCGCGCGGAGGAGGGGTCGCAACGCGTCGTCGACCGGATCAGGGGGATGGGGATGACGGTGGCGGTCCATAAGACCGAGGTGATTGCGTTTCATTCACCTCGGCAGGATCCGCCACCCCCTCTGATCCGGGTGGGTGGGGCTGACATCGAGGTGAAGCCCCAGATCAGGTATCTAGGGCTGATCCTCGATAGCCACTGGCGTTTCGAGGAGCATTTCCGCTGCCTGGTCCCCCGGTTGGAAAGGATGGTTGCGGCTCTGGGCCGGATCCTGCCCAACCTGGGGGGCCCGGCGGGCCGAGTTCGTCGCCTCTATGTGGCAATGGTCCAGTCGGTGGCCCTATACGGGGCCCCCGTCTGGGCGGACGACCTGGCTGCCTCCCGGCGCAGCATGACTATGCTGCGTCGGGTGCAGAGGCGCATGGCGCTCAGGGGCGTCCGCGGGTATCGGACCATGTCACATGAGGCGGCGACGGTTCTAGCGGGGATGCCGCCCATGGACCTGCTCGCGCGGTCGCACGCGGTGATGTACCGGCACCGCGTCGACCGTCGCGCGGGGGTGGGGGCGGTCCCGGGCGGGCAGGAACCTGCTTGGGGCGATTTGAAGCGCCAGGCCCGGCAGTCCGTGTTGCTCGCGTGGCAGGAGCGGCTGGCTCTGCCAACCGCGGGGCACCGGACTGTCGGGGCGGTTCGGCCACTCCTGAAGGAGTGGCTGGACAGAGGCCATGGCAGCCTTACCTACCGGATGGCACAGGTATTTTCCGGGCATGGCAGCTTCGGAAGATACCTGTGCCGGATAGGGAAGGAGCCGACGGCGCGTTGCTGCCACTGCGACGCTGAGCAGGACACGGCGGATCATACCCTGGAGGTATGCCCCACGTGGGAGGGGGAGCGCCGTGTCCTGGTCGGCGTCGTCGGGCGGGATGTCTCGCTGCCGGGCGTGGTGCGCGCCATGCTCGGCAGCGAGGAGAAGTGGAGGGCCGTGGCCTCCTTCTGCGAGAACGTAATGTTGCAGAAGGAGGCCGCGGGGAGGGAGCGCGAGCTTCACCGGCGCGCTGAAGCTCGCGCTCGTGCGGTGGCCCGAGGTCGTCGCCCGGTCGCGAGGCGTCGCGGGCGGCCGCCTCGGCGTGGCGGATGACCTAGGCTGGGAGGGGGGTCCTGAGGGGACCCTCCTCCCGCCAGGCGGCGCCGGGTCGGACCGGTTGGGGGTAGGAGTGCCTCCCCCTACCGGCCCGACGCAAGGGGAGGCACCCTCGGCGGTCTGGTGCGGCCATGAACGCCCGGCCGCCGAGGGGTGGAAACGGGGTCGCGGGCGGTTGCGAGTTGGGGCTCGCAGCCGCCACTAAACGCGGCCCCGGGACGGATAGCGGCGGGATGGAGTGGCCCCGTCCCGCCGCTATGAGGCAGTGTGTCTACTGGGGGGACCGATTGTCCCCCCGGGGGATGGGCGCGAAAGCGCGGGCACGGGGAGGATACCGGAAGAATGCTTCGAGCGATTCCCGGTATCCTCCCAAAGCGTGCCGAAGGGTCACCGTGGGGTTTTTAGTGGGTAGGTCCCGCGCCTGTCGTTGTACGGGCGCGGGGAATCCCACACACCCCTCCCACCTCGCCCCAAGGAGGTGGGAGGGAGTCTTTCGAAGATTTTCCCCACGACAAAAAAAAAAAAAAAAAAAAAGTATGAGTGTGATGAGTGAAAAACCCCGGCCTAACCTAGACCTAACATGCGTTATCCTCAAATATACTGATCGAAACCTGGTTTAATTGACTGTTTCAGTGTTGCACTTCATTACTACGTGATCCAAACCAGTAAAAACCCAGGATCCGTTCAACAAGTATGTGAAGAATGCGAAAGTATGAGTCTGATGAGTGAAAATCCCAGACCTATCGTCAGACCTAACATGCGTTATCCTCTAAAATATTTATCTAGACCAGGTTTAATTAAATGTTTCAGTGTGGTACCACATAACTAAGTGAACCAAACCAGAAAAAACCCTGTATCTGTTCAACAAGTATGTGAAGAATGCGAAAGTATGAGTGTGATGAGTGAAAATCCTCGGCCTAACCTAGACCTAACATGCGTTGTCCTCTAAAATATTGATGGAAACCAGGTTTAATTGCCTGTTTCTGTGTTGCACTTCATTACTACGTGATCAAAACCAGTAAAAACCCAGGATCCGTTCAACAAGTATGTGCAGAATGCGAAAGTATGAGTGTGATGTGTGAAAAACCTCGGCCTAACCTAGACCTAACATGCGTTATCCTCAAATATATTGATCGAAACCTGGTTTAATCGTCTGTTTCAGTGTGGTACCACATTACTATGTGATCCAAACCAGAAAATAGCCCAGGATCTGTTCAACGAGTATGTGAAGTGTGCGAAGGTATGAGTCCGATGAGGGCAAATCCCAGACCTATCCGAGACCTAACATGCATTATCCTCTAAAATATTTATCAAGACCAGGTTTAATTGATTGTTTCAGTGTGGTCCCACATTACTACGTGATCCAAACCAGAAAAAACCCAGTATCCGTTCAACAAGTATGTGAAGAATGCGAAAGTATGAGTCTGATGAGTGAAAATCCCCGGCCTAACCTAGACCTAACATGCGTTATCCTCAAAAATATTGATCGAAAGCTGGTTTAATCGTCTGTTTCAGTGTGGTACCACACTACTACGTGACCCAAACCGGAAAAAACCCAGGATCTGTTCAACAAGTATGCGAAGAAATCGAAAGTATGAGCCTGATGAGGGCAAATCCCAGACCTATCCCAGACCTAACTTGCGTTATCCTCAAAAATATTGATAGAAACCTGGTTTAATCGACTGTTTCAGCGTGGTACCACATTACTACCTGATCCAATCCAGAAATAGCCCAGGATCTAGCCATGAAATATGAGAAATATGCGAAAGTATGAGCCTGACGAGGGCAAATCCTAGACCTAACCCAGACCTAACATGCGTTATCCTCTAAAATATTTATCAAGACCAGGTTTAATTGATTGTTTCAGTGTGGTCCCACATTACTACGTGATCCAAACCAGAAAAAACCCAGTATCCGTTCAACAAGTATGTGAAGAATGCGAAAGTATGAGTCTGATGAGTGAAAATCCCCGGCCTAACCTAGACCTAACACGCGTTATCCTCAAAAATATTGATCGAAAGCTGGTTTAATCGTCTGTTTCAGTGTGGTACCACATTACTATGTGATCCAAACCAGAAAATAACCCAGGATTTGTTCAACGAGTATGTGAAGTGTGCGAAAGTATGAGTCTGATGAGGGCAAATCCCAGACCTATCCCAGACCTAACATGCATTATCCTCTAAAATATTTATCAAGACCAGGTTTAATTGATTGTTTCAGTGTGGTCCCACATTACTACCTGACACAATCCAGAAACAGCCCAGGATCTAGCCATGAAGTATGAGAAATATGCGAAAGTATGAGCCTGATGAGGGCAAATCCTAGACCTAACCCAAACCTAACATGCGTCATCCTCTAAAATATTTATCAAGACCAGGTTTAATGAATGTTTCAGTGTGGTACCACATTACTACGTGATCCAAACCAGGAAAAGCCCAGGATCTAGCCATCAAGTATGAGAAATATGCGAAAGAATGAACCTGATGAGAGCAAATCCCAGACCTAACCTAGACCTAACATGAATTATTCTCTTAAATATTGGTCGAAACCAGGTTTAATTGACTGTTTCAGTGTGGTCCCACATTACTACGTGATGCAATCCAGAAAAAGCCCAGGATCTAGCCATCAAGTATGAGAAATATGCGAAAGAATGAGCCTGATGAGAGCAAATCCCAGACCTAACCTAGACCTAACATGAATTATTCTCTAAAATATTGATCGATACCAGGTTTAATCGACTGTTTCAGTGTGGTACCACGTTGCTACGTGATCCAAACCAGAAAAAACCCAGGATCAGTTCAACAAGTATGTGAAAAACGCGAAAGTATGAGCCTGATGAGGGCGAATCCCAGACCTATCCCAGACCTAACTTGCGTTATCCTCTAAAATATTGATCGAAACCAGGTTCAATTGACTGTTTCAGCGTGGTACCACATTACTACGTGATACAATCCAGAAACAGCCCAGGATCTAGCCATGAAGTTTGAGAAATATGCGAAAGTATGAGCCTGATGAGGGCAAATCCTAGACCTAACCCAAACCTAACATGCGTTATCCTCTAAAATATTGATCCAAGCCAGGTTTAATGGACTGTTTCAGTGTGGTCCCACATTACTACGTGATCCAAACCAGAAACACCCAGGATCCGTTCAACAAGTATGTGAAGAATACGAAAGTATGTGTCTGATGAGTGAAAATCCCAGGGCTAACCTAGACCTAACATGCGTTATCCTCATAAATATTGATGGAAACCAGATTTAATTGACTGCTGCAGTGTTGTACTTCATTACTACGTGATGCAATCCAGGAAAAGCCCACGATCTAGCCATCAAGTATGAGAAATATGCGAAAGAATGGGCCAGATGAGAGCAAATCCCAGACCTAACCTAGACCTAACATGAATTATTCTCTTAAATATTGATCGAAACCTGGTTTAATCGACTGTTTCAGAGTGGTACCACATTACTACATGATCCAAACCAGAAAAAACCCAGGATCTGTTCAACAAGTATGTGAAGAATGCGAAAGTATGAGCCTGATGAGTGAAAATCCCAGGCCTAACCTAGACCAAACTTGCGTTGTCCTCTAAGATATTGATGGAAACCAGGTTTAATGGACTGTTTCAGTGTGGCACCACATTACTACGTGATCCAAACCAGAAAAAACACAGGATCAGTTCAACAAGTATGTGAAGAATGCGAAAGTATGAGTCTGATGAGTGAAAATCCCAGGGCTAACCTAGACCTAACATGCGTTATCCTCTAAAATATTGATCGAAACGAGGTTTAATGGACTGTTTCAGTGTGGCACCACATTACTACGTGATCCAAACCAGAAAAAACCCAGGATCAGTTCAACAAGTATGTGAAGAATGCGATAGTATGAGTCTGATGAGTGTAAATCCCAGGGCTAACCTAGACCTAACATGCGTTATCCTCTAAAATATTGATCGAAACCAGGTTTAATCGACTGCTTCAGTGTGGTATCACACTGCTACGCGACCCAAAACAGAAAAAACCCATGATCTGTTCAACAAGTATGTGAAAGCGCGAAAGTATGAGCCTGATGAGGGCAAGTCCTAGACCTAACCCAGACCTAACATGCGTTATCCTCTAAAATATTTACCAAGACCAGGTTTAATTTATTGTTTCAGTGTGGTCCCACATTACTACGTGATCCAAACCAGAAAAAACCCAGGATCCGTTCAACAAGTATGTGAAGAATGCGAATGTATGAGCCTGATGAGTGAAAATCCCAGGCCTAACCTAGACCAAACTTGCGTTGTCCTCTAAAATATTGATCGAAACCAGGTTTAATTGACGGTTTCAGCGTGGTACCACATTACTACGTGACACAACCCAGAAACAGCCCAGGATCTAGCAATCAAGTATGAGAAATATGCGAAAGAATGGGCCAGATGAGAGCAAATCCCAGGACTAACCTAGACCTAACATGCGTTATCCTCATAAATATTGATGGAAGCCAGATTTAATTGACTGTTGCAGTGTTGTACTTCATTACTACGTGATGCAATCCAGGAAAAGCCCAGGATCTAGCCATCAAGTATGAGAAATATGCGAAAGAATGGGCCAGATGAGAGCAAATCTCAGACCTAACCTAGACCTAACATGAATTATTCTCTTAAATATTGATCGAAACCTGGTTTAATCGACTGTTTCAGTGTGGCACCACATTACTACGTGATCCAAACCAGTAAAAACCCAGGATCCGTTCAACAAGTACGTGAAGAATGCGAAAGTATGAGTGTGATGAGCGAAAATCCCAGGGCTAACCTAGACCTAACAAGCGTTACCCTCTAAAATATTTATCAAGACCAGGTTTAATTGACTGTTTCAGCGTGGTACCACATTACTACGTGACACAACCCAGAAACAGCCCAGGATCTAGCCATGAAGTATGAGAAATATGCGAAAGTATGAGCCTGATGAGGGCAAATCCTAGACCTAACCCAAACCTAACATGCGTTATCCTCTAAAATATTGATCCAAACCAGGTTTAATGGACGGTTTCAGTGTGGCACCACATTACTACGTGATCCAAACCAGAAAAAACCCAGGATCAGTTCAACAAGTATGTGAAGAATGCGAAAGTATGAGCCTGATGAGTGAAAATCCCAGGCCTAACCTAGACCTAACTTGCGTTGTCCTCTAAGATATTGATGGAAACCAGGTTTAATTGACTGTTTCAGTGTGGTACCACATTAGTACGTGATACAATCCAGAAACAGCCCAGGATCTAGCCATCAAGTATGAGAAATATGCGAAAGAATGGGCCAGATGAGAGCAAATCCCAGACCTAACCTAGACCTAACATGAATTATTCTCTTAAATATTGATCGAAACCTGGTTTAATCGACTGTTTCAGTGTGGTACCACATTACTACATGATCCAAACCAGAAAAAACCCAGGATCTGTTCAACAAGTATGTGAAAAACGCGGAAGTATGAGCCTGATGAGGGCGAATCCCAGACCTATCCCAGACCTAACTTGCGTTATCCTCTAAAATATTGATCGAAACCAGGTTTAATTGACTGTTTCAGCGTGGATCAGGATCAAGTATGAGAAATATGCGAAAGAATGAGCCTGACGAGAGCAAATCCCAGACCCAACCTTGACCTAACATGAATTATTCCCTAAAATATTGATCGAAACCAGGTTTAATTGACTGTTTCAGTGTGGTCCCACATTACTACGTGATCCAAACCAGAAAAAACCCAGGATCCGTTCAACAAGTATGTGAAGAATGCGAAAGTATGAGCCTGATAAGTGAAAATCCCAGGCCTAACCTAGACCTAACTTGCGTTGTCCTCTAAGATATTGATGGAAACCAGGTTTAATTGACTGTTTCAGTGTGGTACCACACTACTTCGTGATCCAAACCAGAAAAAACCCGGGACCTGTTCAACAAGTATGTGAAAAACGCGAAAGTATGAGCCTGAAGAGGGCAAATCCCAGACCTATCCCAGACCTAACTTGCGTTATCCTCTAAAATATTGATCCAAACCAGGTTTAATGGACTGTTTCAGTGTGGCACCACATTACTACCTGATCCAAACCAGAAAAAACACAGGATCAGTTTAACAAGTATGTGAAGAATGCGATAGTATGAGTCTGATGAGTGAAAATCCCAGGGCTAACCTAGACCTAACATGCGTTATCCTCTAAAATATTGATCGAAACCAGGTTTAATCGACTGCTTCAGTGTGGTATCACACTACTACGTGACCCAAACCAGAAAAAACCCATGATCTGTTCAACAAGTATGTGAAAAACGCGAAAGTATGAGCCTGATGAGGGCAAATCCTAGACCTAACCCAGACCTAACATGCGTTATCCTCTAAAATATTGATCGAAACCAGGTTTTATTGACTGTTTCAGTGTGGTCCCACATTACTACGTGATCCAAACCAGAAAAAACCCAGGCTCCGTTCAACAAGTATGTGAAGAATGCGAAAGTATGAGCCTGATGAGAGCAAATCCCAGACCTAACCTAGACCTAACATGAATTATTCTCTAAAATATTGATCGAAACCAGGTTTTATTGACTGTTTCAGTGTGGTCCCACATTACTACGTGATCCAAACCAGAAAAAACCCAGGCTCCGTTCAACAAGTATGTGAAGAATGCGAAAGTATGAGTCTGATGAGTGAAAATCCCAGGCCTAACCTAGACCTAACATGCGTTATCCTCTAAAATATTGATCGAAACCTGGTTTAATCGACCGTTTCAGTGTGGTACCACATTACTATGTGATCCAACCCAGAAAATAACCCACGATCTGTTCAAGGAGTATGTGAAGTGTGTGAAAGTATGAGTCTGATGAGGTCAAATCCCAGACCTATCCCAGACCTAACTTGCGTTATCCTCTAAAATTTTGATCGAAACCAGGTTTACTCGACTGTTTCAGTGTGGTACCACATTACTACGTGATCCAAACCAGAAAAAACCCAGGATCCGTTCAACAAGTATGTGAAGAATGCGAAAGTATGAGCCTGATGAGTGAAAATCCCAGGCCTAACCTAGACCTAACATGCGTTATCCTCTAAAATATTGATCGAAACCAGGTTTAATCGACTGCTTCAGTGTGGTATCACACTACTACGTGACCCAAACCAGAAAAAACCCATGATCTGTTCAACAAGTATGTGAAAAACGCGAAAGTATGAGCCTGATGAGGGCAAATCCTAGACCTAACCCAGACCTAACATGCGTTATCCTCTAAAATATTGATCGAAACCAGGTTTTATTGACTGTTTCAGTGTGGTCCCACATTACTACGTGATCCAAACCAGAAAAAACCCAGGCTCCGTTCAACAAGTATGTGAAGAATGCGAAAGTATGAGCCTGATGAGAGCAAATCCCAGACCTAACCTAGACCTAACATGAATTATTCTCTAAAATATTGATCGAAACCAGGTTTTATTGACTGTTTCAGTGTGGTCCCACATTACTACGTGATCCAAACCAGAAAAAACCCAGGCTCCGTTCAACAAGTATGTGAAGAATGCGAAAGTATGAGTCTGATGAGTGAAAATCCCAGGCCTAACCTAGACCTAACATGCGTTGTCCTCTAAAATATTGATCGAAACCTGGTTTAATCGACCGTTTCAGTGTGGTACCACATTACTATGTGATCCAACCCAGAAAATAACCCACGATCTGTTCAAGGAGTATGTGAAGTGTGTGAAAGTATGAGTCTGATGAGGTCAAATCCCAGACCTATCCCAGACCTAACTTGCGTTATCCTCTAAAATTTTGATCGAAACCAGGTTTACTCGACTGTTTCAGTGTGGTACCACATTACTACGTGATCCAAACCAGAAAAAACCCAGGATCCGTTCAACAAGTATGTGAAGAATGCGAAAGTATGAGCCTGATGAGTGAAAATCCCAGGCCTAACCTAGACCTAACTTGCGTTGTCCTCTAAGATATTGGTGGAAACCAGGTTTAATTCACTGTTTCAGTGTGGTACCACACTACTTCGTGATCCAAACCAGAAAAAACCGAGGATCTGTTCAACAAGTATGTGAAAAACGCGTAAGTATGAGCCTGATGAGGGCAAATCCCAGACCTATCCCAGACCTAACTTGCGTTATCCTCTAAAATATTGATCGAAACCAGGTTTAATCGACTGTTTCAGTGTGGTACCACATTACTACGTGATCCAAACCAGAAAAAACCCAGGATCAGTTCAACAAGTATGTGAAGACTGCGAAAGTATGAGTCTGATAAGTGAAAATCCCAGGGCTAACCTAGACCTAACATGCGTTATCCTCTAAAATATTGATCCAAACCGGGTTTAATGGACTGTTTCAGTGTGGCACCACATTACTACGTCATCCAAACCAGAAAAAACCCATGATCTGTTCAACAAGTATGTGAAAAACGCGAAAGTATGAGCCTGATGAGGGCAAATCCCAGACCAAACTTTGACCTAACATGAATTATTCTCTAAAATATTGATCGAAACCAGGTTTAATTGACTGTTTCAGTGTGGTCCCACATTACTACGTGATCCAAACGAGAAAAAACCCAGGATCAGTTCAACAAGTATGTGAAGAATGCGAAAGCATGAGTCTGATGAGTGAAAATCACAGGCCTAACCTAGACCTAACATGCGTTATCCTCAATAATATTGATCGAAACCAGGTTTAATTGAGTGTTTCAGTGTTGTACTTCATTACTGCGTGATGCAATCCAGAAAAAGCCCAGGATCTAGCCATCTAGTATGAGAAATATGCGAAAGAATGAGCCTGATGAGAGCAAATCCCATGCCTAACCTAGACCTAACATGAATTATTCTCTAAAATATTCATCAAAACCAGGTTTAATTGACTGTTTCAGTGTGGTACCACATTAATACGTGATCCAATCCAGAAATAGCCCAGGATCCAGCCATGAAGTATGAGAAATATGCGAAAGTATGAGCCTGATGAGGGCAAATCCTAGACCTAACCCAGACCTAACATGCGTTATCCTCTAAAATATTTATCAAGACCAGGTTTAATTGATTGTTTCAGTGTGGTACCACATTACTATGTGATCCAAACCAGAAAATAACCCAGGATCTGTTCAACGAGTATGTGGAAAACGCGAAAGTATGAGCCTGATGTGGGCAAATCCCAGACCTATCCCAGACCTAACTTGCGTTGTCCTCTAAGATATTGATGGAAACCAGGTTTAATTGACTGTTTCAGTGTTGTACTTCATTACTACGTGATGCAATCCAGAAAAAGCCCAGGATCTAGCCATCAAGTATGAGAAATATGCGAAAGAATGAGCCTGATGAGAGCAAATCCCAGACCTAACCTACACGTAACATGAATTATTCTCTAATATATTGATCGAAACCAGGTTCAATTGACTGTTTCAGTGTGGTCCCACATTACTACGTGATCCAAACCAGAAAAAATCCAGGATCCGTTCAACAAGTATGTGAAGAATGCGAAAGTATGAGTCTGTTGAGTGAAAATCCCCGGCCTAACCTAGACCTAACATGCGTTATCCTCAAAAATATTGATCGAAACCAGGTTTAATCGACTGTTTCAGTGTGGTACCACACTACTACGTGACGCAATCCAGAAAAAAACCCAGGATCTGTTCAACAAGTATGTGAAAAACGCGAAAGTATGAGCCTGATGAGGGCAAATCCCAGACCTATCCCAGACCTATCCCAGACGTAACTTGCGTTATCCTCTAAAATATTCATCGAAACCAGGTTTAATTGACTGTTTCTGTGTGGTACCACATTACTACGTGATACAATCCAGAAATAGCCCAGGATCTAGCCATGAAGTATGAGAAATATGCGAATGTATGAGCCTGACGAGGGCAAATCGTAGACCTAACCTAGACCTAACATGCGTTATCCTCTAAAATATTTATCAAGACCAGGTTTAATTGATTGTTTCTGTGTGGTTCCACATTACTACGTGATCCAAACCAGAAAAAACCCAGGATCCGTTCAACAAGTATGTGAAGAATGCGAAAGTATGAGTCTGATGAGTGAAAATACCAGGCCTAACCTAGACCTAACATGCGTTATCCTCAAAAATATTGATCGAAACCTGGATTAATCGACTGTTTCAGTGTGGTACCACATTACTATGTGATCCAAACCAGAAAATAACCCAGGATCTGTTCAACGAGTATGTGAAAAACGCGAAAGTATGAGCCTGATGTGGGCAAATCCCAGACCTATCCCAGACCTGACTTGCGTTGTCCTCTAAGATATTGATGGAAACCAGGTTTAATTGACTGTTTCAGTGTTGTACTTCATTACTACGAGATGCAATCCAGAAAAAATCCAGGATCCGTTCAACAAGTATGTGAAGAATGCGAAAGTATGAGTCTGTTGAGTGAAAATCCCCGGCCTAACCTAGACCTAACATGCGTTATCCTCAAAAATATTGATCGAAACCTGGTTTAATCGACTGTTTCAGTGTGGTACCACATTTCTATGTGGTCCAAACCAGAAAATAACCCAGGATCTGTTCAACGAGTATGTGAAGTGTGCGAAAGTATGAGTCTGGTGAGGTCAAATCCCAGACCAATCCAAGACTTACCTTGCGTTATCCTCTAAAATATTGATCGAAACCAGGTTTCATCGACTGTTTCAGTGTGGTACCACATTACTACGTGATCCAAACCAGAAAAAACCCAGGATCTGTTCAACGAGTATGTGAAGTGTGCGAAAGTATGAGTCTGATGAGGGCAAATCCCAGACCTATCCCAGACCTAACATGCGTTATCCTCTAAAATATTTATCAAGACCAGGTTTAATTGATTGTTTCTGTGTGGTCCCACATTACTACGTGATCCAATCCAGAAAAAACCCAGGATCTGTTCAACAAGTATGTGAAAAACGCGAAAGTATCAGCCTGATGAGGGCAAATCCCAGACCCATCCCAGACCTAACTTGCGTTATCCTCTAAAATATTGATCGAAACCAGTTTTAATTGACTGTTTCAGTGTGGTACCACATTACTACGTGATCCAAACCAGAAAAAGCCCAGGATCAGTTCAACAAGTAAGTGAAAAACGCGAAAGTATGAGCCTGATTAGGGTGAATCCCAGACCTATGCCAGACCTAACTAGCGTTATCCTCTAAAATATTGATCGAAACCAGGTTTAATTGACTGTTTCAGCGTGGTACCACATTACTACGTGATACCATCCAGAAACAGCCCAGGATCTAGCCATGAAGTATGGGAAATATGCGAAAGTATGAGCCTGATGGGGGCAAATCTTAGACCTAACATGCGTTATCCTCTAAAATATTTATCAAGATCAGGTTTAATTGAATGTTTCAGTGTGGTACCACATTACTACGTGAACCAAACCAGAAAATACCCAGGATCCGTTCAACAAGTATGCGAAGAATGCGAAAGTATGAGTCTGATGAGTGAAAATCCCAGGGCTAACCTAGACCTAACATGCGTTATCCTCTAAAATATTGATCCAAACCATGTTTAATGGACTGTTTCAGTGTGGTACCACTTTACTACGTGATCCAAAGCAGAAAAAACCTTCGATCAGGTCAACATGTATGTTAAAACTGCGAATGTATGACCCTGATGAGGGCAAATCCCAGGCCTAACCTAGACCTAACATGCGATGTCCTCTAAAATATTGATGGAAACCAGGTTTAATTGACTGTTTCAGTGTTGTACTTCATTACTACGTGATGCAATCCAGAAAATAACCCAGGATCTGTTCAACGAGTATGTGACGTGTGCGAAAGTATGAGTCTGATGAGGTCAAATCCCAGACCTATCCCAGACCTAGCTTGCGTTATCCTCTAAAATATTGATCGAAACCAGGTTTAATCGACTGTTTCAGTGTGGTACCACATTACTACGTGATCCAAACCAGAAAAAACCCAGGATCAGTTCAACAAGTATGTGAAGAATGCGAAAGTATTAGTTTGATGAGTGAAAATCCCTGGGCTAACCTTTACCTAACATGCGTTATCCTCTAAAATATTGATGCAAACCAGGTTTAATGGACTGTTTCAGTGTGGTACCACAATACTACGACGGACAAACCAGAAAAAGCCCAGGATCTAGCCGTCAAGTATGAGAATTATGTGAAAGAATGAGCCTGATGAGAGCAAATCCCAGACCTAACCTAGACCTAACATGAATTATTCTCTAAAATATTGATCAAAACCAGGTTTAATTGACTGTTTCAGTGTGGTACCACATTACTACGTGATCCAATCCAGAAATAGCCCAGGATCCAGCCATGAAGTACGAGAAATATGCGAAAGAATGAGCCTGATGAGAGCAAATCCCAGACCTAACCTAGACCTAACATGAATTATTCTCTAAAATATTGATCAAAACCAGGTTTAATTGACTGTTTCAGTGCGGTACCACATTACTACGTGATCCAATCCAGAAATAGCCCAGGATCCAGCCATGAAGTATGAGAAATTTGCGAAAGAATGAGCCTGATGAGGGCAAATCCCAGAACTAACCTAGACCTAACATGAATTATTCTCTAAAATATTGATCAAAATCAGGTTTAATTGACTGTTTCAGTGTGGTACCACATTACTACGTGTTCCAATCCAGAAATAGCCCAGGATCCAGCCATGAAGTATGAGAAATATGCGAAAGTATGAGCCTGATGAGGGCAAATCCTAGACCTAACCCAGACCTAACATGCGTTATCCTCTAAAATATTGATCGCAACCAGGTTTAATGGACTGTTTCAGTGTGGTACCACACTACTACGTGATCCAAACCAGAAAAACCCAGGATCTGTTCAACAAGTATGTGAAAAACGCGAAAGTATGAGCCTGATGAGGGCAAATCCCAGACCCATCCCAGACCTAACTTGCGTTATCCTCTAAAATATTGATCGAAACCAGGTTTAATTGACTGTTTCAGCGTGGTACCACATTACTACGTGATCCAATCCAGAAATAGCCCAGGATCCAGCCATGAAGTATGAGAAATATGCGAAAGTGTGAGCCTGATGGGGGCATATCCTAGACCTAACCCAGACCTAACATGCGTTAACCTCTAAAATATTTATCAACATCAGGTTTAATTGATTGTTTCAGTGTGGGACCACATTACTACGTGATCCACACCAGAAAAAACCCAAGATCCGTTCAACAAGTATGTGAAGAATGCGAAAGTATGAGTCTGATGAGTGAAAATCCCAGGGCTAACCTAGACCTAACATGCGTTATCCTCAATAATATTGATCGAAACCAGGGTTAATTGAGTGTTTCAGTGTTGTACCACATTACTACGTGATCCAAGCCAGAAAAAGCCCAGGATCAGTTCAACAAGTATGTGAAAAACGCGAAAGTATGAGTCTGATGAGGGCGAATCCCAGACCTATGCCAGACCTACCTTGCGTTATCCTCTAAAATATTGATCGAAACCAGGTTTAATTGACTGTTTCAGCGTGGTACCACATTACTACGTGATACAATCCAGAAACAGCCCAGGATCTAGCCATGAAGTATGAGAAATATGCGAAAGTATCAGCCTGATGAGGGCAAATCCTAGACCTAACCCAAACCTAACATGCGTTATCCTCTAAAATAGTGATCCAAACCAGGTTTAATGGACTGCTTCAGTGTGGTACCTCTTTACTACGTGATCCAAAGCAGAAAAAAACCCAGGATCTGTTCAATAAGTATGTGAAGTATGCGAAAGTATGAGTCTGATGAGGGCAAATCCCAGGCCTAAAGATAGACCTAACATGCGTTATCCTCAAAAATATTAATCGAAACCAGGTTTAATCGACTGTTTCAGTGTGGTACCACATTACTACGTGATCCAAACCAGAAAAAAACCCAGGATCTGTTCAACAAGTATGTGAAGTATGCGAAAGTATGAGTCTGATGAGGGCAAATCCCAGGCCTAAACTAGACATAACTTTCGTTATCCTCTAAAATGTTGATCGAAACCAGGTTTAATTGACTGTTTTAGTGTGGTACCACTTTACTACGTGATCCAAAGCAGAAAAAACCCTCGATCAGGTCAACATGCATGTTAAAACTGCGAAATTATGAGTCTGATGAGGGCAAATCCTAGACCTATCCCAGACCTAACATGCGTTATCCTCAAAAATATTAATCGAAACCAGGATTAATCGACTGTTTCAGTGTGGTACCACATTACTACGTGATCCAAACCAGAAAAAAACCCTGGATCTTGTCAAGGAGTATGTGAAGTGTGCGAAAGTATGAGTCTGATGAGGGCGAATCCCAGACCTATGCCAGACCTAACTTGCGTTATCCTCTAAAATATTGATCGAAACCAGGTTTAATTGACTGTTTCAGCGTGGTACCACATTACTACGTGATACAATCCAGAAACAGCCCAGGATCTAGCCATGAAGTATGAGAAATATGCGAAAGTATCAGCCTGATGAGGGCAAATCCTAGACCTAACCCAAACCTAACATGCGTTATCCTCTAAAATAGTGATCCAAACCAGGTTTAATGGACTGCTTCAGTGTGGTACCTCTTTACTACGTGATCCAAAGCAGAAAAAAACCCAGGATCTGTTCAATAAGTATGTGAAGTATGCGAAAGTATGAGTCTGATGAGGGCAAATCCCAGGCCTAAAGATAGACCTAACATGCGTTATCCTCAAAAATATTAATCGAAACCAGGTTTAATCGACTGTTTCAGTGTGGTACCACATTACTACGTGATCCAAACCAGAAAAAAACCCAGGATCTGTTCAACAAGTATGTGAAGTATGCGAAAGTATGAGTCTGATGAGGGCAAATCCCAGGCCTAAACTAGACATAACTTTCGTTATCCTCTAAAATGTTGATCGAAACCAGGTTTAATTGACTGTTTTAGTTGTGGTACCACTTTACTACGTGATCCAAAGCAGAAAAAACCCTCGATCTGGTCAACATGCATGTTAAAACTGTGAAAGTATGACCCTGATGAGGGCAAATCCCAGGCCTAACCTAAACCTAACACGCGTCATCTTCTAAAATATTGAGCGAAACCAGGTTTAATTGATTGTTTCAGTGTGGTACCACATTAGTACGTGATGCAATCCAGAAATATCCCAGGATATAGCCATGAAGTATAAGAAATATGCGATAGTATGAGTCTGATGGTGGCAAATCCCAGACCTATCCCAGACCTAACTTGCGTTATCCTCAAAAATATTTATCAAGACCAGGTTTAATTCATTGTTTCAGTGTGGTCCCACATTACTACGAGATCCAAACCAGAAAAATCCCAGGATCGGGCCAACAAGAATGCGAAAAATGCGAAAGTACGAGCCAGATGAGGGCAAATCCCAGACCTAACCGAGACATAACCTGCGTTATCCTCTAAAATATTAATCGCAACCAGGTTTATTTGACTGTTTCGGTGTGGTAACGCATTACTACGTGATCCAAACCAGATAAAGCCCAGGATCTGGCCAACAAGTATGTGAAAAATGTGAAAGTTCGAGCCAGATGAGGGCAAATCCCAGACCTAACCGAGACATAACCGGCGTTATCCTCTAAAATATTAATTTCAACCAGGTTTAATTAACTGTTTCAGTGTGGTACCACATTACTACGTGATCCAAATCAGAAAAAGCCCAGGATCTGGCCAACAAGTATGCGAAAAATGCGAAAGTACGAGCCAGATGAGGGCAAATCCCAGACCTAACCGAGACATAACCTGCGTTATCCTCTAAAATATTAATCGCAACCAGGTTTATTTGACTGTTTCGGTGTGGTAACGCATTACTACGTGATCCAAACCAGATAAAGCCCAGGATCTGGCCAACAAGTATGTGAAAAATGTGAAACTTCGAGCCAGATGAGGGCAAATACCAGACCTAACCCAGACAAAACCGGTGTTATCCCCTAAAATATTAACCGCAACCAGGTATAATTGACTGTTTCGGTGTGGTACCGCATTGCTACGATGATCCAAGCCAGAAAAACCCAGGATCTGGCCAACAAGTATCCGAAAAATGCGAAAGTACGATCCAGATGAGGGCAAATCCCAGACCTAACCGAGACATAACCGGCGTTATCCTCTAAAATATTATTCGCAACCAGGTGTAATTGACTGTTTCGGTGTGGTACCACATTACTACGTGGTCCAAGCCAGCAAAAGGCCAGGATCAGGCCAACATGAATGCGAAAAATGCGAAAGTACGCGCCAGATGAGGGCTAATCCCAGACCTAACCGAGACATAACCGGCGTTATCCACTAAAATATTAATCGCAACCAGGTTTAATTGACTGTTTCGGTGTGGTACCACATTACTACGTGGTCCAAGCCAGAAAAAGGCCAGGATCTGGCCAACAAGTATGCGAAAAACGCGAAAGTACGAGCCAGATGAGGACAAATCCCAGACCTACCCGAGACATAACCGGCGCTATCCTCTAAAATATTAATCGCAACCAGTTTCATTGACTGCTTCGGTGTGGAACCTCATTACTACGGGATCCAAAACAGAAAAAACCCAGGATCTGGCCAACAAGTAGGCGAAAAACGCGAAAGTATGTGCCAGATGAGGGCTAATCCCAGACCTAACCGAGACATAACCGGCGTTATCCTCTAAAATATTAATCGCAACCAGGTATAATTGACTGCTTCAGTGTGGTACCACATTACTACGTGATCCAAACCAGAAAAAGGCCATGATCTGTCCAACAAGTATGCGAAAAATGCGAAAGTCCGAGCCAGATGTGGGGAAATACCAGACCTAACCGAGACATAATCGGCGTTATCCTCTATAATATTAATCGCAACCATGTTCAATTGACTGTTTCGGTGTGGAACCACATTACTACGAGATCCAAACCAGAAAAATCCCAGGATCGGGCCAACAAGAATGCGAAAAATGCGAAAGTACGAGCCAGATGAGGGCAAATCCCAGACCTAACCGAGACATAACCTGCGTTATCCTCTAAAATATTAATCGCAACCAGGTTTATTTGACTGTTTCGGTGTGGTAACGCATTACTACGTGATCCAAACCAGATAAAGCCCAGGATCTGGCCAACAAGTATGTGAAAAATGTGAAAGTTCGAGCCAGATGAGGGCAAATCCCAGACCTAACCGAGACATAACCGGCGTTATCCACTAAAATATTAATTTCAACCAGGTTTAATTAACTGTTTCAGTGTGGTACCACATTACTACGTGATCCAAATCAGAAAAAGCCCAGGATCTGGCCAACAAGTATGCGAAAAATGCGAAAGTACGAGCCAGATGAGGGCAAATCCCAGACCTAACCGAGACATAACCTGCGTTATCCTCTAAAATATTAATCGCAACCAGGTTTATTTGACTGTTTCGGTGTGGTAACGCATTACTACGTGATCCAAACCAGATAAAGCCCAGGATCTGGCCAACAAGTATGTGAAAAATGTGAAACTTCGAGCCAGATGAGGGCAAATACCAGACCTAACCCAGACAAAACCGGTGTTATCCCCTAAAATATTAACCCCAACCAGGTATAATTGACTGTTTCGGTGTGGTACCGCATTGCTACGATGATCCAAGCCAGAAAAACCCAGGATCTGGCCAACAAGTATCCGAAAAATGCGAAAGTACGATCCAGATGAGGGCAAATCCCAGACCTAACCGAGACATAACCGGCGTTATCCTCTAAAATATTATTCGCAACCAGGTGTAATTGACTGTTTCGGTGTGGTACCACATTACTACGTGGTCCAAGCCAGCAAAAGGCCAGGATCAGGCCAACATGAATGCGAAAAATGCGAAAGTACGCGCCAGATGAGGGCTAATCCCAGACCTAACCGAGACATAACCGGCGTTATCCACTAAAATATTAATCGCAACCAGGTTTAATTGACTGTTTCGGTGTGGTACCACATTACTACGTGGTCCAAGCCAGAAAAAGGCCAGGATCTGGCCAACAAGTATGCGAAAAACGCGAAAGTACGAGCCAGATGAGGACAAATCCCAGACCTACCCGAGACATAACCGGCGCTATCCTCTAAAATATTAATCGCAACCAGTTTCATTGACTGCTTCGGTGTGGAACCTCATTACTACGGGATCCAAAACAGAAAAAACCCAGGATCAGTTCAACAAGTATGTGAAGAATGCGAAAGTATTAGTTTGATGAGTGAAAATCCCTGGGCTAACCTTTACCTAACATGCGTTATCCTCTAAAATATTGATGCAAACCAGGTTTAATGGACTGTTTCAGTGTGGTACCACAATACTACGACGGACAAACCAGAAAAAGCCCAGGATCTAGCCGTCAAGTATGAGAATTATGTGAAAGAATGAGCCTGATGAGAGCAAATCCCAGACCTAACCTAGACCTAACATGAATTATTCTCTAAAATATTGATCAAAACCAGGTTTAATTGACTGTTTCAGTGTGGTACCACATTACTACGTGGTCCAATCCAGAAATAGCCCAGGATCCAGCCATGAAGTACGAGAAATATGCGAAAGAATGAGCCTGATGAGAGCAAATCCCAGACCTAACCTAGACCTAACATGAATTATTCTCTAAAATATTGATCAAAACCAGGT
Source organism: Colletes latitarsis (assembly GCF_051014445.1). NCBI lineage: Eukaryota > Metazoa > Arthropoda > Insecta > Hymenoptera > Colletidae > Colletes > Colletes latitarsis. The sequence continues at coordinate 5,558,398 of NW_027488375.1, read as the reverse complement.
TTAATTGACTGTTTCAGTGCGGTACCACATTACTACGTGATCCAATCCAGAAATAGCCCAGGATCCAGCCATGAAGTATGAGAAATTTGCGAAAGAATGAGCCTGATGAGGGCAAATCCCAGAACTAACCTAGACCTAACATGAATTATTCTCTAAAATATTGATCAAAATCAGGTTTAATTGACTGTTTCAGTGTGGTACCACATTACTACGTGTTCCAATCCAGAAATAGCCCAGGATCCAGCCATGAAGTATGAGAAATATGCGAAAGTATGAGCCTGATGAGGGCAAATCCTAGACCTAACCCAGACCTAACATGCGTTATCCTCTAAAATATTGATCGCAACCAGGTTTAATGGACTGTTTCAGTGTGGTACCACACTACTACGTGATCCAAACCAGAAAAACCCAGGATCTGTTCAACAAGTATGTGAAAAACGCGAAAGTATGAGCCTGATGAGGGCAAATCCCAGACCCATCCCAGACCTAACTTGCGTTATCCTCTAAAATATTGATCGAAACCAGGTTTAATTGACTGTTTCAGCGTGGTACCACATTACTACGTGATCCAATCCAGAAATAGCCCAGGATCCAGCCATGAAGTATGAGAAATATGCGAAAGTGTGAGCCTGATGGGGGCATATCCTAGACCTAACCCAGACCTAACATGCGTTAACCTCTAAAATATTTATCAACATCAGGTTTAATTGATTGTTTCAGTGTGGGACCACATTACTACGTGATCCACACCAGAAAAAACCCAAGATCCGTTCAACAAGTATGTGAAGAATGCGAAAGTATGAGTCTGATGAGTGAAAATCCCAGGGCTAACCTAGACCTAACATGCGTTATCCTCAATAATATTGATCGAAACCAGGGTTAATTGAGTGTTTCAGTGTTGTACCACATTACTACGTGATCCAAGCCAGAAAAAGCCCAGGATCAGTTCAACAAGTATGTGAAAAACGCGAAAGTATGAGTCTGATGAGGGCGAATCCCAGACCTATGCCAGACCTACCTTGCGTTATCCTCTAAAATATTGATCGAAACCAGGTTTAATTGACTGTTTCAGCGTGGTACCACATTACTACGTGATACAATCCAGAAACAGCCCAGGATCTAGCCATGAAGTATGAGAAATATGCGAAAGTATCAGCCTGATGAGGGCAAATCCTAGACCTAACCCAAACCTAACATGCGTTATCCTCTAAAATAGTGATCCAAACCAGGTTTAATGGACTGCTTCAGTGTGGTACCTCTTTACTACGTGATCCAAAGCAGAAAAAAACCCAGGATCTGTTCAATAAGTATGTGAAGTATGCGAAAGTATGAGTCTGATGAGGGCAAATCCCAGGCCTAAAGATAGACCTAACATGCGTTATCCTCAAAAATATTAATCGAAACCAGGTTTAATCGACTGTTTCAGTGTGGTACCACATTACTACGTGATCCAAACCAGAAAAAAACCCAGGATCTGTTCAACAAGTATGTGAAGTATGCGAAAGTATGAGTCTGATGAGGGCAAATCCCAGGCCTAAACTAGACATAACTTTCGTTATCCTCTAAAATGTTGATCGAAACCAGGTTTAATTGACTGTTTTAGTGTGGTACCACTTTACTACGTGATCCAAAGCAGAAAAAACCCTCGATCAGGTCAACATGCATGTTAAAACTGCGAAATTATGAGTCTGATGAGGGCAAATCCTAGACCTATCCCAGACCTAACATGCGTTATCCTCAAAAATATTAATCGAAACCAGGATTAATCGACTGTTTCAGTGTGGTACCACATTACTACGTGATCCAAACCAGAAAAAAACCCTGGATCTTGTCAAGGAGTATGTGAAGTGTGCGAAAGTATGAGTCTGATGAGGGCGAATCCCAGACCTATGCCAGACCTAACTTGCGTTATCCTCTAAAATATTGATCGAAACCAGGTTTAATTGACTGTTTCAGCGTGGTACCACATTACTACGTGATACAATCCAGAAACAGCCCAGGATCTAGCCATGAAGTATGAGAAATATGCGAAAGTATCAGCCTGATGAGGGCAAATCCTAGACCTAACCCAAACCTAACATGCGTTATCCTCTAAAATAGTGATCCAAACCAGGTTTAATGGACTGCTTCAGTGTGGTACCTCTTTACTACGTGATCCAAAGCAGAAAAAAACCCAGGATCTGTTCAATAAGTATGTGAAGTATGCGAAAGTATGAGTCTGATGAGGGCAAATCCCAGTCCTAAAGATAGACCTAACATGCGTTATCCTCAAAAATATTAATCGAAACCAGGTTTAATCGACTGTTTCAGTGTGGTACCACATTACTACGTGATCCAAACCAGAAAAAAACCCAGGATCTGTTCAACAAGTATGTGAAGTATGCGAAAGTATGAGTCTGATGAGGGCAAATCCCAGGCCTAAACTAGACATAACTTTCGTTATCCTCTAAAATGTTGATCGAAACCAGGTTTAATTGACTGTTTTAGTTGTGGTACCACTTTACTACGTGATCCAAAGCAGAAAAAACCCTCGATCTGGTCAACATGCATGTTAAAACTGTGAAAGTATGACCCTGATGAGGGCAAATCCCAGGCCTAACCTAAACCTAACACGCGTCATCTTCTAAAATATTGAGCGAGACCAGGTTTAATTGATTGTTTCAGTGTGGTACCACATTAGTACGTGATGCAATCCAGAAATATCCCAGGATATAGCCATGAAGTATAAGAAATATGCGATAGTATGAGTCTGATGGTGGCAAATCCCAGACCTATCCCAGACCTAACTTGCGTTATCCTCAAAAATATTTATCAAGACCAGGTTTAATTCATTGTTTCAGTGTGGTCCCACATTACTACGAGATCCAAACCAGAAAAATCCCAGGATCGGGCCAACAAGAATGCGAAAAATGCGAAAGTACGAGCCAGATGAGGGCAAATCCCAGACCTAACCGAGACATAACCTGCGTTATCCTCTAAAATATTAATCGCAACCAGGTTTATTTGACTGTTTCGGTGTGGTAACGCATTACTACGTGATCCAAACCAGATAAAGCCCAGGATCTGGCCAACAAGTATGTGAAAAATGTGAAAGTTCGAGCCAGATGAGGGCAAATCCCAGACCTAACCGAGACATAACCGGCGTTATCCTCTAAAATATTAATTTCAACCAGGTTTAATTAACTGTTTCAGTGTGGTACCACATTACTACGTGATCCAAATCAGAAAAAGCCCAGGATCTGGCCAACAAGTATGCGAAAAATGCGAAAGTACGAGCCAGATGAGGGCAAATCCCAGACCTAACCGAGACATAACCTGCGTTATCCTCTAAAATATTAATCGCAACCAGGTTTATTTGACTGTTTCGGTGTGGTAACGCATTACTACGTGATCCAAACCAGATAAAGCCCAGGATCTGGCCAACAAGTATGTGAAAAATGTGAAACTTCGAGCCAGATGAGGGCAAATACCAGACCTAACCCAGACAAAACCGGTGTTATCCCCTAAAATATTAACCGCAACCAGGTATAATTGACTGTTTCGGTGTGGTACCGCATTGCTACGATGATCCAAGCCAGAAAAACCCAGGATCTGGCCAACAAGTATCCGAAAAATGCGAAAGTACGATCCAGATGAGGGCAAATCCCAGACCTAACCGAGACATAACCGGCGTTATCCTCTAAAATATTATTCGCAACCAGGTGTAATTGACTGTTTCGGTGTGGTACCACATTACTACGTGGTCCAAGCCAGCAAAAGGCCAGGATCAGGCCAACATGAATGCGAAAAATGCGAAAGTACGCGCCAGATGAGGGCTAATCCCAGACCTAACCGAGACATAACCGGCGTTATCCACTAAAATATTAATCGCAACCAGGTTTAATTGACTGTTTCGGTGTGGTACCACATTACTACGTGGTCCAAGCCAGAAAAAGGCCAGGATCTGGCCAACAAGTATGCGAAAAACGCGAAAGTACGAGCCAGATGAGGACAAATCCCAGACCTACCCGAGACATAACCGGCGCTATCCTCTAAAATATTAATCGCAACCAGTTTCATTGACTGCTTCGGTGTGGAACCTCATTACTACGGGATCCAAAACAGAAAAAACCCAGGATCTGGCCAACAAGTAGGCGAAAAACGCGAAAGTATGTGCCAGATGAGGGCTAATCCCAGACCTAACCAAGACATAACCGGCGTTATCCTCTAAAATATTAATCGCAACCAGGTATAATTGACTGCTTCAGTGTGGTACCACATTACTACGTGATCCAAACCAGAAAAAGGCCATGATCTGTCCAACAAGTATGCGAAAAATGCGAAAGTCCGAGCCAGATGTGGGGAAATACCAGACCTAACCGAGACATAATCGGCGTTATCCTCTATAATATTAATCGCAACCATGTTCAATTGACTGTTTCGGTGTGGAACCACATTACTACGAGATCCAAACCAGAAAAATCCCAGGATCGGGCCAACAAGAATGCGAAAAATGCGAAAGTACGAGCCAGATGAGGGCAAATCCCAGACCTAACCGAGACATAACCTGCGTTATCCTCTAAAATATTAATCGCAACCAGGTTTATTTGACTGTTTCGGTGTGGTAACGCATTACTACGTGATCCAAACCAGATAAAGCCCAGGATCTGGCCAACAAGTATGTGAAAAATGTGAAAGTTCGAGCCAGATGAGGGCAAATCCCAGACCTAACCGAGACATAACCGGCGTTATCCACTAAAATATTAATTTCAACCAGGTTTAATTAACTGTTTCAGTGTGGTACCACATTACTACGTGATCCAAATCAGAAAAAGCCCAGGATCTGGCCAACAAGTATGCGAAAAATGCGAAAGTACGAGCCAGATGAGGGCAAATCCCAGACCTAACCGAGACATAACCTGCGTTATCCTCTAAAATATTAATCGCAACCAGGTTTATTTGACTGTTTCGGTGTGGTAACGCATTACTACGTGATCCAAACCAGATAAAGCCCAGGATCTGGCCAACAAGTATGTGAAAAATGTGAAACTTCGAGCCAGATGAGGGCAAATACCAGACCTAACCCAGACAAAACCGGTGTTATCCCCTAAAATATTAACCCCAACCAGGTATAATTGACTGTTTCGGTGTGGTACCGCATTGCTACGATGATCCAAGCCAGAAAAACCCAGGATCTGGCCAACAAGTATCCGAAAAATGCGAAAGTACGATCCAGATGAGGGCAAATCCCAGACCTAACCGAGACATAACCGGCGTTATCCTCTAAAATATTATTCGCAACCAGGTGTAATTGACTGTTTCGGTGTGGTACCACATTACTACGTGGTCCAAGCCAGCAAAAGGCCAGGATCAGGCCAACATGAATGCGAAAAATGCGAAAGTACGCGCCAGATGAGGGCTAATCCCAGACCTAACCGAGACATAACCGGCGTTATCCACTAAAATATTAATCGCAACCAGGTTTAATTGACTGTTTCGGTGTGGTACCACATTACTACGTGGTCCAAGCCAGAAAAAGGCCAGGATCTGGCCAACAAGTATGCGAAAAACGCGAAAGTACGAGCCAGATGAGGACAAATCCCAGACCTACCCGAGACATAACCGGCGCTATCCTCTAAAATATTAATCGCAACCAGTTTCATTGACTGCTTCGGTGTGGAACCTCATTACTACGGGATCCAAAACAGAAAAAACCCAGGATCTGGCCAACAAGTAGGCGAAAAACTCGAAAGTATGTGCCAGATGAGGGCTAATCCCAGACCTAACCGAGACATAACCGGCGTTATCCTCTAAAATATTAATCGCAACCAGGTATAATTGACTGCTTCAGTGTGGTACCACATTACTACGTGATCCAAACCAGAAAAAGGCCATGATCTGTCCAACAAGTATGCGAAAAATGCGAAAGTCCGAGCCAGATGTGGGGAAATACCAGACCTAACCGAGACATAATCGGCGTTATCCTCTATAATATTAATCGCAACCAGGTTCAATTGACTGTTTCGGTGTGGAACCACATTACTACGGGATCCAAACGAGAAAAAACCCAGGATCTGTTCAACAACTATGAGAAAAACGCGAAAGTACGAGCCAGATGAGGGAAAATCCCAGACCTAACGGAGACATAACCGGCGATATCCTCTAAAATATTAATCGCAACCAGGTATAATTGACTGTTTCGGTGTCGTACCGCATTGCTACGATGATCCAAACCAGAAAGAGGCCAGGATCTGGCCAACAAGTATGCGAAAATTGCGAAAGTACGAGCCAGATGAGGGCAAATCCCAGACCTAACGGAGACATAACCGGCGATATCCTTTAAAATATTAATCGCAACCAGGTTTATTTGACTGTTTCGGTGTGGTACCACATTACTACGTGGTCCAAGCCAGAAAAAGGCCAGGATCTGGCCAACAAGAATGCGAAAAACGCGAAAGTACGAGCCAGATGAGGACAAATCCCAGACCTACCCGAGACATAACCGGCGTTATCCTCTAAAATATTAATCGCAACCAGGTTTAATTGACTGTTTCGGTGTGGTACCGCATTACTACGTGATCCAAACCAGAAAAAGCCCAGGATCTGGCCAACAAGTATGCGAAAAATGCGAAAGTATGAGTCAGATGGTTGCAAATACCAGAACTATGCCTGACATTACCAGCGTTATCCTCTAAAATACGAATCGGAACATGCTTTTAATGACTGTTTCAGTGTGGTAACACATTACTACGAGATCCAAACCAGAAAAATCCCAGGATCGGGCCAACAAGAATGCGAGAAACGCGAAAGTACGAGCCACATGAGTGAAAATTCCAGACCTAACCCAGTCATAACCGGCATTATCCGCTAAAATATTAATCGCAACCAGGTTTAGTTGACTGTTTCGTTGTGGACCCACATTACTACGGGATCCAAACCAGAAAGAACCCTGGATCTGGCGAACAAGTATGCGAAAAATGCGAAAGAACGAGCCAGATGAGGGCAAATCCCAGACCTAACCGAGACATAACCGGCGTTATCCTCTAAAATATTAATCGCAACCAGGTTTCATTGACTGCTTCGGTGTGGACCCACATTACTACGGGATCCAAACCAGAAAGAACCCTGGATCTGGCGAACAAGTATGCGAAAAATGCGAAAGAACGATCCAGATGAGGGCAAATCCCAGACCTAACCGAGACATAACCGGCGTTATCCTCTAAAATATTAATCGCAACCAGGTTTATTTGACTGTTTCGGTGTGGTAACGCATTACTACGTGATCCAAACCAGATAAAGCCCAGGATCTGGCCAACAAGTATGTGAAAAATGTGAAAGTTCGTGCCAGATGAGGGCAAATACCAGACCTAACCCAGACAAAACCGGCGTTATACCCTAAAATATTAACCGCAACCAGGTATAATTGACTGTTTCGGTGTGGTACCGCATTGCTACGATGATCCAAGCCAGAAAAAACCCAGGATCTGGCCAACAAGTATGCGAAAAATGCGAAAGTACGATCCAGATGAGGGCAAATCCCAGACCTAACCGAGACATAACCGGCGTTATCCTCTAAAATATTATTCGCAACCAGGTGTAATTGACTGTTTCGGTGTGGTACCACATTACTACGTGGTCCAAGCCAGAAAAAGCCCAGGATCTGGCCAACATGAATGCGAAAAATGCGAAAGTACGCGCCAGATGAGGGCTAATCCCAGACCTAACCGAGACATAACCGGCGTTATCCTCTAAAATATTAATCGCAACCAGGTTTAATTGACTGTTTCGTTGTGGAACCACATTACTGCGGGATCCAAACCAGAAAAAACCCAGGATCTAGCCAACAAGTATGCGAAAAATGCGAAAGTACGATCCAGATGAGGGCAAATCCCAGACGTAACCGAGACATAACCGGCGCTATCCTCTAAAATATTAATCGCAACCAGGTTTAATTGACTGTTTCGGTGTGGTACTGCATTACTACGTGATCCAAACCAGAAAAAGCCCAGGATCTGGCCAACAAGAATGCGAAAAATGCGAAAGTACGCGCCAGGTGAGGGCAAATGCCAGACCTAACCGAGACATAACCGGCGTTATCCTCTAAAATATTAATCGCAACCAGGTTTAATTGACTGATTCGGTGTGGTACCGCATTACTACGTGATCCAAACCAGAAAAAGCCCAGGATCTGGCCAACAAGTATGCGAAAAATGCGAAAGTATGAGTCAGATGTTTGCAAATACCAGAACTATGCCTGACATTACCAGCGTTATCCTCTAAAATACGAATCGGAACATGCTTTTAATGACTGTTTCAGTGTGGTAACACATTACTACGGGATCCAAACGAGAAAAAACCCAGGATCTGTTCAACAACTATGAGAAAAACGCGAAAGTACGAGCCAGATGAGGGAAAATCCCAGACTTAACGGAGACATAACCGGCGATATCCTCTAAAATATTAATCGCAACCAGGTTTAGTTGACTGTTTCGTTGTGGACCCACATTACTACGGGATCCAAACCAGAAAGAACCCTGGATCTGGCCAACAAGTATGCGAAAAATGCGAAAGAACGAGCCAGATGAGGGCAAATCCCAAACCTAACCGAGACATAACCGGCGTTATCCTCTAAAATATTAATCGCAACCAGGTTTATTTGATTGTTTCGGTGTGGTAACGCATTACTACGTGATCCAAACCAGATAAAGCCCAGGATCTGGCCAACAAGTATGTGAAAAATGTGAAAGTTCGAGCCAGATGAGGGCAAATACCAGACCTAACCCAGACAAAACCGGCGTTATCCCCTAAAATATTAACCGCAACCAGGTATAATTGACTGTTTCGGTGTGGTACCGCATTGCTACGATGATCCAAGCCAGAAAAAACCCAGGATCTGGCCAACAAGTATGCGAAAAATGCGAAAGTACGATCCAGATGAGGGTAAATCCCAGACCTAACCGAGACATAACCGGCGTTATCCTCTAAAATATTATTCGCAACCAGGTGTAATTGACTGTTTCGGTGTGGTACCACATTACTACGTGGTCCAAGCCAGAAAAAGCCCAGGATCTGGCCAACATGAATGCGAAAAATTCGAAAGTACCCGCCAGATGAGGGCTAATCCCAGACCTAACCGAGACATAACCGGCGTTATCCTCTAAAATATTAATCGCAACCAGGTTTAATTGACTGTTTCCCTCACCGACGTTATCCTCTAAAGTATTAATTGCAACCAGGTTTAATTAACTGTTTCAGTGTGGTACCACATTACTACGTGATCCAAATCAGAAAAAGCCCAGGATCTGGCCAACAAGTATGCGAAAAATGCGAAAGTACGAGCCAGATGAGGGCAAATCCCAGACCTAACCGAGACATAACCTGCGTTATCCTCTAAAATATTAATCGCAACCAGGTTTATTTGACTGTTTCGGTGTGGTAACGCATTACTACGTGATCCAAACCAGATAAAGCCCAGGATCTGGCCAACAAGTATGTGAAAAATGTGAAAGTTCGAGCCAGATGTGGGCAAATACCAGACCTAACCCAGACAAAACCGGTGTTATCCCCTAAAATATTAACCGCAACCAGGTATAATTGACAGTTTCGGTGTGGTACCGCATTGCTACGATGATCCAAGCCAGAAAAAACCCAGGATCTGGCCAACAAGTATCCGAAAAATGCGAAAGTACGATCCAGATGCGGGCAAATCCCAGACCTAACCGAGACATAACCGGCGTTATCCTCTAAAATATTATTCGCAACCAGGTGTAATTGACTGTTTCGGTGTGGTACCACATTACTACGTGGTCCAAGCCAGCAAAAGGCCAGGATCTGGCCAACATGAATGCGAAAAATGCGAAAGTACGCGCCAGATGAGGGCTAATCCCAGACCTAACCGAGACATAACCGGCGTTATCCACTAAAATATTAATCGCAACCAGGTTTAATTGACTGTTTCGGTGTGGTACCACATTACTACGTGGTCCAAGCCAGAAAAAGGCCGGGATCTGGCCAACAAGTATGCGAAAAACGCGAAAGTACGAGCCAGATGAGGGCAAATCCCAGACCTACCCGAGACATAACCGGCGCTATCCTCTAAAATATTAATCGCAACCAGTTTCATTGACTGCTTCGGTGTGGAACCTCATTACTACGGGATCCAAAACAGAAAAAACCCAGGATCTGGCCAACAAGTAGGCGAAAAACGCGAAAGTATGTGCCAGATGAGGGCTAATCCCAGACCTAACCGAGACATAACCGGCGTTATCCTCTAAAATATTAATCGCAACCAGGTATAATTGACTGCTCCAGTGTGGTACCACAGAAAAAGGCCATGATCTGGCCAACAAGTATGCGAAAAATGCGAAAGTACGAGCCAGATGAGGGCAAATCCCAGACCTAACCGAGACATAACCGGCGTTATCCTCTAAAATATTATTCGCAACCAGGTGTAATTGACTGTTTCGGTGTGGTACCACATTACTACGTGGTCCAAGCCAGAAAAAGCCCAGGATCTGGCCAACATGAATGCGAAAAATTCGAAAGTACCCGCCAGATGAGGGCTAATCCCAGACCTAACCGAGACATAACCGGCGTTATCCTCTAAAATATTAATCGCAACCAGGTTTAATTGACTGTTTCCCTCACCGACGTTATCCTCTAAAGTATTAATTGCAACCAGGTTTAATTAACTGTTTCAGTGTGGTACCACATTACTACGTGATCCAAATCAGAAAAAGCCCAGGATCTGGCCAACAAGTATGCGAAAAATGCGAAAGTACGAGCCAGATGAGGGCAAATCCCAGACCTAACCGAGACATAACCTGCGTTATCCTCTAAAATATTAATCGCAACCAGGTTTATTTGACTGTTTCGGTGTGGTAACGCATTACTACGTGATCCAAACCAGATAAAGCCCAGGATCTGGCCAACAAGTATGTGAAAAATGTGAAAGTTCGAGCCAGATGTGGGCAAATACCAGACCTAACCCAGACAAAACCGGTGTTATCCCCTAAAATATTAACCGCAACCAGGTATAATTGACAGTTTCGGTGTGGTACCGCATTGCTACGATGATCCAAGCCAGAAAAAACCCAGGATCTGGCCAACAAGTATCCGAAAAATGCGAAAGTACGATCCAGATGCGGGCAAATCCCAGACCTAACCGAGACATAACCGGCGTTATCCTCTAAAATATTATTCGCAACCAGGTGTAATTGACTGTTTCGGTGTGGTACCACATTACTACGTGGTCCAAGCCAGCAAAAGGCCAGGATCAGGCCAACATGAATGCGAAAAATGCGAAAGTACGCGCCAGATGAGGGCTAATCCCAGACCTAACCGAGACATAACCGGCGTTATCCACTAAAATATTAATCGCAACCAGGTTTAATTGACTGTTTCGGTGTGGTACCACATTACTACGTGGTCCAAGCCAGAAAAAGGCCAGGATCTGGCCAACAAGTATGCGAAAAACGCGAAAGTACGAGCCAGATGAGGACAAATCCCAGACCTACCCGAGACATAACCGGCGCTATCCTCTAAAATATTAATCGCAACCAGTTTCATTGACTGCTTCGGTGTGGAACCTCATTACTACGGGATCCAAAACAGAAAAAACCCAGGATCTGGCCAACAAGTAGGCGAAAAACTCGAAAGTATGTGCCAGATGAGGGCTAATCCCAGACCTAACCGAGACATAACCGGCGTTATCCTCTAAAATATTAATCGCAACCAGGTATAATTGACTGCTTCAGTGTGGTACCACATTACTACGTGATCCAAACCAGAAAAAGGCCATGATCTGTCCAACAAGTATGCGAAAAATGCGAAAGTCCGAGCCAGATGTGGGGAAATACCAGACCTAACCGAGACATAATCGGCGTTATCCTCTATAATATTAATCGCAACCAGGTTCAATTGACTGTTTCGGTGTGGAACCACATTACTACGGGATCCAAACGAGAAAAAACCCAGGATCTGTTCAACAACTATGAGAAAAACGCGAAAGTACGAGCCAGATGAGGGAAAATCCCAGACCTAACGGAGACATAACCGGCGATATCCTCTAAAATATTAATCGCAACCAGGTATAATTGACTGTTTCGGTGTCGTACCGCATTGCTACGATGATCCAAACCAGAAAGAGGCCAGGATCTGGCCAACAAGTATGCGAAAATTGCGAAAGTACGAGCCAGATGAGGGCAAATCCCAGACCTAACGGAGACATAACCGGCGATATCCTTTAAAATATTAATCGCAACCAGGTTTATTTGACTGTTTCGGTGTGGTACCACATTACTACGTGGTCCAAGCCAGAAAAAGGCCAGGATCTGGCCAACAAGAATGCGAAAAACGCGAAAGTACGAGCCAGATGAGGACAAATCCCAGACCTACCCGAGACATAACCGGCGTTATCCTCTAAAATATTAATCGCAACCAGGTTTAATTGACTGTTTCGGCGTGGTACCGCGTTACTACGTGATCCAAACCAGAAAAAGCCCAGGATCTGGCCAACAAGTATGCGAAAAATGCGAAAGTATGAGTCAGATGGTTGCAAATACCAGAACTATGCCTGACATTACCAGCGTTATCCTCTAAAATACGAATCGGAACATGCTTTTAATGACTGTTTCAGTGTGGTAACACATTACTACGAGATCCAAACCAGAAAAATCCCAGGATCGGGCCAACAAGAATGCGAGAAACGCGAAAGTACGAGCCACATGAGTGAAAATTCCAGACCTAACCCAGTCATAACCGGCATTATCCGCTAAAATATTAATCGCAACCAGGTTTAGTTGACTGTTTCGTTGTGGACCCACATTACTACGGGATCCAAACCAGAAAGAACCCTGGATCTGGCCAACAAGTATGCGAAAAATGCGAAAGAACGAGCCAGATGAGGGCAAATCCCAAACCTAACCGAGACATAACCGGCGTTATCCTCTAAAATATTAATCGCAACCAGGTTTATTTGACTGTTTCGGTGTGGTAACGCATTACTACGTGATCCAAACCAGATAAAGCCCAGGATCTGGCCAACAAGTATGTGAAAAATGTGAAAGTTCGTGCCAGATGAGGGCAAATACCAGACCTAACCCAGACAAAACCGGCGTTATACCCTAAAATATTAACCGCAACCAGGTATAATTGACTGTTTCGGTGTGGTACCGCATTGCTACGATGATCCAAGCCAGAAAAAACCCAGGATCTGGCCAACAAGTATGCGAAAAATGCGAAAGTACGATCCAGATGAGGGCAAATCCCAGACCTAACCGAGACATAACCGGCGTTATCCTCTAAAATATTATTCGCAACCAGGTGTAATTGACTGTTTCGGTGTGGTACCACATTACTACGTGGTCCAAGCCAGAAAAAGCCCAGGATCTGGCCAACATGAATGCGAAAAATGCGAAAGTACGCGCCAGATGAGGGCTAATCCCAGACCTAACCGAGACATAACCGGCGTTATCCTCTAAAATATTAATCGCAACCAGGTTTAATTGACTGTTTCGTTGTGGAACCACATTACTGCGGGATCCAAACCAGAAAAAACCCAGGATCTGGCCAACAAGTATGCGAAAAATGCGAAAGTACGATCCAGATGAGGGCAAATCCCAGACGTAACCGAGACATAACCGGCGCTATCCTCTAAAATATTAATCGCAACCAGGTTTAATTGACTGTTTCGGTGTGGTACTGCATTACTACGTGATCCAAACCAGAAAAAGCCCAGGATCTGGCCAACAAGAATGCGAAAAATGCGAAAGTACGCGCCAGGTGAGGGCAAATGCCAGACCTAACCGAGACATAACCGGCGTTATCCTCTAAAATATTAATCGCAACCAGGTTTAATTGACTGTTTCGGTGTGGTACCGCATTACTACGTGATCCAAACCAGAAAAAGCCCAGGATCTGGCCAACAAGTATGCGAAAAATGCGAAAGTATGAGTCAGATGTTTGCAAATACCAGAACTATGCCTGACATTACCAGCGTTATCCTCTAAAATACGAATCGGAACATGCTTTTAATGACTGTTTCAGTGTGGTAACACATTACTACGGGATCCAAACGAGAAAAAACCCAGGATCTGTTCAACAACTATGAGAAAAACGCGAAAGTACGAGCCAGATGAGGGAAAATCCCAGACTTAACGGAGACATAACCGGCGATATCCTCTAAAATATTAATCGCAACCAGGTTTAGTTGACTGTTTCGTTGTGGACCCACATTACTACGGGATCCAAACCAGAAAGAACCCTGGATCTGGCCAACAAGTATGCGAAAAATGCGAAAGAACGAGCCAGATGAGGGCAAATCCCAAACCTAACCGAGACATAACCGGCGTTATCCTCTAAAATATTAATCGCAACCAGGTTTATTTGATTGTTTCGGTGTGGTAACGCATTACTACGTGATCCAAACCAGATAAAGCCCAGGATCTGGCCAACAAGTATGTGAAAAATGTGAAAGTTCGAGCCAGATGAGGGCAAATACCAGACCTAACCCAGACAAAACCGGCGTTATCCCCTAAAATATTAACCGCAACCAGGTATAATTGACTGTTTCGGTGTGGTACCGCATTGCTACGATGATCCAAGCCAGAAAAAACCCAGGATCTGGCCAACAAGTATGCGAAAAATGCGAAAGTACGATCCAGATGAGGGTAAATCCCAGACCTAACCGAGACATAACCGGCGTTATCCTCTAAAATATTATTCGCAACCAGGTGTAATTGACTGTTTCGGTGTGGTACCACATTACTACGTGGTCCAAGCCAGAAAAAGCCCAGGATCTGGCCAACATGAATGCGAAAAATTCGAAAGTACCCGCCAGATGAGGGCTAATCCCAGACCTAACCGAGACATAACCGGCGTTATCCTCTAAAATATTAATCGCAACCAGGTTTAATTGACTGTTTCCCTCACCGACGTTATCCTCTAAAGTATTAATTGCAACCAGGTTTAATTAACTGTTTCAGTGTGGTACCACATTACTACGTGATCCAAATCAGAAAAAGCCCAGGATCTGGCCAACAAGTATGCGAAAAATGCGAAAGTACGAGCCAGATGAGGGCAAATCCCAGACCTAACCGAGACATAACCTGCGTTATCCTCTAAAATATTAATCGCAACCAGGTTTATTTGACTGTTTCGGTGTGGTAACGCATTACTACGTGATCCAAACCAGATAAAGCCCAGGATCTGGCCAACAAGTATGTGAAAAATGTGAAAGTTCGAGCCAGATGTGGGCAAATACCAGACCTAACCCAGACAAAACCGGTGTTATCCCCTAAAATATTAACCGCAACCAGGTATAATTGACAGTTTCGGTGTGGTACCGCATTGCTACGATGATCCAAGCCAGAAAAAACCCAGGATCTGGCCAACAAGTATCCGAAAAATGCGAAAGTACGATCCAGATGCGGGCAAATCCCAGACCTAACCGAGACATAACCGGCGTTATCCTCTAAAATATTATTCGCAACCAGGTGTAATTGACTGTTTCGGTGTGGTACCACATTACTACGTGGTCCAAGCCAGCAAAAGGCCAGGATCTGGCCAACATGAATGCGAAAAATGCGAAAGTACGCGCCAGATGAGGGCTAATCCCAGACCTAACCGAGACATAACCGGCGTTATCCACTAAAATATTAATCGCAACCAGGTTTAATTGACTGTTTCGGTGTGGTACCACATTACTACGTGGTCCAAGCCAGAAAAAGGCCGGGATCTGGCCAACAAGTATGCGAAAAACGCGAAAGTACGAGCCAGATGAGGGCAAATCCCAGACCTACCCGAGACATAACCGGCGCTATCCTCTAAAATATTAATCGCAACCAGTTTCATTGACTGCTTCGGTGTGGAACCTCATTACTACGGGATCCAAAACAGAAAAAACCCAGGATCTGGCCAACAAGTAGGCGAAAAACGCGAAAGTATGTGCCAGATGAGGGCTAATCCCAGACCTAACCGAGACATAACCGGCGTTATCCTCTAAAATATTAATCGCAACCAGGTATAATTGACTGCTCCAGTGTGGTACCACAGAAAAAGGCCATGATCTGGCCAACAAGTATGCGAAAAATGCGAAAGTACGAGCCAGATGAGGGCAAATCCCAGACCTAACCGAGACATAACCGGCGTTATCCTCTAAAATATTATTCGCAACCAGGTGTAATTGACTGTTTCGGTGTGGTACCACATTACTACGTGGTCCAAGCCAGAAAAAGCCCAGGATCTGGCCAACATGAATGCGAAAAATTCGAAAGTACCCGCCAGATGAGGGCTAATCCCAGACCTAACCGAGACATAACCGGCGTTATCCTCTAAAATATTAATCGCAACCAGGTTTAATTGACTGTTTCCCTCACCGACGTTATCCTCTAAAGTATTAATTGCAACCAGGTTTAATTAACTGTTTCAGTGTGGTACCACATTACTACGTGATCCAAATCAGAAAAAGCCCAGGATCTGGCCAACAAGTATGCGAAAAATGCGAAAGTACGAGCCAGATGAGGGCAAATCCCAGACCTAACCGAGACATAACCTGCGTTATCCTCTAAAATATTAATCGCAACCAGGTTTATTTGACTGTTTCGGTGTGGTAACGCATTACTACGTGATCCAAACCAGATAGAGCCCAGGATCTGGCCAACAAGTATGTGAAAAATGTGAAAGTTCGAGCCAGATGTGGGCAAATACCAGACCTAACCCAGACAAAACCGGTGTTATCCCCTAAAATATTAACCGCAACCAGGTATAATTGACAGTTTCGGTGTGGTACCGCATTGCTACGATGATCCAAGCCAGAAAAAACCCAGGATCTGGCCAACAAGTATCCGAAAAATGCGAAAGTACGATCCAGATGCGGGCAAATCCCAGACCTAACCGAGACATAACCGGCGTTATCCTCTAAAATATTATTCGCAACCAGGTGTAATTGACTGTTTCGGTGTGGTACCACATTACTACGTGGTCCAAGCCAGCAAAAGGCCAGGATCTGGCCAACATGAATGCGAAAAATGCGAAAGTACGCGCCAGATGAGGGCTAATCCCAGACCTAACCGAGACATAACCGGCGTTATCCACTAAAATATTAATCGCAACCAGGTTTAATTGACTGTTTCGGTGTGGTACCACATTACTACGTGATCCAAGCCAGAAAAAGGCCGGGATCTGGCCAACAAGTATGCGAAAAACGCGAAAGTACGAGCCAGATGAGGGCTAATCCCAGACCTAACCGAGACATAACCGGCGTTATCCTCTAAAATATTAATCGCAACCAGGTATAATTGACTGCTCCAGTGTGGTACCACAGAAAAAGGCCATGATCTGGCCAACAAGTATGCGAAAAATGCGAAAGTACGAGCCAGATGATTGCAAATACCAGAACTATGCCTGACATTACCAGCGTTATCCTCTAAAATACGAATCGGAACATGCTTTTAATGACTGTTTCAGTGTGGTAACACATTACTACGAGATCCAAACCAGAAAAATCCCAGGATCGGGCCAACAAGTATGCGAAAAATGCGAAAGTACGAGCCAGATGTGGGCAAATCCCAGACCTAACCGAGACATAACCTGCGTTATCCTCTAAAATATTAATCGCAACCAGGTTTATTTGACTGTTTCGGTGTGGTAACGCATTACTACGTGATCCAAACCAGATAAAGCCCAGGATCTGGCCAACAAGTATGTGAAAAATGTGAAAGTTCGAGCCAGATGTGGGCAAATACCAGACCTAACCCAGACAAAACCGGTGTTATCCCCTAAAATATTAACCGCAACCAGGTATAATTGACAGTTTCGGTGTGGTACCGCATTGCTACGATGATCCAAGCCAGAAAAAACCCAGGATCTGGCCAACAAGTATCCGAAAAATGCGAAAGTACGATCCAGATGCGGGCAAATCCCAGACCTAACCGAGACATAACCGGCGTTATCCTCTAAAATATTATTCGCAACCAGGTGTAATTGACTGTTTCGGTGTGGTACCACATTACTACGTGGTCCAAGCCAGCAAAAGGCCAGGATCTGGCCAACATGAATGCGAAAAATGCGAAAGTACGCGCCAGATGAGGGCTAATCCCAGACCTACCCGAGACATAACCGGCGCTATCCTCTAAAATATTAATCGCAACCAGTTTCATTGACTGCTTCGGTGTGGAACCTCATTACTACGGGATCCAAAACAGAAAAAACCCAGGATCTGGCCAACAAGTAGGCGAAAAACGCGAAAGTATGTGCCAGATGAGGGCTAATCCCAGACCTAACCGAGACATAACCGGCGTTATCCTCTAAAATATTAATCGCAACCAGGTATAATTGACTGCTCCAGTGTGGTACCACAGAAAAAGGCCATGATCTGGCCAACAAGTATGCGAAAAATGCGAAAGTACGAGCCAGATGATTGCAAATACCAGAACTATGCCTGACATTACCAGCGTTATCCTCTAAAATACGAATCGGAACATGCTTTTAATGACTGTTTCAGTGTGGTAACACATTACTACGAGATCCAAACCAGAAAAATCCCAGGATCGGGCCAACAAGTATGCGAAAAATGCGAAAGTACGAGCCAGATGTGGGCAAATCCCAGACCTAACCGAGACATAACCTGCGTTATCCTCTAAAATATTAATCGCCACCAGGTTTATTTGACTGTTTCGGTGTGGTAACGCATTACTACGTGATCCAAACCAGATAAAGCCCAGGATCTGGCCAACAAGTATGTGAAAAATGTGAAAGTTCGAGCCAGATGAGGGCTAATCCCAGACCTAACCGAGACATAACCGGCGTCATCCACTAAAATATTAATCGCAACCAGGTTTAATTGACTGTTTCGGTGTGGAACCTCATTACTACGGGATCCAAAACAGAAAAAACCCAGGATCTGGCCAACAAGTAGGCGAAAAACGCGAAAGTATGTGCCAGATGAGGGCTAATCCCAGACCTAACCGAGACATAACCGGCGTTATCCTCTAAAATATTAATCGCAACCAGGTATAATTGACTGCTTCAGTGTGGTACCACATTACTACGTGATCCAAACCAGAAAAAGGCCATGATCTGGCCAACAAGTATGCGAATAATGCGAAAGTACGCGCCAGATGAGGGCTAATCCCAGGCCTAACCGAGACATAACCGGCGTTATCCTCTAAAATATTAATCGCAACCAGGTATAATTGACTGTTTCGGTGTGGATCCACATTACTACGTGATCCAAACCAGAAAAGGGCCAGGGTCTGGCCAACAAGTATGCGAAAAATACGAAAGTCCGAGCCAGATGTGGGGAAATACCAGACCTAACCGAGACATAATCGGCGTTATCCTCTATAATATTAATCGCAACCAGGTTCAATTGACTGTTTCGGTGTGGAACCACATTACTACGGGATCCAAACGAGAAAAAACCCAGGATCTGTTCAACAACTATGAGAAAAACGCGAAAGTACGAGCCAGATGAGGGAAAATCCCAGACCTAACGGAGACATAACCGGCGATATCCTCTAAAATATTAATCGCAACCAGGTATAATTGACTGTTTCGGTGTGGTACCGCATTGCTACGATGATCCAAACCAGATAGAGTCCAGGATCTGGCCAACAAGTATGCGCAAATTGCGAAAGTACGCGCCAGATGAGGGCAAATCCCAGACCTAACGGAGACATAACCGGCGATATCCTTTAAAATATTAATAGCAACCAGGTTTATTTGACTGTTTCGGTGTGGTACCACATTACTACGTGGTCCAAGCCAGAAAAGGGCCAGGATCTGGCCAACAAGGATGCGAAAAACGCGAAAGTACGAGCCAGATGAGGACAAATCCCAGACCTACCCGAGACATAACCGGCGTTATCCTCTAAAATATTAATCGCAACCAGGTTTAATTGACTGTTTCGGTGTGGTACCGCATTACTACGTGATCCAAACCAGAAAAAGGCCATGATCTGGCCAACAAGTATGCGAAAAATGCGAAAGTATGAGTCAGATGGTTGCAAATACCAGAACTATGCCTGACAATACCAGCGTTATCCTCTAAAATACGAATCGGAACATGCTTTTAATGACTGTTTCAGTGTGGTAACACATTACTACGAGATCCAAACCAGAAAAATCCCAGGATCGCGCCAACAAGAATGCGAGAAACGCGAAAGTACGAGCCACATGAGTGAAAATTCCAGACCTAACCCAGCCATAACCGGCATTATCCGCTAAAATATTAATCGCAACCAGGTTTAGTTGACTGTTTCGTTGTGGACCCACATTACTACGGGATCCAAACCAGAAAGAACCCAGGATCTGGCCAAGAAGTATGCGAAAAATGCGAAAGAACGAGCCAGATGAGGGCAAATCCCAGACCTAACCGAGACATAACCGGCGTTATCCTCTAAAATATTAATCGCAACCAGGTTTATTTGACTGTTTCGGTGTGGTAACGCATTACTACGTGATCCAAACCAGATAAAGCCCAGGATCTGGCCAACAAGTATGTGAAAAATGTGAAAGTTCGAGCCAGATGAGGGCAAATACCAGACCTAACCCAGACAAAACCGGCGTTATCCCCTAAAATATTAACCGCAACCAGGTATAATTGACTGTTTCGGTGTGGTACCGCATTGCTACGATGATCCAAGCCAGAAAAAACCCAGGATCTGGCCAACAAGTATGCGAAAAATGCGAAAGTACGATCCAGATGATGGCAAATCCCAGACCTAACCGAGACATAACCGGCGTTATCCTCTAAAATATTATTCGCAACCAGGTGTAATTGACTGTTTCGGTGTGGTACCACATTACTACGTGGTCCAAGCCAGAAAAAGCCCAGGATCTGGCCAACATGAATGCGAAAAATGCGAAAGTACGCGCCAGATGAGGGCAAATCCCAGACCTAACCGAGACATAACCGGCGTTATCCTCTAAAATATTAATTGCAACCAGGTTTAATTAACTGTTTCAGTGTGGTACCACATTACTACGTGATCCAAATCAGAAAAAGCCCAGGATCTGGCCAACAAGTATGCGAAAAATGCGAAAGTACGAGCCAGATGAGGGCAAATCCCAGACCTAACCGAGACATAACCTGCGTTATCCACTAAAATATTAATCGCAACCAGGTTTAATTGACTGTTTCGGGGTGGTACCACATTACTACGTGGTCCAAGCCAGAAAAAGGTCAGGATCTGGCCAACAAGTATGTGAAAAATGTGAAAGTTCGAGCCAGGTGAGGGCAAATCCCAGACCTAACCGAGACAAAACCGGCGTTATCCTCTAAAATATTAATTGCAACCAGGTTTAATTGACTGTTTCGTTGTGGAACCACATTACTGCGGGATCCAAACCAGAAAAAACCCAGGATCTGGCCAACAAGTATGCGAAAAATGCGAAAGTACGATCCAGATGAGGGCAAATCCCAGACCTAACCGAGACATAACCGGCGTTATCCTCTAAAATATTAATTGCAACCAGGTTTAATTAACTGTTTCAGTGTGGTACCACATTACTACGTGATCCAAATCAGAAAAAGCCCAGGATCTGGCCAACAAGTATGCGAAAAATGCGAAAGTACGAGCCAGATGAGGGCAAATCCCAGACCTAACCGAGACATAACCTGCGTTATCCACTAAAATATTAATCGCAACCAGGTTTAATTGACTGTTTCGGGGTGGTACCACATTACTACGTGGTCCAAGCCAGAAAAAGGTCAGGATCTGGCCAACAAGTATGTGAAAAATGTGAAAGTTCGAGCCAGATGAGGGCAAATACCAGACCTAACCCAGACAAAACCGGCGTTATCCCCTAAAATATTAACCGCAACCAGGTATAATTGACTGTTTCGGTGTGGTACCGCATTGCTACGATGATCCAAGCCAGAAAAAACCCAGGATCTGGCCAACAAGTATGCGAAAAATGCGAAAGTACGATCCAGATGATGGCAAATCCCAGACCTAACCGAGACATAACCGGCGTTATCCTCTAAAATATTATTCGCAACCAGGTGTAATTGACTGTTTCGGTGTGGTACCACATTACTACGTGGTCCAAGCCAGAAAAAGCCCAGGATCTGGCCAACATGAATGCGAAAAATGCGAAAGTACGCGCCAGATGAGGGCAAATCCCAGACCTAACCGAGACATAACCGGCGTTATCCTCTAAAATATTAATTGCAACCAGGTTTAATTAACTGTTTCAGTGTGGTACCACATTACTACGTGATCCAAATCAGAAAAAGCCCAGGATCTGGCCAACAAGTATGCGAGAAATGCGAAAGTACGAGCCAGATGAGGGCAAATCCCAGACCTAACCGAGACATAACCTGCGTTATCCACTAAAATATTAATCGCAACCAGGTTTAATTGACTGTTTCGGGGTGGTACCACATTACTACGTGGTCCAAGCCAGAAAAAGGTCAGGATCTGGCCAACAAGTATGTGAAAAATGTGAAAGTTCGAGCCAGGTGAGGGCAAATCCCAGACCTAACCGAGACAAAACCGGCGTTATCCTCTAAAATATTAATTGCAACCAGGTTTAATTGACTGTTTCGTTGTGGAACCACATTACTGCGGGATCCAAACCAGAAAAAACCCAGGATCTGGCCAACAAGTATGCGAAAAATGCGAAAGTACGATCCAGATGAGGGCAAATCCCAGACCTAACCGAGACATAACCGGCGTTATCCTCTAAAATATTAATTGCAACCAGGTTTAATTAACTGTTTCAGTGTGGTACCACATTACTACGTGATCCAAATCAGAAAAAGCCCAGGATCTGGCCAACAAGTATGCGAAAAATGCGAAAGTACGAGCCAGATGAGGGCAAATCCCAGACCTAACCGAGACATAACCTGCGTTATCCACTAAAATATTAATCGCAACCAGGTTTAATTGACTGTTTCGGGGTGGTACCACATTACTACGTGGTCCAAGCCAGAAAAAGGTCAGGATCTGGCCAACAAGTATGTGAAAAATGTGAAAGTTCGAGCCAGGTGAGGGCAAATCCCAGACCTATCCGAGACAAAACCGGCGTTATCCTCTAAAATATTAATTGCAACCAGGTTTAATTAACTGTTTCAGTGTGGTACCACATTCCTACGTGATCCAAATCAGAAAAAGCCCAGGATCTGGCCAACAAGTATGCGAAAAATGCGAAAGTACGAGCCAGATGAGGGCAAATCCCAGACCTAACCGAGACATAACCTGCGTTATCCACTAAAATATTAATCGCAACCAGGTTTATTTGACTGTTTCGGTGTGGTAACGCATTACTACGTGATCCAAACCAGATAAAGCCCAGGATCTGGCCAACAAGTATGTGAAAAATGTGAAAGTTCGAGCCAGGTGAGGGCAAATCCCAGACCTAACCGAGACAAAACCGGCGTTATCCTCTAAAATATTAATTGCAACCAGGTTTAATTAACTGTTTCAGTGTGGTACCACATTCCTACGTGATCCAAATCAGAAAAAGCCCAGGATCTGGCCAACAAGTATGCGAAAAATGCCAAAGTACGAGCCAGATGAGGGCAAATCCCAGACCTAACCGAGACATAACCTGCGTTATCCACTAAAATATTAATCGCAACCAGGTATAATTGACTGTTTCGGAGTGGTACCGCATTGCTACGATGATCCAAGCCAGAAAAAACCCAGGATCTGGCCAACAAGTACGTGAAAAATGTGAAAGTTCGAGCCAGATGAGGACAAATCCCAGACCTAACCGAGACATAACCGGCGTTATCCTCTAAAATATTATTCGCAACCAGGTGTAATTGACTGTTTCGGTGTGGTACCACATTACTACGTGGTCCAAGCCAGCAAAATGCCAGGATCTGGCCAACATGAATGCGAAAAATGCGAAAGTACGCGCCAGATGAGGGCTAATCCCAGACCTAAGCGAGACATAACCGGCGTTATCCACTAAAATATTAATCGCAACCAGGTTTAATTGACTGTTTCGGGGAGGTACCACATTACTACGTGGTCCAAGCCAGAAAAAGGTCAGGATCTGGCCAACAAGTATGCGAAAAACGCGAAAGTACGAGCCAGATGAGGACAAATCCCAGACCTACCCGAGACATAACCGGCGCTATCCTCTAAAATATTAATCGCAACCAGGTTTATTTGACTGTTTCGGTGTGGAACCACATTACTACGTGATCCAAACCAGAAAAGGGCCAGGGTCTGGCCAACAAGTATGCGAAAAATACGAAAGTCTGAGCCAGATGTGGGGAAATACCAGACCTAACCGAGACAAAATCGGCGTTATCCTCTATAATATTAATCGCAATCAGGTTCAATTGACTGTTTCGGTGTGGAACCACATTAGTACGGGATCCAAACGAGAAAAAACCCAGGATCTGTTCAACAACTATGAGAAAAACGCGAAAGTACGAGCCAGATGAGGGAAAATCCCAGACCTAACCCAGACATAACCGGCGTTATCCCCTAAAATATTAATCGCAACCAGGTATAATTGACTGTTTCGGTGTGGTACCGCATTGCTACGATGATCCAAACCAGAAAGAGGCCAGGATCTGGCCAACAAGTATGCGAAAATTGCGAAAGTACGAGCCAGATGAGGGCAAATCCCAGACCTAACGGAGACATAACCGGCGATATCCTCTAAAATATTAATCGCAACCAGGTTTATTTGACTGTTTCGGTGTGGTACCACATTACTACGTGGTCCAAGCTTGAAAAAACCCAGGATCTGGCCAACAAGGATGCGAAAAACGCGAAAGTACGAGCCAGATGAGGACAAATCCCAGACCTACCCGAGACATAACCGGCGTTATCCTCTAAAATATTATTCGCAACCAGGTGTAATTGACTGTTTCGGTGTGGTACCACATTACTACGTGGTCCAAGCCAGAAAAAGCCCAGGATCTGGCCAACATGAATGCGAAAAATGCGAAAGTACGCGCCAGATGAGGGCTAATCCCAGACCTAACCGAGACATAACCGGCGTTATCCTCTAAAATATTAATCGCAACCAGGTATTATTGACTGTTTCGGTGTGGAACCACATTACTACGTGATCCAAACCAGAAAAGGGCCAGGGTCTGGCCAACAAGTATGCGAAAAATACGAAAGTCTGAGCCAGATGTGGGGAAATACCAGACCTAACCGAGACATAATCGGCGTTATCCTCTATAATATTAATCGCAACCAGGTTCAATTGACTGTTTCGGTGTGGAACCACATTACTACGGGATCCAAACGAGAAAAAACCCAGGATCTGTTCAACAACTATGAGAAAAACCCGAAAGTACGAGCCAGATGAGGGAAAATCCCAGACCTAACCCAGACATAACCGGCGTTATCCCCTAAAATATTAATCGCAACCAGGTATAATTGACTGTTTCGGTGTGGTACCGCATTGCTACGATGATCCAAACCAGAAAGAGGCCAGGATCTGGCCAACAAGTATGCGAAAATTGCGAAAGTACGAGCCAGATGAGGGCAAATCCCAGACCTAACGGAGACATAACCGGCGATATCCTCTAAAATATTAATCGCAACCAGGTTTATTTGACTGTTTCGGTGTGGTACCGCATTACTACGTGGTCCAAACCAGAAAAAGGCCAGGATCTGGCCACAAGGATGCGAAAAACGCGAAAGTACGAGCCAGATGAGGACAAATCCCAGACCTACCCGAGACATAACCGGCGTTATCCTCTAAAATATTAATCGCAACCAGGTTTAATTGACTGTTTCGGTGTGGTACCGCATTACTACGTGATCCAAACCAGAAAAAGGCCATGATCTGGCCAACAAGTATGCGAAAAATGCGAAAGTATGAGCCAGATGATTGCAAATACCAGAACTATGCCTGACATTACCAGCGTTATCCTCTAAAATACGAATCGGAACATGCTTTTAATGACTGTTTCAGTGTGGTAACACATTACTACGAGATCCAAACCAGAAAAATCCCAGGATCGGGCCAACAAGAATGCGAGAAACACGAAAGTACGAGCCACATGAGTGAAAATTCCAGACCTAACCCAGTCATAACCGGCGTTATCCGCTAAAATATTAATGGCAACCAGGTTTAGTTGACTGTTTCGTTGTGGACCCACATTACTACGGGATCCAAACCAGAAAGAACCCAGGATCTGGCCAACAAGTATGCGAAAAATGCGAAAGAACGAGCCAGATGAGGGCAAATCCCAGACCTAACCGAGACATAACCGGCGTTATCCTCTAAAATATTAATCGCAACCAGGTGTAATTGACTGTTTCGGTGTGGTACCACATTACTACGTGGTCCAAGCCAGAAAAAGCCCAGGATCTGGCCAACATGAATGCGAAAAATTCGAAAGTACCCGCCAGATGAGGGCTAATCCCAGACCTAACCGAGACATAACCGGCGTTATCCTCTAAAATATTAATCGCAACCAGGTGTAATTGACTGTTTCGGTGTGGTACCACATTACTACGTGGTCCAAGCCAGAAAAAGCCCAGGATCTGGCCAACATGAATGCGAAAAATTCGAAAGTACCCGCCAGATGAGGGCTAATCCCAGACCTAACCGAGACATAACCGGCGTTATCCTCTAAAATATTAATCGCAACCAGGTTTATTTGATTGTTTCGGTGTGGTAACGCATTACTACGTGATCCAAACCAGATAAAGCCCAGGATCTGGCCAACAAGTATGTGAAAAATGTGAAAGTTCGAGCCAGATGAGGGCAAATACCAGACCTAACCCAGACAAAACCGGCGTTATCCCCTAAAATATTAACCGCAACCAGGTATAATTGACTGTTTCGGTGTGGTACCGCATTGCTACGATGATCCAAGCCAGAAAAAACCCAGGATCTGGCCAACAAGTATGCGAAAAATGCGAAAGTACGATCCAGATGAGGGTAAATCCCAGACCTAACCGAGACATAACCGGCGTTATCCTCTAAAATATTATTCGCAACCAGGTGTAATTGACTGTTTCGGTGTGGTACCACATTACTACGTGGTCCAAGCCAGAAAAAGCCCAGGATCTGGCCAACATGAATGCGAAAAATTCGAAAGTACCCGCCAGATGAGGGCTAATCCCAGACCTAACCGAGACATAACCGGCGTTATCCTCTAAAATATTAATCGCAACCAGGTTTAATTGACTGTTTCCCTCACCGACGTTATCCTCTAAAGTATTAATTGCAACCAGGTTTAATTAACTGTTTCAGTGTGGTACCACATTACTACGTGATCCAAATCAGAAAAAGCCCAGGATCTGGCCAACAAGTATGCGAAAAATGCGAAAGTACGAGCCAGATGAGGGCAAATCCCAGACCTAACCGAGACATAACCTGCGTTATCCTCTAAAATATTAATCGCAACCAGGTTTATTTGACTGTTTCGGTGTGGTAACGCATTACTACGTGATCCAAACCAGATAAAGCCCAGGATCTGGCCAACAAGTATGTGAAAAATGTGAAAGTTCGAGCCAGATGTGGGCAAATACCAGACCTAACCCAGACAAAACCGGTGTTATCCCCTAAAATATTAACCGCAACCAGGTATAATTGACAGTTTCGGTGTGGTACCGCATTGCTACGATGATCCAAGCCAGAAAAAACCCAGGATCTGGCCAACAAGTATCCGAAAAATGCGAAAGTACGATCCAGATGCGGGCAAATCCCAGACCTAACCGAGACATAACCGGCGTTATCCACTAAAATATTAATCGCAACCAGGTTTAATTGACTGTTTCGGTGTGGTACCACATTACTACGTGATCCAAATCAGAAAAAGCCCAGGATCTGGCCAACAAGTATGCGAAAAATGCGAAAGTACGAGCCAGATGAGGGCTAATCCCAGACCTAACCGAGACATAACCGGCGTTATCCACTAAAATATTAATCGCAACCAGGTTTAATTGACTGTTTCGGTGTGGTACCACATTACTACGTGGTCCAAGCCAGAAAAAGGCCGGGATCTGGCCAACAAGTATGCGAAAAACGCGAAAGTACGAGCCAGATGAGGGCAAATCCCAGACCTACCCGAGACATAACCGGCGCTATCCTCTAAAATATTAATCGCAACCAGTTTCATTGACTGCTTCGGTGTGGAACCTCATTACTACGGGATCCAAAACAGAAAAAACCCAGGATCTGGCCAACAAGTAGGCGAAAAACGCGAAAGTATGTGCCAGATGAGGGCTAATCCCAGACCTAACCGAGACATAACCGGCGTTATCCTCTAAAATATTAATCGCAACCAGGTATAATTGACTGCTCCAGTGTGGTACCACAGAAAAAGGCCATGATCTGGCCAACAAGTATGCGAAAAATGCGAAAGTACGAGCCAGATGAGGGCAAATCCCAGACCTAACCGAGACATAACCGGCGTTATCCTCTAAAATATTATTCGCAACCAGGTGTAATTGACTGTTTCGGTGTGGTACCACATTACTACGTGGTCCAAGCCAGAAAAAGCCCAGGATCTGGCCAACATGAATGCGAAAAATTCGAAAGTACCCGCCAGATGAGGGCTAATCCCAGACCTAACCGAGACATAACCGGCGTTATCCTCTAAAATATTAATCGCAACCAGGTTTAATTGACTGTTTCCCTCACCGACGTTATCCTCTAAAGTATTAATTGCAACCAGGTTTAATTAACTGTTTCAGTGTGGTACCACATTACTACGTGATCCAAATCAGAAAAAGCCCAGGATCTGGCCAACAAGTATGCGAAAAATGCGAAAGTACGAGCCAGATGAGGGCAAATCCCAGACCTAACCGAGACATAACCTGCGTTATCCTCTAAAATATTAATCGCAACCAGGTTTATTTGACTGTTTCGGTGTGGTAACGCATTACTACGTGATCCAAACCAGATAAAGCCCAGGATCTGGCCAACAAGTATGTGAAAAATGTGAAAGTTCGAGCCAGATGTGGGCAAATACCAGACCTAACCCAGACAAAACCGGTGTTATCCCCTAAAATATTAACCGCAACCAGGTATAATTGACAGTTTCGGTGTGGTACCGCATTGCTACGATGATCCAAGCCAGAAAAAACCCAGGATCTGGCCAACAAGTATCCGAAAAATGCGAAAGTACGATCCAGATGCGGGCAAATCCCAGACCTAACCGAGACATAACCGGCGTTATCCTCTAAAATATTATTCGCAACCAGGTGTAATTGACTGTTTCGGTGTGGTACCACATTACTACGTGGTCCAAGCCAGCAAAAGGCCAGGATCTGGCCAACATGAATGCGAAAAATGCGAAAGTACGCGCCAGATGAGGGCTAATCCCAGACCTAACCGAGACATAACCGGCGTTATCCACTAAAATATTAATCGCAACCAGGTTTAATTGACTGTTTCGGTGTGGTACCACATTACTACGTGGTCCAAGCCAGAAAAAGGCCGGGATCTGGCCAACAAGTATGCGAAAAACGCGAAAGTACGAGCCAGATGAGGACAAATCCCAGACCTACCCGAGACATAACCGGCGCTATCCTCTAAAATATTAATCGCAACCAGTTTCATTGACTGCTTCGGTGTGGAACCTCATTACTACGGGATCCAAAACAGAAAAAACCCAGGATCTGGCCAACAAGTAGGCGAAAAACGCGAAAGTATGTGCCAGATGAGGGCTAATCCCAGACCTAACCGAGACATAACCGGCGTTATCCTCTAAAATATTAATCGCAACCAGGTATAATTGACTGCTCCAGTGTGGTACCACAGAAAAAGGCCATGATCTGGCCAACAAGTATGCGAAAAATGCGAAAGTACGAGCCAGATGAGGGCAAATCCCAGACCTAACCGAGACATAACCGGCGTTATCCTCTAAAATATTATTCGCAACCAGGTGTAATTGACTGTTTCGGTGTGGTACCACATTACTACGTGGTCCAAGCCAGAAAAAGCCCAGGATCTGGCCAACATGAATGCGAAAAATGCGAAAGTACGCGCCAGATGAGGGCTAATCCCAGGCCTAACCGAGACATAACCGGCGTTATCCTCTAAAATAATAATCGCAACCAGGTATAATTGACTGTTTCGTTGTGGAACCACATTACAACGGGATCCAAACCAGACAAAACCCAGGATCTGTTCAACAACTATGAGAAAAACGCGAAAGTACGAGCCAGATGAGGAAAAATCCCAGACCTAACCGAGACGTAACCGGCGTTATCCCCTAAAATATTAATCGCAACCAGGTATAATTGACTGTTTCGGTGTGGTACCGCATTGCTACGATGATCCAAACCAGAAAGAGGCCAGGATCTGGGCAACAAGTATGCGAAAATTGCGAAAGTACGAGCCAGATGAGGGCAAATCCCAGACCTAACGGAGACATAACCGGCGATATCCTCTAAAATATTAATCGCAACCAGGATTATTTGACTGTTTCGGTGTGGTACCACATTACTACGTGGTCCAAGCCAGAAAAAGGCCAGGATCTGGCCAACAAGTATGCGAAAAACGCGAAAGTACGAGCCAGATGAGGACAAATCCCAGACCTACCCGAGACATAACCGGCGTTATCCTCTAAAATATTAATCGCAACCAGGTTTAATTGACTGTTTCGGTGTGGTACCGCATTACTACGTGATCCAAACCAGAAAAAGGCCATGATCTGGCCAACAAGTATGCGAAAAATGCGAAAGTATGAGCCAGATGATTGCAAATACCAGAACTATGCCTGACATTACCAGCGTTATCCTCTAAAATACGAATCGGAACATGCTTTTAATGACTGTTTCAGTGTGGTAACACATTACTACGAGATCCAAACCAGGAAAATCCCAGGATCGGGCCAACAAGTATGCGAAAAATGCGAAAGTACGAGCCAGATGAGGGCAAATCCCAGACCTAACCGAGACATAACCTGCGTTATCCTCTAAAATATTAATCGCCACCAGGTTTATTTGACTGTTTCGGTGTGGTAACGCATTACTACGTGATCCAAACCAGATAAAGCCCAGGATCTGGCCAACAAGTATGTGAAAAATGTGAAAGTTCGAGCCAGATGAGGGCTAATCCCAGACCTAACCGAGACATAACCGGCGTTATCCACTAAAATATTAATCGCAACCAGGTTTAATTGACTGTTTCGGTGTGGAACCTCATTACTACGGGATCCAAAACAGAAAAAACCCAGGATCTGGCCAACAAGTAGGCGAAAAACGCGAAAGTATGTGCCAGATGAGGGCTAATCCCAGACCTAACCGAGACATAACCGGCGTTATCCTCTAAAATATTAATCGCAACCAGGTATAATTGACTGCTTCAGTGTGGTACCACATTACTACGTGATCCAAACCAGAAAAAGGCCATGATCTGGCCAACAAGTATGCGAATAATGCGAAAGTACGCGCCAGATGAGGGCTAATCCCAGGCCTAACCGAGACATAACCGGCGTTATCCTCTAAAATATTAATCGCAACCAGGTATAATTGACTGTTTCGGTGTGGATCCACATTACTACGTGATCCAAACCAGAAAAGGGCCAGGGTCTGGCCAACAAGTATGCGAAAAATACGAAAGTCCGAGCCAGATGTGGGGAAATACCAGACCTAACCGAGACATAATCGGCGTTATCCTCTATAATATTAATCGCAACCAGGTTCAATTGACTGTTTCGGTGTGGAACCACATTACTACGGGATCCAAACGAGAAAAAACCCAGGATCTGTTCAACAACTATGAGAAAAACGCGAAAGTACGAGCCAGATGAGGGAAAATCCCAGACCTAACGGAGACATAACCGGCGATATCCTCTAAAATATTAATCGCAACCAGGTATAATTGACTGTTTCGGTGTGGTACCGCATTGCTACGATGATCCAAACCAGAAAGAGTCCAGGATCTGGCCAACAAGTATGCGCAAATTGCGAAAGTACGCGCCAGATGAGGGCAAATCCCAGACCTAACGGAGACATAACCGGCGATATCCTTTAAAATATTAATAGCAACCAGGTTTATTTGACTGTTTCGGTGTGGTACCACATTACTACGTGGTCCAAGCCAGAAAAGGGCCAGGATCTGGCCAACAAGGATGCGAAAAACGCGAAAGTACGAGCCAGATGAGGACAAATCCCAGACCTACCCGAGACATAACCGGCGTTATCCTCTAAAATATTAATCGCAACCAGGTTTAATTGACTGTTTCGGTGTGGTACCGCATTACTACGTGATCCAAACCAGAAAAAGGCCATGATCTGGCCAACAAGTATGCGAAAAATGCGAAAGTATGAGTCAGATGGTTGCAAATACCAGAACTATGCCTGACAATACCAGCGTTATCCTCTAAAATACGAATCGGAACATGCTTTTAATGACTGTTTCAGTGTGGTAACACATTACTACGAGATCCAAACCAGAAAAATCCCAGGATCGCGCCAACAAGAATGCGAGAAACGCGAAAGTACGAGCCACATGAGTGAAAATTCCAGACCTAACCCAGCCATAACCGGCATTATCCGCTAAAATATTAATCGCAACCAGGTTTAGTTGACTGTTTCGTTGTGGACCCACATTACTACGGGATCCAAACCAGAAAGAACCCAGGATCTGGCCAAGAAGTATGCGAAAAATGCGAAAGAACGAGCCAGATGAGGGCAAATCCCAGACCTAACCGAGACATAACCGGCGTTATCCTCTAAAATATTAATCGCAACCAGGTTTATTTGACTGTTTCGGTGTGGTAACGCATTACTACGTGATCCAAACCAGATAAAGCCCAGGATCTGGCCAACAAGTATGTGAAAAATGTGAAAGTTCGAGCCAGATGAGGGCAAATACCAGACCTAACCCAGACAAAACCGGCGTTATCCCCTAAAATATTAACCGCAACCAGGTATAATTGACTGTTTCGGTGTGGTACCGCATTGCTACGATGATCCAAGCCAGAAAAAACCCAGGATCTGGCCAACAAGTATGCGAAAAATGCGAAAGTACGATCCAGATGATGGCAAATCCCAGACCTAACCGAGACATAACCGGCGTTATCCTCTAAAATATTATTCGCAACCAGGTGTAATTGACTGTTTCGGTGTGGTACCACATTACTACGTGGTCCAAGCCAGAAAAAGCCCAGGATCTGGCCAACATGAATGCGAAAAATGCGAAAGTACGCGCCAGATGAGGGCAAATCCCAGACCTAACCGAGACATAACCGGCGTTATCCTCTAAAATATTAATTGCAACCAGGTTTAATTAACTGTTTCAGTGTGGTACCACATTACTACGTGATCCAAATCAGAAAAAGCCCAGGATCTGGCCAACAAGTATGCGAAAAATGCGAAAGTACGAGCCAGATGAGGGCAAATCCCAGACCTAACCGAGACATAACCTGCGTTATCCACTAAAATATTAATCGCAACCAGGTTTAATTGACTGTTTCGGGGTGGTACCACATTACTACGTGGTCCAAGCCAGAAAAAGGTCAGGATCTGGCCAACAAGTATGTGAAAAATGTGAAAGTTCGAGCCAGGTGAGGGCAAATCCCAGACCTAACCGAGACAAAACCGGCGTTATCCTCTAAAATATTAATTGCAACCAGGTTTAATTGACTGTTTCGTTGTGGAACCACATTACTGCGGGATCCAAACCAGAAAAAACCCAGGATCTGGCCAACAAGTATGCGAAAAATGCGAAAGTACGATCCAGATGAGGGCAAATCCCAGACCTAACCGAGACATAACCGGCGTTATCCTCTAAAATATTAATTGCAACCAGGTTTAATTAACTGTTTCAGTGTGGTACCACATTACTACGTGATCCAAATCAGAAAAAGC
Organism: Colletes latitarsis; assembly: GCF_051014445.1. Lineage (NCBI taxonomy): Eukaryota > Metazoa > Arthropoda > Insecta > Hymenoptera > Colletidae > Colletes > Colletes latitarsis. The sequence goes on along the minus strand of NW_027488375.1, from coordinate 5,524,658 downwards.
CCAGGATCTGGCCAACAAGTATGCGAAAAATGCGAAAGTACGAGCCAGATGAGGGCAAATCCCAGACCTAACCGAGACATAACCTGCGTTATCCACTAAAATATTAATCGCAACCAGGTTTAATTGACTGTTTCGGGGTGGTACCACATTACTACGTGGTCCAAGCCAGAAAAAGGTCAGGATCTGGCCAACAAGTATGTGAAAAATGTGAAAGTTCGAGCCAGGTGAGGGCAAATCCCAGACCTATCCGAGACAAAACCGGCGTTATCCTCTAAAATATTAATTGCAACCAGGTTTAATTAACTGTTTCAGTGTGGTACCACATTCCTACGTGATCCAAATCAGAAAAAGCCCAGGATCTGGCCAACAAGTATGCGAAAAATGCGAAAGTACGAGCCAGATGAGGGCAAATCCCAGACCTAACCGAGACATAACCTGCGTTATCCACTAAAATATTAATCGCAACCAGGTTTATTTGACTGTTTCGGTGTGGTAACGCATTACTACGTGATCCAAACCAGATAAAGCCCAGGATCTGGCCAACAAGTATGTGAAAAATGTGAAAGCTCGAGCCAGGTGAGGGCAAATCCCAGACCTAACCGAGACAAAACCGGCGTTATCCTCTAAAATATTAATTGCAACCAGGTTTAATTAACTGTTTCAGTGTGGTACCACATTCCTACGTGATCCAAATCAGAAAAAGCCCAGGATCTGGCCAACAAGTATGCGAAAAATGCCAAAGTACGAGCCAGATGAGGGCAAATCCCAGACCTAACCGAGACATAACCTGCGTTATCCACTAAAATATTAATCGCAACCAGGTATAATTGACTGTTTCGGAGTGGTACCGCATTGCTACGATGATCCAAGCCAGAAAAAACCCAGGATCTGGCCAACAAGTACGTGAAAAATGTGAAAGTTCGAGCCAGATGAGGACAAATCCCAGACCTAACCGAGACATAACCGGCGTTATCCTCTAAAATATTATTCGCAACCAGGTGTAATTGACTGTTTCGGTGTGGTACCACATTACTACGTGGTCCAAGCCAGCAAAATGCCAGGATCTGGCCAACATGAATGCGAAAAATGCGAAAGTACGCGCCAGATGAGGGCTAATCCCAGACCTAAGCGAGACATAACCGGCGTTATCCACTAAAATATTAATCGCAACCAGGTTTAATTGACTGTTTCGGGGTGGTACCACATTACTACGTGGTCCAAGCCAGAAAAAGGTCAGGATCTGGCCAACAAGTATGCGAAAAACGCGAAAGTACGAGCCAGATGAGGACAAATCCCAGACCTACCCGAGACATAACCGGCGCTATCCTCTAAAATATTAATCGCAACCAGGTTTATTTGACTGTTTCGGTGTGGAACCACATTACTACGTGATCCAAACCAGAAAAGGGCCAGGGTCTGGCCAACAAGTATGCGAAAAATACGAAAGTCTGAGCCAGATGTGGGGAAATACCAGACCTAACCGAGACAAAATCGGCGTTATCCTCTATAATATTAATCGCAATCAGGTTCAATTGACTGTTTCGGTGTGGAACCACATTAGTACGGGATCCAAACGAGAAAAAACCCAGGATCTGTTCAACAACTATGAGAAAAACGCGAAAGTACGAGCCAGATGAGGGAAAATCCCAGACCTAACCCAGACATAACCGGCGTTATCCCCTAAAATATTAATCGCAACCAGGTATAATTGACTGTTTCGGTGTGGTACCGCATTGCTACGATGATCCAAACCAGAAAGAGGCCAGGATCTGGCCAACAAGTATGCGAAAATTGCGAAAGTACGAGCCAGATGAGGGCAAATCCCAGACCTAACGGAGACATAACCGGCGATATCCTCTAAAATATTAATCGCAACCAGGTTTATTTGACTGTTTCGGTGTGGTACCACATTACTACGTGGTCCAAGCTTGAAAAAACCCAGGATCTGGCCAACAAGGATGCGAAAAACGCGAAAGTACGAGCCAGATGAGGACAAATCCCAGACCTACCCGAGACATAACCGGCGTTATCCTCTAAAATATTATTCGCAACCAGGTGTAATTGACTGTTTCGGTGTGGTACCACATTACTACGTGGTCCAAGCCAGAAAAAGCCCAGGATCTGGCCAACATGAATGCGAAAAATGCGAAAGTACGCGCCAGATGAGGGCTAATCCCAGACCTAACCGAGACATAACCGGCGTTATCCTCTAAAATATTAATCGCAACCAGGTATTATTGACTGTTTCGGTGTGGAACCACATTACTACGTGATCCAAACCAGAAAAGGGCCAGGGTCTGGCCAACAAGTATGCGAAAAATACGAAAGTCTGAGCCAGATGTGGGGAAATACCAGACCTAACCGAGACATAATCGGCGTTATCCTCTATAATATTAATCGCAACCAGGTTCAATTGACTGTTTCGGTGTGGAACCACATTACTACGGGATCCAAACGAGAAAAAACCCAGGATCTGTTCAACAACTATGAGAAAAACCCGAAAGTACGAGCCAGATGAGGGAAAATCCCAGACCTAACCCAGACATAACCGGCGTTATCCCCTAAAATATTAATCGCAACCAGGTATAATTGACTGTTTCGGTGTGGTACCGCATTGCTACGATGATCCAAACCAGAAAGAGGCCAGGATCTGGCCAACAAGTATGCGAAAATTGCGAAAGTACGAGCCAGATGAGGGCAAATCCCAGACCTAACGGAGACATAACCGGCGATATCCTCTAAAATATTAATCGCAACCAGGTTTATTTGACTGTTTCGGTGTGGTACCGCATTACTACGTGGTCCAAACCAGAAAAAGGCCAGGATCTGGCCACAAGGATGCGAAAAACGCGAAAGTACGAGCCAGATGAGGACAAATCCCAGACCTACCCGAGACATAACCGGCGTTATCCTCTAAAATATTAATCGCAACCAGGTTTAATTGACTGTTTCGGTGTGGTACCGCATTACTACGTGATCCAAACCAGAAAAAGGCCATGATCTGGCCAACAAGTATGCGAAAAATGCGAAAGTATGAGCCAGATGATTGCAAATACCAGAACTATGCCTGACATTACCAGCGTTATCCTCTAAAATACGAATCGGAACATGCTTTTAATGACTGTTTCAGTGTGGTAACACATTACTACGAGATCCAAACCAGAAAAATCCCAGGATCGGGCCAACAAGAATGCGAGAAACACGAAAGTACGAGCCACATGAGTGAAAATTCCAGACCTAACCCAGTCATAACCGGCGTTATCCGCTAAAATATTAATGGCAACCAGGTTTAGTTGACTGTTTCGTTGTGGACCCACATTACTACGGGATCCAAACCAGAAAGAACCCAGGATCTGGCCAACAAGTATGCGAAAAATGCGAAAGAACGAGCCAGATAAGGGCAAATCCCAGACCTAACCGAGACATAACCGGCGTTATCCTCTAAAATATTAATCGCAACCAGGTTTAATTGACTGTTTCGTTGTGGAACCACATTACTGCGGGATCCAAACCAGAAAAAACCCAGGATCTGGCCAACAAGTATGCGAAAAATGCGAAAGAACGAGCCAGATGAGGGCAAATCCCAGACCTAACCGAGACATAACCGGCGTTATCCTCTAAAATATTAATCGCAACCAGGTTTATTTGACTGTTTCGGTGTGGTAACGCACTACTACGTGATCCAAACCAGATAAAGCCCAGGATCTGGCCAACAAGTATGTGAAAAATGCGAAAGAACCATCCAGATGAGGGCAAATCCCAGACCTAACCGAGACGTAACCGGCGTTATCCTCTAAAATATTAATCGCAACCAGGTTTAATTGACTGTTTCGTTGTGGAACCACATTACTGCGGGATCCAAACCAGAAAAAACCCAGGATCTGGCCAACAAGTATGCGAAAAATGCGAATGTACGAGCCACATGAGGGAAAATCCCAGACCTAACCCAGACATAACCGGCGTTATCCGCTAAAATATTAATCGCAACCAGGTTTAATTGACTGTTTCGTTGTGGGCTCACATTACTAGGGGCTCCAATCCAGAAAGAACCCAGGATCTGGCCAACAAGTATGCGAAAAATGCGAAAGAACGATCCAGATGAGGGCAAATCCCAGACCTAACCGAGACATAACCGGCGTTATCCTCTAAAATATTAATCCCAACCAGGTTTAATTGACTGTTTCGGTGTGGTACTGCATTACTACGTGATCCAAACCAGAAAAAGCCCAGGATCTGGCCAACAAGAATGCGAAAAAAGCGAAAGTACGCGCCAGATGAGGGCAAATGCCAGACCTAACCGAGACATAACCGGCGTTATCCTCTAAAATATTAATCGCAACCAGGTTTAATTGACTGTTTCGTTGTGGAACCACATTACTGCGGGATCCAAACCAGAAAAAACCCAGGATCTGGCCAACAAGTATGCGAAAAATGCGAAAGTACGATCCAGATGAGGGCAAATCCCAGACCTAACCGAGACATAACCGGCGTTATCCTCTAAAATATTAATCGCAAACAGGTTTATATGACTGTTTCGGTGTGGTAACGCATTACTACGTGATCCAAACCAGATAAAGCCCAGGATCTGGCCAACAAGTATGTGAAAAATGTGAAAGTTCGAGCCAGATGAGGACAAATCCCAGACCTACCCGAGACATAACCGGCGTTATCCTCTAAAATATTAATCTCAACCAGGTTTAATTGACTGTTTCGTTGTGGAACCTCATTACTACGTGATCCAAACCAGATAAAGCCCAGGATCTGGCCAACAAGTATGCGAAAAATGCGAAAGTACGATCCAGATGGGGGCAAATCCCAGACCTAACCGAGACATAACCGGCGTTATCCTCTAAAATATTAATCGCAACCAGGTTTATTTGACTGTTTCGGTGTGGTAACGCATTACTACGTGATCCAAATCAGAAAAAGCCCAGGATCTGGCCAACAAGTATGCGAAAAATGCGAAAGTACGAGCCAGATGAGGGCAAATCCCAGACCTAACCGAGACATAACCTGCGTTATCCTCTAAAATATTAATCGCAACCAGGTTTATTTGACTGTTTCGGTGTGGTAACGCATTACTACGTGATCCAAACCAGATAAAGCCCAGGATCTGGCCAACAAGTATGTGAAAAATGTGAAAGTTCGAGCCAGATGAGGGCAAATACCAGACCTAACCCAGACAAAACCGGTGTTATCCCCTAAAATATTAACCGCAACCAGGTATAATTGACTGTTTCGGTGTGGTACCGCATTGCTACGATGATCCAAGCCAGAAAAAACCCAGGATCTGGCCAACAAGTATGCGAAAAATGCGAAAGTACGATCCAGATGAGGGCAAATCCCAGACCTAACCGAGACATAACCGGCGTTATCCTCTAAAATATTATTCGCAACCAGGTGTAATTGACTGTTTCGGTGTGGTACCACATTACTACGTGGTCCAAGCCAGCAAAAGGCCAGGATCTGGCCAACATGAATGCGAAAAATGCAAAAGTACGCGCCAGATGAGGGCTAATCCCAGACCTAACCGAGACATAACCGGCGTTATCCACTAAAATATTAATCGCAACCAGGTTTAATTGACTGTTTCGGGGTGGTACCACATTACTACGTGGTCCAAGCCAGAAAAAGGCCAGGATCTGGCCAACAAGTATGCGAAAAACGCGCAAGTACGAGCCAGATGAGGACAAATCCCAGACCTACCCGAGACATAACCGGCGCTATCCTCTAAAATATTAATCGCAACCAGTTTCATTGACTGCTTCGGTGTGGAACCTCATTACTACGGGATCCAAAACAGAAAAAACCCAGGATCTGGCCAACAAGTAGGCGAAAAACGCGAAAGTATGTGCCAGATGAGGGCAAATCCCAGACCTAACCGAGACATAACCGGCGTTATCCTCTAAAATATTAATTGCGACCAGGTTTAATTAACTGTTTCAGTGTGGTACCACATTACTACGTGATCCAAATCAGAAAAAGCCCAGGATCTGGCCAACAAGTATGCGAAAAATGCGAAAGTACGAGCCAGATGAGGGCAAATCCCAGACCTAACTGAGACATAACCTGCGTTATCCTCTAAAATATTAATCGCAACCAGGTTTATTTGACTGTTTCGGTGTGGTAACGCATTACTACGTGATCCAAACCAGATAAAGCCCAGGATCTGGCCAACAAGTATGTGAAAAATGTGAAAGTTCGAGCCAGATGTGGGCAAATACCAGACCTAACCCAGACAAAACCGGTGTTATCCTCTAAAATATTATTCGCAACCAGGTGTAATTGACTGTTTCGTTGTGGTACCACATTACTACGTGGTCCAAGCCAGCAAAAGGCCAGGATCTGGCCAACATGAATGCGAAAAATGCGAAAGTACGCGCCAGATGAGGGCTAATCCCAGACCTAACCGAGACATAACCGGCGTTATCCACTAAAATATTAATCGCAACCAGGTTTAATTGACTGTTTCGGTGTGGAACCTCATTACTACGGGATCCAAAACAGAAAAAACCCAGGATCTGGCCAACAAGTAGGCGAAAAACGCGAAAGTATGTGCCAGATGAGGGCTAATCCCAGACCTAACCGAGACATAACCGGCGTTATCCTCTAAAATATTAATCGCAACCAGGTATAATTGACTGCTTCAGTGTGGTACCACATTACTACGTGATCCAAACCAGAAAAAGGCCATGATCTGGCCAACAAGTATGCGAAAAATGCGAAAGTACGAGCCAGATGAGGGCAAATCCCAGACCTAACCGAGACATAACCGGCGTTATCCTCTAAAATATTATTCGCAACCAGGTGTAATTGACTGTTTCGGTGTGGTACCACATTACTACGTGGTCCAAGCCAGAAAAAGCCCAGGATCTGGCCAACATGAATGCGAAAAATGCGAAAGTACGCGCCAGATGAGGGCTAATCCCAGGCCTAACCGAGACATAACCGGCGTTATCCTCTAAAATATTAATCGCAACCAGGTATAATTGACTGTTTCGGTGTGGATCCACATTACTACGTGATCCAAACCAGAAAAGGGCCAGGGTCTGGCCAACAAGTATGCGAAAAATACGAAAGTCCGAGCCAGATGTGGGGAAATACCAGACCTAACCGAGACATAATCGGCGTTATCCTCTATAATATTAATCGCAACCAGGTTCAATTGACTGTTTCGGTGTGGAACCACATTACTACGGGATCCAAACGAGAAAAAACCCAGGATCTGTTCAACAACTATGAGAAAAACGCGAAAGTACGAGCCAGATGAGGGAAAATCCCAGACCTAACGGAGACATAACCGGCGATATCCTCTAAAATATTAATCGCAACCAGGTATAATTGACTGTTTCGGTGTGGTACCGCATTGCTACGATGATCCAAACCAGAAAGAGTCCAGGATCTGGCCAACAAGTATGCGAAAATTGCGAAAGTACGCGCCAGATGAGGGCAAATCCCAGACCTAACCCAGCCATAACCGGCATTATCCGCTAAAATATTAATCGCAACCAGGTTTAGTTGACTGTTTCGTTGTGGACCCACATTACTACGGGATCCAAACCAGAAAGAACCCAGGATCTGGCCAAGAAGTATGCGAAAAATGCGAAAGAACGAGCCAGATGAGGGCAAATCCCAGACCTAACCGAGACATAACCGGCGTTATCCTCTAAAATATTAATCGCAACCAGGTTTATTTGACTGTTTCGGTGTGGTAACGCATTACTACGTGATCCAAACCAGATAAAGCCCAGGATCTGGCCAACAAGTATGTGAAAAATGTGAAAGTTCGAGCCAGATGAGGGCAAATACCAGACCTAACCCAGACAAAACCGGCGTTATCCCCTAAAATATTAACCGCAACCAGGTATAATTGACTGTTTCGGTGTGGTACCGCATTGCTACGATGATCCAAGCCAGAAAAAACCCAGGATCTGGCCAACAAGTATGCGAAAAATGCGAAAGTACGATCCATATGATGGCAAATCCCAGACCTAACCGAGACATAAACGGCGTTATCCTCTAAAATATTATTCGCAACCAGGTGTAATTGACTGTTTCGGTGTGGTACCACATTACTACGTGGTCCAAGCCAGAAAAAGCCCAGGATCTGGCCAACATGAATGCGAAAAATGCGAAAGTACGCGCCAGATGAGGGCAAATCCCAGACCTAACCGAGACATAACCGGCGTTATCCTCTAAAATATTAATTGCAACCAGGTTTAATTAACTGTTTCAGTGTGGTACCACGTTACTACGTGATCCAAATCAGAAAAAGCCCAGGATCTGGCCAACAAGTATGCGAAAAATGCGAAAGTACGAGCCAGATGAGGGCAAATCCCAGAACTAACCGAGACATAACCTGCGTTATCCACTAAAATATTAATCGCAACCGGGTTTAATTGACTGTTTCGGGGTGGTACCACATTACTACGTGGTCCAAGCCAGAAAAAGGTCAGGATCTGGCCAACAAGTATGTGAAAAATGTGAAAGTTCGAGCCAGGTGAGGGCAAATCCCAGACCTAACCGAGACAAAACCGGCGTTATCCTCTAAAATATTAATTGCAACCAGGTTTAATTGACTGTTTCGTTGTGGAACCACATTACTGCGGGATCCAAACCAGAAAAAACCCAGGATCTGGCCAACAAGTATGCGAAAAATGCGAAAGTACGAGCCAGATGAGGGCAAATCCCAGACCTAACCGAGACATAACCTGCGTTATCCACTAAAATATTAATCGCAACCAGGTTTAATTGACTGTTTCGGGGTGGTACCACATTACTACGTGGTCCAAGCCAGAAAAAGGTCAGGATCTGGCCAACAAGTATGTGAAAAATGTGAAAGTTCGAGCCAGGTGAGGGCAAATCCCAGACCTAACCGAGACAAAACCGGCGTTATCCTCTAAAATATTAATTGCAACCAGGTTTAATTAACTGTTTCAGTGTGGTACCACATTCCTACGTGATCCAAATCAGAAAAAGCCCAGGATCTGGCCAACAAGTATGCGAAAAATGCGAAAGTACGAGCCAGATGAGGGCAAATCCCAGACCTAACCGAGACATAACCTGCGTTATCCACTAAAATATTAATCGCAACCAGGTTTATTTGACTGTTTCGGTGTGGTAACGCATTACTACGTGATCCAAACCAGATAAAGCCCAGGATCTGGCCAACAAGTATGTGAAAAATGTGAAAGTTCGAGCCAGGTGAGGGCAAATCCCAGACCTAACCGAGACAAAACCGGCGTTATCCTCTAAAATATTAATTGCAACCAGGTTTAATTAACTGTTTCAGTGTGGTACCACATTCCTACGTGATCCAAATCAGAAAAAGCCCAGGATCTGGCCAACAAGTATGCGAAAAATGCCAAAGTACGAGCCAGATGAGGGCAAATCCCAGACCTAACCGAGACATAACCTGCGTTATCCACTAAAATATTAATCGCAACCAGGTATAATTGACTGTTTCGGAGTGGTACCGCATTGCTACGATGATCCAAGCCAGAAAAAACCCAGGATCTGGCCAACAAGTACGTGAAAAATGTGAAAGTTCGAGCCAGATGAGGACAAATCCCAGACCTAACCGAGACATAACCGGCGTTATCCTCTAAAATATTATTCGCAACCAGGTGTAATTGACTGTTTCGGTGTGGTACCACATTACTACGTGGTCCAAGCCAGCAAAAGGCCAGGATCTGGCCAACATGAATGCGAAAAATGCGAAAGTACGCGCCAGATGAGGGCTAATCCCAGACCTAAGCGAGACATAACCGGCGTTATCCACTAAAATATTAATCGCAACCAGGTTTAATTGACTGTTTCGGGGTGGTACCACATTACTACGTGGTCCAAGCCAGAAAAAGGTCAGGATCTGGCCAACAAGTATGCGAAAAACGCGAAAGTACGAGTCAGATGAGGACAAATCCCAGACCTACCCGAGACATAACCGGCGCTATCCTCTAAAATATTAATCGCAACCAGGTTTATTTGACTGTTTCGGTGTGGAACCACATTACTACGTGATCCAAACCAGAAAAGGGCCAGGGTCTGGCCAACAAGTATGCGAAAAATACGAAAGTCTGAGCCAGATGTGGGGAAATACCAGACCTAACCGAGACAAAATCGGCGTTATCCTCTATAATATTAATCGCAATCAGGTTCAATTGACTGTTTCGGTGTGGAACCACATTAGTACGGGATCCAAACGAGAAAAAACCCAGGATCTGTTCAACAACTATGAGAAAAACGCGAAAGTACGAGCCAGATGAGGGAAAATCCCAGACCTAACCCAGACATAACCGGCGTTATCCCCTAAAATATTAATCGCAACCAGGTATAATTGACTGTTTCGGTGTGGCACCGCATTGCTACGATGATCCAAACCAGAAAGAGGCCAGGATCTGGCCAACAAGTATGCGAAAATTGCGAAAGTACGAGCCAGATGAGGGCAAATCCCAGACCTAACGGAGACATAACCGGCGATATCCTCTAAAATATTAATCGCAACCAGGTTTATTTGACTGTTTCGGTGTGGTACCACATTACTACGTGGTCCAAGCTTGAAAAAACCCAGGATCTGGCCAACAAGGATGCGAAAAACGCGAAAGTACGAGCCAGATGAGGACAAATCCCAGACCTACCCGAGACATAACCGGCGTTATCCTCTAAAATATTATTCGCAACCAGGTGTAATTGACTGTTTCGGTGTGGTACCACATTACTACGTGGTCCAAGCCAGAAAAAGCCCAGGATCTGGCCAACATGAATGCGAAAAATGCGAAAGTACGCGCCAGATGAGGGCTAATCCCAGACCTAACCGAGACATAACCGGCGTTATCCTCTAAAATATTAATCGCAACCAGGTATTATTGACTGTTTCGGTGTGGAACCACATTACTACGTGATCCAAACCAGAAAAGGGCCAGGGTCTGGCCAACAAGTATGCGAAAAATACGAAAGTCTGAGCCAGATGTGGGGAAATACCAGACCTAACCGAGACATAATCGGCGTTATCCTCTATAATATTAATCGCAACCAGGTTCAATTGACTGTTTCGGTGTGGAACCACATTACTACGGGATCCAAACGAGAAAGAACCCAGGATCTGTTCAACAACTATGAGAAAAACCCGAAAGTACGAGCCAGATGAGGGAAAATCCCAGACGTAACCCAGACATAACCGGCGTTATCCCCTAAAATATTAATCGCAACCAGGTATAATTGACTGTTTCGGTGTGGTACCGCATTGCTACGATGATCCAAGCCAGAAAGAGGCCAGGATCTGGCCAACAAGTATGCGAAAATTGCGAAAGTACGAGCCAGATGAGGGCAAATCCCAGACCTAACGGAGACATAACCGGCGATATCCTCTAAAATATTAATCGCAACCAGGTTTATTTGACTGTTTCGGTGTGGTACCGCATTACTACGTGGTCCAAACCAGAAAAAGGCCAGGATCTGGCCACAAGGATGCGAAAAACGCGAAAGTACGAGCCAGATGAGGACAAATCCCAGACCTACCCGAGACATAACCGGCGTTATCCTCTAAAATATTAATCGCAACCAGGTTTAATTGACTGTTTCGGTGTGGTACCGCATTACTACGTGATCCAAACCAGAAAAAGGCCATGATCTGGCCAACAAGTATGCGAAAAATGCGAAAGTATGAGCCAGATGATTGCAAATACCAGAACTATGCCTGACATTACCAGCGTTATCCTCTAAAATACGAATCGGAACATGCTTTTAATGACTGTTTCAGTGTGGTAACACATTACTACGAGATCCAAACCAGAAAAATCCCAGGATCGGGCCAACAAGAATGCGAGAAACACGAAAGTACGAGCCACATGAGTGAAAATTCCAGACCTAACCCAGTCATAACCGGCGTTATCCGCTAAAATATTAATGGCAACCAGGTTTAGTTGACTGTTTCGTTGTGGACCCACATTACTACGGGATCCAAACCAGAAAGAACCCAGGATCTGGCCAACAAGTATGCGAAAAATGCGAAAGAACGAGCCAGATGAGGGCAAATCCCAGACCTAACCGAGACATAACCGGCGTTATCCTCTAAAATATTAATCGCAACCAGGTTTATTTGACTGTTTCGGTGTGGTAACGCACTACTACGTGATCCAAACCAGATAAAGCCCAGGATCTGGCCAACAAGTATGTGAAAAATGCGAAAGAACCATCCAGATGAGGGCAAATCCCAGACCTAACCGAGACGTAACCGGCGTTATCCTCTAAAATATTAATCGCAACCAGGTTTAATTGACTGTTTCGTTGTGGAACCACATTACTGCGGGATCCAAACCAGAAAAAACCCAGGATCTGGCCAACAAGTATGCGAAAAATGCGAATGTACGAGCCACATGAGGGAAAATCCCAGACCTAACCCAGACATAACCGGCGTTATCCGCTAAAATATTAATCGCAACCAGGTTTAATTGACTGTTTCGTTGTGGGCCCACATTACTAGGGGCTCCAATCCAGAAAGAACCCAGGATCTGGCCAACAAGTATGCGAAAAATGCGAAAGAACGATCCAGATGAGGGCAAATCCCAGACCTAACCGAGACATAACCGGCGTTATCCTCTAAAATATTAATCCCAACCAGGTTTAATTGACTGTTTCGGTGTGGTACTGCATTACTACGTGATCCAAACCAGAAAAAGCCCAGGATCTGGCCAACAAGAATGCGAAAAAAGCGAAAGTACGCGCCAGATGAGGGCAAATGCCAGACCTAACCGAGACATAACCGGCGTTATCCTCTAAAATATTAATCGCAACCAGGTTTAATTGACTGTTTCGTTGTGGAACCACATTACTGCGGGATCCAAACCAGAAAAAACCCAGGATCTGGCCAACAAGTATGCGAAAAATGCGAAAGTACGATCCAGATGAGGGCAAATCCCAGACCTAACCGAGACATAACCGGCGTTATCCTCTAAAATATTAATCGCAAACAGGTTTATTTGACTGTTTCGGTGTGGTAACGCATTACTACGTGATCCAAACCAGATAAAGCCCAGGATCTGGCCAACAAGTATGTGAAAAATGTGAAAGTTCGAGCCAGATGAGGACAAATCCCAGACCTACCCGAGACATAACCGGCGTTATCCTCTAAAATATTAATCTCAACCAGGTTTAATTGACTGTTTCGTTGTGGAACCTCATTACTACGTGATCCAAACCAGATAAAGCCCAGGATCTGGCCAACAAGTATGCGAAAAATGCGAAAGTACGATCCAGATGGGGGCAAATCCCAGACCTAACCGAGACATAACCGGCGTTATCCTCTAAAATATTAATCGCAACCAGGTTTATTTGACTGTTTCGGTGTGGTAACGCATTACTACGTGATCCAAATCAGAAAAAGCCCAGGATCTGGCCAACAAGTATGCGAAAAATGCGAAAGTACGAGCCAGATGAGGGCAAATCCCAGACCTAACCGAGACATAACCTGCGTTATCCTCTAAAATATTAATCGCAACCAGGTTTATTTGACTGTTTCGGTGTGGTAACGCATTACTACGTGATCCAAACCAGATAAAGCCCAGGATCTGGCCAACAAGTATGTGAAAAATGTGAAAGTTCGAGCCAGATGAGGGCAAATACCAGACCTAACCCAGACAAAACCGGTGTTATCCCCTAAAATATTAACCGCAACCAGGTATAATTGACTGTTTCGGTGTGGTACCGCATTGCTACGATGATCCAAGCCAGAAAAAACCCAGGATCTGGCCAACAAGTATGCGAAAAATGCGAAAGTACGATCCAGATGAGGGCAAATCCCAGACCTAACCGAGACATAACCGGCGTTATCCTCTAAAATATTATTCGCAACCAGGTGTAATTGACTGTTTCGGTGTGGTACCACATTACTACGTGGTCCAAGCCAGCAAAAGGCCAGGATCTGGCCAACATGAATGCGAAAAATGCAAAAGTACGCGCCAGATGAGGGCTAATCCCAGACCTAACCGAGACATAACCGGCGTTATCCACTAAAATATTAATCGCAACCAGGTTTAATTGACTGTTTCGGGGTGGTACCACATTACTACGTGGTCCAAGCCAGAAAAAGGCCAGGATCTGGCCAACAAGTATGCGAAAAACGCGCAAGTACGAGCCAGATGAGGACAAATCCCAGACCTACCCGAGACATAACCGGCGCTATCCTCTAAAATATTAATCGCAACCAGTTTCATTGACTGCTTCGGTGTGGAACCTCATTACTACGGGATCCAAAACAGAAAAAACCCAGGATCTGGCCAACAAGTAGGCGAAAAACGCGAAAGTATGTGCCAGATGAGGGCTAATCCCAGACCTAACCGAGACATAACCGGCGTTATCCTCTAAAATAATAATCGCAACCAGGTATAATTGACTGTTTCAGTGTGGTACCACATTACTACGTGATCCAAACCAGAAAAAGGCCATGATCTGGCCAACAAGTATGCGAAAAATGCGAAAGTACGAGCCAGATGAGGGCAAATCCCAGACCTAACCGAGACATAACCGGCGTTATCCTCTAAAATGTTATTCGCAACCAGGTGTTATTGACTGTTTCGGTGTGGTACCACATTACTACGTGGTCCAAGCCAGAAAAAGCCCAGGATCTGGCCAACATGAATGCGAAAAATGCGAAAGTACGCGCCAGATGAGGGCAAATCCCAGACCTAACCGAGACATAACCGGCGTTATCCTCTAAAATATTAATCGCAACCAGGTATAATTGACTGTTTCGGTGTGGAACCACATTACTACGTGATCCAAACCAGAAAAGGGCCAGGGTCTGCCCAACAAGTATGCGAAAAATACGAAAGTCCGAGCCAGATGTGGGGAAATACCAGTCCTAACCGAGACATAATCGGCGTTATCCTCTAAAATATTAATCGCAACCAGGTTTATTTGACTGTTTCGGTGTGGAACCACATTACTACGTGATCCAAACCAGAAAAGGGCCAGGGTCTGGCCAACAAGTATGCGAAAAATACGAAAGTCTGAGCCAGATGTGGGGAAATACCAGACCTAACCGAGACAAAATCGGCGTTATCCTCTATAATATTAATCGCAATCAGGTTCAATTGACTGTTTCGGTGTGGAACCACATTAGTACGGGATCCAAACGAGAAAAAACCCAGCATCTGTTCAACAACTATGAGAAAAACGCGAAAGTACGAGCCAGATGAGGGAAAATCCCAGACCTAACCCAGACATAACCGGCGTTATCCCCTAAAATATTAATCGCAACCAGGTATAATTGACTGTTTCGGTGTGGTACCGCATTGCTACGATGATCCAAACCAGAAAGAGGCCAGGATCTGGCCAACAAGTATGCGAAAATTGCGAAAGTACGAGCCAGATGAGGGCAAATCCCAGACCTAACGGAGACATAACCGGCGATATCCTCTAAAATATTAATCGCAACCAGGTTTATTTGACTGTTTCGGTGTGGTACCACATTACTACGTGGTCCAAGCTTGAAAAAACCCAGGATCTGGCCAACAAGGATGCGAAAAACGCGAAAGTACGAGCCAGATGAGGACAAATCCCAGACCTACCCGAGACATAACCGGCGTTATCCTCTAAAATATTATTCGCAACCAGGTGTAATTGACTGTTTCGGTGTGGTACCACATAACTACGTGGTCCAAGCCAGAAAAAGCCCAGGATCTGGCCAACATGAATGCGAAAAATGCGAAAGTACGCGCCAGATGAGGGCTAATCCCAGACCTAACCGAGACATAACCGGCGTTATCCTCTAAAATATTAATCGCAACCAGGTATTATTGACTGTTTCGGTGTGGAACCACATTACTACGTGATCCAAACCAGAAAAGGGCCAGGGTCTGGCCAACAAGTATGCGAAAAATACGAAAGTCTGAGCCAGATGTGGGGAAATACCAGACCTAACCGAGACATAATCGGCGTTATCCTCTATAATATTAATCGCAACCAGGTTCAATTGACTGTTTCGGTGTGGAACCACATTACTACGGGATCCAAACGAGAAAAAACCCAGGATCTGTTCAACAACTATGAGAAAAACCCGAAAGTACGAGCCAGATGAGGGAAAATCCCAGACCTAACCCAGACATAACCGGCGTTATCCCCTAAAATATTAATCGCAACCAGGTATAATTGACTGTTTCGGTGTGGTACCGCATTGCTACGATGATCCAAACCAGAAAGAGGCCAGGATCTGGCCAACAAGTATGCGAAAATTGCGAAAGTACGAGCCAGATGAGGGCAAATCCCAGACCTAACGGAGACATAACCGGCGATATCCTCTAAAATATTAATCGCAACCAGGTTTATTTGACTGTTTCGGTGTGGTACCGCATTACTACGTGGTCCAAACCAGAAAAAGGCCAGGATCTGGCCACAAGGATGCGAAAAACGCGAAAGTACGAGCCAGATGAGGACAAATCCCAGACCTACCCGAGACATAACCGGCGTTATCCTCTAAAATATTAATCGCAACCAGGTTTAATTGACTGTTTCGGTGTGGTACCGCATTACTACGTGATCCAAACCAGAAAAAGGCCATGATCTGGCCAACAAGTATGCGAAAAATGCGAAAGTATGAGCCAGATGATTGCAAATACCAGAACTATGCCTGACATTACCAGCGTTATCCTCTAAAATACGAATCGGAACATGCTTTTAATGACTGTTTCAGTGTGGTAACACATTACTACGAGATCCAAACCAGAAAAATCCCAGGATCGGGCCAACAAGAATGCGAGAAACACGAAAGTACGAGCCACATGAGTGAAAATTCCAGACCTAACCCAGTCATAACCGGCGTTATCCGCTAAAATATTAATGGCAACCAGGTTTAGTTGACTGTTTCGTTGTGGACCCACATTACTACGGGATCCAAACCAGAAAGAACCCAGGATCTGGCCAACAAGTATGCGAAAAATGCGAAAGAACGAGCCAGATGAGGGCAAATCCCAGACCTAACCGAGACATAACCGGCGTTATCCTCTAAAATATTAATCGCAACCAGGTTTATTTGACTGTTTCGGTGTGGTAACGCACTACTACGTGATCCAAACCAGATAAAGCCCAGGATCTGGCCAACAAGTATGTGAAAAATGCGAAAGAACCATCCAGATGAGGGCAAATCCCAGACCTAACCGAGACGTAACCGGCGTTATCCTCTAAAATATTAATCGCAACCAGGTTTAATTGACTGTTTCGTTGTGGAACCACATTACTGCGGGATCCAAACCAGAAAAAACCCAGGATCTGGCCAACAAGTATGCGAAAAATGCGAATGTACGAGCCACATGAGGGAAAATCCCAGACCTAACCCAGACATAACCGGCGTTATCCGCTAAAATATTAATCGCAACCAGGTTTAATTGACTGTTTCGTTGTGGGCCCACATTACTAGGGGCTCCAATCCAGAAAGAACCCAGGATCTGGCCAACAAGTATGCGAAAAATGCGAAAGAACGATCCAGATGAGGGCAAATCCCAGACCTAACCGAGACATAACCGGCGTTATCCTCTAAAATATTAATCACAACCAGGTTTAATTGACTGTTTCGGTGTGGTACTGCATTACTACGTGATCCAAACCAGAAAAAGCCCAGGATCTGGCCAACAAGAATGCGAAAAAAGCGAAAGTACGCGCCAGATGAGGGCAAATGCCAGACCTAACCGAGACATAACCGGCGTTATCCTCTAAAATATTAATCGCAACCAGGTTTAATTGACTGTTTCGTTGTGGAACCACATTACTGCGGGATCCAAACCAGAAAAAACCCAGGATCTGGCCAACAAGTATGCGAAAAATGCGAAAGTACGATCCAGATGAGGGCAAATCCCAGACCTAACCGAGACGTAACCGGCGTTATCCTCTAAAATATTAATCGCAAACAGGTTTATTTGACTGTTTCGGTGTGGTAACGCATTACTACGTGATCCAAACCAGATAAAGCCCAGGATCTGGCCAACAAGTATGTGAAAAATGTGAAAGTTCGAGCCAGATGAGGACAAATCCCAGACCTACCCGAGACATAACCGGCGTTATCCTCTAAAATATTAATCTCAACCAGGTTTAATTGACTGTTTCGTTGTGGAACCTCATTACTACGTGATCCAAACCAGATAAAGCCCAGGATCTGGCCAACAAGTATGCGAAAAATGCGAAAGTACGATCCAGATGGGGGCAAATCCCAGACCTAACCGAGACATAACCGGCGTTATCCTCTAAAATATTAATCGCAACCAGGTTTATTTGACTGTTTCGGTGTGGTAACGCATTACTACGTGATCCAAATCAGAAAAAGCCCAGGATCTGGCCAACAAGTATGCGAAAAATGCGAAAGTACGAGCCAGATGAGGGCAAATCCCAGACCTAACCGAGACATAACCTGCGTTATCCTCTAAAATATTAATCGCAACCAGGTTTATTTGACTGTTTCGGTGTGGTAACGCATTACTACGTGATCCAAACCAGATAAAGCCCAGGATCTGGCCAACAAGTATGTGAAAAATGTGAAAGTTCGAGCCAGATGAGGGCAAATACCAGACCTAACCCAGACAAAACCGGTGTTATCCCCTAAAATATTAACCGCAACCAGGTATAATTGACTGTTTCGGTGTGGTACCGCATTGCTACGATGATCCAAGCCAGAAAAAACCCAGGATCTGGCCAACAAGTATGCGAAAAATGCGAAAGTACGATCCAGATGAGGGCAAATCCCAGACCTAACCGAGACATAACCGGCGTTATCCTCTAAAATATTATTCGCAACCAGGTGTAATTGACTGTTTCGGTGTGGTACCACATTACTACGTGGTCCAAGCCAGCAAAATGCCAGGATCTGGCCAACATGAATGCGAAAAATGCAAAAGTACGCGCCAGATGAGGGCTAATCCCAGACCTAACCGAGACATAACCGGCGTTATCCACTAAAATATTAATCGCAACCAGGTTTAATTGACTGTTTCGGGGTGGTACCACATTACTACGTGGTCCAAGCCAGAAAAAGGCCAGGATCTGGCCAACAAGTATGCGAAAAACGCGCAAGTACGAGCCAGATGAGGACAAATCCCAGACCTACCCGAGACATAACCGGCGCTATCCTCTAAAATATTAATCGCAACCAGTTTCATTGACTGCTTCGGTGTGGAACCTCATTACTACGGGATCCAAAACAGAAAAAACCCAGGATCTGGCCAACAAGTAGGCGAAAAACGCGAAAGTATGTGCCAGATGAGGGCTAATCCCAGACCTAACCGAGACATAACCGGCGTTATCCTCTAAAATAATAATCGCAACCAGGTATAATTGACTGTTTCAGTGTGGTACCACATTACTACGTGATCCAAACCAGAAAAAGGCCATGATCTGGCCAACAAGTATGCGAAAAATGCGAAAGTACGAGCCAGATGAGGGCAAATCCCAGACCTAACCGAGACATAACCGGCGTTATCCTCTAAAATGTTATTCGCAACCAGGTGTTATTGACTGTTTCGGTGTGGTACCACATTACTACGTGGTCCAAGCCAGAAAAAGCCCAGGATCTGGCCAACATGAATGCGAAAAATGCGAAAGTACGCGCCAGATGAGGGCAAATCCCAGACCTAACCGAGACATAACCGGCGTTATCCTCTAAAATATTAATCGCAACCAGGTATAATTGACTGTTTCGGTGTGGAACCACATTACTACGTGATCCAAACCAGAAAAGGGCCAGGGTCTGCCCAACAAGTATGCGAAAAATACGAAAGTCCGAGCCAGATGTGGGGAAATACCAGTCCTAACCGAGACATAATCGGCGTTATCCTCTATAATATTAATCGCAACCAGGTTCAATTGACTGTTTCGGTGTGGAACCACATTACTACGGGATCCAAGCGAGAAAAAACCCAGGATCTGTTCAACAACTATGAGAAAAACGCGAAAGTACGAGCCAGATGAGGGTAAATCGCATACCTAACCGAGACGTAACCGGCGTTATCCCCTAAAATATTAATCGCAACCAGGTATAATTGACTGTTTCGGTGTGGTACCGCATTGCTACGATGATCCAAACCAGAAAGAGGCCAGGATCTGGCCAACAAGTATGCGAAAATTGCGAAAGTACGAGCCAGATGAGGGCAAATCCCAGACCTAACGGAGACATAACCGGCGATATCCTCTAAAATATTACCCGCAACCAGGTTTATTTGACTGTTTCGGTGTGGTACCGCATTACTACGTGGTCCAAGCCAGAAAAAGGCCAGGATCTGGCCAACAAGGATGCGAAAAACGCGAAAGTACGAGCCAGATGAGGACAAATCCCAGACCTAACCGAGACATAACCGGCGTTATCCTCTAAAATATTAATCGCAACCAGGTTTATTTGACTGTTTCGGTGTGGTAACGCATTACTACGTGATCCAAACCAGATAAAGCCCAGGATCTGGCCAACAAGTATGTGAAAAATGTGAAAGTTCGAGCCAGATGAGGGCAAATACCAGACCTAACCCAGACAAAACCGGCGTTATCCCCTAATATATTAACCGCAACCAGGTATAATTGACTGTTTCGGTGTGGTACCGCATTACTACGTGGTCCAAGCCAGAAAAAGGCCAGGATCTGGCCTACAAGGATGCGAAAAACGCGAAAGTACGAGCCAGATGAGGACAAATCCCAGACCTAACCGAGACATAACCGGCGTTATCCTCTAAAATATTAATCGCAACCAGGTTTATTTGACTGTTTCGGTGTGGTAACGCATTACTACGTGATCCAAACCAGAAAAAACCCAGGATCTGGCCAACAAGTATGCGAAAAATGCGAAAGTACGATCCAGATGAGGGCAAATCCCAGACCTAACCGACACATAACCGGCGTTATCCTCTAAAATATTATTCTCAACCAGGTGTAATTGACTGTTTCGGTGTGGTACCGCATTACTACGTGGTCCAAGCCAGAAGAAGGCCAGGATCTGGCCAACAAGGATGCGAAAAACGCGAAAGTACGAGCCAGTTGAGGAAAAATTCCAGACCTACCCGAGACATAACCGGCGTTATCCTCTAAAATATTAATCGCAACCAGGTTTAATTGACTGTTTCGGTGTGGTACCGCATTACTACGTGATCCAAACCAGAAAAAGGCCATGATCTGGCCAACAAGTATGCGAAAAATGCGAAAGTATGAGCCAGATGATTGCAAATACCAGAACTATGCCTGACATTACCAGCGTTGTCCTCTAAAATACGAATCGGAACATGCTTTTAATGACTGTTTCAGTGTGGTAACACATTACTACGAGATCCAAACCAGAAAAATCCCAGGATCGGGCCAACAAGAATGCGAGAAACGCGAAAGTACGAGCCACATGAGTGAAAATTCCAGACCTAACCCAGTCATAACCGGCGTTATCCGCTAAAATATTAATCGCAACCAGGTTTAGTTGACTGTTTCGTTGTGGACCCACATTACTACGGGATCCAAACCAGAAAGAACCCAGGATCTGGCCAACAAGTATGCGAAAAATGCGAAAGAACGAGCCAGATGAGGGCAAATCCCAGACCTAACCGAATCATAACCGGCGTTATCCTCTAAAATATTAATCGCAACCAGGTTTATTTGACTGTTTCGGTGTGGTAACGCATTACTACGTGATCCAAACCAGATAAAGCCCAGGATCTGGCCAACAAGTATGTGAAAAATGTGAAAGTTCGAGCCAGATGAGGGCAAATACCAGACCTAACCCAGACAAAACCGGCGTTATCCCCTAATATATTAACCGCAACCAGGTATAATTGACTGTTTCGGTGTGGTACCGCATTGCTACGATGATCAAAGCCAGAAAAAACCCAGGATCAGGCCAACAAGTATGCGAAAAATGCGAAAGTACGATCCAGATGAGGGCAAATCCCAGACCTAACCGACACATAACCGGCGTTATCCTCTAAAATATTATTCGCAACCAGGTGTAATTGACTGTTTCGGTGTGGTACCACATTACTACGTGGTCCAAGCCAGAAAAAGCCCAGGATCTGGCCAACATGAATGCGAAAAATGCGAAAGTACGCGCCAGCTGAGGGCTAATCCCAGACCTAACCGAGACATAACCGGCGTTATCCTCTAAAATATTAATCGCAACCAGGTTTAATTGACTGTTTCGTTGTGGAACCACATTACTGCGGGATCCAAACCAGAAAAAACCCAGGATCTGGCCAACAAGTATGCGAAAAATGCGAAAGTACGATCCAGATGAGGGCAAATCCCAGACCTAACGGAGACATAACCGGCGTTATCCTCTAAAATATTAATCGCAACCAGGTTTATTTGACTGTTTCGGTGTGGTAACGCATTACTACGTGATCCAAACCAGATAAAGCCCAGGATCTGGCCAACAAGTATGTGAAAAATGTGAAAGTTCGAGCCAGATGTGGACAGAACCCAGACCTACCCGAGACATAACCGGCGTTATCCTCTAAAATATTAATCTCAACCAGGTTTAATTGACTGTTTCGTTGTGGAACCACATTACTGCGGGATCCAAACCAGAAAAAACCCAGGATCTGGCCAACAAGTATGCGAAAAATGCGAAAGAACCATCCAGATGAGGGCAAATCCCAGACCTAACCGAGACGTAACCGGCGCTATCCTCTAAAATATTAATCGCAACCAGGTTTAATTGACTGTTTCGGTGTGGTACTGCATTACTACGTGATCCAAACCAGAAAAAGCCCAGGATCTGGCCAACAAGAATGCGAAAAAAGCGAAAGTACGCGCCAGATGAGGGCAAATGCCAGACCTAACCGAGACATAACCGGCGTTATCCTCTAAAATATTAATCGCAACCAGGTTTAATTGACTGTTTCGTTGTGGAACCACATTACTGCGGGATCCAAACCAGAAAAAACCCAGGATCTGGTCAACAAGTATGCGAAAAATGCGAAAGTACGATCCAGATGAGGGCAAATCCCAGACCTAACCGAGACATAACCGGCGTTATCCTCTAAAATATTAATCGCAAACAGGTTTATTTGACTGTTTCGGTGTGGTAACGCATTACTACGTGATCCAAACCAGATAAAGCCCAGGATCTGGCCAACAAGTATGTGAAAAATGTGAAAGTTCGAGCCAGATGAGGACAAATCCCAGACCTACCCGAGACATAACCGGCGTTATCCTCTAAAATATTAATCTCAACCAGGTTTAATTGACTGTTTCGTTGTGGAACCTCATTACTACGTGATCCAAACCAGATAAAGCCCAGGATCTGGCCAACAAGTATGCGAAAAATGCGAAAGTACGATCCAGATGGGGGCAAATCCCAGACCTAACCGAGACATAACCGGCGTTATCCTCTAAAATGTTATTCGCAACCAGGTGTTATTGACTGTTTCGGTGTGGTACCACATTACTACGTGGTCCAAGCCAGAAAAAGCCCAGGATCTGGCCAACATGAATGCGAAAAATGCGAAAGTTCGAGCCAGATGAGGGCAAATACCAGACCTAACCCAGACAAAACCGGCGTTATCCCCTAATATATTAACCGCAACCAGGTATAATTGACTGTTTCGGTGTGGTACCGCATTGCTACGATGATCAAAGCCAGAAAAAACCCAGGATCAGGCCAACAAGTATGCGAAAAATGCGAAAGTACGATCCAGATGAGGGCAAATCCCAGACCTAACCGACACATAACCGGCGTTATCCTCTAAAATATTATTCGCAACCAGGTGTAATTGACTGTTTCGGTGTGGTACCACATTACTACGTGGTCCAAGCCAGAAAAAGCCCAGGATCTGGCCAACATGAATGCGAAAAATGCGAAAGTGCGCGCCAGATGAGGGCTAATCCCAGACCTAACCGAGACATAACCGGCGTTATCCTGTAAAATATTAATCGCAACCAGGTTTAATTGACTGTTTCGTTGTGGAACCACATTACTGCGGGATCCAAACCAGAAAGAACCCAGGATCTGGCCAACAAGTATGCGAAAAATGCGAAAGAACGAGCCAGATGAGGGCAAATCCCAGACCTAACCGAGACATAACCGGCGTTATCCTCTAAAATATTAATCGCAACCAGGTTTATTTGACTGTTTCGGTGTGGTAACGCACTACTACGTGATCCAAACCAGATAAAGCCCAGGATCTGGCCAACAAGTATGTGAAAAATGCGAAAGAACCATCCAGATGAGGGCAAATCCCAGACCTAACCGAGACGTAACCGGCGTTATCCTCTAAAATATTAATCGCAACCAGGTTTAATTGACTGTTTCGTTGTGGAACCACATTACTGCGGGATCCAAACCAGAAAAAACCCAGGATCTGGCCAACAAGTATGCGAAAAATGCGAATGTACGAGCCACATGAGGGAAAATCCCAGACCTAACCCAGACATAACCGGCGTTATCCGCTAAAATATTAATCGCAACCAGGTTTAATTGACTGTTTCGTTGTGGGCCCACATTACTAGGGGCTCCAATCCAGAAAGAACCCAGGATCTGGCCAACAAGTATGCGAAAAATGCGAAAGAACGATCCAGATGAGGGCAAATCCCAGACCTAACCGAGACATAACCGGCGTTATCCTCTAAAATATTAATCCCAACCAGGTTTAATTGACTGTTTCGGTGTGGTACTGCATTACTACGTGATCCAAACCAGAAAAAGCCCAGGATCTGGCCAACAAGAATGCGAAAAAAGCGAAAGTACGCGCCAGATGAGGGCAAATGCCAGACCTAACCGAGACATAACCGGCGTTATCCTCTAAAATATTAATCGCAACCAGGTTTAATTGACTGTTTCGTTGTGGAACCACATTACTGCGGGATCCAAACCAGAAAAAACCCAGGATCTGGCCAACAAGTATGCGAAAAATGCGAAAGTACGATCCAGATGAGGGCAAATCCCAGACCTAACCGAGACATAACCGGCGTTATCCTCTAAAATAATAATCGCAAACAGGTTTATTTGACTGTTTCGGTGTGGTAACGCATTACTACGTGATCCAAACCAGATAAAGCCCAGGATCTGGCCAACAAGTATGTGAAAAATGTGAAAGTTCGAGCCAGATGAGGACAAATCCCAGACCTACCCGAGACATAACCGGCGTTATCCTCTAAAATATTAATCTCAACCAGGTTTAATTGACTGTTTCGTTGTGGAACCTCATTACTACGTGATCCAAACCAGATAAAGCCCAGGATCTGGCCAACAAGTATGCGAAAAATGCGAAAGTACGATCCAGATGGGGGCAAATCCCAGACCTAACCGAGACATAACCGGCGTTATCCTCTAAAATATTAATCGCAACCAGGTTTATTTGACTGTTTCGGTGTGGTAACGCATTACTACGTGATCCAAACCAGATAAAGCCCAGGATCTGGCCAACAAGTATGTGAAAAATGTGAAAGTTCGAGCCAGATGAGGACAAATCCCAGACCTACCCGAGACATAACCGGCGTTATCCTCTAAAATATTAATCGCAACCAGGTTTATTTGACTGTTTCGGTGTGGTAACGCATTACTACGTGATCCAAACCAGATAAAGCCCAGGATCTGGCCAACAAGTATGTGAAAAATGTGAAAGTTCGAGCCAGATGAGGGCAAATACCAGACCTAACCCAGACAAAACCGGTGTTATCCCCTAAAATATTAACCGCAACCAGGTATAATTGACTGTTTCGGTGTGGTACCGCATTGCTACGATGATCCAAGCCAGAAAAAACCCAGGATCTGGCCAACAAGTATGCGAAAAATGCGAAAGTACGATCCAGATGAGGGCAAATCCCAGACCTAACCGAGACATAACCGGCGTTATCCTCTAAAATATTATTCGCAACCAGGTGTAATTGACTGTTTCGGTGTGGTACCACATTACTACGTGGTCCAAGCCAGCAAAAGGCCAGGATCTGGCCAACATGAATGCGAAAAATGCAAAAGTACGCGCCAGATGAGGGCTAATCCCAGACCTAACCGAGACATAACCGGCGTTATCCACTAAAATATTAATCGCAACCAGGTTTAATTGACTGTTTCGGGGTGGTACCACATTACTACGTGGTCCAAGCCAGAAAAAGGCCAGGATCTGGCCAACAAGTATGCGAAAAACGCGCAAGTACGAGCCAGATGAGGACAAATCCCAGACCTACCCGAGACATAACCGGCGCTATCCTCTAAAATATTAATCGCAACCAGTTTCATTGACTGCTTCGGTGTGGAACCTCATTACTACGGGATCCAAAACAGAAAAAACCCAGGATCTGGCCAACAAGTAGGCGAAAAACGCGAAAGTATGTGCCAGATGAGGGCTAATCCCAGACCTAACCGAGACATAACCGGCGTTATCCTCTAAAATAATAATCGCAACCAGGTATAATTGACTGTTTCAGTGTGGTACCACATTACTACGTGATCCAAACCAGAAAAAGGCCATGATCTGGCCAACAAGTATGCGAAAAATGCGAAAGTACGAGCCAGATGAGGGCAAATCCCAGACCTAACCGAGACATAACCGGCGTTATCCTCTAAAATGTTATTCGCAACCAGGTGTTATTGACTGTTTCGGTGTGGTACCACATTACTACGTGGTCCAAGCCAGAAAAAGCCCAGGATCTGGCCAACATGAATGCGAAAAATGCGAAAGTACGCGCCAGATGAGGGCAAATCCCAGACCTAACCGAGACATAACCGGCGTTATCCTCTAAAATATTAATCGCAACCAGGTATAATTGACTGTTTCGGTGTGGAACCACATTACTACGTGATCCAAACCAGAAAAGGGCCAGGGTCTGCCCAACAAGTATGCGAAAAATACGAAAGTCCGAGCCAGATGTGGGGAAATACCAGTCCTAACCGAGACATAATCGGCGTTATCCTCTATAATATTAATCGCAACCAGGTTCAATTGACTGTTTCGGTGTGGAACCACATTACTACGGGATCCAAGCGAGAAAAAACCCAGGATCTGTTCAACAACTATGAGAAAAACGCGAAAGTACGAGCCAGATGAGGGAAAATCGCATACCTAACCGAGACGTAACCGGCGTTATCCCCTAAAATATTAATCGCAACCAGGTATAATTGACTGTTTCGGTGTGGTACCGCATTGCTACGATGATCCAAACCAGAAAGAGGCCAGGATCTGGCCAACAAGTATGCGAAAATTGCGAAAGTACGAGCCAGATGAGGGCAAATCCCAGACCTAACGGAGACATAACCGGCGATATCCTCTAAAATATTAACCGCAACCAGGTTTATTTGACTGTTTCGGTGTGGTACCGCATTACTACGTGGTCCAAGCCAGAAAAAGGCCAGGATCTGGCCAACAAGGATGCGAAAAACGCGAAAGTACGAGCCAGATGAGGACAAATCCCAGACCTAACCGAGACATAACCGGCGTTATCCTCTAAAATATTAATCGCAACCAGGTTTATTTGACTGTTTCGGTGTGGTAACGCATTACTACGTGATCCAAACCAGATAAAGCCCAGGATCTGGCCAACAAGTATGTGAAAAATGTGAAAGTTCGAGCCAGATGAGGGCAAATACCAGACCTAACCCAGACAAAACCGGCGTTATCCCCTAATATATTAACCGCAACCAGGTATAATTGACTGTTTCGGTGTGGTACCGCATTACTACGTGGTCCAAGCCAGAAAAAGGCCAGGATCTGGCCTACAAGGATGCGAAAAACGCGAAAGTACGAGCCAGATGAGGACAAATCCCAGACCTAACCGAGACATAACCGGCGTTATCCTCTAAAATATTAATCGCAACCAGGTTTATTTGACTGTTTCGGTGTGGTAACGCATTACTACGTGATCCAAACCAGAAAAAACCCAGGATCTGGCCAACAAGTATGCGAAAAATGCGAAAGTACGATCCAGATGAGGGCAAATCCCAGACCTAACCGACATATAACCGGCGCTATCCTCTAAAATATTATTCTCAACCAGGTGTAATTGACTGTTTCGGTGTGGTACCGCATTACTACGTGGTCCAAGCCAGAAGAAGGCCAGGATCTGGCCAACAAGGATGCGAAAAACGCGAAAGTGCGAGCCAGTTGAGGAAAAATTCCAGACCTACCCGAGACATAACCGGCGTTATCCTCTAAAATATTAATCGCAACCAGGTTTAATTGACTGTTTCGGTGTGGTACCGCATTACTACGTGATCCAAACCAGAAAAAGGCCATGATCTGGCCAACAAGTATGCGAAAAATGCGAAAGTATGAGCCAGATGATTGCAAATACCAGAACTATGCCTGACATTACCAGCGTTATCCTCTAAAATACGAATCGGAACATGCTTTTAATGACTGTTTCAGTGTGGTAACACATTACTACGAGATCCAAACCAGAAAGAACCCAGGATCTGGCCAACAAGTATGCGAAAAATGCAAAAGAACGAGCCAGATGAGGGCAAATCCCAGACCTAACCGAATCATAACCGGCGTTATCCTCTAAAATATTAATCGCAACCAGGTTTATTTGACTGTTTCGGTGTGGTAACGCATTACTACGTGATCCAAACCAGATAAAGCCCAGGATCTGGCCAACAAGTATGTGAAAAATGTGAAAGTTCGAGCCAGATGAGGGCAAATACCAGACCTAACCCAGACAAAACCGGCGTTATCCCCTAATATATTAACCGCAACCAGGTATAATTGACTGTTTCGGTGTGGTACCGCATTGCTACGATGATCAAAGCCAGAAAAAACCCAGGATCAGGCCAACAAGTGTGCGAAAAATGCGAAAGTACGATCCAGATGAGGGCAAATCCCAGACCTAACCGACACATAACCGGCGTTATCCTCTAAAATATTATTCGCAACCAGGTGTAATTGACTGTTTCGGTGTGGTACCACATTACTACGTGGTCCAAGCCAGAAAAAGCCCAGGATCTGGCCAACATGAATGCGAAAAATGCGAAAGTACGCGCCAGCTGAGGGCTAATCCCAGACCTAACCGAGACATAACCGGCGTTATCCTCTAAAATATTAATCGCAACCAGGTTTAATTGACTGTTTCGTTGTGGAACCACATTACTGCGGGATCCAAACCAGAAAAAACCCAGGATCTGGCCAACAAGTATGCGAAAAATGCGAAAGTACGATCCAGATGAGGGCAAATCCCAGACCTAACGGAGACATAACCGGCGTTATCCTCTAAAATATTAATCGCAACCAGGTTTATTTGACTGTTTCGGTGTGGTAACGCATTACTACGTGATCCAAACCAGATAAAGCCCAGGATCTGGCCATCAAGTATGTGAAAAATGTGAAAGTTCGAGCCAGATGAGGACAGAACCCAGACCTACCCGAGACATAACCGGCGTTATCCTCTAAAATATTAATCTCAACCAGGTTTAATTGACTGTTTCGTTGTGGAACCACATTACTGCGGGATCTAAACCAGAAAAAACCCAGGATCTGGCCAACAAGTATGCGAAAAATGCGAAAGAACCATCCAGATGAGGGCAAATCCCAGACCTAACCGAGACGTAACCGGCGCTATCCTCTAAAATATTAATCGCAACCAGGTTTAATTGACTGTTTCGGTGTGGTACTGCATTACTACGTGATCCAAACCAGAAAAAGCCCAGGATCTGGCCAACAAGAATGCGAAAAAAGCGAAAGTACGCGCCAGATGAGGGCAAATGCCAGACCTAACCGAGACATAACCGGCGTTATCCTCTAAAATATTAATCGCAACCAGGTTTAATTGACTGTTTCGTTGTGGAACCACATTACTGCGGGATCCAAACCAGAAAAAACCCAGGATCTGGTCAACAAGTATGCGAAAAATGCGAAAGTACGATCCAGATGAGGGCAAATCCCAGACCTAACCGAGACATAACCGGCGTTATCCTCTAAAATATTAATCGCAAACAGGTTTATTTGACTGTTTCGGTGTGGTAACGCATTACTACGTGATCCAAACCAGATAAAGCCCAGGATCTGGCCAACAAGTATGTGAAAAATGTGAAAGTTCGAGCCAGATGAGGACAAATCCCAGACCTACCCGAGACATAACCGGCGTTATCCTCTAAAATATTAATCTCAACCAGGTTTAATTGACTGTTTCGTTGTGGAACCTCATTACTACGTGATCCAAACCAGATAAAGCCCAGGATCTGGCCAACAAGTATGCGAAAAATGCGAAAGTACGATCCAGATGGGGGCAAATCCCAGACCTAACCGAGACATAACCGGCGTTATCCTCTAAAATATTAATCGCAACCAGGTTTATTTGACTGTTTCGGTGTGGTAACGCATTACTACGTGATCCAAATCAGAAAAAGCCCAGGATCTGGCCAACAAGTATGCGAAAAATGCGAAAGTACGAGCCAGATGAGGGCAAATCCCAGACCTAACCGAGACATAACCTGCGTTATCCTCTAAAATATTAATCGCAACCAGGTTTATTTGACTGTTTCGGTGTGGTAACGCATTACTACGTGATCCAAACCAGATAAAGCCCAGGATCTGGCCAACAAGTATGTGAAAAATGTGAAAGTTCGAGCCAGATGAGGGCAAATACCAGACCTAACCCAGACAAAACCGGTGTTATCCCCTAAAATATTAACCGCAACCAGGTATAATTGACTGTTTCGGTGTGGTACCGCATTGCTACGATGATCCAAGCCAGAAAAAACCCAGGATCTGGCCAACAAGTATGCGAAAAATGCGAAAGTACGATCCAGATGAGGGCAAATCCCAGACCTAACCGAGACATAACCGGCGTTATCCTCTAAAATATTATTCGCAACCAGGTGTAATTGACTGTTTCGGTGTGGTACCACATTACTACGTGGTCCAAGCCAGCAAAAGGCCAGGATCTGGCCAACATGAATGCGAAAAATGCAAAAGTACGCGCCAGATGAGGGCTAATCCCAGACCTAACCGAGACATAACCGGCGTTATCCACTAAAATATTAATCGCAACCAGGTTTAATTGACTGTTTCGGGGTGGTACCACATTACTACGTGGTCCAAGCCAGAAAAAGGCCAGGATCTGGCCAACAAGTATGCGAAAAACGCGCAAGTACGAGCCAGATGAGGACAAATCCCAGACCTTCCCGAGACATAACCGGCGCTATCCTCTAAAATATTAATCGCAACCAGTTTCATTGACTGCTTCGGTGTGGAACCTCATTACTACGGGATCCAAAACGGAAAAAACCCAGGATCTGGCCAACAAGTAGGCGAAAAACGCGAAAGTATGTGCCAGATGAGGGCTAATCCCAGACCTAACCGAGACATAACCGGCGTTATCCTCTAAAATAATAATCGCAACCAGGTATAATTGACTGTTTCAGTGTGGTACCACATTACTACGTGATCCAAACCAGAAAAAGGCCATGATCTGGCCAACAAGTATGCGAAAAATGCGAAAGTACGAGCCAGATGAGGACAAATCCCAGACCTAACCGAGACATAACCGGCGTTACCCTCTAAAATGTTATTCGCAACCAGGTGTTATTGACTGTTTCGGTGTGGTACCACATTACTACGTGGTCCAAGCCAGAAAAAGCCCAGGATCTGGCCAACATGAATGCGAAAAATGCGAAAGTACGCGCCAGATGATGGCTAACCCCAGACCTAACCGAGACATAACCGGCGTTATCCTCTAAAATATTAATCGCAACCAGGTATAATTGACTGTTTCGGTGTGGAACCACATTACTACGTGATCCAAACCAGAAAAGGGCCAGGGTCTGCCCAACAAGTATGCGAAAAATACGAAAGTCCGAGCCAGATGTGGGGAAATACCAGACCTAACCGAGACATAATCGGCGTTATCCTCTATAATATTAATCGCAACCAGGTTCAATTGACTGTTTCGGTGTGGAACCACATTACTACGGGATCCAAACGAGAAAAAACCCAGGATCTGGCCAACAAGGATGCGAAAAACGCGAAAGTACGAGCCAGATGAGGACAAATCCCAGACCTAACCGAGACATAACCGGCGTTATCCTCTAAAATATTAATCGCAACCAGGTTTATTTGACTGTTTCGGTGTGGTAACGCATTACTACGTGATCCAAACCAGATAAAGCCCAGGATCTGGCCAACAAGTATGTGAAAAATGTGAAAGTTCGAGCCAGATGACGGCAAATACCAGACCTAACCCAGACAAAACCGGCGTTATCCCCTAATATATTAACCGCAACCAGGTATAATTGACTGTTTCGGTGTGGTACCGCATTACTACGTGGTCCAAGCCAGAAAAAGGCCAGGATCTGGCCAACAAGGATGCGAAAAACGCGAAAGTACGAGCCAGATGAGGACAAATCCCAGACCTAACCGAGACATAACCGGCGTTATCCTCTAAAATATTAATCGCAACCAGGTTTATTTGACTGTTTCGGTGTGGTAACGCATTACTACGTGATCCAAACCAGAAAAAACCCAGGATCTGGCCAACAAGTATGCGAAAAATACGAAAGTACGATCCAGATGAGGGCAAATCCCAGACCTAACCGAGACATAACCGGCGCTATCCTCTAAAATATTAATCGCAACCAGGTATAATTGACTGTTTCGGTGTGGTACCGCATTGCTACGATGATCCAAACCAGAAAGAGGCCAGGATCTGGCCAACAAGTATGCGAAAATTGCGAAAGTACGAGCCAGATGAGGGCAAATCCCAGACCTAACGGAGACATAACCGGCGATATCCTCTAAAATATTAACCGCAACCAGGTTTATTTGACTGTTTCGGTGTGGTACCGCATTACTACGTGGTCCAAGCCAGAAGAAGGCCATGATCTGGCCAACAAGTATGCGAAAAATGCGAAAGTATGAGCCAGATGATTGCAAATACCAGAACTATGCCTGACATTACCAGCGTTATCCTCTAAAATACGTATCGGAACATGCTTTTAATGACTGTTTCAGTGTGGTAACACATTACTACGAGATCCAAACCAGAAAAATCCCAGGTTCGGGCCAACAAGAATGCGAGAAACGCGAAAGTACGAGCCACATGAGTGAAAATTCCAGACCTAACCCAGTCATAACCGGTGTTATCCGCTAAAATATTAATCGCAACCAGGTTTAGTTGACTGTTTCGTTGTGGACCCACATTACTACAGGATCCAAACCAGAAAGAACCCAGGATCTGGCCAACAAGTATGCGAAAAATGCGAAAGAACGAGCCAGATGAGGGCAAATCCCAGACCTAACCGAGACATAACCGGCGTTATCCTCTAAAATATTAATCGCAACCAGGTTTATTTGACTGTTTCGGTGTGGTAACGCATTACTACTTGATCCAAACCAGATAAAGCCCAGGATCTGGCCAACAAGTATGTGAAAAATGTGAAAGTTCGAGCCAGATGAGGGCAAATACCAGACCTAACCCAGACAAAACCGGCGTTATCCCCTAATATATTAACCGCAACCAGGTATAATTGACTGTTTCGGTGTGGTACCGCATTGCTACGATGATCAAAGCCAGAAAAAACCCAGGATCAGGCCAACAAGTATGCGAAAAATGCGAAAGTACGATCCAGATGAGGGCAAATCCCAGACCTAACCGACACATAACCGGCGTTATCCTCTAAAATATTATTCGCAACCAGGTGTAATTGACTGTTTCGGTGTGGTACCACATTACTACGTGGTCCAAGCCAGAAAAAGCCCAGGATCTGGCCAACATGAATGCGAAAAATGCGAAAGTACGCGCCAGATGAGGGCTAATCCCAGACCTAACCGAGACATAACCGGCGTTATCCTGTAAAATATTAATCGCAACCAGGTTTAATTGACTGTTTCGTTGTGGAACCACATTACTGCGGGATCCAAACCAGAAAAAACCCAGGATCTGGCCAACAAGTATGCGAAAAATGCGAAAGTACGATCCAGATGAGGGCAAATCCCAGACCTAACGGAGACATAACCGGCGTTATCCTCTAAAATATTAATCGCAACCAGGTTTATTTGACTGTTTCGGTGTGGTAACGCATTACTACGTGATCCAAACCAGATAAAGCCCAGGATCTGGCCAACAAGTATGTGAAAAATGTGAAAGTTCGAGCCAGATGAGGACAAATCCCAGACCTACCCGAGACATAACCGGCGTTATCCTCTAAAATATTAATCTCAACCAGGTTTAATTGACTGTTTCGTTGTGGAACCACATTACAACGGGATCCAAACCAGACAAAACCCAGGATCTGGCCAACAAGAATGCGAAAAATGCGAAAGTACGAGCCAGATGAGGGAAAATCCCAGACCTAACCGAGACATAACCGGCGCTATCCTCTAAAATATTAATCGCAACCAGGTTTAATTGACTGTTTCGGTGTGGTACTGCATTACTACGTGATCCAAACCAGAAAAAGCCTAGGATCTGGCCAAGAAGTATGCGAAAAACGCGAATGTATGAGCCAGATGGTTGCAAATACCAGAACTAACTCAGACATAACCAGCGTTATCCTCTAAAATATTAATCGCAACCAGTTTAGTTGACTGTTTCGGTGTGGAACCTCATTACTACGTGATCCAAACCAGATAAAGCCCAGGATCTGGCCAACAAGTATGAGAAAAATGCGAAAGTTCGAGCCAGATGGTGGCAAATCCCAGACCTAACCGAGACATAACCAGCGTTATCCTCTAAAATATTAATAGCAACCAGGTTTAATTGACTGTTTCCATGTTGTACCGCATTACGACGTGATCCAAACCAGCAAGAGGCCAGGATCTGGCCAACAAATATGCGGAAAATGCGAAAGTTCGAGCCAGATGTGGGCAAATCCCAGACCTACCCGAGACATAACCGGCGTTATCCTCTAAAATATTAATCGCAACCAGGTATAATTGACTGTTTCGGTGTGGTACCGCATTGCTACGATGATCCAAGCCAGAAAAAACCCAGGATCTGGCCAACAAGTATGCGAAAAATGCGAAAGTACGATCCAGATGAGGGCAAATCCCAGACCTAACCGAGACATAACCGGCGTTATCCTCTAAAATATTATTCGCAACCAGGTGTAATTGACTGTTTCGGTGTGGTACCACATTACTACGTGGTCCAAGCCAGAAAAAGCCCAGTATCTGGCCAACATGAATGCGAAAAATGCGAAAGTACGCGCCAGATGAGGGCTAATCCCAGACCTAACCGAGACATAACCGGCGTTATCCTCTAAAATATTAATCGCAACCAGGTATAATTGACTGTTTCAGTGTGGTACCACATTACTACGTGATCCAAACCAGAAAAAGGCCATGATCTGGCCAACAAGTATGCGAAAAATGCGAAAGTACGATCCAGATGAGGGCAAATCCCAGACCTAACCGAGACATAACCGGCGTTATCCTCTAAAATATTATTCGCAACCAGGTGTAATTGACTGTTTCGGTGTGGTACCACATTACTACGTGGTCCAAGCCAGAAAAAGCCCAGGATCTGGCCAACATGAATGCGAAAAATGCGAATGTACGCGCCAGATGAGGGCTAATCCCAGACCTAACCGAGACATAACCGGCGTTATCCTCTAAAATATTAATCGCAACCAGGTTTATTTGACTGTTTCGGTGTGGTAACGCATTACTACGTGATCCAAACCAGATAAAGCCCAGGATCTGGCCAACAAGTATGTGAAAAATGTGAAAGTTCGAGCCAGATGAGGACAAATCCCAGACCTACCCGAGACATAACCGCCGTTATCCTCTAAAATATTAATCACAACCAGGTTTAATTGACTGTTTCGTTGTGGAACCACACTACAACGGGATCCAAACCAGACAAAACCCAGGATCTGGCCAACAAAAATGCGAAAAATGCGAAAGTACGAGCCAGATGAGGGAAAATCCCAGACCTAACCGAGACATAACCGGCGCTATCCTCTAAAATATTAATCGCAACCAGGTTTAATTGACTGTTTCGGTGTGGTACTGCATTACTACGTGATCCAAACCAGAAAAAGCCTAGGATCTGGCCAACAAGTATGCGAAAAACGCGAATGTATGAGCCAGATGATTGCAAATACCAGAACTAACTCAGACATAACCAGCGTTATCCTCTAAACTATTAATCGCAACCAGTTTAATTGACTGTTTCGGTGTGGAACCTCATCACTACGTGATCCAAACCAGATAAAGCCCAGGATCTGGCCAACAAGTATGAGAAAAATGCGAAAGTTCGAGCCAGATGGTGGCAAATCCCAGACCTAACCGGGACATAAACAGCGTTATCCTCTAAAATATTAATAGCAACCAGGTTTAATTGACTGTTTCCATGTTGTACCGCATTACGACGTGATCCAAACCAGAAAGAGGCCAGGATCTGGCCAACAAGTAGGCGAAAAACGCGAAAGTATGTGCCAGATGAGGGCTAATCCCAGACCTAACCGAGACATAACCGGCGTTATCCTCTAAAATATTAATCGCAACCAGGTATAATTGACTGTTTCAGTGTGGTACCACATTACTACGTGATCCAAACCAGAAAAAGGCCATGATCTGGCCAACAAGTATGCGAAAAATGCGAAAGTACGAGCCAGATGAGGGCAAATCCCAGACCTAACCGAGACATAACCGGCGTTATCCTCTAAAATATTATTCGCAACCAGGTGTAATTGACTGTTTCGGTGTGGTACCACATTACTACGTGGTCCAAGCCAGAAAAAGCCCAGGATCTGGCCAACATGAATGCGAAAAATGCGAAAGTACGCGCCAGATGAGGGCTAATCCCAGACCTAACCGAGACATAACCGGCGTTATCCTCTAAAATATTAATCGCAACCAGGTATAATTGACTGTTTCGGTGTGGAACCACATTACTACGTGATCCAAACCAGAAAAGGGCCAGGGTCTGGCCAACAAGTATGCGAAAAATACGGAAGTCCGAGCCAGATGTGGGGAAATACCAGACCTAACCGAGACATAATCGGCGTTATCCTCTATAATATTAATCGCAACCAGGTTCAATTGACTGTTTCGGTGTGGAACCACATTACTACGGGATCCAAACGAGAAAAAACCCAGGATCTGTTCAACAACTATGAGAAAAACGCGAAAGTACGAGCCAGATGAGGGAAAATCCCAGACCTAACCGAGACGTAACCGGCGTTATCCCCTAAAATATTAATCGCAACCAGGTATAATTGACTGTTTCGGTGTGGTACCGCATTGCTACGATGATCCAAACCAGAAAGAACCCAGGATCTGGCCAACAAGTATGAGAAAAATGCGAAAGTTCGAGCCAGATGGTGGCAAATCCCAGACCTAACCGGGACATAAACAGCGTTATCCTCTAAAATATTAATAGCAACCAGGTTTAATTGACTGTTTCCATGTTGTACCGCATTACGACGTGATCCAAACCAGAAAGAGGCCAGGATCTGGCCAACAAGTAGGCGAAAAACGCGAAAGGATGTGCCAGATGAGGGCTAATCCCAGACCTAACCGAGACATAACCGGCGTTATCCTCTAAAATATTAATCGCAACCAGGTATAATTGACTGTTTCAGTGTGGTACCACATTACTACGTGATCCAAACCAGAAAAAGGCCATGATCTGGCCAACAAGTATGCGAAAAATGCGAAAGTACGAGCCAGATGAGGGCAAATCCCAGACCTAACCGAGACATAA
This sequence comes from Colletes latitarsis, assembly GCF_051014445.1. Taxonomy (NCBI): domain Eukaryota; kingdom Metazoa; phylum Arthropoda; class Insecta; order Hymenoptera; family Colletidae; genus Colletes; species Colletes latitarsis. The sequence continues at coordinate 5,487,074 of NW_027488375.1, read as the reverse complement.
CCGGCGTTATCCTCTAAAATATTATTCGCAACCAGGTGTAATTGACTGTTTCGGTGTGGTACCACATTACTACGTGGTCCAAGCCAGAAAAAGCCCAGGATCTGGCCAACATGAATGCGAAAAATGCGAAAGTACGCGCCAGATGAGGGCTAATCCCAGACCTAACCGAGACATAACCGGCGTTATCCTCTAAAATATTAATCGCAACCAGGTATAATTGACTGTTTCGGTGTGGAACCACATTACTACGTGATCCAAACCAGAAAAGGGCCAGGGTCTGGCCAACAAGTATGCGAAAAATACGGAAGTCCGAGCCAGATGTGGGGAAATACCAGACCTAACCGAGACATAATCGGCGTTATCCTCTATAATATTAATCGCAACCAGGTTCAATTGACTGTTTCGGTGTGGAACCACATTACTACGGGATCCAAACGAGAAAAAACCCAGGATCTGTTCAACAACTATGAGAAAAACGCGAAAGTACGAGCCAGATGAGGGAAAATCCCAGACCTAACCGAGACGTAACCGGCGTTATCCCCTAAAATATTAATCGCAACCAGGTATAATTGACTGTTTCGGTGTGGTACCGCATTGCTACGATGATCCAAACCAGAAAGAACCCAGGATCTGGCCAACGAGGATGCGAAAAATGCGAAAGAACGAGCCAGATGAGGGCAAATCCCAGACCTAACCGAGACATAACCGGCGTTATCCTCTAAAATATTAATCGCAACCAGGTTTATTTGACTGTTTCGGTGTGGTAACGCATTACTACGTGATCCAAACCAGATAAAGCCCAGGATCTGGCCAACAAGTATGTGAAAAATGTGAAAGTTCGAGCCAGATGAGGGCAAATACCAGACCTAACCCAGACAAAACCGGCGTTATCCCCTAAAATATTAACCGCAACCAGGTATAATTGACTGTTTCGGTGTGGTACCGCATTGCTACGATGATCCAAGCCAGAAAAAACCCAGGATCTGGCCAACAAGTATGCGAAAAATGCGAAAGTACGATCCAGATGAGGGCAAATCCCAGACCTAACCGAGACATAACCGGCGCTATCCTCTAAAATATTAATCGCAACCAGGTTTAATTGACTGTTTCGGTGTGGTACTGCGTCACTACGTGCTCCAAACCAGAAAAAGCCCAGGATCTGGCCAACAAGAATGCGAAAAATACGAAAGTACGCGCCAGATGAGGGCAAATGCCAGACCTAACCGAGACATAACCGGCGTTATCCTCTAAAATATTAATCGCAACCAGGTTTAATTGCCTGTTTCGTTGTGGAACCACATTACTGCGGGATCCAAACCAGAAAAAACCCAGGATCTGGCCAACAAGTATGCGAAAAATGCGAAAGTACGATCCAGATGAGGGCAAATCCCAGACCTAACCGAGACATAACCGGCGTTATCCTCTAAAATATTAATCGCAACCAGGTTTATTTGACTGTTTCGGTGTGGTAACGCATTACTACGTGATCCAAACCAGATAAAGCCCAGGATCTGGCCAACAAGTATGTGAAAAATGTGAAAGTTCGAGCCAGATGAGGACAAATCCCAGACCTACCCGAGACATAACCGCCGTTATCCTCTAAAATATTAATCTCAACCAGGTTTAATTGACTGTTTCGTTGTGGAACCACACTACAACGGGATCCAAACCAGACAAAACCCAGGATCTGGCCAACAAAAATGCGAAAAATGCGAAAGTACGAGCCAGATGAGGGAAAATCCCAGACCTAACCGAGACATAACCGGCGCTATCCTCTAAAATATTAATCGCAACCAGGTTTAATTGACTGTTTCGGGGTGGTACTGCATTACTACGTGATCCAAACCAGAAAAAGCCTAGGATCTGGCCAACAAGTATGCGAAAAATGCGAATGTATGAGCCAGATGATTGCAAATACCAGAACTAACTCAGACATAACCAGCGTCATCCTCTAAACTATTAATCGCAACCAGTTTAATTGACTGTTTCGGTGTGGAACCTCATTACTACGTGATCCAAACCAGATAAAGCCCAGGATCTGGCCAACAAGTATGAGAAAAATGCGAAAGTTCGAGCCAGATGGTGGCAAATCCCAGACCTAACCGAGACATAAACAGCGTTATCCTCTAAAATATTAATAGCAACCAGGTTTAATTGACTGTTTCCATGTTGTACCGCATTACGACGTGATCCAAACCAGAAAGAGGCCAGGATCTGGCCAACAAATATGCGAAAAATGCGAAAGTTCGACACAGATGTGGGCTAATCCCAGACCTACCCGAGACATAGCCGGCGTTATCCTCTAAAACATTAATCGCAACCAGGTTTAATTGACTGTTTCAGTGTGGTACCACATTACTACGTGATCCAAACCAGAAAAAGCCCAGGATCTGGCCAACAAGTATGCGAAAAACGCGAATGTATGAGCCAGATGATTGCAAATACCAGAACTAACTCGGACATAACCAGCGTTATCCTCTAAAATACTGATCGGAACCAGCTTCCATTGACTGCTTCAGTGTGGTACCACATTACTACGTGATCCAAACCAGAAAAAGGCCAGGATCTGGCCAATAAGTATGCGCAAAATGCGAAAGTACGAGCCAGATGAGGGCAAATCCCAGACCAAACCGAGACATAACCGGCGTTATCCTCTAAAATATTAATCGCAACCAGGTTTAATTGACTGTTTCGGTGTGGTACCGCATTACTACGTGATCCAAACCAGAAAAATCCCAGGATCGGGCCAACAAGAATGCGAGAAACGCGAAAGTACGAGCCACATGAGGGAAAATCCCAGACCTAACCCAGATATAACCGGCGTTATCCGCTAAAATATTAATCGCAACCAGGTTTAATTGACTGTTTCGTTGTGGACCCACATTACTACGGGATCCAAACCAGAAAGAACCCAGGATCTGGCCAACAAGTATGCGAAAAATGCGAAAGAACGATCCAGATGAGGGCAAATCCCAGACCTAACCGAGACATAACCGGCGTTAGCATCTAAAATATTAATCGCAACCAGGTTCAATTGACTGTTTCGGTGTGGAACCACATTACTACGGGATCCAAACCAGAAAAAACCCAGGATCTGGCCAACAACTATGAGAAAAACGCGAAAGTATGAGCCAGATGATTGCAAATACCAGAACTATCCCAGGCATAATCAGCGTTATCCTCTAAAATATTAATCGCAACCAGGTTTATTTGACTGTTTCGGTGTGGTACCACATTACTACGTGGTCCAAGCCAGAAAAAGGCCAGGATCTGGCCAACAAGAATGCGAAAAATGCGAAAGTACGCGCCAGATGAGGGCAAATACCAGACCTAACCGAGACATTACCGGCATTATCCTCTAAAATATTAATCGCAACCAGATTTAATTGACTGTTTCGGTGTGGTACCGCATTACTACGTGATCCAAACCAGAAAAAGCCCAGGATCTGGCCAACAAGTATGCGACAAACGCGAAAGTATATGCCAGATGATTGCAAATACCAGAACTAACCCAGACATAACCGGCGTTATCCCCTAAAATATTAATCAAACCAGGTATAATTGACTGTTTCAATGTGGTACCACATTACTACGTGATCCAAACCAGAAAAGGGCCAGGGTCTGGCCAACAAGTATGCGAAAAATACGAAAGTCCGAGCCAGATGTGGGGAAATACCAGACCTAACCGAGACATAATCGGCGTTATCCTCTATAATATTAATCGCAACCAGGTTCAATTGACTGTTTCGGTGTGGAACCTCATTACTACGTGATCCAAACCAGATAAAGCCCAGGATCTGGCCAACAAGTATGAGAAAAATGCGAAAGTTCGAGCCAGATGAGGGCAAGTATCAGACCTAACCCAGACAAAACCGGCGTTATCCCCTAAAATATTAATCGCAACCAGGTATAATTGACTGTTTCGGTGTGGAACCTCATTACTACGTGATCCAAACCAGATAAAGCCCAGGATCTGGCCAACAAGTATAAGAAAAATGCGAAAGTTCGAGCCAGATGGGGGCAAATCCCAGACCAAACCGAGACATAACCGGCGTTATCCTCTAAAATATTAATCGCAACCAGGTTTAATTGACTGTTTCGGTGTGGTACCGCATTACTACGTGATCCAAACCAGAAAAAGGCCATGATCTGGCCATCAAGTATGCGAAAAATGCGAAAGTATGAGCCAGATGATTGCAAATACCAGAACTATGCCTGACATTACCAGCGTTATCCTCTAAAATACGAATCGGAACATGCTTTTAATGACTGTTTCAGTGTGGTAACACATTACTACGAGATCCAAACCAGAAAAATCCCAGGATCGGGCCAACAAGAATGCGAGAAACGCGAAAGTACGAACCACATGAGGGAAAATCCCAGACCTAACCCAGACATAACCGGCGTTATCCGCTAAAATATTAATCGCAACCAGGTTTAATTGACTGTTTCGTTGTGGACCCACATTACTACGGGCTCCAAACCAGAAAGAACCCAGGATCTGGCCAACAAGTATGCGAAAAATGCGAAAGAACGAGCCACATGAGGGAAAATCCCAGACCTAACCGAGACATAACCGGCGTTATCCTCTAAAATATTAATCGCAACCAGGTATAATTGACTGTTTCGGTGTGGAACCACATTACTACGTGATCCAAACCAGAAAAGGGCCAGGGTCTGGCCAACAAGTATGCGAAAAATACGGAAGTCCGAGCCAGATGTGGGGAAATACCAGACCTAACCGAGACATAATCGGCGTTATCCTCTATAATATTAATCGCAACCAGGTTCAATTGACTGTTTCGGTGTGGAACCACATTACTACGGGATCCAAACGAGAAAAAACCCAGGATCTGTTCAACAACTATGAGAAAAACGCGAAAGTACGAGCCAGATGAGGGAAAATCCCAGACCTAACCGAGACGTAACCGGCGTTATCCCCTAAAATATTAATCGCAACCAGGTATAATTGACTGTTTCGGTGTGGTACCGCAATGCTACGATGATCCAAACCAGAAAGAACCCAGGATCTGGCCAACGAGGATGCGAAAAATGCGAAAGAACGAGCCAGATGAGGGCAAATCCCAGACCTAACCGAGACATAACCGGCGTTATCCTCTAAAATATTAATCGCAACCAGGTTTATTTGACTGTTTCGGTGTGGTAACGCATTACTACGTGATCCAAACCAGATAAAGCCCAGGATCTGGCCAACAAGTATGTGAAAAATGTGAAAGTTCGAGCCAGATGAGGGCAAATACCAGACCTAACCCAGACAAAACCGGCGTTATCCCCTAAAATATTAACCGCAACCAGGTATAATTGACTGTTTCGGTGTGGTACCGCATTGCTACGATGATCCAAGCCAGAAAAAACCCAGGATCTGGCCAACAAGTATGCGAAAAATGCGAAAGTACGATCCAGATGAGGGCAAATCCCAGACCTAACCGAGACATAACCGGCGTTATCCTCTAAAATATTAATCGCAACCAGGTTTATTTGACTGTTTCGGTGTGGTAACGCATTACTACGTGATCCAAACCAGATAAAGCCCAGGATCTGGCCAACAAGTATGTGAAAAATGTGAAAGTTCGAGCCAGATGAGGACAAATCCCAGACCTACCCGAGACATAACCGCCGTTATCCTCTAAAATATTAATCTCAACCAGGTTTAATTGACTGTTTCGTTGTGGAACCACACTACAACGGGATCCAAACCAGACAAAACCCAGGATCTGGCCAACAAAAATGCGAAAAATGCGAAAGTACGAGCCAGATGAGGGAAAATCCCAGACCTAACCGAGACATAACCGGCGCTATCCTCTATAATATTAATCGCAACCAGGTTTAATTGACTGTTTCGGGGTGGTACTGCATTACTACGTGATCCAAACCAGAAAAAGCCTAGGATCTGGCCAACAAGTATGCGAAAAACGCGAATGTATGAGCCAGATGATTGCAAATACCAGAACTAACTCAGACATAACCAGCGTCATCCTCTAAACTATTAATCGCAACCAGTTTAATTGACTGTTTCGGTGTGGAACCTCATTACTACGTGATCCAAACCAGATAAAGCCCAGGATCTGGCCAACAAGTATGAGAAAAATGCGAAAGTTCGAGCCAGATGGTGGCAAATCCCAGACCTAACCGGGACATAAACAGCGTTATCCTCTAAAATATTAATAGCAACCAGGTTTAATTGACTGTTTCCATGTTGTACCGCATTACGACGTGATCCAAACCAGAAAGAGGCCAGGATCTGGCCAACAAATATGCGAAAAATGCGAAAGTTCGAGCCAGATGTGGGCAAATCCCAGACCTACCCGAGACATAACCGGCGTTATCCTCTAAAACATTAATCGCAACCAGGTTTAATTGACTGTTTCAGTGTGGTACCACATTACTACGTGATCCAAACCAGAAAAAGCCCAGGATCTGGCCAACAAGTATGCGAAAAACGCGAATGTATGAGCCAGATGATTGCAAATACCAGAACTAACTCGGACATAACCAGCGTTATCCTCTAAAATACTGATCGGAACCAGCTTCCATTGACTGCTTCAGTGTGGTACCACATTACTACGTGATCCAAACCAGAAAAAGGCCAGGATCTGGCCAATAAGTATGCGAAAATTGCGAAAGTATGAGCCAGATGATTGCAAATACCAGAACTAACCCAGCCATAACCAGCGTTATCCTATAAAATATTAATCGCAACCAGGTTTAATTGACTGTTTCGGTGTGGTACTGCATTACTACGTGATCCAGACCAGAAAAAGGCCAGGATCTGGCCAACAAGTATGCGCAAAATGCGAAAGTACGAGCCAGATGAGGGCAAATCCCAGACCAAACCGAGACATAACCGGCGTTATCCTCTAAAATATTAATCGCAACCAGGTTTAATTGACTGTTTCGGTGTGGTACCGCATTACTACGTGATCCAAACCAGAAAAATCCCAGGATCGGGCCAACAAGAATGCGAGAAACGCGAAAGTACGAGCCACATGAGGGAAAATCCCAGACCTAACCCAGATATAACCGGCGTTATCCGCTAAAATATTAATCGCAACCAGGTTTAATTGACTGTTTCGTTGTGGACCCACATTACTACGGGATCCAAACCAGAAAGAACCCAGGATCTGGCCAACAAGTATGCGAAAAATGCGAAAGAACGATCCAGATGAGGGCAAATCCCAGACCTAACCGAGACATAACCGGCGTTAGCATCTAAAATATTAATCGCAACCAGGTTCAATTGACTGTTTCGGTGTGGAACCACATTACTACGGGATCCAAACCAGAAAAAACCCAGGATCTGGCCAACAAGTATGCGACAAACGCGAAAGTATATGCCAGATGATTGCAAATACCAGAACTAACCCAGACATAACCGGCGTTATCCCCTAAAATATTAATCAAACCAGGTATAATTGACTGTTTCAATGTGGTACCACATTACTACGTGATCCAAACCAGAAAAGGGCCAGGGTCTGGCCAACAAGTATGCGAAAAATACGAAAGTCCGAGCCAGATGTGGGGAAATACCAGAACTAACCGAGACATAATCGGCGTTATCCTCTAAAATATTAATCGCAACCAGGTTCAATTGACTGTTTCGGTGTGGAACCTCATTACTACGTGATCCAAACCAGATAAAGCCCAGGATCTGGCCAACAAGTATGAGAAAAATGCGAAAGTTCGAGCCAGATGAGGGCAAGTATCAGACCTAACCCAGACAAAACCGGCGTTATCCCCTAAAATATTAATCGCAACCAGGTATAATTGACTGTTTCGGTGTGGAACCTCATTACTACGTGATCCAAACCAGATAAAGCCCAGGATCTGGCCAACAAGTATAAGAAAAATGCGAAAGTTCGAGCCAGATGGGGGCAAATCCCAGACCAAACCGAGACATAACCGGCGTTATCCTCTAAAATATTAATCGCAACCAGGTTTAATTGACTGTTTCGGTGTGGTACCGCATTACTACGTGATCCAAACCAGAAAAAGGCCATGATCTGGCCATCAAGTATGCGAAAAATGCGAAAGTATGAGCCAGATGATTGCAAATACCAGAACTATGCCTGACATTACCAGCGTTATCCTCTAAAATACGAATCGGAACATGCTTTTAATGACTGTTTCAGTGTGGTAACACATTACTACGAGATCCAAACCAGAAAAATCCCAGGATCGGGCCAACAAGAATGCGAGAAACGCGAAAGTACGAGACACATGAGGGAAAATCCCAGACCTAACCCAGACATAACCGGCGTTATCCGCTAAAATATTAATCGCAACCAGGTTTAATTGACTGTTTCGTTGTGGACCCACATTACTACGGGCTCCAAACCAGAAAGAACCCAGGATCTGGCCAACAAGTATGCGAAAAATGCGAAAGAACGATCCAGATGAGGGCAAATCCCAGACCTAACCGAGACATAACCGGCGTTAGCCTCTGAAATATTAATCGCAACCAGGTTCAATTGACTGTTTCGGTGTGGAATCACATTACTACGTGATCCAAACCAGAAAAAACCCAGGATCTGGCCAACAACTATGAGAAAAACGCGAAAGTATGAGCCAGATGATTGCAAATACCAGAACTATCCCAGGCATAACCAGCGTTATCCTCTAAAATATTAATCGCAACCAGGTTTATTTGACTGTTTCGGTGTGGTACCACGTTACTACGTGGTCCAAGCCAGAAAAAGGCCAGGATCTGGCCAACAAGAATGCGAAAAATGCGAAAGTACGCGCCAGATGAGGGCAAATACCAGACCTAACCGAGACATTACCGGCATTATCCTCTAAAATATTAATCGCAACCAGATTTAATTGACTGTTTCGGTGTGGTACCGCATTACTACGTGATCCAAACCAGAAAAAGGCCAGGATCTGGCCAACAAGTATGCGACAAACGCGAAAGTATATGCCAGATGATTGCAAATACCAGAACTAACCCAGACATAACCGGCGTTATCCCCTAAAATATTAATAGCATCCAGGTTTAATTGACTGTTTCCATGTTGTACCGCATTACGACGTGATCCAAACCAGAAAGAGGCCAGGATCTGGCCAACAAATATGCGAAAAATGCGAAAGTTCGAGCCAGATGTGGGCAAATCCCAGACCTACCCGAGACATAACCGGCGTTATCCTCTAAAATATTAATCGCAACCAGGTTTAATTGACTGTTTCAGTGTGGTTCCACATTACTACGTGATCCAAACCAGAAAAAGCCCAGGATCTGGCCAACAAGTATGCGAAATACGCGAATGTATGAGCCAGATGATTGCAAATACCAGAACTAACTCGGACATAACCAGCGTTATCCTCTAAAATACTGATCGGAACCAGCTTCCATTGACTGCTTCAGTGTGGTACCCCATTACTACGTGATCCAAACCAGAAAAAGGCCAGGATCTGGCCAATAAGTATGCGAAAAACTCGGAAGTATGTGCCAGATAATAGCAAATACCAGAACTAACCCAGGCATAACCAGCGTTATCCTCTAAAATATTAATCGCAACCAGGTTTAATTGACTGTTTCGGTGTTGTACCGCATTAATACGTGATCCAAACCAGAAAGAGGACAGGATCTGGCCAACAGGAATGCGAAAAATGCGAAAGTACGAGCCAGATGAGGGAAAATACCAGACCTAACCGAGACATAACCGGCGTTATCCTCTAAAATATTAATCTGAACCAGGTTTAATTGACTGTTCCGTTGTGGAACCACATTACTACGGGATCCAAACCAGACAAAACCCAGGATCTGGCCAACAAGAATGCGAAAAATGCGAAAGTACGAGCCAGATGAGGGAAAATCCCAGACCTAACCGAGACGTAACCGGCGTTATCCCCTAAAATATTAATCGCAACCAGGTATAATTGACTGTTTCGGTGTGGTACCGCATTGCTACGATGATCCAAACCAGAAAGAGGCCAGGATCTGGCCAACAAGTATGCGAAAAATGCGAAAGTATGAGCCAGATGATTGCAAATACCAGAACTAACCCAGACATAACCAGAGTTATCCTCTAAAATATTAATCGCAACCAGGTTTAATTGACTGTATCGGTGTGGTACTGCATTACTACGTGATCCAAACCAGAAAAAGCCCAGGATCTGGCTAACAAGAATGCGAAAAATGCGAAAGTACGCGCCAGATGAGGGCAAATACCAGACCTAACCGAGACATAACCGGCGTTATCCTCTAAAATATTAATCGCAACCAGGTTTAATTGACTGTTTCGTTGTGGAACCACATTACTGCGGGATCCAAACCAGAAAAAACCCAGGATCTGGCCAACAAGTATGCGAAAAATGCGAAAGAACGATCCAGATGAGGGCAAATCCCAGACCTAACCGAGACGTCACCGGCGTTAGCCTCTAAAATATTAATCGCAACCAGGTTCAATTGACTGTTTCGGTGTGGAACCACATTACTACGTGATCCAAACCAGAAAAAGGCCAGGATCTGGCCAACAAGTATGCGAAAAACGTGAAAGTACGAGTCAGATGAGCACAAATCCCAGACCTACCCGAGACATAACCGGCGTTATCCTCTAAAATATTAATCGCAAGCAGTTTAATTGACTGTTTCGGTGTGGATCCTCATTACTACGTGATCCAAACCAGATAAAGCCCAGGATCTGGCCAACAAGTATGAGAAAAATGCGAAAGTTCGAGCCAGATGAGGGCAAGTACCAGACCTAACCCAGACAAAACCGGCGTTAACCCCTAAAATATTAATCGCAACCAGGTATAATTCACTGTTTCGGTGTGGTACCGCATTGCTACGACGATCCAAACCAAAAAGAGGCCAGGATCTGGCCAACAAGTATGCGAAAATTGCGAAAGTATGAGCCAGATGATTGCAAATACCAGAACTAACCCAGACATAACCAGCGTTATCCTATAAAATATTAATCGCAACCAGGTTTAATTGACTGTTTCGGTGTGGTACTGCATTACTACGTGATCCAGACCAGAAAAAGGCCAGGATCTGGCCAACAAGTATGCGCAAAATGCGAAAGTACGAGCCAGATGAGGGCAAATCCCAGACCAAACCGAGACATAACCGGCGTTATCCTCTAAAATATTAATCGCAACCAGGTTTAATTGACTGTTTCGGTGTGGTACCGCATTACTACGTGACCCAAACCAGAAAAATCCCAGGATCGGGCCAACCAGAATGCGAGAAACGCGAAAGTACGAGCCACATGAGGGAAAGTCCCAGACCTAACCCAGACATAACCGGCGTTATCCGCTAAAATATTAATCGCAACCAGGTTTAATTGACTGTTTCGTTGTGGACCCACATTACTACGGGATCCAAACCAGAAAGAACCCAGGATCTGGCCAAGAAGTATGCGAAAAATGCGAAAGAACGATCCAGATGAGGGCAAATCCCAGACCTAACCGAGACATAACCGGCGTTAGCATCTAAAATATTAATCGCAACCAGGTTCAATTGACTGTTCCGGTGTGGAACCACATTACTACGGGATCCAAACCAGAAAAAACCCAGGATCTGGCCAACAACTATGAGAAAAACGCGAAAGTATGAGCCAGATGATTGCAAATACCAGAACCATCCCAGGCATAACCAGCGTTATCCTCTAAAATATTAATCGCAACCAGGTTTATTTGACTGTTTCGGTGTGGTACCACATTACTACGTGGTCCAAGTCAGAAAAAGGCCAGGATCTGGCCAACAAGAATGCGAAAAATGCGAAAGTACGCGCCAGATGAGGGCAAATACCAGACCTAACCGAGACATTACCGGCATTATCCTCTAAAATATTAATCGCAACCAGATTTAATTGACTGTTTCGGTGTGGTACCGCATTACTACGTGATCCAAACCAGAAAAAGCCCAGGATCTGGCCAACAAGTATGCGACAAACGCGAAAGTATATGCCAGATGATTGCAAATACCAGAACTAACCCAGACATAACCGGCGTTATCCCCTAAAATATTAATCGCAACCAGGTATAATTGACTGTTTCACTGTGGTACCACATTACTACGTGATCCAAACCAGAAAAGGGCCAGGGTCTGGCCAACAAGTATGCGAAAAATACGAAAGTCCGAGCCAGATGTGGGGAAATACCAGAACTAACCGAGACATAATCGGCGTTATCCTCTAAAATATTAATCGCAACCAGGTTCAGTTGACTGTTTCGGTGTGGAACCTCATTACTACGTGATCCAAACCAGATAAAGCCCAGGATCTGGCCAACAAGTATGAGAAAAATGCGAAAGTTCGAGCCAGATGGGGGCAAATCCCAGACCAAACCGAGACATAACCGGCGTTATCCTCTAAAATATTAATCGCAACCAGGTTTAATTGACTGTTTCGGTGTGGTACCGCATTACTACGTGATCCAAACCAGAAAAAGGCCATGATCTGGCCATCAAGTATGCGAAAAATGCGAAAGTATGAGCCAGATGATTGCAAATACCAGAACTATGCCTGACATTACCAGCGTTATCCTCTAAAATACGAATCGGAACATGCTTTTAATGACTGTTTCAGTGTGGTAACACATTACTACGAGATCCAAACCAGAAAAATCCCAGGATCGGGCCAACAAGAATGCGAGAATCGCGAAAGTACGAGCCACATGAGGGAAAATCCCAGACCTAACCCAGACATAACCGGCGTTATCCGCTAAAATATTAATCGCAACCAGGTTTAATTGACTGTTTCGTTGTGGACCCACATTACTACGGGCTCCAAACCAGAAAGAACCCAGGATCTGGCCAACAAGTATGCGAAAAATGCGAAAGAACGATCCAGATGAGGGCAAATCCCAGACCTAACCGAGACATAACCGGCGTTAGCATCTAAAATATTAATCGCAACCAGGTTCAATTGACTGTTTCGGTGTGGAACCACATTACTACGGGATCCAAACCAGAAAAAACCCAGGATCTGGCCAACAACTATGAGAAAAACGCGAAAGTATGAGCCAGATGATTGCAAATACCAGAACTATCCCAGGCATAACCAGCGTTATCCTCTAAAATATTAATCGCAACCAGGTTTATTTGACTGTTTCGGTGTGGTACCACATTACTACGTGGTCCAAGCCAGAAAAAGGCCAGGATCTGGCCAACAAGAATGCGAAAAATGCGAAAGTACGCGCCAGATGAGGGCAAATACCAGACCTAACCGAGACATTACCGGCATTACCCTCTAAAATATTAATCGCAACCAGATTTAATTGACTGTTTCGGTGTGGTACCGCATTACTACGTGATCCAAACCAGAAAAAGCCCAGGATCTGGCCAACAAGTATGCGACAAACGCGAAAGTATATGCCAGATGATTGCAAATACCAGAACTAACCCAGACATAACCGGCGTTATCCCCTAAAATATTAATCGGAACCAGGTATAATTGACTGTTTCAGTGTGGTACCACATTACTACGTGATCCAAACCAGAAAAGGGCCAGGGTCTGGCCAACAAGTATGCGAAAAATACGAAAGTCCGAGCCAGATGTGGGGAAATACCAGAACTAACCGAGACATAATCGGCGTTAGCCTCTAAAATATTAATCGCAACCAGGTTCAATTGACTGTTTCGGTGTGGAACCTCATTACTACGTGATCCAAACCAGATAAAGCCCAGGATCTGGCCAACAAGTATGAGAAAAATGCGAAAGTTCGAGCCAGATGAGGGCAAGTACCAGACCTAACACAGACAAAACCGGCGTTATCCCCTAAAATATTAATCGCAACCAGGTATAATTGACTGTTTCGGTGTGGAACCTCATTACTACGTGATCCAAACCAGATAAAGCCCAGGATCTGGCCAACAAGTATAAGAAAAATGCGAAAGTTCGAGCCAGATGGGGGCAAATCCCAGACCAAACCGAGACATAACCGGCGTTATCCTCTAAAATATTAATCGCAACCAGGTTTAATTGACTGTTTCGGTGTGGTACCGCATTACTACGTGATCCAAACCAGAAAAAGGCCATGATCTGGCCAACAAGTATGCGAAAAATGCGAAAGTATGAGCCAGATGATTGCAAATACCAGAACTATGCCTGACATTACCAGCGTTATCCTCTAAAATACGAATCGGAACATGCTTTTAATGACTGTTTCAGTGTGGTAACACATTACTACGAGATCCAAACCAGAAAAATCAGAGGATCGGGCCAACAAGAATGCGAGAAACGCGAATGTACGAGCCACATGAGGGAAAATCCCAGACCTAACCCAGACATAACCGGCGTTATCCGCTAAAATATTAATCTGAACCAGGTTTAATTGACTGTTTCGTTGTGGAACCACATTACTACGGGATCCAAACCAGACAAAACCCAGGATCTGGCCAACAAGAATGCGAAAAATGCGAAAGTACGAGCCAGATGAGGGAAAATCCCAGACCTAACCGAGACGTAACCGGCGTTATCCCCTAAAATATTAATCGCAACCAGGTATAATTGACTGTTTCGGTGTGGTACCGCATTGCTACGATGATCCAAACCAGAAAGAGGCCAGGATCTGGCCAACAAGTATGCGAAAAATGCGAAAGTATGAGCCAGATGATTGCAAATACCAGAACTAACCCAGTCATAACCAGAGTTATCCTCTAAAATATTAATCGCAACCAGGTTTAATTGACTGTTTCGGTGTGGTACTGCATTACTACGTGATCCAAACCAGAAAAAGCCCAGGATCTGGCCAACAAGTATGCGAAAAACGTGAAAGTACGAGTCAGATGAGCACAAATCCCAGACCTACCCGAGACATAACCGGCGTTATCCTCTAAAATATTAATCGCAAGCAGTTTAATTGACTGTTTCGGTGTGGATCCTCATTGCTACGTGATCCAAACCAGATAAAGCCCAGGATCTGGCCAACAAGTATGAGAAAAATGCGAAAGTTCGAGCCAGATGGGGGCAAATCCCAGACCAAACCGAGACATAACCGGCGTTATCCTCTAAAATATTAATCGCAACCAGGTTTAATTGACTGTTTCGGTGTGGTACCGCATTACTACGTGATCCAAACCAGAAAAAGGCCATGATCTGGCCAACAAGTATGCGAAAAATGCGAAAGTATGAGCCAGATGATTGCAAATACCAGAACTATGCCTGACATTACCAGCGTTATCCTCTAAAATACGAATCGGAACATGCTTTTAATGACTGTTTCAGTGTGGTAACACATTACTACGAGATCCAAACCAGAAAAATCCCAGGATCGGGCCAACAAGAATGCGAAAAATGCGAAAGTACGCGCCAGATGAGGGCAAATACTAGACCTAACCGAGACATAACCGGCGTTATCCTCTAAAATATTAATCGCAACCACGTTTAGTTGACTGTTTCGTTGTGGAACCACATTACTGCGGGATCCAAACCAGAAAAAACCCAGGATCTGGCCAACAAGTATGCGAAAAATGCGAAAGAACGATCCAGATGAGGGCAAATCCCAGACCTAACCGAGACGTCACCGGCGTTAGCCTCTAAAATATTAATCGCAACCAGGTTCAATTGACTGTTTCGGTGTGGAACCACATTACTACGTGATCCAAACCAGAAAAAGGCCAGGATCTGGCCAACAAGTATGCGAAAAACGTGAAAGTACGAGTCAGATGAGCACAAATCCCAGACCTACCCGAGACATAACCGGCGTTATCCTCTAAAATATTAATCGCAAGCAGTTTAATTGACTGTTTCGGTGTGGATCCTCATTACTACGTGATCCAAACCAGATAAAGCCCAGGATCTGGCCAACAAGTATGAGAAAAATGCGAAAGTTCGAGCCAGATGAGGGCAAGTACCAGACCTAACCCAGACAAAACCGGCGTTAACCCCTAAAATATTAATCGCAACCAGGTATAATTCACTGTTTCGGTGTGGTACCGCATTGCTACGACGATCCAAACCAAAAAGAGGCCAGGATCTGGCCAACAAGTATGCGAAAATTGCGAAAGTATGAGCCAGATGATTGCAAATACCAGAACTAACCCACACATAACCAGCGTTATCCTATAAAATATTAATCGCAACCAGGTTTAATTGACTGTTTCGGTGTGGTAATGCATTACTACGTGATCCAGACCAGAAAAAGGCCAGGATCTGGCCAACAAGTATGCGCAAAATGCGAAAGTACGAGCCAGATGAGGGCAAATCCCAGACCAAACCGAGACATAACCGGCGTTATCCTCTAAAATATTAATCGCAACCAGGTTTAATTGACTGTTTCGGTGTGGTACCGCATTACTACGTGATCCAAACCAGAAAAATCCCAGGATCGGGCCAACCAGAATGCGAGAAACGCGAAAGTACGAGCCACATGAGGGCAAATCCCAGACCTAACCGAGACATAACCGGCGTTAGCATCTAAAATATTAATCGCAACCAGGTTCAATTGACTGTTCCGGTGTGGAACCACATTACTACGGGATCCAAACCAGAAAAAACCCAGGATCTGGCCAACAACTATGAGAAAAACGCGAAAGTATGAGCCAGATGATTGCAAATACCAGAACCATCCCAGGCATAACCAGCGTTATCCTCTAAAATATTAATCGCAACCAGGTTTATTTGACTGTTTCGGTGTGGTACCACATTACTACGTGGTCCAAGCCAGAAAAAGGCCAGGATCTGGCCAACAAGAATGCGAAAAATGCGAAAGTACGCGCCAGATGAGGGCAAATACCAGACCTAACCGAGACATTACCGGCATTATCCTCTAAAATATTAATCGCAACCAGATTTAATTGACTGTTTCGGTGTGGTACCGCATTACTACGTGATCCAAACCAGAAAAAGCCCAGGATCTGGCCAACAAGTATGCGACAAACGCGAAAGTATATGCCAGATGATTGCAAATACCAGAACTAACCCAGACATAACCGGCGTTATCCCCTAAAATAGAAATCGCAACCAGGTATTATTGACTGTTTCAGTGTGGTACCACATTACTACGTGATCCAAACCAGAAAAGGGCCAGGGTCTGGCCAACAAGTATGCGAAAAATACGAAAGTCCGAGCCAGATGTGGGGAAATACCAGAACTAACCGAGACATAATCGGCGTTATCCTCTAAAATATTAATCGCAACAAGGTTCAGTTGACTGTTTCGGTGTGGAACCTCATTACTACGTGATCCAAACCAGATAAAGCCCAGGATCTGGCCAACAAGTATGAGAAAAATGCGAAAGTTCGAGCCAGATGAGGGCAAGTACCAGACCTAACCCAGACAAAACCGGCGTTATCCCCTAAAATATTAATCGCAACCAGGTATAATTGACTGTTTCGGTGTGGAACCTCATTACTACGTGATCCAAACCAGATAAAGCCCAGGATCTGGCCAACAAGTATAAGAAAAATGCGTAAGTTCGAGCCAGATGGGGGCAAATCCCAGACCAAACCGAGACATAACCGGCGTTATCCTCTAAAATATTAATCGCAACCAGGTTTAATTGACTGTTTCGGTGTGGTACCGCATTACTACGTGATCCAAACCAGAAAAAGGCCATGATCTGGCCATCAAGTATGCGAAAAATGCGAAAGTATGAGCCAGATGATTGCAAATACCAGAACTATGCCTGACATTACCAGCGTTATCCTCTAAAATACGAATCGGAACATGCTTTTAATGACTGTTTCAGTGTGGTAACACATTACTACGAGATCCAAACCAGAAAAATCCCAGGATCGGGCCAACAGGAATGCGAGAAACGCGAAAGTACGAGCCACATGAGGGAAAATCCCAGACCTAACCCAGACATAACCGGCGTTATCCGCTAAAATATTAATCGCAACCAGGTTTAATTGACTGTTTCGTTGTGGACCCACATTACTACGGGCTCCAAACCAGAAAGAACCCAGGATCTGGCCAACAAGTATGCGAAAAATGCGAAAGAACGATCCAGATGAGGGCAAATCCCAGACCTAACCGAGACATAACCGGCGTTAGCCTCTGAAATATTAATCGCAACCAGGTTCAATTGACTGTTTCGGTGTGGAACCACATTACTACGGGATCCGAACCAGAAAAAACCCAGGATCTGGCCAACAACTATGAGAAAAACGCGAAAGTATGAGCCAGATGATTGCAAATACCAGAACTATCCCAGGCATAACCAGCGTTATCCTCTAAAATATTAATCGCAACCAGGTTTATTTGACTGTTTCGGTGTGGTACCACATTACTACGTGGTCCAAGCCAGAAAAAGGCCAGGATCTGGCCAACAAGAATGCGAAAAATGCGAAAGTACGCGCCAGATGAGGGCAAATACGAGACCTAACCGAGACATTACCGGCATTACCCTCTAAAATATTAATCGCAACCAGATTTAATTGACTGTTCCGGTGTGGTACCGCATTACTACGTGATCCAAACCAGAAAAAGCCCAGGATCTGGCCAACAAGTATGCGACAAACGCGAAAGTATATGCCAGATGATTGCAAATACCAGAACTAACCCAGACATAACCGGCGTTATCCCCTAAAATATTAATCGGAACCAGGTATAATTGACTGTTTCAGTGTGGTACCACATTACTACGTGATCCAAACCAGAAAAGGGCCAGGGTCTGGCCAACAAGTATGCGAAAAATACGAAAGTCCGAGCCAGATGTGGGGAAATACCAGAACTAACCGAGACATAATCGGCGTTATCCTCTAAAATATTAATCGCAACCAGGTTCAATTGACTGTTTCGGTGTGGAACCTCATTACTACGTGATCCAAACCAGATAAAGCCCAGGATCTGGCCAACAAGTATGAGAAAAATGCGAAAGTTCGAGCCAGATGAGGGCAAGTACCAGACCTAACACAGACAAAACCGGCGTTATCCCCTAAAATATTAATCGCAACCTGGTATAATTGACTGTTTCGGTGTGGAACCTCATTACTACGTGATCCAAACCAGATAAAGCCCAGGATCTGGCCAACAAGTATAAGAAAAATGCGAAAGTTCGAGCCAGATGGGGGCAAATCCCAGACCAAACCGAGACATAACCGGCGTTATCCTCTAAAATATTAATCGCAACCAGGTTTAATTGACTGTTTCGGTGTGGTACCGCATTACTACGTGATCCAAACCAGAAAAAGGCCATGATCTGGCCAACAAGTATGCGAAAAATGCGAAAGTATGAGCCAGATGATTGCAAATACCAGAACTATGCCTGACATTACCAGCGTTATCCTCTAAAATACGAATCGGAACATGTTTTTAATGACTGTTTCAGTGTGGTAACACATTACTACGAGATCCAAACCAGAAAAATCCCAGGATCGGGCCAACAAGAATGCGAGAAACGCGAATGTACGAGCCACATGAGGGAAAATCCCTGACCTAACCCAGACATAACCGGCGTTATCCGCTAAAATATTAATCGCAACCAGGTTTAATTGACTGTTTCGTTGTGGGCCCACATTACTAGGGGCTCCAATCCAGAAAGAACCCAGGATCTGGCCAACAAGTATGCGAAAAATGCGAAAGAACGATCCAGATGAGGGCAAATCCCAGACCTAACCGAGACATAACCGGCGTTAGCCTCTGAAATATTAATCGCAACCAGGTTCAATTGACTGTTTCGGTGTGGAACCACATTACTACGGGATCCAAACCAGAAAAAACCCAGGATCTGGCCAACAAGAATGCGAAAAATGCGAAAGTACGCGCCAGATGAGGGCAAATACCAGACCTAACCGAGACATTACCGGCATTATCCTCTAAAATATTAATCGCAACCAGATTTAATTGACTGTTTCGGTGTGGTACCGCATTACTACGTGATCCAAACCAGAAAAAGCCCAGGATCTGGTCAACAAGTAGGCGAAAAACGCGAAAGTATGTGCCAGATGAGGGCTAATCCCAGACCTAACCGAGACATAACCGGCGTTATCCTCTAAAATATTAATCGCAACCAGGTATAATTGACTGTTTCAGTGTGGTACCACATTACTACGTGATCCAAACCAGAAAAGGGACAGGGTCTGGCCAACAAGTATGCGAAAAATACGAAAGTCCGAGCCAGATGTGGGGAAATACCAGACCTAACCGAGACATAATCGGCGTTATCCTCTAAAATATTAATCGCATCCAGGTTCAATTGACTGTTTCGGTGTGGAACCACATTACTACGGGATTCAAACGAGAAAAAACCCAGGATCTGTTCAACAACTATGAGAAAAACGCGAAAGTACGAGCCAGATGAGGGAAAATCCCAGACCTAACCGAGACGTAACCGGCGTCATCCCCTAAGATATTAATCGCAACCAGGTATAATTGACTGTTTCGGTGTGGAACCACATTACTACGGGATTCAAACGAGAAAAAACCCAGGATCTGTTCAACAACTATGAGAAAAACGCGAAAGTACGAGCCAGATGAGGGAAAATCCCAGACCTAACCGAGACGTAACCGGCGTCATCCCCTAAGATATTAATCGCAACCAGGTATAATTGACTGTTTCGGTGTGGTACCGCATTGCTACGATGATCCAAACCAGAAAGAGGCCAGGATCTGGCCAACAAGTATGCGAAAATTGCGAAAGTACGAGCCAGATGAGGGCAAATCCCAGACCTAACGGATACATAACCGGCGCTATCCTCTAAAATATTAATCGCAACCAGTTTCATTGACTGCTTCGGTGTGGAACCTCATTACTACGGGATCCAAAACGGAAAAAACCCAGGATCTGGCCAACAAGTATGCGACAAACGCGAAAGTATATGCCAGATGATTGCAAATACCAGAACTAACCCAGACATAACCGGCGTTATCCCCTAAAATATTAATCGCAACCTGGTTTAATTGACTGTTTCGGTGTGGTATCGCATTACTACGTGATCCAAACCAGAGAAAGGCCAGGATCTGGCCAACAAGTATGCGAAAAACGCGAAAGTACGAGCCAGATGAGGGCAAATCCCAGACCTAACCGAGACATAACCGGCGTTAGCCTCTGAAATATTAATCGCAACCAGGTTCAATTGACTGTTTCGGTGTGGAACCACATTACTACGGGATCCAAACCAGAAAAAACCCAGGATCTGGCCAACAACTATGAGAAAAACGCGAAAGTATGAGCCAGATGATTGCAAATACCAGAACTATCCCAGGCATAACCAGCGTTATCCTCTAAAATATTAATCGCAACCAGGTTTATTTGACTGTTTCGGTGTGGTACCACATTACTACGTGGTCCAAGCCAGAAAAAGGCCAGGATCTGGCCAACAAGAATGCGAAAAATGCGAAAGTACGCGCCAGATGAGGGCAAATACCAGACCTAACCGAGACATTACCGGCATTACCCTCTAAAATATTAATCGCAACCAGATTTAATTGACTGTTTCGGTGTGGTACCGCATTACTACGTGATCCAAACCAGAAAAAGCCCAGGATCTGGCCAACAAGTATGCGACAAACGCGAAAGTATATGCCAGATGATTGCAAACACCAGAACTAACCCAGACATAACCGGCGTTATCCCCTAAAATATTAATCGGAACCAGGTATAATTGACTGTTTCAGTGTGGTACCACATTACTACGTGATCCAAACCAGAAAAGGGCCAGGGTCTGGCCAACAAGTATGTGAAATATACGAAAGTCCGAGCCAGATGTGGGGAAATACCAGAACTAACCGAGACATAATCGGCGTTATCCTCTAAAATATTAATCGCAACCAGGTTCAATTGACTGTTTCGGTGTGGAACCTCATTACTACGTGATCCAAACCAGATAAAGCCCAGGATCTGGCCAACAAGTATGAGAAAAATGCGAAAGTTCGAGCCAGATGAGGGCAAGTACCAGACCTAACACAGACAAAACCGGCGTTATCCCCTAAAATATTAATCGCAACCAGGTATAATTGACTGTTTCGGTGTGGAACCTCATTACTACGTGATCCAAACCAGATAAAGCCCAGGATCTGGCCAACAAGTATAAGAAAAATGCGAAAGTTCGAGCCAGATGGGGGCAAATCCCAGACCAAACCGAGACATAACCGGCGTTATCCTCTAAAATATTAATCGCAACCAGGTTTAATTGACTGTTTCGGTGTGGTACCGCATTACTACGTGATCCAAACCAGAAAAAGGCCATGATCTGGCCAACAAGTATGCGAAAAATGCGAAAGTATGAGCCAGATGATTGCAAATACCAGAACTATGCCTGACATTACCAGCGTTATCCTCTAAAATACGAATCGGAACATGTTTTTAATGACTGTTTCAGTGTGGTAACACATTACTACGAGATCCAAACCAGAAAAATCCCAGGATCGGGCCAACAAGAATGCGAGAAACGCGAATGTACGAGCCACATGAGGGAAAATCCCAGACCTAACCCAGACATAACCGGCGTTATCCGCTAAAATATTAATCGCAACCAGGTTTAATTGACTGTTTCGTTGTGGGCCCACATTACTAGGGGCTCCAATCCAGAAAGAACCCAGGATCTGGCCAACAAGTATGCGAAAAATGCGAAAGAACGATCCAGATGAGGGCAAATCCCAGACCTAACCGAGACATAACCGGCGTTAGCCTCTGAAATATTAATCGCAACCAGGTTCAATTGACTGTTTCGGTGTGGAACCACATTACTACGGGATCCAAACCAGAAAAAACCCAGGATCTGGCCAACAACTATGAGAAAAACGAGAAAGTATGAGCCAGATGATTGCAAATACCAGAACTATCCCAGGCATAACCAGCGTTATCCTCTAAAATATTAATCGCAACAAGGTTTACTTGACTGTTTCGGTGTGGTACCACATTACTACGTGGTCCAAGCCAGAAAAAGGCCAGGATCTGGCCAACAAGAATGCGAAAAATGCGAAAGTACGCGCCAGATGAGGGCAAATACCAGACCTAACCGAGACATTACCGGCATTATCCTCTAAAATATTAATCGCAACCAGATTTAATTGACTGTTTCGGTGTGGTACCGCATTACTACGTGATCCAAACCAGAAAAAGCCCAGGATCTGGTCAACAAGTAGGCGAAAAACGCGAAAGTATGTGCCAGATGAGGGCTAATCCCAGACCTAACCGAGACATAACCGGCGTTATCCTCTAAAATATTAATCGCAACCAGGTATAATTGACTGTTTCAGTGTGGTACCACATTACTACGTGATCCAAACCAGAAAAGGGACAGGGTCTGGCCAACAAGTATGCGAAAAATACGAAAGTCCGAGCCAGATGTGGGGAAATACCAGACCTAACCGAGACATAATCGGCGTTATCCTCTAAAATATTAATCGCATCCAGGTTCAATTGACTGTTTCGGTGTGGAACCACATTACTACGGGATTCAAACGAGAAAAACCCAGGATCTGTTCAACAACTATGAGAAAAACGCGAAAGTACGAGCCAGATGAGGGAAAATCCCAGACCTAACCGAGACGTAACCGGCGTCATCCCCTAAGATATTAATCGCAACCAGGTATAATTGACTGTTTCGGTGTGGTACCGCATTGCTACGATGATCCAAACCTGAAAGAGGCCAGGATCTGGCCAACAAGTATGCGAAAATTGCGAAAGTACGAGCCAGATGAGGGCAAATCCCAGACCTAACGGATACATAACCGGCGTTATCCTCTAAAATATTAATCGCAACCAGGTTTATTTGACTGTTTCGGTGTGGTACCACATTACTACGTGGTCCAAGCCAGAAAAAGGCGAGGATCTGGCCAACAAGTATGCGAAAAACGCGAAAGTACGAGCCAGATGAGGACAAATCCCAGACCTACCCGAGACATAACCGGCGCTATCCTCTAAAATATTAATCGCAACCAGTTTCATTGACTGCTTCGGTGTGGAACCTCATTACTACGGGATCCAAAACAGAAAAAACCCAGGATCTGGCCAACAAGTATGCGACAAACGCGAAAGTATATGCCAGATGATTGCAAATACCAGAACTAACCCAGACATAACCGGCGTTATCCCCTAAAATATTAATCGCAACCTGGTTTAATTGACTGTTTCGGTATGGTATCGCATTACTACGTGATCCAAACCAGAGAAAGGCCAGGATCTGGCCAACAAGTATGCGAAAAACGCGAAAGTACGAGCCAGATGAGGGCAAATCCCAGACCTAACCGAGACATAACCGGCGTTAGCCTCTGAAATATTAATCGCAACCAGGTTCAATTGACTGTTTCGGTGTGGAACCACATTACTACGGGATCCAAACCAGAAAAAACCCAGGATCTGGCCAACAACTATGAGAAAAACGCGAAAGTATGAGCCAGATGATTGCAAATACCAGAACTATCCCAGGCATAACCAGCGTTATCCTCTAAAATATTAATCGCAACAAGGTTTACTTGACTGTTTCGGTGTGGTACCTCATTACTACGTGGTCCTAGCCAGAAAAAGGCCAGGATCTGGCCAACAAGAATGCGAAAAATGCGAAAGTACGCGCCAGATGAGGGCAAATACCAGACCTAACCGAGACATTACCGGCATTATCCTCTAAAATATTAATCGCAACCAGATTTAATTGACTGTTTCGGTGTGGTACCGCATTACTACGTGATCCAAACCAGAAAAAGCCCAGGATCTGGTCAACAAGTAGGCGAAAAACGCGAAAGTATGTGCCAGATGAGGGCTAATCCCAGACCTAACCGAGACATAACCGGCGTTATCCTCTAAAATATTAATCGCAACCAGGTATAATTGACTGTTTCAGTGTGGTACCACATTACTACGTGATCCAAACCAGAAAAGGGACAGGGTCTGGCCAACAAGTATGCGAAAAATACGAAAGTCCGAGCCAGATGTGGGGAAATACCAAACCTAGCCGAGACATAATCGGCGTTATCCTCTAAAATATTAATCGCATCCAGGTTCAATTGACTGTTTCGGTGTGGAACCACATTACTACGGGATTCAAACGAGAAAAAACCCAGGATCTGTTCAACAACTATGAGAAAAACGCGAAAGTACGAGCCAGATGAGGGAAAATCCCAGACCTAACCGAGACGTAACCGGCGTCATCCCCTAAAATATTAATCGCAACCAGGTATAATTGACTGTTTCGGTGTGGTACCGCATTGCTACGATGATCCAAACCAGAAAGAGGCCAGGATCTGGCCAACAAGTATGCGAAAAATGCGAAAGAACGAGCCAGATGAGGGCAAATCCCAGACCTAACCGAGACATAACCGGCGTTATCCTCTATAATATTAATCGGAACCAAGTTTATTTGACTGTTTCGGTGTGGTAACGCATTACTACGTGATCCAAACCAGATTAAGCCCAGGATCTGGCCAACAAGTATGTGAAAAATGTGAAAGTTCGAGCCAGATGAGGGCAAATACCAGACCTAACCCAGACAAAACCGACGTTATCCCCTAAAATATTAACAGCAACCAGGTATAATTGACTGTTTCGGTGTGGTACCGCATTGCTACGATGATCCAAGCCAGAAAAAACCCAGGATCTGGCCAACAAGTATGCGAAAAATGCGAAAGTACGATCCAGATGAGGGCAAATACCAGACCTAACCGAGACATAACCGGCGTTATCCTCTAAAATATTATTCGCAACCAGGTGTAATTGACTGTTTCGGTGTGGTACCACATTACTACGTGGTCCAAGCCAGAAAAAGGCCAGGATCTGGCCAACAAGTATGCGAAAAACGCGAAAGTACGAGCCAGATGAGGACAAATCCCAGACCTACCCGAGACATAACCGGCGCTATCCTCTAAAATATTAATCGCAACCAGTTTCATTGACTGCTTCGGTGTGGAACCTCATTACTACGGGATCCAAAACAGAAAAAACCCAGGATCTGGCCAACAAGTATGCGACAAACGCGAAAGTATATGCCAGATGATTGCAAATACCAGAACTAACCCAGAAATAACCGGCGTTATCCCCTAAAATATTAATCGCAACCTGGTTTAATTGACTGTTTCGGTGTGGTACCGCATTACTACCTGATCCAAACCAGAGAAAGGCCAGGATCTGGCCAACAAGTATGCGAAAAACGCGAATGTATGAGCCAGATGGGGGCAAATCCCAGACCTAACCGAGACATAACCAGCGTTATCCTCTAAAATATTAATCGCAACCAGGTTTAATTGACTGTTTCGGTGTGGTACCGCATTACTACGTGATCCAAACCAGAAAGAGGCCAGGATCTGGCCAACAAGAATGCGAAAAATGCGAAAGTACGAACCCGATGAGGGCAAATCCCAGACCAAACCGGGACATAACCAGCGTTATCCTCTAAAATACTCATCGGAACATGCTTTTAATGACTGTTTCAGTGTGGTACCACATTACTACGTGATCCAAACCAGAAAAAGCCCAGGATCGGGCCAACAAGAATGCGAAAAATTGCGAAAGTACGAGCCTGATGAGGGAAGATCCCAGACCTAACCGAGACGTAACCGGCGTTATCCTCTAAAATATTTATTGCAACCACGTTTAATTGACTGTTTCGGTGTGGTACCGTATTACTACGTGATCCAAACTGTAAAAAGGCTAGGATCAGGCCAACAAGTAAGCGAAAAATACGAATGTACGAGCGAGATGAGGGCAAATACCAGACCTAACCTAGACATAACCGGCGTTATCCTCTAAAATAGTAATCGCAACCAGGTTTAATTGACTGTTTCGGTGTGGAGCCACATTGCGATGGGATCCAAACCAGAAAAAACCGAGGATCTGGCCAAGAAGTATGCGAAAAACGCGAAAGTATGAGCCAGATGATTGCAAATACCAGAAGTAACCCAGGCATAACCAGCGTTATCCTCTAAAATACTAAGCGGAACCAGCCCCTATTGACTATTTCAGTGTGGTACCACATTATTACGTGTTCCAAACGAGAAAAGGGCCAGGGTCTGGCCAACAAGTGTGCGAAAAACGCGAAAGTACGAGGCAGTTGAGGGCAAATCCCAGACCTAACCGTGACATAACCGGCCTTAACCTCTAAAATATTTATAGCAACCTGGTTTAATTGACTGTTTCGGTGTGGTACCGCATTACTACGTGATCCAAACCATAAAAAGGCTAGGATCAGGCCAACAAGTAAGCGAAATATGCGAAAGTACGAGCCAGATGTGGGCAAATCCCAGACCTACCCGAGACATAACCGGCGTTATCCTCTAAAATATTAATCGCAACCAGGTTTAATTGACTGTTTCAGTGTGGTACCACATTACTACGGGATCCAAACAAGAAAAAGCCCAGGATCTGGCCAACAAGTATGCGAAAAGTGCGAAAGTACGATGCAGTTGAGGGCAAATCCCAGACCTAACCGTGACATAACCGGCCTTAACCTCTAAAATATTTATAGCAACCTGGTTTAATTGACTGTTTCGGTGTGGTACCGCATTACTACGTGATCCAAACCATAAAAAGGCTAGGATCAGGCCAACAAGTAAGCGAAATATGCGAAAGTACGAGCCAGATGTGGGCAAATCCCAGACCTACCCGAGACATAACCGGCGTTATCCTCTAAAATATTAATCGCAACCAGGTTTAATTGACTGTTTCAGTGTGGTACCACATTACTACGTGATCCAAACCAGAAAAAGCCCAGGATCTGGCCAGCAAGTATGCGAAAAACGCGAATGTATGAGCCAGATTGTTGCAAATACCAGAACTAACCCAGACATAACCAGCGTTATCCTCTAAAATATTAATCGCAACCAGGTTTAATTGACTGTTTCGGTGTGGTACCGCATTACTACGTGATCCAAACCAGAAAGAGGCCAGGATCTGGCCAACAAGAATGCGAAAAATGCGAAAGTACGAACCCGATGAGGGCAAATCCCAGACCAAACCGGGACATAACCAGCGTTATCCTCTAAAATACTCATCGGAACATGCTTTTAATGACTGTTTCAGTGTGGTACCACATTACTACGTGATCCAAACCAGAAAAAGCCCAGGATCGGGCCAACAAGAATGCGAAAAATTGCGAAAGTACGAGCCTGATGAGGGAAGATCCCAGACCTAACCGAGACGTAACCGGCGTTATCCTCTAAAATATTTATCGCAACCACGTTTAATTGACTGTTTCGGTGTGGTACCGTATTACTACGTGATCCAAACTGTAAAAAGGCTAGGATCAGGCCAACAAGTAAGCGAAAAATACGAATGTACGAGCGAGATGAGGGCAAATACCAGACCTAACC
Organism: Colletes latitarsis; assembly: GCF_051014445.1. Lineage (NCBI taxonomy): Eukaryota > Metazoa > Arthropoda > Insecta > Hymenoptera > Colletidae > Colletes > Colletes latitarsis. The sequence continues at coordinate 5,458,920 of NW_027488375.1, read as the reverse complement.
TAGACATAACCGGCGTTATCCTCTAAAATAGTAATCGCAACCAGGTTTAATTGACTGTTTCGGTGTGGAGCCACATTGCGATGGGATCCAAACCAGAAAAAACCGAGGATCTGGCCAAGAAGTATGCGAAAAACGCGAAAGTATGAGCCAGATGATTGCAAATACCAGAAGTAACCCAGGCATAACCAGCGTTATCCTCTAAAATACTAAGCGGAACCAGCCCCTATTGACTATTTCAGTGTGGTACCACATTATTACGTGTTCCAAACGAGAAAAGGGCCAGGGTCTGGCCAACAAGTGTGCGAAAAACGCGAAAGTACGAGGCAGTTGAGGGCAAATCCCAGACCTAACCGTGACATAACCGGCCTTAACCTCTAAAATATTTATAGCAACCTGGTTTAATTGACTGTTTCGGTGTGGTACCGCATTACTACGTGATCCAAACCATAAAAAGGCTAGGATCAGGCCAACAAGTAAGCGAAATATGCGAAAGTACGAGCCAGATGTGGGCAAATCCCAGACCTACCCGAGACATAACCGGCGTTATCCTCTAAAATATTAATCGCAACCAGGTTTAATTGACTGTTTCAGTGTGGTACCACATTACTACGGGATCCAAACAAGAAAAAGCCCAGGATCTGGCCAACAAGTATGCGAAAAGTGCGAAAGTACGATGCAGTTGAGGGCAAATCCCAGACCTAACCGTGACATAACCGGCCTTAACCTCTAAAATATTTATAGCAACCTGGTTTAATTGACTGTTTCGGTGTGGTACCGCATTACTACGTGATCCAAACCATAAAAAGGCTAGGATCAGGCCAACAAGTAAGCGAAATATGCGAAAGTACGAGCCAGATGTGGGCAAATCCCAGACCTACCCGAGACATAACCGGCGTTATCCTCTAAAATATTAATCGCAACCAGGTTTAATTGACTGTTTCAGTGTGGTACCACATTACTACGTGATCCAAACCAGAAAAAGCCCAGGATCTGGCCAGCAAGTATGCGAAAAACGCGAATGTATGAGCCAGATTGTTGCAAATACCAGAACTAACCCAGACATAACCAGCGTTATCCTCTAAAATACTGATCGGAACCAGTTTCTATTGACTGCTTCAGTGTGGTACCATTACCTACGTGGTCCATGCCAGCAGAAGGCCAGTATGTGGCCAACAAGTATGCGAAAACTGCGAAAGTACGAGCCAGTTGTGGGCAAATACCAGACCTAACCGAGACATAACCGGCGTTATCCACTAAAATATTATCCACAACCAGGTTTAATTGACTGCTTCGGTGTGGTACCACATTACTACGTGGTCCAAGCCAGAAAATGGCCAGGACCTGGCCAACATGGATACGAAAAACGCGAAAGTACGAGCCAGATGAGGACAAATCCCAGACCTACCCGAGACATAACCGGCGTTAACCTCTAAAATATTAATCGCAACCGGTATAATTGACTGTTTGGGTGTGGAAACTCATTACTACCGGATCCAAAACAGAAACAACCCAGGATCTGGCCAACAAGTATGCGAGAAACGCGAAAGTATGAGCCAGATGATTGCAAATACCAGAAGTAACCCAGGCATAACCAGCGTTATCCTCTAAAATACTAAGCGGAACCAGCCCCTATTGACTATTTCAGTGTGGTACCACATTATTACGTGTTCCAAACGAGAAAAGGGCCAGGGTCTGGCCAACAAGTGTGCGAAAAACGCGAAAGTACGAGGCAGTTGAGGGCAAATCCCAGACCTAACCGTGACATAACCGGCCTTAACCTCTAAAATATTTATAGGAACCAGGTTTAATTGACTGTTTCGGTGTGGTACCGCATTACTACGTTATCCAAACCATAAGAAGGCTAGGATCAGGCCAACATGTAAGCGAAATATGCGAAAGTACGAGCGAGATGAGGGCAAATACCAGACCTAACCGAGACATAACCGGCGTTATCCACTAAAGTATTAATCGGAACCAGGTTTAATTGACAGTTTCAGTGTGGTACCACTTCACTATGTGGTCCACGCCAGCAGAAGGCCAGTATGTGGCCAAAAAGTATTCGAATCATGCGAAAGTACGTTCTAGATGAGGACAAATCCCAGACCCAACCGAGACATAACCGGCGTTATCCTCTAAAGTATTAATCGGAACCAGGTTTAATTGACAGTTTCAGTGTGGTACCACTTCACTATGTGGTCCACGCCAGCAGAAGGCCAGTATGTGGCCAACAAGTATGCGAAAACTGCGAAAGTACGAGCCAGTTGAGGGCAAATACCAGACCTAACCGAGACATAACCGGCGTTATCCACTAAAATATTATTCACAACCAGGTTTAATTGACTGCTTCGGTGTGGTACCACATTACTACGTGGTCCAAGCCAGAAAAAGTCCAGGATCTGGCCAACAAGTATGCGAAAAACGCGAAAGTACGAGCCAGATGAGGACAAATCCCAGACCTACCCGAGACATAACCGGCGTTATCCTCTAAAATATTAATCGCAACCAGTTTAATTGACTGTTTCGGTGTGGAACCTCATTACTACGTGATCCAAACCAGAAAAAGCCCAGGATCTGGCCAACAAGTATGCGAAAAACGCGAAAGTACGAGCCAGATGAGGACAAATCCCAGACCTACCCGAGACATAACCGGCGTTATCCTCTAAAGTATTAATCGGAACCAGGTTTAATTTACTGTTTCAGTGTGGTACCTCTTTACTACGTGGTCCAAGCCAGAAGAAGGCCAGGATGTGGCCAACAAGTATGCGAAAAATGCGAAAGTACGAGCCAGATGAGGGCAAATACCAGACCTAACCGAGACATAACCGGCGTTATCCTCTAAAATATTAATCGCAACCAGGTTTAATTGACTGTTTCGTTGTGGAACCACATTACTGCGGGATCCAAACCAGAAAAAACCCAGGATCTGGCCAACAAGTATGCGAAAAATGCGAAAGTACGATCCAGATGAGGGCAAATCCCAGACCTAACCGAGACATAACCGGCGTTATCCTCTAAAATATTATTCGCAACCAGGTTTAATTGACTGTTTCGGTGTGGTACCACATTACTACGTGGTCCAAGCCAGAAAAAGGCCAGGATCTGGCCAACAAGTATGCGAAAAACGCGAAAGTACGAGCCAGATGAGGACAAATCCCAGACCTACCCGAGACATAACCGGCGTTATCCTCTAAAATATTAATCTCAACCAGGTTTAATTGACTGTTTCGTTGTGGAACCGCATTACTACGTGATTCAAACCAGATAAAGGCCATGATCTGGCCAACAAGTATGCGAAAAATGCGAAAGTATGAGCCAGATGAGGGCAAATACCAGACATAACCGGCGTTATCCTCTAAAATACTAATCGGAACCAGCACTTATTGACTGTTACAGTGTGGTACCACATTACTACGTGATCCAAACCAGAAAAAGGCCAGGGTCTGGCCAACAAGTATGCGAAAAACGCGAAAGTACGAGCCAGATGAGGACAAGTCCCAGACCTACCCGAGACATAACCGTCGTTATCCTTTAAAATATTAATCGCAACCAGTTTAATTGACTGTTTCGGTGTGGAACCTCATTACTACGGGATCCAAAACAGAAAAAACCCAGGATCTGGTCAACAAGTATGCGAAAAGGCCAAAGTATGAGCCAGATGATTGCAAATACCAGAACTAACCCAGACATAACCAGCGTTATCGTCTAAAATACTTATCGGAACCAGCCTCTAATGACTAGTTCAGTGTGGAACCACATTACTGCGGGATCCAAACCAGAAAAAACCCAGGATCTGGCCAACAAGTATGCGAAAAATGCGAAAGTACGATCCAGACGAGGGCAAATCCCAGACCTAACCGAGACATAACCGGCGTTATCCTCTAAAATATTATTCGCAACCAGGTTTAATTGACTGTTTCGTTGTGGAACCACATTACTACGGGACCCAAACCAGAAAAAACCCAGGATCTGGCCAACAAGTATGCGCAAAATGCGAAAGTACGAGCCAGATGAGGGCAAATCCCAGACCAAACCGAGACATAACCGGCGTTATCCTCTAAAATATTAATCGCAACCAGGTTTAATTGACTGCTTCGATGTGGTACCGCATTACTACGTGATCCAAACCAGAAAAAGGCCATGATCTGGCCAACAAGTATGCGAAAAATGCGAAAGTATGAGCCAGATGAGGGCAAATACCAGACCTAACCGAGACATAACCGGCGTAATCCTCTAAAATACTAATCGGAACCAGCTTCTATTGACTGTTTCAGTGTGGTACAACATTACTACGTGATCCAAACCAGAAAAAGGCAAAGGATCCGGCCAACAAGTATGCGAAAAACGCGAAAGTATGAGCCAGATGATTGCAAATACCAGAACTAACACAGACATAACCTGCGTTATCCTCTAAAATACTAATCGGAACCAGCTTTTATTGACTGTTACAGTGTGGTACCACATTACTACGTGATCCAAACCAGAAAAAGGCCAGGATCTGGCCAACAAGTATGCGAAAAACGCGAAAGTACGAGCCAGATGAGGACAAATCCCAGACCTACCCGAGACATAACCGGCGTTATCCTCTAAAATATTAATCGCAACCAGTTTAATTGACTGTTTCGGTGTGGAACCTCATTACTACGGGATCCAAAACAGAAAAAACCCAGAATCTGGTCAACAAGTATGCGAAAAACGCCAAAGTATGACCCAGATGATTGCAAATACCAGAACTAACCCAGACATAACCAGCGTTATCCTCTAAAATACTTATCGGAACCAGCCTCTATCGACTATTTCAGTGTGGTACCACATTACTACGTGTTCCAAACGAGAAAAGGGCCAGGGTCTGGCCAACAAGTGTGCGAAAAACGCGAAAGTATGAGCCAGATGGTTTCAAATACCAGAACTAACACAGACATAACCAGCGTTATCCTCTAAAATACTAATCGGAACCAGCTTTTATTGACTGTTTCAGTGTGGTACCACATTACTACGTGATCCAAACCAGAAAAAGGCCAGAATCTGGCCTACAAGTATGCGAAAAACGCGAAAGTACGAGCCAGATGAGGACAAATCCCAGACCTACCCGAGACATAACCAGCGTTATCGTCTAAAATACTTATCGGAACCAGCCTCTAATGACTAGTTCAGTGTGGAACCACATTACTGCGGGATCCAAACCAGAAAAAACCCAGGATCTGGCCAACAAGTATGCGAAAAATGCGAAAGTACGATCCAGACGAGGGCAAATCCCAGACCTAACCGAGACATAACCGGCGTTATCCTCTAAAATATTATTCGCAACCAGGTTTAATTGACTGTTTCGGTGTGGTACCACATTACTACGTGGTCCAAGCCAGAAAAAGGCCAGGATCTGGCCAACAAGTATGCGAAAAACGCGAAAGTACGAGCCAGATGAGGACAAATCCCAGACCTACCCGAGACATAACCGGCGTTATCCTCTAAAATATTAATCTCAACCAGGTTTAATTGACTGTTTCGTTGTGGAACCACATTACTACGGGACCCAAACCAGAAAAAACCCAGGATCTGGCCAACAAGTATGCGCAAAATGCGAAAGTACGAGCCAGATGAGGGCAAATCCCAGACCAAACCGAGACATAACCGGCGTTATCCTCTAAAATATTAATCGCAACCAGGTTTAATTGACTGCTTCGATGTGGTACCGCATTACTACGTGATCCAAACCAGAAAAAGGCCATGATCTGGCCAACAAGTATGCGAAAAATGCGAAAGTATGAGCCAGATGAGGGCAAATACCAGACCTAACCGAGACATAACCGGCGTAATCCTCTAAAATACTAATCGGAACCAGCTTCTATTGACTGCTTCGATGTGGTACCGCATTACTACGTGATCCAAACCAGAAAAAGGCCATGATCTGGCCAACAAGTATGCGAAAAACGCGAAAGTATGAGCCAGATGGTTTCAAATACCAGAACTAACACAGTCATAACCAGCGTTATCCTCTAAAATACTAATCGGAACCAGCTTTTATTGACTGTTTCAGTGTGGTACCACATTACTACGTGATCCAAACCAGAAAAAGGCCAGAATCTGGCCTACAAGTATGCGAAAAACGCGAAAGTACGAGCCAGATGAGGACAAATCCCAGACCTACCCGAGACATAACCGGCGTTATCCTCTAAAGTATTAATCGGAACCACGTTTAATTGACTGTTTCAGTGTGGTACCTCTTTACTACGTGGTCCAAGCCAGAAGAAGGCCAGGATGTGGCCAACAAGTATGCGAAAAATGCGAAAGTACGATCCAGACGAGGGCAAATCCCAGACCTAACCGAGACATAACCGGCGTTATCCTCTAAAATATTATTCGCAACCAGGTTTAATTGACTGTTTCGTTGTGGAACCACATTACTACGGGACCCAAACCAGAAAAAACCCAGGATCTGGCCAACAAGTATGCGCAAAATGCGAAAGTACGAGCCAGATGAGGGCAAATCCCAGACCAAACCGAGACATAACCGGCGTTATCCTCTAAAATATTAATCGCAACCAGGTTTAATTGACTGTTTCGTTGTGGAACCACATTACTGCGGGATCCAAACCAGAAAAAACCCAGGAACTGGCCAACAAGTATGCGAAAAATGCGAAAGTACGATCCAGACGAGGGCAAATCCCAGACCTAACCGAGACATAACCGGCGTTATCCTCTAAAATATTATTCGCAACCAGGTTTAATTGACTGTTTCGGTGTGGTACCACATTACTACGTGGTCCAAGCCAGAAAAAGGCCAGGATCTGGCCAACAAGTATGCGAAAAAAGCGAAAGTACGAGCCAGATGAGGACAAATCCCAGACCTACCCGAGACATAACCGGCGTTATCCTCTAAAATATTAATCTCAACCAGGTTTAATTGACTGTTTCGTTGTGGAACCACATTACTACGGGACCCAAACCAGAAAAAACCCAGGATCTGGCCAACAAGTATGCGCAAAATGCGAAAGTACGAGCCAGATGAGGGCAAATCCCAGACCAAACCGAGACATAACCGGCGTTATCCTCTAAAATATTAATCGCAACCAGGTTTAATTGACTGCTTCGATGTGGTACCGCATTACTACGTGATCCAAACCAGAAAAAGGCCATGATCTGGCCAACAAGTATGCGAAAAAAGCGAAAGTACGAGCCAGATGATTGCAAATACCAGAACTAACACAGACATAACCTGCGTTATCCTCTAAAATACTAATCGGAACCAGCTTTTATTGACTGTTACAGTGTGGTACCACATTACTACGTGATCCAAACCAGAAAAAGGCCAGGATCTGGCCAACAAGTATGCGAAAAACGCGAAAGTACGAGCCAGATGAGGACAAATCCCAGACCTACCCGAGACATAACCGGCGTTATCCTCTAAAATATTAATCGCAACCAGTTTAATTGACTGTTTCGGTGTGGAACCTCATTACTACGGGATCCAAAACAGAAAAAACCCAGAATCTGGTCAACAAGTATGCGAAAAACGCCAAAGTATGACCCAGATGATTGCAAATACCAGAACTAACCCAGACATAACCAGCGTTATCGTCTAAAATACTTATCGGAACCAGCCTCTAATGACTAGTTCAGTGTGGTACCACATTACTACGTGTTCCAAACGAGAAATGGGCCAGGGTCTGGCCAACAAGTGTGCGAAAAACGCGAAAGTATGAGCCAGATGGTTTCAAATACCAGAACTAACACAGACATAACCAGCGTTATCCTCTAAAATACTAATCGGAACCAGCTTTTATTGACTGTTTCAGTGTGGTACCACATTACTACGTGATCCAAACCAGAAAAAGGCCAGAATCTGGCCTACAAGTATGCGAAAAACGCGAAAGTACGAGCCAGATGAGGACAAATCCCAGACCTACCCGAGACATAACCGGCGTTATCCTCTAAAGTATTAATCGGAACCAGGTTTAATTGACTGTTTCAGTGTGGTACCTCTTTACTACGTGGTCCAAGCCAGAAGAAGGCCAGGATGTGGCCAACAAGTATGCGAAAAATGCGAAAGTACGAGCCAGATGAGGGCAAATACCAGACCTAACCGAGACATAACCGGCGTTATCCTCTAAAATATTAATCGCAACCAGGTTTAATTGACTGTTTCGTTGTGGAACCACATTACTGCGGGATCCAAACCAGAAAAAACCCAGGATCTGGCCAACAAGTATGCGAAAAATGCGAAAGTACGATCCAGACGAGGGCAAATCCCAGACCTAACCGAGACATAACCGGCGTTATCCTCTAAAATATTATTCGCAACCAGGTTTAATTGACTGTTTCGGTGTGGTACCACATTACTACGTGGTCCAAGCCAGAAAAAGGCCAGGATCTGGCCAACAAGTATGCGAAAAAAGCGAAAGTACGAGCCAGATGAGGACAAATCCCAGACCAACCCGAGACATAACCGGCGTTATCCTCTAAAATATTAATCTCAACCAGGTTTAATTGACTGTTTCGTTGTGGAACCACATTACTACGGGACCCAAACCAGAAAAAACCCAGGATCTGGCCAACAAGTATGCGCAAAATGCGAAAGTACGAGCCAGATGAGGGCAAATCCCAGACCAAACCGAGACATAACCGGCGTTATCCTCTAAAATATTAATCGCAACCAGGTTTAATTGACTGCTTCGATGTGGTACCGCATTACTACGTGATCCAAACCAGAAAAAGGCCATGATCTGGCCAACAAGTATGCGAAAAACGCGAAAGTATGAGCCAGATGATTGCAAATACCGGAACTAACACAGACATAACCTGCGTTATCCTCTAAAATACTAATCGGAACCAGCTTTTATTGACTGTTACAGTGTGGTACCACATTACTACGTGATCCAAACCAGAAAAAGGCCAGGATCTGGCCAACAAGTATGCGAAAAACGCGAAAGTACGAGCCAGATGAGGACAAATCCCAGACCTACCCGAGACATAACCGGCGTTATCCTCTAAAATATTAATCGCAACCAGTTTAATTGACTGTTTCGGTGTGGAACCTCATTACTACGGGATCCAAAACAGAAAAAACCCAGAATCTGGTCAACAAGTATGCGAAAAACGCCAAAGTATGACCCAGATGATTGCAAATGCCAGAACTAACCCAGACATAACCAGCGTTATCGTCTAAAATACTTATCGGAACCAGCCTCTAATGACTAGTTCAGTGTGGTACCACATTACTACGTGTTCCAAACGAGAAATGGGCCAGGGTCTGGCCAACAAGTGTGCGAAAAACGCGAAAGTATGAGCCAGATGGTTTCAAATACCAGAACTAACACAGACATAACCAGCGTTATCCTCTAAAATACTAATCGGAACCAGGTTTAATTGACTGTTTCAGTGTGGTACCTCTTTACTACGTGGTCCAAGCCAGAAGAAGGCCAGGATGTGGCCAACAAGTATGCGAAAAATGCGAAAGTACGAGCCAGATGAGGGCAAATACCAGACCTAACCGAGACATAACCGGCGTTATCCTCTAAAATATTAATCGCAACCAGGTTTAATTGACTGTTTCGTTGTGGAACCACATTACTGCGGGATCCAAACCAGAAAAAACCCAGGATCTGGCCAACAAGTATGCGAAAAATGCGAAAGTACGATCCAGACGAGGGCAAATCCCAGACCTAACCGAGACATAACCGGCGTTATCCTCTAAAATATTATTCGCAACCAGGTTTAATTGACTGTTTCGGTGTGGTACCACATTACTACGTGGTCCAAGCCAGAAAAAGGCCAGGATCTGGCCAACAAGTATGCGAAAAAAGCGAAAGTACGAGCCAGATGAGGACAAATCCCAGACCTACCCGAGACATAACCGGCGTTATCCTCTAAAATATTAATCTCAACCAGGTTTAATTGACTGTTTCGTTGTGGAACCACATTACTACGGGACCCAAACCAGAAAAAACCCAGGATCTGGCCAACAAGTATGCGCAAAATGCGAAAGTACGAGCCAGATGAGGGCAAATCCCAGACCAAACCGAGACATAACCGGCGTTATCCTCTAAAATATTAATCGCAACCAGGTTTAATTGACTGCTTCGATGTGGTACCGCATTACTACGTGATCCAAACCAGAAAAAGGCCATGATCTGGCCAACAAGTATGCGAAAAACGCGAAAGTATGAGCCAGATGATTGCAAATACCAGAACTAACACAGACATAACCTGCGTTATCCTCTAAAATACTAATCGGAACCAGCTTTTATTGACTGTTACAGTGTGGTACCACATTACTACGTGATCCAAACCAGAAAAAGGCCAGGATCTGGCCAACAAGTATGCGAAAAACGCGAAAGTACGAGCCAGATGAGGACAAATCCCAGACCTACCCGAGACATAACCGGCGTTATCCTCTAAAATATTAATCGCAACCAGTTTAATTGACTGTTTCGGTGTGGAACCTCATTACTACGGGATCCAAAACAGAAAAAACCCAGAATCTGGTCAACAAGTATGCGAAAAACGCCAAAGTATGACCCAGATGATTGCAAATACCAGAACTAACCCAGACATAACCAGCGTTATCGTCTAAAATACTTATCGGAACCAGCCTCTAATGACTAGTTCAGTGTGGTACCACATTACTACGTGTTCCAAACCAGAAATGGGCCAGGGTCTGGCCAACAAGTGTGCGAAAAACGCGAAAGTATGAGCCAGATGGTTTCAAATACCAGAACTAACACAGACATAACCAGCGTTATCCTCTAAAATACTAATCGGAACCAGCTTTTATTGACTGTTTCAGTGTGGTACCACATTACTACGTGATCCAAACCAGAAAAAGGCCAGAATCTGGCCTACAAGTATGCGAAAAACGCGAAAGTACGAGCCAGATGTGGACAAATCCCAGACCTACCCGAGACATAACCGGCGTTATCCTCTAAAGTATTAATCGGAACCAGGTTTAATTGACTGTTTCAGTGTGGTACCTCTTTACTACGTGGTCCAAGCCAGAAGAAGGCCAGGATGTGGCCAACAAGTATGCGAAAAATGCGAAAGTACGATCCAGATGAGGGCAAATACCAGACCTAACCGAGACATAACCGGCGTTATCCTCTAAAATATTAATCGCAACCAGGTTTAATTGACTGCTTCGATGTGGTACCGCATTACTACGTGACCCAAACCAGAAAAAGGCCATGATCTGGCCAACAAGTATGCGAAAAATGCGAAAGTATGAGCCAGATGAGGGCAAATACCAGACCTAACCGAGACATAACCGGCGTAATCCTCTAAAATACTAATCGGAACCAGCTTCAATTGACTGTTTCTGTGTGGTACAACATTACTACGTGATCCAAACCAGAAAAAGGCAAAGGATCCGGCCAACAAGTATGCGAAAAACGCGAAAGTATGAGCCAGATGATTGCAAATACCAGAACTAACACAGACATAACCTGCGTTATCCTCAAAAATACTAATCGGAACCAGCTTTTATTGACTGTTACAGTGTGGTACCACATTACTGCGTGATCCAAACCAGAAAAAGGCCAGGATCTGGCCAACAAGTATGCGAAAAACGCGAAAGTACGAGCCAGATGAGGACAAATCCCAGACCTACCCGAGACATAACCGGCGTTATCCTATAAAATATTAATCGCAACCAGTTTAATTGACTGTTTCGGTGTGGAACCTCATTACTACGGGATCCAAAAGAGAAAAAACCCAGAATCTGGTCAACAAGTATGCGAAAAACGCCAAAGTATGACCCAGATGATTGCAAATACCAGAACTAACCCAGACATAACCAGCCTTATCCTCTAAAATACTTATCGGAACCAGCCTCTATCGACTATTTCAGTGTGGTACCACATTACTACGTGTTCCAAACGAGAAAAGGGCCAGGGTCTGGCCAACAAGTGTGCGAAAAACGCGAAAGTATGAGCCAGATGGTTTCAAATACCAGAACTAACACAGACATAACCAGCGTTATCCTCTAAAATACTAATCGGAACCAGCTTTTATTGACTGTTACAGTGTGGTACCACATTACTACGTGATCCAAACCAGAAAAAGGCCAGGATCTGGCCAACAAGTATGCGAAAAACTCGAAAGTACGAGCCAGATGAGGACAAATCCCAGACCTACCCGAGACATAACCGGCGTTATCCTCTAAAATATTAATCGCAACCAGTTTAATTGACTGTTTCGGTGTGGAACCTCATTACTACGGGATCCAAAACAGAAAAAACCCAGAATCTGGTCAACAAGTATGCGAAAAACGCCAAAGTATGACCCAGATGATTGCAAATACCAGAACTAACCCAGACATAACCAGCGTTATCCTCTAAAATACTTATCGGAACCAGCCTCTATCGACTATTTCAGTGTGGTACCACATTACTACGTGTTCCAAACGAGAAAAGGGCCAGGGTCTGGCCAACAAGTGTGCGAAAAACGCGAAAGTATGAGCCAGATGGTTTCAAATACCAGAACTAACACAGACATAACCAGCGTTATCCTCTAAAATACTAATCGGAACCAGCTTTTATTGACTGTTTCAGTGTGGTACCACATTACTACGTGATCCAAACCAGAAAAAACCCAGGATCTGGCCAACAAGTATGCGCAAAATGCGAAAGTACGAGCCAGATGAGGGCAAATCCCAGACCAAACCAGGACATAACCGGCGTTATCCTCTAAAATATTAATCGCAACCAGGTTTAATTGACTGCTTCGGTGTGGTACCGCATTACTACGTGATCCAAACCAGAAAAAGGCCATGATCTGGCCAACAAGTATGCGAAAAATGCGAAAGTATGAGCCAGATGAGGGCAAGTACCAGACCTAACAGAGACATAACCGGCGTTATCCTCTAAAATACTAATCGGAACCAGGTTTAATTGACTGTTTCGTTGTGGAACCACATTACTGCGGGATCCAAACCAGAAAAAACCCAGGATCTGGCCAAGAAGTATGCGAAAAACGCGAAAGTACGAGCCAGATGAGGACAAATCCCAGACCTACCCGAGACATAACCGGCGTTATCCTCTAAAGTATTAATCGGAACCAGGTTTAATTTACTGTTTCAGTGTGGTACCTCTTTACTACGTGGTCCAAGCCAGAAGAAGGCCAGGATGTGGCCAACAAGTATGCGAAAAATGCGAAAGTACGAGCCAGATGAGGGCAAATACCAGACCTAACCGAGACATAACCGGCGTTATCCTCTAAAATATTAATCGCAACCAGGTTTAATTGACAGTATCGTTGTGGAACCACATTACTGCGGGATCCAAACCAGAAAAAACCCAGGATTTGGCCAAGAAGTATGCGAAAAATGCGAAAGTACGATCCAGATGAGGGCAAATCCCAGACCTAACCGAGACATAACCGGCGTTATCCTCTAAAATATTATTCGCAACCAGGTTTAATTGACTGTTTCGGTGTGGTACCACATTACTACGTGGTCCAAGCCAGAAAAAGGCCAGGATCTGGCCAACAAGTATGCGAAAAACGCGAAAGTACGAGCCAGATGAGGACAAATCCCAGGCCTACCCGAGACATAACCGGCGTTATCCACTAAAATATTAAACTCAACCAGGTTTAATTGACTGTTTCGTTGTGGAACCACATTACTACGGGATCCAAACCAGAAAAAACCCAGGATCTGGCCAACATGTATGCGCAAAATGCGAAAGTACGAGCCAGATGAGGGCAAATCCCAGACCAAACCGAGACATAACCGGCGTTATCCTCTAAAATATTAATCGCAACCAGGATTAATTGGCTGCTTCGGTGTGGTACCGCATTACTACGTGATCCAAACTAGGAAAAGGCCATGATCTGGCCAACAAGTATGCGAAAAATGCGAAAGTATGAGCCAGATGATTGCAAATACCAGAACTATGCCTGACATAACCAGCGTTAACCTCTAAAATACGAATCGGAACATGCTTTTAATGACTGTTTCAGTGTGGCAACACATTACTACGAGATCCAAACCAGAAAAATCCCAGGATCGGGCCAACAAGTATGCGCAAAATGCGAAAGTACGAGCCAGATGAGGGCAAATCCCAGACCTACCCGAGACATAACCGGCGTTATCCTCTAAAATATTAATCTCAACCAGGTTTAATTGACTGTTTCGTTGTGGAACCACATTACTACGGGATCCAAACCAGAAAAAACCCAGGATCTGGCCAACAAGTTTGCGCAAAATGCGAAAGTACGAGCCAGATGAGGGCAAATCCCAGACCAAACCGAGACATAACCGGCGTTATCCTCTAAAATATTAATCGCAACCAGGTTTAATTGACTGCTTCGGTGTGGTACCGCATTACTACGTGATTCAAACCAGAAAAAGGCCATGATCTGGCCAACAAGTATGCGAAAAATGCGAAAGTATGAGCCAGATGTGGGCAAATACCAGACCTAACCGAAACATAACCGGCGTTATCCTCTAAAATACTAATCGGAACCAGCACTTATTGACTGTTACAGTGTGGTACCACATTACTACGTGATCCAAACCAGAAAAAGGCCAGGATCTGGCCAACAAGTATGCGAAAAACGCGAAAGTACGAGCCAGATGAGGACAAATCCCAGACCTACCCGAGACATAACCGGCGTTATCCTCTAAAGTATTAATCGGAACCAGGTTTAATTTACTGTTTCAGTGTGGTACCTCTCTACTACGTGGTCCAAGCCAGAAGAAGGCCAGGATGTGGCCAACAAGTATGCGAAAAATGCGAAAGTACGAGCCAGATGAGGGCAAATACCAGACCTAACCGAGACATAACCGGCGTTATCCTCTAAAATATTAATCGCAACCAGGTTTAATTGACTGTTTCGTTGTGGAACCACATTACTGCGGGATCCAAACCGGAAAAAACCCAGGATCTGGCCAAGAAGTATGCGAAAAATGCGAAAGTACAAGCCAGATGAGGGCAAATCCCAGACCAAACCGAGACATAACCGGCGTTATCCTCTAAAATATTAATCGCAACCAGGTTTAATTGACTGCTTCGGTGTGGTACCGCATTACTACGTGATCCAAACCAGAAAATGGCCATGATCTGGCCAACAAGTATGCGAAAAACGCGAAAGTACGAGCCAGATGAGGACAAATCCCAGACCTACCCGAGACATAACCGACGTTATCCTCTAAAGTATTAATCGGAACCAGGTTTAATTTACTGTTTCAGTGTGGTACCTCTTTACTACGTGGTCCAAGCCAGAAGAAGGCCAGGATGTGACCAACAAGTATGCGAAAAATGCGAAAGTATGAGCCAGATGAGGACAAATCCCAGACCAAACCGAGACATAACCGGCGTTATCCTCTAAAATATTAATCGCAACCAGGATTAAATGGCTGCTTCGGTGTGGTACCGCATTACAACGTGATCCAAACTAGAAAAAGGCCATGATCTGGCCAACAAGTATGCGCAAAATGCGAAAGTATGAGCCAGATGAGGGCAAATACCAGACGTAACCGAGACATAACCGGCGTTATCCTCTAAAATACTAATCGGAACCAGCTTCTATTGACTGTTTCAGTGTGGTACAACATTACTACGTGATCCAAACCAGAAAAAGGCAAAGGATCCTGCCAACAAGTATGCGAAAAACGCGAAAGTATGAGCCAGATGATTGCAAATACCAGAACTAACACAGACATAACCTGCGTTATCCTCTAAAATACTAATCGGAACCAGCTTTTATTGACTGTTACAGTGTGGTACCACATTACTACGTGATCTAAACCAGAAAAAGGCCAGGATCTGGCCAACAAGTATGCGAAAAACGCGAAAGTACGAGCCAGATGAGGACAAATCCCAGACCTACCCGAGACATAACCGGCGTTGTCCTCTAAAATATTAATCGCTACCAGTTTAATTGACTGTTTCGGTGTGGAACCTCATTACTACGGGATCCAAAACAGAAAAAACCCAGGATCTGGTCAAGAAGTATGCGAAAAACGCCAAAGTACGAGCCAGATGATTGCAAATACCAGAACTAACCCAGACATAACCAGCGTTATCCTCGAAAATACTTATCGGAACCAGCCTCTATTGACTATTTCAGTGTGGTACCACATTACTACGTGTTCCAAACGAGAAAAGGGCCAGGGTCTGGCCGACAAGTGTGCGAAAAACGCGAAAGTATGAGCCAGATGGTTTCAAATACCAGAACTAACACAGACATAACCAGCGTTATCCTCTAAAATACTAATCGGAACCAGATTTTATTGACTGTTTCAGTGTGGTACCACATTACTGCGTGATCCGAACCAGAAAAAGGCTAGGATCAGGCCATCAAGTAAGCGAAAAACGCGAAAGTACGAGCCAGATGAGGACAAATCCCAGACCTACCCGAGACATAACCGGCGTTATCCTCTAAAGTATTAATCGGAACCAGGTTTAATTGACTGTTTCGTTGTGGAACCACATTACTACGGGATCCAAACCAGAAAAAACCCAGGATCTGGCCAACAAGTATGCGCAAAATGCGAAAGTACGAGCCAGATGAGGGCAAATCCCAGACCAACCCAAGACATAACCGGCGTTATCCTCTAAAATATTAATCGCAACCAGGTTTAATTGACTGCTTCGGTGTGGTACCGCATTACTACGTGATCCAAACCAGAGAAAGGCCATGATCTGGCCAACAAGTATGCGAAAAATGCGAAAGTATGAGCCAGATGAGGGCAAGTACCAGACCTAACAGAGACATAACCGGCGTTATCCTCTAAAATACTAATCGGAACCAGCTTCTATTGCCTGTTTCAGTGTGGTACAACATTACTACGTGATCCAAACCAGAAAAAGGCAAAGGATCTGGCCAACAAGTATGCGAAAAACGCGAAAGTATGAGCCAGATGATTGCAAATACCAGAACTAACACAGACATAACCTGCGTTATCCTCTAAAATACTAATCGGAACCAGCTTTTATTGACTGTTACAGTGTGGTACCACATTACTACGTGATCCAAACCAGAAAAAGGCCAGGATCTGGCCAACAAGTATGCGAAAAACGCGAAAGTCGAGCCAGATGAGGACAAATCCCAGACCTACCCGAGACATAACCGGCGTTATCCTCTAAAATATTAATCGCAACCAATCTAATTGCCTGTTTCGGTGTGGAACCTCATTACTACGGGATCGAAAACAGAAAAAACCCAGGATCTGGTCAACAAGTATGCGAAAAACGCCAAAGTATGAGCCAGATGATTGCAAATACCAGAACTAACCCAGACATAACCAGAGTTATCCTCTAAAATACTTATCGGAACCAGCCCCTATTGACTATTTCAGTGTGGTACCACATTACTACGTGTTCCAAACGAGAAAAGGGCCAGGGTCTGGCCAACAAGTGTGCGAAAAACGCGAAAGTATGAGCCAGATGGTTTCAAATACCAAAACTAACACAGACATAACCAGCGTTATCCTCTAAAATACTAATCGGAACCAGCTTTTATTGACTGTTTCTGTGTGGTACCACATTACTACGTGATCCAAACCAGAAAAAGGCCAGGATCTGGCCTACAAGTATGCGAAAAACGCGAAAGTACGAGCCAGATGAGGACAAATCCCAAACCTACCCGAGACATAACCGGCGTTATCCTCTAAAGTATTTATCGGAACCAGGTTTAATTGAATGTTTCAGTGTGGTACATCTTTACTACGTGGTCCAAGCCAGAAGAAGGCCAGGATGTGGCCAACAAGTATGCGAAAAATGCGAAAGTACGAGCCAGATGAGGGCAAATACCAGACCTAACCGAGACATAACCGGCGTTATCCTCTAAAATATTAATCGCAACCAGGTTTAATTGACTGTTTCGTTGTGGAACCACATTACTGCGGGATCCAAACCAGAAAAAACCCAGGATCTGGCCAAGAAGTATGCGAAAAATGCGAAAGTACAAGCCAGATGAGGGCAAATCCCAGACCAAGCCGAGACATAACCGGCGTTATCCTCTAAAATATTAATCGCAACCAGGTTTAATTGACTGCTTCGGTGTGGTACCGCATTACTACGTGATCCAAACCAGAAAAAGGCCATGATCTGGCCAACAAGTATGCGTAAAACGCGAAAGTACGAGCCAGATGAGGACAAATCCCAGACCTACACGAGACATAACCGGCGTTATCCTCTAAAGTATTAATCGGAACCAGGATTAATTTACTGTTTCAGTGTGGTACCTCTTTACTACGTGGTCCAAGCCAGAAGAAGGCCAGGATGTGGCCAACAAGTATGCGAAAAATGCGAAAGTATGAGCCAGATGAGGACAAATCCCAGACCAAACCGAGACATAACCGGCGTTATCCTCTAAAATATTAATCGCAACCAGGATTAATTGGCTGCTTCGGTGTGGTACCGCATTACTACGTGATCCAAACTAGAAAAGGGCCATGATCTGGCCAACAAGTATGCGAAAAATGCGAAAGTATGAGCCAGATGATTGCAAATACCAGAACTATGCCTGACATAACCAGCGTTAACCTCTAAAATACGAATCGGAACATGCTTTTAATGACTGTTTCAGTGTGGCAACACATTACTACGAGATCCAAACCAGAAAAATCCCAGGATCGGGCCAAGAAGTATGCGAAAAATGCGAAAGTACAAGCCAGATGAGGGCAAATCCCAGACCAAACCGAGACATAACCGGCGTTATCCTCTAAAATATTAATCGCAACCAGGTTTAATTGACTGCTTCGGTGTGGTACCGCATTACTACGTGATCCAAACCAGAAAAAGGCCATGATCTGGCCAACAAGTATGCGAAAAACGCGAAAGTACGAGCCAGATGAGGACAAATCCCAGGCCTACCCGAGACATAACCGGCGTTATCCTCTAAAGTATTAATCGGAACCAGGTTTAATTTACTGTTTCAGTGTGGTACCTCTTTACTACGTGGTCCAAGCCAGAAGAAGGCCAGGATGTGGCCAACAAGGATGCGAAAAATGCGAAAGTACGAGCCAGATGAGGGCAAATACCAGACCTAACCGAGACATAACCGGCGTTATCCTCTAAAATGTTAATCGCAACCAGGTTTAATTGACTGTTTCGTTGTGGAACCACATTACTGCGGGATCCAAACCAGAAAAAACCCGGGATCTGGCCAACAAGTATGCGAAAAATGCGAAAGTACGATCCAGATGAGGGCAAATCCCAGACCTAACCGAGACATAACCGGCGTTATCCTCTAAAATATTATTCGCAACCAGGTTTAATTGACTGTTTCGGTGTGGTACCACATTACTACGTGGTCCAAACCAGAAAAAGGCAAAGGATCCTGCCAACAAGTATGCGAAAAACGCGAAAGTATGAGCCAGATGATTGCAAATACCAGAACTAACACAGACATAACCTGCGTTATCCTCTAAAATACTAATCGGAACCAGCTTTTATTGACTGTTACAGTGTGGTACCACATTACTACGTGATCCAAACCAGAAAAAGGCCAGGATCTGGCCAACAAGTATGCGAAAAACGCGAAAGTACGAGCCAGATGAAGACAAATCCCAGACCTACCCGAGACATAACCGGCGTTATCCTCTAAAATATTAATCGCTACCAGGTTTAATTGACTGTTTCGTTGTGGAACCACATTACTACGGGATCCAAACCAGAAAAAAACCCAGGATCTGGCCAACAAGTATGCGCAAAATGCGAAAGTACGAGCCAGATGAGGACAAATCCCAGACCAAACCGAGACATAACCGGCGTTATCCTCTAAAATATTAATCGCAACCAGGTTTAATTGACTGCTTCGATGTGGTACCGCATTACTACGTGATCCAAACCAGAAAAAGGCCATGATCTGGCCAACAAGTATGCGAAAAATGCGAAAGTATGAGCCAGATGAGGGCAAATACCAGACCTAACCGAGACATAACCGGCGTTATCCTCTAAAATACTAATCGGAACCAGCTTCTTTTGACTGTTTCAGTGTGGTACAACATTACTACGTGATCCAAACCAGAAAAAGGCAAAGGATCCTGCCAACAAGTATGCGAAAAACGCGAAAGTATGAGCCAGATGATTGCAAATACCAGAACTAACACAGACATAACCTGCGTTATCCTCTAAAATACTAATCGGAACCAGCTTTTATTGACTGTTACAGTGTGGTACCACATTACTACGTGATCCAAACCAGAAAAAGGCCAGGATCTGGCCAACAAGTATGCGAAAAACGCGAAAGTACGAGCCAGATGAGGACAAATCCCAGACCTACCCGAGACATAACCGGCGTTATCCTCTAAAATATTAATCGCTACCAGTTTAATTGACTGTTTCGGTGTGGAACCTCATTACTACGGGATCCAAAACAGAAAAAACCCAGGATCTGGTCAACAAGTATGCGAAAAACGCCAAAGTATGAGCCAGATGATTGCAAATACCAGAACTAACCCAGACATAACCAGCGTTATCCTCTAAAATACTTATCGGAACCAGCCTCTATTGACTATTTCAGTGTGGTACCACATTACTACGTGTTCCAAACGAGAAAAGGGCCAGGGTCTGGCCAACAAGTGTGCGAAAAACGCGAAAGTATGAGCCAGATGGTTTCAAATACCAGAACTAACACAGACATAACCAGCGTTATCCTCTAAAATACTAATCGGAACCAGCTTTTATTGACTGTTTCAGTGTGGTACCACATTACTACGTGATCCAAACCAGAAAAAGGCCGGAATCTGGCCTACAAGTATGCGAAAAACGCGAAAGTACGAGCCAGATGATTGCAAATACCAGAACTATGCCTGACATAACCAGCGTTAACTTCTAAAATACGAATCGGAACATGCTTTTAATGACTGTTTCAGTGTGGCTACACATTACTACGAGATCCAAACCAGAAAAATCCCAGGATCGGGCCAACAAGTATGCGCAAAATGCGAAAGTACGAGCCAGATGAGGGCAAATCCCAGACCAAACCGAGACATAACCGGCGTTATCCTCTAATATATTAATCGCAACCAGGTTTAATTGACTGCTTCGGTGTGGTACCGCATTACTACGTGATCCAAACCAGAAAAAACCCAGGATCTGGCCACAAGTATGCGAAAAATACGAAAGTACGAGCCAGATGAGGACAAATCCCAGACCTACCCGAGACATAACCGGCGTTATCCTCTAAAGTATTGATCGGAACCAGGTTTAATTTACTGTTTCAGTGTGGTACCTCTTTACTACGTGGTCCAAGCCAGAAGAAGGCCAGGATGTGGCCAACAAGTATGCGAAAAATGCGAAAGTACGAGCCAGATGAGGGCAAATACCAGACCTAACCGAGACATAACCGTCGTTATCCTCTAAAATGTTAATCGCAACCAGGTTTAATTGACTGTTTCGTTCTGGAACCACATTACTGCGGGATCCAAACCAGAAAAAACCCAGGATCTGGCCAACAAGTATGCGAAAAATGCGAAAGTACGATCCAGATGAGGGCAAATCCCAGACCTAACCGAGACATAACCGGCGTTATCCTCTAAAATATTATTCGCAACCAGGTTTAATTGACTGTTTCGGTGTGGTACCACATTACTACGTGGTCCAAGCCAGAAAAAGGCCAGGATCTGGCCAACAAGTATGCGAAAAACGCGAAAGTACGAGCCAGATGAGGACAAATCCCAGACCAAACCGAGACATAACCGGCGTTATCCTATAAAATATTAATCGCAACCAGGTTTAATTGACTGCTTCGGTGTGGTACCGCCTTACTACGTGATTCAAACCAGAAAAAGGCCATGATCTGGCCAACAAGTATGCGAAAAATGCGAAAGTATCAGCCAGATGAGGGCAAATACCAGACCTAACCGAGACATAACCGGCGTTATCCTCTAAAATACTAATCGGAACCAGCACTTATTGACTGTTACAGTGTGGTACCACATTACTACGTGATCCAAACCAGAAAAAGGCCAGGATCTGCCCAACAAGTATGCGAAAAACGCGAAAGTACGAGCCAGATGGTTTCAAATACCAGAACTAACACAGACATAACCAGCGTTATCCTCTAAAATACTAATTGGAACCAGCTTTTATTGACTGTTTCAGTGTGGTACCACATTACTACGTGATCCAAACCAGAAAAAGGCCGGAATCTGGCCTACAAGTATGCGAAAAACGCGAAAGTACGAGCCAGATGTGGACAAATCCCAGACCTATCCGAGACATAACCGGCGTTATCCTCCAAAATATTAATCTCAACCAGGTTTAATTGTCTGTTTCGTTGTGGAACCACATTACTACGGGATCCAAACCAGAAAAAACCCAGGATCTGGCCAACAAGTATGCGTAAAACGCGAAAGTACGAGCCAGATGAGGACAAATCCCAGACCTACCCGAGACATAACCGGCATTATCCTTTAAAATATTAATCGCAACCACTTTAATTGACTGTTTCGGTGTGGAACCTCATTACTACGGGATCCAAAACAGAAAAAACCCAGGATCTGGTCAACAAGTATGCGAAAAACGCCAAAGTATGAGCCAGATGATTGCAAATACCAGAACTAACCCAGACATAACCAGCGTTATCCTCTAAAATACTTATCGGAACCAGCCTCTATTGACTATTTCAGTGTGGTACCACATTACTACGTGTTCCAAACGAGAAAAGGGCCAGGGTCTGGCCAACAAGTGTGCGAAAAACGCGAAAGTATGAGCCAGATGGTTTCAAATACCAGAACTAACACAGACATAACCAGCGTTATCCTCTAAAATACTAATCGGAACCAGCTTTTATTGACTGTTTCAGTGTGGTACCACATTACTACGGGATCCAAACCAGAAAAAACCCAGGATCTGGCCAACAAGTATGCGCAAAATGCGAAAGTACGAGCCAGATGAGGGCAAATCCCAGACCAAACCGAGACATAACCGGCGTTATCCTATAAAATATTAATCGCAACCAGGTTTAATTGACTGCTTCGGTGTGGTACCGCCTTACTACGTGATTCAAACCAGAAAAAGGCCATGATCTGGCCAACAAGTATGCGAAAAATGCGAAAGTATCAGCCAGATGAGGGCAAATACCAGACCTAACCGAGACATAACCGGCGTTATCCTCTAAAATACTAATCGGAACCAGCACTTATTGACTGTTACAGTGTGGTACCACATTACTACGTGATCCAAACCAGAAAAAGGCCAGGATTTGGCCAACAAGTATGCGAAAAACGCGAAAGTACGAGCCAGATGGTTTCAAATACCAGAACTAACACAGACATGACCAGCGTTATCCTCTAAAATACTAATCGGAACCAGCTTTTATTGACTGTTTCAGTGTGGTACCACATTACTACGTGATCCAAACCAGAAAAAGGCCGGAATCTGGCCTACAAGTATGCGAAAAACGCGAAAGTACGAGCCAGATGAGGACAAATCCCAGACCTATCCGAGACATAACCGGCGTTATCCTCCAAAATATTAATCTCAACCAGGTTTAATTGTCTGTTTCGTTGTGGAACCACATTACTACGGGATCCAAACCAGAAAAAACCCAGGATCTGGCCAACAAGTATGCGTAAAACGCGAAAGTACGAGCCAGATGAGGACAAATCCCAGACCTACCCGAGACATATCCGGCGTTATCCTTTAAAATATTAATCGCAACCACTTTAATTGACTGTTTCGGTGTGGAACCTCATTACTACGGGATCCAAAACAGAAAAAACCCAGGATCTGGTCAACAAGTATGCGAAAAACGCCAAAGTATGAGCCAGATGATTGCAAATACCAGAACTAACCCAGACATCACCAGTGTTATCCTCTAAAATACTTATCGGAACCAGCCTCTATTGACTATTTCAGTGTGGTACCACATTACTACGTGTTCCAAACGAGAAAAGGGCCAGGGTCTGGCCAACAAGTGTGCGAAAAACGCGAAAGTATGAGCCAGATGGTTTCAAATACCAGAACTAACACAGACATAACCAGCGTTATCCTCTAAAATACTAATCGGAACCAGCTTTTATTGACTGTTTCAGTGTGGTACCACATTACTACGTGATCCAAACCAGAAAAAGGCCGGAATCTGGCCTACAAGTATGCGAAAAACGCGAAAGTACGAGCCAGATGAGGACAAATCCCAGACCTACCCGAGACATAACCGGCGTTATCCTCTAAAGTATTAATCGGAACCAGGTTTAATTGACTGTCTCAGTGTGGTACCTCTTTACTACGTGGTCCAAGCCAGAAGAAGGCCAGGATGTGGCCAACAAGTATGCGAAAAATGCGAAAGTACGATCCAGATGAGGGCAAATCCCAGAACTAACCCAGACATAACCAGCGTTATCCTCTAAAATACTAATCGGAACCTGCTTCCATTGACCGTTTCAGTGTGGTACAACATTACTGCGTGATCCGAACCAGAAAAAGGCTAGGATCAGGCCATCAAGTAAGCGAAAAACGCGAAAGTACGAGCCACATGAGGGAAAATCCCAGACCTAACCCAGACATAACCGGCGTTATCCGCTAAAATATTAATCGCAACCAGGTTTAATTGTCTGGTTCGTTGTGGAACCACATTACTGCGGGATCCAAACCAGAAAAAACCCAGGATCTGGCCAACAAGTATGCGCAAAATGCGAAAGTACGAGCCAGATGAGGGCAAATCCCAGACCAAACCAAGACATAACCGGCGTTATCCTCTAAAATATTAATCGCAACCAGGTTTAATTGACTGCTTCGGTGTGGTACCGCATTACTACGTGATCCAAACCAGAAAAAGGCCATGATCTGGCCAACAAGTATGCGAAAAATGCGAAAGTATGAGCCAGATGAGGGCAAGTGCCAGACCTAACAGAGACATAACCGGCGTTATCCTCTAAAATACTAATCGGAACCAGCTTCTATTGCCTGTTTCAGTGTGGTACAACATTACTACGTGGTCCAAGCCAGAAGAAGGCCAGGATGTGGCCAACAAGTATGCGAAAATTCGAAAGTACGAGCCAGATGAGGGCAAATACCAGACCTAACCGAGACATAACCGGCGTTATCCTCTAAAATATTAATCGCAACCAGGTTTAATTGACTGTTTCGTTGTGGAACCACATTACTACGTGGTCCAAGCCAGAAGAAGGCCAGGATGTGGCCAACAAGTATGCGAAAAATGCGAAAGTACGACACAGATGAGGGCAAATCCCAGAACTAACCCAGACATAACCAGCGTTATCCTCTAAAATACTAATCGGAACCAGCCTCTATTGACTATTTCAGTGTGGTACAACATTACTACTTGATCCAAACCAGAAAAAGGCCAGGATCTGGCCAACAAGTATGCGAAAAACGCGAAAGTACGAGCCAGATGAGGACAAATCCCAGACCTACCCGAGACATAACCGGCGTTATCCTCTAAAATATTAATCGCAACCAGTTTAATTGACTGTTTCGGTGTGGAACCTCATTACTACGGGATCCAAAACAGAAAAAACCCAGGATCTGGTCAACAAGTATGCGAAAAACGCCAAAGTATGAGCCAGATGGTTGCAAATACCAGAACTAACCCAGATATAACCAGCGTTATCCTCTAAAATACTTATCGGAACCAGCCTCTATTGACTATTTCAGTGTGGTACCACATTACTACGTGTTCCAAACGAGAAAAGGGCCAGGGTCTGGCCAACAAGTGTGCGAAAAACGCGAAAGTATGAGCCAGATGGTTTCAAATACCAGAACTAACACAGACATAACCAGCGTTATCCTCTAAAATACTAATCGGAACCAGCTTTTATTGACTGTTTCAGTGTGGTACCACATTACTACGTGATCCAAACCAGAAAAAGGCCGGAATCTGGCCTACAAGTATGCGAAAAACGCGAAAGTACGAGCCAGATGAGGACAAATCCCAGACCTACCCGAGACATAACCGGCGTTATCCTCTAAAGTATTAATCGGAACCAGGTTTAATTGACTGTTTCAGTGTGGTACCTCTTTACTACGTGGTCCAAGCCAGAAGAAGGCCAGGATGTGGCCAACAAGTATGCGAAAAATGCGAAAGTACGATCCAGATGAGGGCAAATCCCAGAACTAACCCAGACATAACCAGCGTTATCCTCTAAAATACTAATCGGAACCTGCTTCCATTGACCGTTTCAGTGTGGTACGACATTACTGCGTGATCCGAACCAGAAAAAGGCTAGGATCAGGCCATCAAGTAAGCGAAAAACGCGAAAGTACGAGCCACATGAGGGAAAATCCCTGACCTAACCCAGACATAACCGGCGTTATCCTCTAAAATATTAATCGCAACCAGGTTTAATTGACTGCTTCGGTGTGGTACCGCATTACTACGTGATCCAAACCAGAAAAAGGCCACGATCTGGCCAACAAGTATGCGAAAAATGCGAAAGTATGAGCCAGATGAGGGCAAGTACCAGACCTAACAGAGACATAACCGGCGTTATCCTCTAAAATACTAATCGGAACCAGCTTCTATTGCCTGTTTCAGTGTGGTACAACATTACTACGTGATCCAACCCAGAAAAAGGCAAAGGATCTGGCCAACAAGTATGCGAAAAACGCGAAAGTATGAGCCAGATGATTGCAAATACCAGAACTAACACAGACATAACCTGCGTTATCCGCTAAAATACTAATCGGAACCAGCTTTTATTGACTGTTACAGTGTGGTACCACATTACTACGTGATCCAAACCAGAAAAAGGCCAGGATCTGGCCAACAAGTATGCGAAAAACGCGAAAGTCGAGCCAGATGAGGACAAATCCCAGACCTACCCGAGACATAACCGGCGTTATCCTCTAAAATATTAATCGCAACCAATCTAATTGCCTGCTTCGGTGTGGAACCTCATTACTACGGGATCCAAAACAGAAAAAACCCAGGGTCTGGGCAACAAGTGTGCGAAAAACGCGAAAGTATGAGCCAGATGGTTTCAAATACCAGAACTAACACAGACATAACCAGCGTTATCCTCTAAAATACTTATCGGAACCAGCTTCTATTGACTGTTTCGGTGTGGAACCACATTACTACGGGATCCAAACCAGAAAAAAACCCGGGATATGGCCAACAAGTATGCGAAAAATGCGTAGGTATGAGCCAGATGAGGACAAATCCCAGACCTACCCGAGACATAACCGGCGTTATCCTCTAAAATATTAATCGCAACCAATCTAATTGCCTGCTTCGGTGTGGAACCTCATTACTACGGGATCCAAAACAGAAAAAACCCAGGGTCTGGGCAACAAGTGTGCGAAAAACGCGAAAGTATGAGCCAGGTGGTTTCAAATACCAGAACTAACACAGACATAACCAGCGTTATCCTCTGTAATACTTATCGGAACCAGCTTCTATTGACTGTTTCGGTGTGGAACCACATTACTACGGGATCCAAACCAGAAAAAAACCCGGGATATGGCCAACAAGTATGCGAAAAATGCGTAGGTATGAGCCAGATGAGGGCAAATACCAGACCTAACCCAGACATAACCGGCGTTATCCGCTAAAATATTAATCTCAACCAGGTTTAACTGACTGTTTCGTTGTGGAGCCACGTTACTACGGGATCCAAAACAGAGAAAACCCAGGATCTGGCCAACAGGTATGCGAAAAATGCGAAAGTATGAGCCAGATGATTGCAAATACTAGTACTAACCCAGACATCACCAGCGTTATCCTCTAAAATATTAATCGCAACCAGGTTTAATTGACTGTTTCGGTGTGGTACCGCATTACTACGTGATCCAAACCAGAGAAAGGCCAGGATCTGGCCAACAAGGATGAGAAAAATGCGAAAGTACGAGCCAGATGAGGGCAAATCCCAGCCCTAACCGAGACATAACCGGCGTTATCCTCTAAAATATTAATCGCATCCAGTTTAATTGACTGTTTCGGTGTGGAACCACATTACTACGGGATCCACACCGGAAAGAACCCAGGATCTGGCCAACAAGTATGCGAAAAAAGCGAAAGTATGTGCCAGATGATAGCAAATACCAGAACTAACCCAGACATAACCAGCGTTATCATCTAAAATACATATCGGAACCAGCTTCTATTGACTGTTTCAGTGTGGTACCACATTACTACGTGATCCAAACACAGAAAAGGGCCAGGGTCTGGCCAACAAGTATGCGAAAAATGCGGAAGTCCCAGCCAGATGAGGGCAAATACCAGACCTAACCGAGACATAACCGGCGTTATCCTCTAAAATATTAATCGCAACCAGCTTCTATTGACTGTTTCGGTGTGGTACCGCATTACTACGTGATCCAAACCAGAGAAAGGCCAGGATCTGGCCAAGAAGGATGAGAAAATTGCGAATATATGATCCAGATGATTGGTAATACCAGAACTAACCCTGACATAACCAGCGTTATCCTCTAAAATACGAATCGGAACATGCTTTTAATGACTGTTTCAGTGTGGTAACACATTACTACGAGATCCAAACCAGAAAAATCCCAGGACCGGGCCAACAAGAATGCGAGAAACGCGAAAGTACGAGCCACATGAGGGAAAATCCCCGACCTAACCCAGACATAACCGGCGTTATCCTCTAAAATACTGATCGGAACCAGCTTCTATTGACTGTTTCAGTGTGGTACCACATTACTACGTGATCCAAACCAGAAAAAGGCCAGGATCTGGCCAACAAGTATGCGAAAACCGTGAAAGTACGAGCCAGATCAGGACAAATCCCAGACCTACCCGAGACATAACCGGCGTTATCCTCTAAAATATTAATCTCAACCAGGTTTAATTGACTGTTTCGTTGTGGAACCACAATACTACGGGATCCAAACCAGAAAAAACCCAGGATCTGGCCAACAAGAATGCGAAAAATGCGAAAGTATGAGCCAGATGACTGCAAATACCAGAACTAACCCAGACATAAGCGGCGTTATCCCCTAAAATGTTAATCGCAACCAGGTTTAATTGACTGTTTCGGTGTGGTACCGCATTACTACGTGATCCAAACCAGAAAAAGCCCAGGATCTGGCCAACAAGTCTGCGAAAAACGTGAAAGTACGAGTCAGATGAGGAAAAATCCCAGACCTAGCCGAGACATAACCGGCGTTATCCTCTAAAATATTGATCGCAACCAGTTTAATTGACTGTTTCGGTGTGGAACCACATTACTGCGGGATCGAAACCAGAAAAAACGCAGGATCTGGCCAACACGTATGCGAAAAATGCGAAAGTACGATCCAGATGAGGGCAAATCCCAGACCTAACCGAGACATAACCGGCGTTATCCTCTAGAATATTAATCGCAACCAGGTTTAATTGACTGTTTCGGTGTGGTACCGCATTACTACGTGATCCAAGCCAGAAAAAGGCCAGGATCTGGCCAACAAGAATGCGAAACATGCGAAAGTACGCGCCAGATGAGGGCAAATACCAGACCTAACCGAGACATTACCGGCATTATCCTCTAAAATATTAATCGCAACCAGATTTAATTGACTGTTTCGGTGTGGTACCGCATCACTACGGGATCCAAACCAGAAAAAACCGAGGATCTGGCCAACAACTATGAGAAAAATGCGAAAGTATGAGCATGATGATTGCAAATACCAGAACTAACTCTGACATAACCAGCGTTATCCTCTAAAATACGAATCGGAACATGCTTTTAATGACTGTTTCAGTGTGGTAACACATTACTACGTGATCCAAACCAGAAAATGGCCAGGATCTGGCCAACTACTATGAGAAAAACGCGAAAGTATGAGCCAGATGATTGCAAATACCAGACCTAACCCAGACATAACCGGCGTTATCCGCTAAAATATTAATCTCAACCAGGTTTAATTGACTGTTTCGTTGTGGTACCACATTACTACGGGATCCAAAACAGAGAAAACCCAGGATCTGGCCAACAGGTATGCGAAAAATGCGAAAGTATGAGCCAGATGGTTGCAAATACCAGAACTAACCCAGACATAACCAGCGTGATCCTCTAAAATATTAATCGCAACCAGGTTTAATTGACTGTTTCGGTGTGGTAACGCACTACTACGCGATCCAAACCAGAAAAAGCCCAGGATCTGGCCAACAAGTATGCGAAAAATGCCAAAGTACGAGCCAGATGAGGGCAAATCCCAGACCTAACCGAGACATAACCGGCGTTATCCTCTAAAATATTAATCGCAACCAGGTTTAATTGACTGATTCGGTGTGGTGACGCATTACTACGTGATCCAAACCAGAAAAAGACCAAGATCTGGCCAACAAGTATGCGAAAAATGCGAAAGTACGAGCCAGATGAGGGCAAATACCAGACCTAGCCCAGACATTACCGGCATTATCCTCTAAAATATTAATCGCAACCAGATTTAATTGACTGTTTCGGTGTGGTACCGCATTACTACGTGATCCAAACCAGAAAAAGCCCAGGATCTGGCCAACAAGTATGCGAAAAAAGCGAAAGTATGTGCCAGATGATAGCAAATACCTGAACTAACCCAGACATAACCAGCGTTATCCTCTAAAATACATATCGGAACCAGCTTCTATTGACTGTTTCAGTGTGGTACCACATTACTACGTGATCCAAACCAGAAAAGGGCCAGGGTCTGGCCAACAAGTATGCGAAAAATGCGAAAGTCCCAGCCAGATGAGGGCAAATACCAGACCTAACCGAGACATAACCCGCGTTATCCTCTAAAATATTAATCGCAACCAGGTTCAATTGACTGTTTCGGTGTGGAACCACATTACTACGGGATCCAAACCAGAAAAAACCCAGGATCTGGCCAACAACTATGAGAAAAACGCGAAAGTACGAGCCAGATGGGGGTAAATCCTAGACCTAACCGAGACACACCCAGCGTTATCCTCTAAAATATTAATCGCAACCAGGTTTAATTGACTGTTTCGGTGTTGTACCGCACTACTACGGGATCCAAACCAGAAAGAGGCCAGGATCAGGCCAACAAGAATGCGAAAAAAGCGAAAGTACGAGCCAGATGTGGGCAAATCCCAGAGCTACCCGAGACATAACCGGCGTTATCCTGTAAAATATTAATCTGAACCAGGTTTAATTGACTGTTTCGTTGTGGAACCACATTACTACGGGATCGAAACCAGACAAAACCCAGGATCTGGCCAACAAGTATGCGAAAAATGCGAAAGCATGAGCCAGATGATTGCAAATACCAGAACTAACCCAGACGTAACCGGCGTTATCCCCTAAAATATTAATCGCAACCAGGTTTAATTGACTGTTTCGGTGTGGTACCGCATTACTTCGTGATCCAAACCAGATAAAGGCCAGGATCTGGCCAACAAGTATGCGAAAAATGTGAAAGTACGAGTCAGATGAGGACAAATCCCAGACCTAGCCGAGTCATAACCGGCGTTATCCTCTAAAATATTGATCGCAACCAGTTTAATTGACTGTTTCGGTGTGGAACCTCATTACTACGTTATCCAAACCAGATAAAGCCCAGGATCTGGCCAACAAGTATGAGGAAAATGCGAAAGTTCGAGCCAGATGAG
The DNA here is from genome assembly GCF_051014445.1 of Colletes latitarsis. Classification (NCBI taxonomy): domain Eukaryota; kingdom Metazoa; phylum Arthropoda; class Insecta; order Hymenoptera; family Colletidae; genus Colletes; species Colletes latitarsis. The sequence goes on along the minus strand of NW_027488375.1, from coordinate 5,427,462 downwards.
GGCAAGTACCAGACCTAACCCAGACAAAACCGGCGTTATCCCCTAAAATATTAATCGCAACCAGGTATAATTGACTGTTTCGGTGTGGTACCGCATTGCTACGATGATCCAAACCAGAAAGAGGCCAGGATCTGGCTAACAAGTATGCGAAAAATGCGAAAGTACGATCCGGATGAGGGCAAATCCCAGACCTAACCGAGACATAACCGGCGTTATCCTCTAAAATATTAATCGCAACAAGGTTTAATTGACTGTTTCGTTGTGGAACCACATTACTGCGGGATCCAAACCAGAGAAAACGCAGGATCTGGCCAACAAGTATGCGAAAAATGCTAAAGTACGATCCAGATGAGGGCAAATCCCAGACCTAACCGAGACATAACCGGCGTTATCCTCTAAAATATTAATCGCAACCAGGTTTATTTGACTGTTTCGGTGTGGTACCGCATTACTACGTGATCCAAACCAGAAAAAGGCCAGGATCTGGCCAGCAAGTATCCGAAAAATGCGAAATTATGAGCTAGATGATTGCAAATACCAGAACTATGCCTGACATAAACAGCGTTATCCTCTAAAACACGAATCAGAACATGTTTTTAATGACTGCTTCAGTGTGGTACCACATCACTACGTGATCCAAACCAGAAAAAGGCCAGGATCTGGCCAAAAAGTATGCGAAACATGCGAAAGTACGAGCCAGATGTGGGCAAACACCAGACCTAACCCAGACATAACCGGCGTTATCCTCTAAAATATTAATCGCAACCAGGTTTAATTGACTGTTTCGGTGTGGTACCGCATTACTACGTGATCCAAACCAGAGAAAGGCCAGGATCTGGCCAACAAGGATGAGAAAAATGCGAAAGTATGAGCATGATGATTGCAAATACCAGAACTAACCCTGACATAACCAGCGTTATCCTCTAAAATACGAATCGGAACATGCTTTTAATGACTGTTTCAGTGTGGTAACACATTACTACGTGATCCAAACCAGAAACATCCCAGGATCGGGCCAACAAGAATGCGAAAAATGCGAAAGTGCGAACCAGATGAGGGAAAATCTGAGACCTAACCGAGACGTAACCGGCGTTATCCCCTAAAATATTAATCGCAACCAGGTTTAATTGACTGTTTCGGTGTGGAACCACATTACTACGGAATCCAAACCAGAAAAAACTCAGGATCTGGCCGACAAGTATTCGACAAATGCGATAGTATGAGCCAGGGGAGGGCAAATACCAGACTTAACACAGACATAACCTGCGTTATCCTCTAAAATATTAATCGCAACCGGGTTTAATTGACTGTTTCCGTGTGGAACCACATTACTACGGGATCCAAACCAGAAAAAACCCAGGATCTGGCCAACAACTATGAGAAAAACGCGAAAGTATGAGCCAGATGATTGCAAATACCAGAACTATCCCAGGCATAAACAGCGTTATCCTCTAACATATTATTCGCAACCAGGTTTAATTGACTGTTTCGGTGTGGTACCACATTACTACGTGGTCCAAGCCAGAAAAAGGCCAGGATCTGGCCAACAAGAATGCGAAAAATGCGAAAGTGCGCGCCAGATGAGGGCAAATACCAGACCTAACCGAGACATTACCGGCATAATCCTCTAAAATATTAATCGCAACCAGATTTAATTGACTGTTTCGGTGTGGTACCGCATTACTACGTGATCCTAACCAGAAAAAGGCCAGGATCTGGCCAACAACTATGCGAAAAAGCGAAAGTATGAGCCAGATGATTGCAAATACCAGAACTATCCCAGACATAAACAGCGTTATCCTCTAAAATATTATTCGCAACCAGGTTTAATTGACTGTTTCAGTCTGGAGCCACTTTACTACGTGGACCAAGCCAGAAGAAGGCCGGGATCTGGCCATCAAGTATGCGAAAAATGCGAAGGTCCGAACCAGATGAGGGCAAATACCAGACCTAACCGAGACATAACCGGCGTTATCCTCCAAAATATTAATCGCAACCAGGTTCAATTGACTGTTTCGGTGTGGAACCACATTACTACGGGATCCAAACCAGAAAAAACCCAGGCTCTGGCCAACAACTATGAGAAAAACGCGAAAGTATGAGCCAGATGATTGCAAATACCAGAACTATCCCAGGCATAACCAGCGTTATCCTCTAAAATATTATTCGCATCCAGGTTTAATTGACTGTTTCGGTGTGGTACCACATTACTACGTGGTCCAAGAGAGAAAAAGGCCAGGATCTGGCCAACAAGAATACGAAAAATGCGAAAGTATGCGCCAGATGAGGGCAAATATTAGACCTAACCGAGACGTAACCGGCGTTATCCCCTAAAATATTAATCGCAACCAGGTTTAATTGACTGTTTCGGTGTGGAACCACATTACTACGGGATCCAAACCAGAAAAAACCGAGGATCTGGCCAACAACTATGAGAAAAATGCGAAAGTATGAGCATGATGATTGCAATTACCAGAACTAACTCTGACATAACCAGCGTTATCCTCTAAAATACGAATCGGAACATGCTTTTAATGACTGTTTCAGTCTGGTAACACATTACTACGTGATCCAAACCAGAAAATGGCCAGGATCTGGCCAACTACTATGAGAAAAACGCGAAAGTATGTGCCAGATGATAGCAAATACCAGAACTAACCCAGACATAACCAGCGTTATCCTTTAAAATACTTATCGGAACCAGCTTCTATTGACTGTTTCGGTGTGGAACCACATTACTACGGGATCCAAACCAGAAAAAAAACCAGGATATGGCCAACAAGTATGCGAAAAATGCGAAGGTATGAGCCAGATGAGGGCAAATACCAGACCTAACCCAGACATAACCGGCGTTATCCGCTAAAATATTAATCTCAACCAGGTTTAATTGACTGTTTCGTTGTGGTACAACATTACTACGGGATCCAAAACAGAGAAAACCCAGGATCTGGCCAACAGGTATGCGAAAAATGCGAAAGTATGAGCCAGATGGTTGCAAATACCAGAACTAACCCAGACATAACCAGCGTTATCCTCTAAAATATTAATCGCAACCAGGTTTAATTGACTGTTTCGGTGTGGTACCGCATTACTACGTGATCCAAACCAGAGAAAGGCCAGGATCTGGCCAACAAGGATGAGAAAAATGCGAAAGTACGAGCCAGATAAGGGCAAATCCCAGACCTAACCGAGACATAACCGGCGTTATCCTCTAAAATATTAATCGCAACCAGTTTCAATTGACTGTTTCGGTGTGGTAACGCATTACTACGTGATCCAAACCAGAAAAAACCCAGGATCTGGCCAACAACTATGAGAAAAACGCGAAAGTATGAGCCAGATGATTGCAAATACCAGACCTAGCCCAGACATTACCGGCATTATCCTCTAAAATATTAATCGCAACCAGATTTAATTGACTGTTTCGGTGTGGTACCGCATTACTACGTGATCCAAACCAGAAAAAACCCAGGATCTGGCCAACAACTATGAGAAAAACGCGAAAGTATGAGCCAGATGATTGCAAATACCAGAACTATCCCAGGCATAAACAGCGTTATCCTCTAAAATATTATTCGCAACCAGGTTTAATTGACTGTTTCGGTGTGGTACCACATTACTACGTGGTCCAAGCCAGAAAAAGGCCAGGATCTGGCCAACAAGAATGCGAAAAATGCGAAAGTGCGCGCCAGATGAGGGCAAATACCAGACCTAACCGAGACATTACCGGCATTATCCTCTAAAATATTAATCGCAACCAGATTTAATTGACTGTTTCGGTGTTGTACCGCATTACTACGGGATCCAAACCAGAAAGAGGCCAGGATCAGGCCAACAAGAATGCGAAAAAAGCGAAAGTACGAGCCAGATGTGGGCAAATCCCAGATCTAACCGAGACATAACCGGCGTTATCCTCTAAAATATTAATCTGAACCATGTTTAATTGACTGTTTCGTTGTGGAACCACATTACTACGGGATCGAAACCAGACAAAACCCAGGATCTGGCCAACAAGTATGCGAAAAATGCTAAAGCATGAGCCAGATGATTGCAAATACCAGAACTAACCCAGACGTAACCGGCGTTATCCCCTAAAATATTAATCGCAACCAGGTTTAATTGACTGTTTCGGTGTGGTACCGCATTACTTCGTGATCCAAACCAGAGAAAGGCCAGGATCTGGCCAACAAGTATGCGAAAAATGTGAAAGTACGAGTCAGATGAGGACAAATCCCAGACCTAACCCAGACAAAACCGGCGTTATCCCCTAAAATATTAATCGCAACCAGGTATAATTGACTGTTTCGGTGTGGTACCGCATTGCTACGATGATCCAAACCAGAAAGAGGCCCGGATCTGGCTAACAAGTATGCGAAAAATGCGAAAGTACGATCCGGATGAGGGCAAATCCCAGACCTAACCGAGACATAACCGGCGTTATCCTCTAAAATATTAATCGCAACAAGGTTTAATTGACTGTTTCGTTGTGGAACCACATTACTGCGGGATCCAAACCAGAGACAACGCAGGATCTGGCCTACAAGTATGCGAAAAATGCGAAAGTCCCAGCCAGATGAGGGCAAATACCAGACCTAACCGAGACATAACCCGCGTTATCCTCTAAAATATTAATCGCAACCAGGTTTAATTGACTGTTTCGGTGTTGTACCGCATTACTACGGGATCCAAACCAGAAAGAGGCCAGGATCAGGCCAACAAGAATGCGAAAAAAGCGAAAGTACGAGCCAGATGAGGGCAAATCCCAGACCTAACCGAGACATTACCGGCGTTATCCTCTAAAATATTAACCGCAACCAGATTTAATTGACTGTTTCTGTGTGGTACCGCATTACTACGTGATCCAAACCAGAAAAAGCCCAGGATCTGGCCAACAAGTATGCGAAAAATGCGAAAGTATGTGCCAGATGATAGCAAATACCAGAACTAACCCAGACATAACCAGCGTTATCCTCTAAAATACATATCGGAACCAGCTTCTATTGACTGTTTCAGTGTGGTACCACATTACTACGTGATCCAAACCAGAAAAGGGCCAGGGTCTGGCCAACAAGTATGCGAAAAATGCGAAAGTCCCAGCCAGATGAGGGCAAATACCAGACCTAACCGAGACATAACCCGCGTTATCCTCTAAAATATTAATCGCAACCAGGTTTAATTGACTGTTTCGGTGTTGTACCGCATTACTACGGGATCCAAACCAGAAAGAGGCCAGGATCAGGCCAACAAGAATGCGAAAAAAGTGAAAGTACGAGCCAGATGTGGGCAAATCCCAGACCTAACCGAGACATAACCGGCGTTATCCTCTAAAATATTAATCTGAACCAGGTTTAATTGACTGTTTCGTTGTGGAACCACATTACTACGGGATCGAAACCAGACAAAACCCAGGATCTGGCCAACAAGTATGCGAAAAATGCTAAAGCATGAGCCAGATGATTGCAAATACCAGAACTAACCCAGACGTAACCGGCGTTATCCCCTAAAATATTAATCGCAACCAGGTTTAATTGACTGTTTCGGTGTGGTACCGCATTACTTCGTGATCCAAACCAGAGAAAGGCCAGGATTTGGCCAACAAGTATGCGAAAAATGTGAAAGTACGAGTCAGATGAGGACAAATCCCAGACCTAACCCAGACAAAACCGGCGTTATCCCCTAAAATATTAATCGCAACCAGGTATAATTGACTGTTTCGGTGTGGTACCGCATTGCTACGATGATCCAAACCAGAAAGAGGCCCGGATCTGGCTAACAAGTATGCGAAAAATGCGAAAGTACGATCCGGATGAGGGCAAATCCCAGACCTAACCGAGACATAACCGGCGTTATCCTCTAAAATATTAATCGCAACAAGGTTTAATTGACTGTTTCGTTGTGGAACCACATTACTGCGGGATCCAAACCAGAGACAACGCAGGATCTGGCCTACAAGTATGCGAAAAATGCGAAAGTCCCAGCCAGATGAGGGCAAATACCAGACCTAACCGAGACATAACCCGCGTTATCCTCTAAAATATTAATCGCAACCAGGTTTAATTGACTGTTTCGGTGTTGTACCGCATTACTACGGGATCCAAACCAGAAAGAGGCCAGGATCAGGCCAACAAGAATGCGAAAAAAGCGAAAGTACGAGCCAGATGAGGGCAAATCCCAGACCTAACCGAGACATAACCGGCGTTATCCTCTAAAATATTAATCGCAACCAGGTTTAATTGACTGTTTCGGTGTTGTACCGCATTACTACGGGATCCAAACCAGAAAGAGGCCAGGATCAGGCCAACAAGAATGCGAAAAAAGCGAAAGTACGAGCCAGATGTGGGCAAATCCCAGACCTACCCGAGACATAACCGGCGTTATCCTCTAAAATATTAATCTGAACCAGGTTTAATTGACTGTTTCGTTGTGGAACCACATTACTACGGGATCGAAACCAGACAAAACCCAGGATCTGGCCAACAATTATGCGAAAAATGCTAAAGCATGAGCCAGATGATTGCAAATACCAGAACTAACCCAGACGTAACCGGCGTTATCCCCTAAAATATTAATCGCAACCAGGTTTAATTGACTGTTTCGGTGTGGTACCGCATTACTTCGTGATCCAAACCAGAAAAAGGCCAGGATCTGGCCAACAACTATGCGAAAAAGCGAAAGTATGAGCCAGATGATTGCAAATACCAGAACTATCCCAGACATAAACAGCGTTATCCTCTAAAATATTATTCGCAACCAGGTTTAATTGACTGTTTCAGTCTGGAGCCACTTTACTACGTGGACCCAGCCAGAAGAAGGCCGGGATCTGGCCATCAAGTATGCGAAAAATGCGAAGGTCCGAACCAGATGAGGGCAAATACCAGACCTAACCGAGACATAACCGGCGTTATCCTCCAAAATATTAATCGCAACCAGGTTCAATTGACTGTTTCGGTGTGGAACCACATTACTACGGGATCCAAACCAGAAAAAACCCAGGCTCTGGCCAACAACTATGAGAAAAACGCGAAAGTATGAGCCAGATGATTGCAAATACCAGAACTATCCCAGGCATAACCAGCGTTATCCTCTAAAATATTATTCGCATCCAGGTTTAATTGACTGTTTCGGTGTGGTGGTACCACATTACTACGTGGTCCAAGAGAGAAAAAGGCCAGGATCTGGCCAACAAGAATACGAAAAATGCGAAAGTATGCGCCAGATGAGGGCAAATATTAGACCTAACCGAGACGTAACCGGCGTTATCCCCTAAAATATTAATCGCAACCAGGTTTAATTGACTGTTTCGGTGTGGAACCACATTACTACGGGATCCAAACCAGAAAAAACCGAGGATCTGGCCAACAACTATGAGAAAAATGCGAAAGTATGAGCATGATGATTGCAATTACCAGAACTAACTCTGACATAACCAGCGTTATCCTCTAAAATACGAATCGGAACATGCTTTTAATGACTGTTTCAGTCTGGTAACACATTACTACGTGATCCAAACCAGAAAATGGCCAGGATCTGGCCAACTACTATGAGAAAAACGCGAAAGTATGTGCCAGATGATAGCAAATACCAGAACTAACCCAGACATAACCAGCGTTATCCTTTAAAATACTTATCGGAACCAGCTTCTATTGACTGTTTCGGTGTGGAACCACATTACTACGGGATCCAAACCAGAAAAAAAACCAGGATATGGCCAACAAGTATGCGAAAAATGCGAAGGTATGAGCCAGATGAGGGCAAATACCAGACCTAACCCAGACATAACCGGCGTTATCCGCTAAAATATTAATCTCAACCAGGTTTAATTGACTGTTTCGTTGTGGTACCACATTACTACGGGATCCAAAACAGAGAAAACCCAGGATCTGGCCAACAGGTATGCGAAAAATGCGAAAGTATGAGCCAGATGGTTGCAAATACCAGAACTAACCCAGACATAACCAGCGTTATCCTCTAAAATATTAATCGCAACCAGGTTTAATTGACTGTTTCGGTGTGGTACCGCATTACTACGTGATCCAAACCAGAGAAAGGCCAGGATCTGGCCAACAAGGATGAGAAAAATGCGAAAGTACGAGCCAGATAAGGGCAAATCCCAGACCTAACCGAGACATAACCGGCGTTATCCTCTAAAATATTAATCGCAACCAGGTTCAATTGACTGTTTCGGTGTGGTAACGCACTACTACGCGATCCAAACCAGAAAAAGCCCAGGATCTGGCCAACAAGTATGCGAAAAATGCCAAAGTACGAGCCAGATGAGGGCAAATCCCAGACCTAACCGAGACATAACCGGCGTTATCCTCTAAAATATTAATCGCAACCAGGTTTAATTGACTGTTTCGGTGTGGTGACGCATTACTACGTGATCCAAACCAGAAAAAGTCCAAGATCTGGCCAACAAGTATGCGAAAAATGCGAAAGTACGAGCCAGATGAGGGCAAATACCAGACCTAGCCCAGACATTACCGGCATTATCCTCTAAAATATTAATCGCAACCAGATTTAATTGACTGTTTCGGTGTGGTACCGCATTACTACGTGATCCAAACCAGAAAAAGCCCAGGATCTGGCCAACAAGTATGCGAAAAAAGCGAAAGTATGTGCCAGATGATAGCAAATACCAGAACTAACCCAGACATAACCAGCGTTATCCTCTAAAATACATATCGGAACCAGCTTCTATTGACTGTTTCAGTGTGGTACCACATTACTACGTGATCCAAACCAGAAAAGGGCCAGGGTCTGGCCAACAAGTATGCGAAAAATGCGAAAGTCCCAGCCAGATGAGGGCAAATACCAGACCTAACCGAGACATAACCCGCGTTATCCTCTAAAATATTAATCGCAACCAGGTTTAATTGACTGTTTCGGTGTTGTACCGCATTACTACGGGATCCAAACCAGAAAGAGGCCAGGATCAGGCCAACAAGAATGCGAAAAAAGCGAAAGTACGAGCCAGATGTGGGCAAATCCCAGACCTAACCGAGACATAACCGGCGTTATCCTCTAAAATATTAATCTGAACCAGGTTTAATTGACTGTTTCGTTGTGGAACCACATTACTACGGGATCGAAACCAGACAAAACCCAGGATCTGGCCAACAAGTATGCGAAAAATGCTAAAGCATGAGCCAGATGATTGCAAATACCAGAACTAACCCAGACGTAACCGGCGTTATCCCCTAAAATATTAATCGCAACCAGGTTTAATTGACTGTTTCGGTGTGGTACCGCATTACTTCGTGATCCAAACCAGAGAAAGGCCAGGATCTGGCCAACAAGTATGCGAAAAATGTGAAAGTACGAGTCAGATGAGGACAAATCCCAGACCTAACCCAGACAAAACCGGCGTTATCCCCTAAAATATTAATCGCAACCAGGTATAATTGACTGTTTCGGTGTGGTACCGCATTGCTACGATGATCCAAACCAGAAAGAGGCCCGGATCTGGCTAACAAGTATGCGAAAAATGCGAAAGTACGATCCGGATGAGGGCAAATCCCAGACCTAACCGAGACATAACCGGCGTTATCCTCTAAAATATTAATCGCAACAAGGTTTAATTGACTGTTTCGTTGTGGAACCACATTACTGCGGGATCCAAACCAGAGACAACGCAGGATCTGGCCAACAAGTATGCGAAAAATGCGAAAGTCCCAGCCAGATGAGGGCAAATACCAGACCTAACCGAGACATTACCGGCATTATCCTCTAAAATATTAATCGCAACCAGATTTAATTGACTGTTTCGGTGTGGTACCGCATTACTACGTGATCCAAACCAGAAAAAGGCCAGGATCTGGCCAACAACTATGCGAAAAAGCGAAAGTATGAGCCAGATGATTGCAAATACCAGAACTATCCCAGACATAAACAGCGTTATCCTCTAAAATATTATTCGTAACCAGGTTTAATTGACTGTTTCAGTCTGGAGCCACTTTACTACGTGGACCAAGCCAGAAGAAGGCCGGGATCTGGCCATCAAGTATGCGAAAAATGCGAAGGTCCGAACCAGATGAGGGCAAATACCAGACCTAACCGAGACATAACCGGCGTTATCCTCCAAAATATTAATCGCAACCAGGTTCAATTGACTGTTTCGGTGTGGAACCACATTACTACGGGATCCAAACCAGAAAAAACCCAGGCTCTGGCCAACAACTATGAGAAAAACGCGAAAGTATGAGCCAGATGATTGCAAATACCAGAACTATCCCAGGCATAACCAGCGTTATCCTCTAAAATATTATTCGCATCCAGGTTTAATTGACTGTTTCGGTGTGGTACCACATTACTACGTGGTCCAAGAGAGAAAAAGGCCAGGATCTGGCCAACAAGAATACGAAAAATGCGAAAGTATGCGCCAGATGAGGGCAAATATTAGACCTAACCGAGACATTACCGGCGTTATCCTCTAAAATATTAATCGCAACCAGGTTCAATTGACTGTTTCGGTGTGGAACCACATTACTACGGGATCCAAACCAGAAAAAACCCAGGATCTGTTCAACAACTATGAGAAAAACGCGAAAGTACGAGCCAGATGATTGCAAATACCAGAACTATCCCAGGCATAACCAGCGTTATCCTCTAAAATATTATTCGCATCAAGGTTTAATTGACTGTTTCGGTGTGGTACCGCATTGCTACGATGATCCAAACCAGAAAGAGGCCAGGATCTGGCTGACAAGTATGCGAAAAATGCGAAAGTACGAGCCAGATGAGTGCAAATCCCAGACCAAACCGAGACATAACCGGCGTTATCCTGTAAAATATTAATCGCAACCAGGTTTAATTGACTGTTTCGGTGTGGTACCGCATTACTACGTGATCCAAACCAGAGGAAACCCAGGATCTGGCCAACAGGAATGCGAAAAATGCGAAAGTATGAGCCAGATGATTGCAAATACTAGAACTAACCGAGACGTAACCGGCATTATCCCCTAAAATATTAATCGCAACCAGGTTTAATTGACTGTTTCGGTGTGGAACCACATTACTACGGGATCCAAACCAGAAAAAACCCAGGATCTGGCCGACAAGTATTCGAAAAATGCGATAGTATGAGCCAGGGGAGGGCAAATACCAGACTTAACACAGACATAACCGGCGTTATCCTCTAAAATATTAATCGCAACCGGGTTTAATTGACTGTTTCCGTGTGGAACCACATTACTACGGGATCCAAACCAGAAAAAACCCAGGATCTGGCCAACAACTATGAGTAAAACGCGAAAGTATGAGCCAGATGATTGCAAATACCAGAACTATCCCAGGCATAACCAGCGTTATCCTCTAAAATATTATTAGCAACCAGGTTTAATTGACTGTTTCGGTGTGGTACCACATCACTACGTGGTCCAAGCCAGAAAAAGGCCAGGATCTGGCCAACAAGAATGCGAAAAATGCGAAAGTATGAGCCAGATGATTGCAAATACCAGAACTATCCCAGGCATAAGCAGCGTTATCCTCTAAAATATTATTCGCAACCAGGTTTAATTGACTGTTTCGGTGTGGCACCACATTACTACGTGGTCCAAGCCAGAAAAAGGCCAGGATCTGGCCAACAAGAATGCGAAAAATGCGAAAGTACGCGGCAGATGAGGGCAAATACCAGACCTAACCGAGACATTACCGGCATTATCCTCTAAAATATTAATCGCAAACAGATTTAATTGACTGTTTCGGTGTGGTACCGCATTACTACGGGATCCAAACCAGAAAAAACCCAGGATCTGGCCAACAACTATGAGAAAAACGCGAAAGTATGAGCCAGATGATTGCAAAGACCGGAACTATCCCAGGCATAACCAGCGTTATCCTCTAAAATATTATTCGCATCCAGGTTTAATTGACTGTTTCGGTGTGGTACCGCATTGCTACGATGATCCAAACCAGAAAAAGCCTAGGATCTGGCCAACAACTATGAGAAAAAGCGAAAGTATGAGCCAGATGATTGCAAATACCAGAACTATCCCAGTCATAACCAGCGTTATCCTCTAAAATACATATCGGAACCAGCTTCTATTGACTGTTTCAGTGTGGTACCACATTACTACGTGATCCAAACCAGAAAAGGGCCAGGGTCTGGCCAACAAGTATGCGAAAAATGCGAAAGTCCCAGCCAGATGAGGGCAAATACCAGACCTAGCCGAGACATAACCGGCGTTATCCTCTAAAATATTGATCGCAACCAGGTATTATTGACTGTTTGAGTGAGGTACCACATTGCTACGTGATCCAAACCAGATGGAGGCCAGGATCAGGCCAACAAGAATGCGTTAAAAGCGAAAGTACGAGCCAGATGTGGGCAAATCCCAGACCTACCCGAGACATAACCGGCGTTATCCTCTAAATTATTAATCGCAACCAGGTTTAATTGACTGTTTGAGTGAGGTACCACATTGCTACGTGATCCAAACCGGAAAAAGCCCAGGATCTGGCCAACAAGTATGCGAAAAACGTGAAAGTACGAGCCAGATGAGGACAAATCCCAGACCTACCCGAGGCATAACCGGCGTTAGCCTCTAAAATATTAATCTGAACCAGGTTTAATTGACTGTTTCGTTGTGGAACCACATTACTACGGGATCGAAACCAGACAAAACCCAGGATCTGGCCAACAAGTATGCGAAAAATGCGAAAGCATGAGCCAGATGATTGCAAATACCAGAACTAACCCAGACGTAACTGGCGTTATCCCCTAAAATATTAATCGCAACCAGGTTTAATTGACTGTTTCGGTGTGGTACCGCATTACTTCGTGATCCAAACCAGAGAAAGGCCAGGATCTGGCCAACAAGTATGCGAAAAATGTGAAAGTACGAGTCAGATGAGGACAAATCCCAGAACTAGCCGAGACATAACCGGCGTTATCCTCTAAAATATTGATCGCAACCAGTTGAATTGACTGTTTCGGTGTGGAACCTCATTACTACGTGATCCAAACCAGATAAAGCCCAGGATCTGGCCAACAAGTATGAGAAAAATGCGAAAGTTCGAGCCAGATGTAGGGCAAGTACCAGACCTAACCCAGACAAAACCGGCGTTATCCCCTAAAATATTAATCGCAACCAGGTATAATTGACTGTTTCGGTGTGGTACCGCATTGCTACGATGATCCAAACCAGAAAGAGGCCAGGATCTGGCTAAGAAGTATGCGAAAAATGCGAAAGTACGATCCAGATGAGGGCAAATCCCAGACCTAACCGAGACATAACCGGCGTTATCCTCTAAAATATTAATCGCAACAAGGTTTAATTGACTGTTTCGTTGTGGAACCACATTACTGCGGGATCCAAACCAGAAAAAACGCAGGATCTGGCCAACAAGTATGCGAAAAATGCGAAAGTACGATCCAGATGAGGGCAAATCCCAGACCTAACCGAGACATAACTGGCGTTATCCTCTAAAATATTAATCGCAACCAGGTTTAATTGACTGTTTCGGTGTGGTACCGCATTACTACGTGATCCAAACCAGAAAAAGGCCAGGATCTGGCCAGCAAGTATCCGAAAAATGCGTAATTATGAGCCAGATGATTGCAAATACCAGAACTATGCCTGACATAAACAGCGTTATCCTCTAAAACACGAATCAGAACATGTTTTTAATGACTGTTTCAGTGTGGTACCACATCACTACGTGATCCAAACAAGAAAAAGGCCAGGATCTGGCCAAAAAGTATGCGAAACATGCGAAAGTACGAGCCAGATGAGGGCAAACACCAGACCTAACCCAGACATAACCGGCGTTATCCTCTAAAATATTAATCGCAACCAGGTTTAATTGACTGTTTCGGTGTGGTGCCGCATTACTACGTGATCCGAACCAGAGAAAGGCCAGGGTCTGGCAAACAAGGATGAGAAAAATGCGAAAGTATGAGCATGATGAATGCAAATACCAGAACTAACCCTGACATAACCGCCGTTATCCTCTAAAATAGTAATCGCAACCGGGTTTAATTGACTGTTTCCGTGTGGAACCACATTACTACGGGATCCAAACCAGAAAAAACCCAGGATCTGGCCAACAACTATGAGAAAAACGCGAAAGTATGAGCCAGATGATTGCAAATACCAGCACTATCCCAGGCATAAACAGCGTTATCCTCTAAAATATTAATCGCAACCAGATTTAATTGACTGTTTCGGTGTGGTACCGCATTACTACGTGATCCAAACCAGAAAAAGGCCAGGATCTGGCCAACAAGTATGTGAAAAATGCGAAAGTACGAGCCAGATGAGGGCAAATACCAGACCTAACCCAGACATAACCGGCGTTATCCGCTAAAATATTAATCGCAACCAGGTTTAATTGACTGTTTCGCTGTGGAACAGCATTACTACGGGATCCAAACCAGAAAAAAACCCAGGATCTGGCCAACAACTATGCGAAAAAGCGAAAGTATGAGCCAGATGATTGCAAATACCAGAACTATCCCAGACATAAACAGCGTTATCCTCTAAAATATTATTCGCAACCAGGTTTAATTGACTGTTTCAGTCTGGTGCCACTTTACTACGTGGACCAAGCCAGAAGAAGGCCGGGATCTGGCCATCAAGTATGCGAAAAATGCGAAGGTCCGAGCCAGATGAGGGCAAATACCAGACCTAACCGAGACATAACCGGCGTTATCCTCCAAAATATTAATCGCAACCAAGTTCAATTGACTGTTTCGGTGTGGAACCACATTACTACGGGATCCAAACCAGAAAAAACCCAGGATCTGGCCAACAACTATGAGAAAAACGCGAAAGTATGAGCCAGATGATTGCAAATACCAGAACTATCCCAGGCATAACCAGCGTTATCCTCTAAAATATTATTCGCAACCAGGTTTAATTGACTGTTTCGGTGTGAAACCTCATTACTACGTGATCCAAACCAGATAAATCCCAGGATCTGGCCAACAAGTATGAGAAAAATGCGAAAGTTCGAGCCAGATGAGGGCAAGTACCAGACCTAACCCAGACAAAACCGGCGTTATCCCCTAAAATATTAATCGCAACCAGGTATAATTGACTGTTTCGGTGTGGTACCGCATTGCTACGATGATCCAAACCAGAAAGAGGCCAGGATCTGGCTAACAAGTATGCGAAAAATGCGAAAGTACGATCCAGATGAGGGCAAATCCCAGACGTAACCGAGACATAACCGGCGTTATCCTCTAAAATATTAATCGCAACCAGGTTTAATTGACTGTTTCGTTGTGGAACCACATTACTGCGGGATCCAAACCAGAAAAAACGCAGGATCTGGCCAACAAGTATGCGAAAAATGCGAAAGTACGATCCAGATGAGGGCAAATCCCAGACCTAACCCAGACATAACCGGCGTTATCCTCTAGAATATTAATCGCAACCAGGTTTAATTGACTGTTTCGGTGTGGTACCGCATTACTACGTGATCCAAACCAGAAAATGGCCAGGATCTGGCCAACATGTATCCGAAAAATGCGAAATTATGAGCCAGATGATTGCAAATACCAGAACTATGCCTGACATAGACAGCGTTATCCTCTAAAGTACGAATCAGAACATGATTTTAATGACTATTTCAGTGTGGTGCCACATCACTACGTGATCCAAACCAGAAAAAGGCCAGGATCTGGCCAAAAAGTATGCGAAAAATGCGAAAGTACGAGCCAGATGAGGGCAAATCCCAGACCTAACCCAGACATAACCGGCGTTATCCTCCAGAATATTAATCGCAACCAGGTTTAATTGACTGTTTCGGTGTGGTACCGCATTGCTACGATGATCCAAACCAGAAAGAGGCCAGGATCTGGCCAACAAGTATGTGAAAAATGCGAAAGTACGAGCCAGATGAGGGCAAACACCAGACCTAACCCAGACATAACCGGCGTTATCCGCCAAAATATTAATCGCAACAAGGTTTAATTGACTGTTTCGTTGTGGAACCACATTACTGCGGGATCCAAACCAGAAAAAACCCAGGATCTGGCGAACAAGTATGCGAAAAATGCGAAAGTACGAGCCAGATGAGTGCAAATCCCAGACCTAACCGAGACAGAACCGGCGTTATCCTGTAAAATATTAATCGCAACCAGGTTTAATTGACTGTTTCGGTGTGGAACCACATTACTACGGGATCCAAACCTGAGGAAACCCAGGATCTGGCCAACAGGTATGCGAAAAATGCGAAAGTATGAGCCAGATGATTGCAAATACTAGAACTAACCGAGACGTAACCGGCGTTATCCCCTAAAATATTAATCGCAACCAGGTTTAATTGACTGTTTCGGTGTGGAACCATGTTACTACGGGATCCAAACCAGAAAAAACCCAGGATCTGGACGACAAGTATTCGAAAAATGCGATAGTATGAGCCAGGGGAGGGCAAATACCAGACTTAACACAGACATAACCGGCGTTATCCTCTAAAATATTATTCGCAACCGGGTTTAATTGACTGTTTCCGTGTGGAACCACATTACTACGGGATCCAAACCAGAAAAAACCCAGGATCTGGCCAACAACTATGAGTAAAACGCGAAAGTATGAGCCAGATGATTGCAAATACCAGAACTATCCCAGGCATAACCAGCGCTACCCTCTAAAATATTATTCGCAACCAGGTTTAATTGACTGTTTCGGTGTGGTACCACATCACTACGTGGTCCAAGCCAGAAAAAGGCCAGGATCTGGCCAACAAGAATGCGAAAAATGCGAAAGTACGCGCCAGATGAGGGCAAATACCAGGACCTAACCGAGACATTACCGGCATTATCCTCTAAAATATTAATCGCAACCAGATTTAATTGACTGTTTCGGTGTGGTACCGCATCACTACGGGATCCAAACCAGAAAAAACCCAGGATCTGGCCAACAACTATGAGAAAAACGCGAAAGTATGAGCCAGATGAATGCAAATACCAGAACTATCCCAGGCATAACCAGCGTTATCCTCTAAAATATTATTCGCATCCAGGTTTAATTGACTGTTTCGGTGTGGTACCGCATTGCTACGATGATCCAAACCAGAAAGAGGCCAGGATCTGGCTAACAAGTATGCGAAAAATGCGAAAGTACGAGCCAGATGAGTGCAAATCCCAGACCAAACCGAGACATAACCGGCGTTATCCTGTAAAATATTAATCGCAACCAGGTTTAATGGACTGTTTCGGTGTGGTACCGCATTACTACGTGATACAAACCAGACAAAGGCCAGGATCTGGCCAAAAAGTATGCGAAAAAATCGAAAGTACGAGCCAGATGAGGCCAAATACCAGACCTAACCCAGACATAACCGGCGTTATCCGATAAAATATTAATCGCAACCAGGTTTAATTGACTGTTTCGTTGTGGAACCGCATTACTACGGGATCCAAACCAGAAAAAAACCCAGGATCTGGCCAACAACTATGAGAAAAAACGAAAGTATGAGCCAGGTGATTGCAAATACCAGAACTATCCCAGACATAACTAGCGTTATCCTCTAAAATATTATTCGCAACCAGGTTTAATTGACTGTTTCAGTCTGGTGCCACTTTACTACGTGGACCAAGCCAGAAGAAGGCCGGGATCTGGCCAACAAGTATGCGAAAAATGCGAAGGTCCGAGCCAGATGAGGGCAAATACCAGACCTATCCGAGACATAACCGGCGTTATCCTCCAAAATATTAATCGCAACCAGGTTGAATTGACTGTTTCGGTGTGGAACCTCATTACTACGGAATCCAAAACAGAAAAAGCACAGGATCTGGCCAACAAGTATGCGAAAAACGCGGATGTATGTGCCAGATGATAGCAAATACCAGAACTAACCCAGACATAACCAGCGTTATCCTCTAAAATACTTATCGGAACATGCTTTTAATGACTGTTTCAGTGTGGTAACACATTACTACGAGATCCAAACCAGAAAAATCCCAGGATCGGGCCAACAAGAATGCGAGAAACGTGAAAGTACGAGTCGGATGAGGACAAATCCCAGACCTACCCGAGACATAACCGGCGTTATCCTCTAAAATATTAATCGCAACCAGTTTAATTGACTGTTTCGGTGTGGAACCTCATTACTACGGGATCCAAATCAGAAAAAGCACAGGATCTGGACAACAAGTATGCGAAAAACGCGGAAGTATGTGCCAGATGATAGCAAATACCAGAACTAACCCAGACATAACCAGCGTTATCCTTTAAAATACTTATCGGAACCAGCTTCTATTGACTGTTTCGGTGTGGAACCACATTACTACGGGATCCAAACCAGAAAAAAAACCAGGATATGGCCAACAAGTATGCAAAAAATGCGAAGGTATGAGCCAGATGAGGGCAAATACCAGACCTAACCCAGACATAACCAGCGTTATCCGCTAAAATATTAATCTCAACCAGGTTTAATTGACTGTTTCGTTGTGATACCACATTACTACGGGATCCAAAACAGAGAAAACCCATGATCTGGCCAACAGGTATGCGAAAAATGCGAAAGCATGAGCCAGATGGTTGCAAATACCAGAACTAACCCAGACATAACCAGCGTTATCCTCTAAAATATTAATCGCAACCAGGTTTAATTGACCGTTTCGGTGTGGTACCGCATTACTACGTGATCCAAACCAGAGAAAGGCCAGGATCTGGCCAACAAGGATGAGAAAAATGCGAAAGTACGAGCCAGATAAGGGCAAATCCCAGACCTAACCGAGACATAACCGGCGTTATCCTCTAAAATATTAATCGCAACCAGGTTTAATTGACTGTTTCGGTGTGGTGACGCATTACTACGTGATCCAAACCAGAAAAAGTCCAAGATCTGGCCAACAAGTATGCGAAAAATGCGAAAGTACGAGCCAGATGAGGGCAAATACCAGACCTAGCCCAGACATTACGGGCGTTATCCTCTAAAATATTAATCGCAACCAGGTTTAATTGACTGTTTCGGTGTTGTACCGCATTACTACGTGATCCAAACCAGAAAGGGGCCACGATCAGGCCAACAAGTATGCGAAAAAAGCGAAAGTATGTGCCAGATGATAGCAAATACCAGAACTAACCCAGACATAACCAGCGGTATCCTCTAAAATACATATCGGAACCAGCTTCTATTGACTGTTTCAGTGTGGTACCACATTACTACGTGATCCAAACCAGAAA
Source organism: Colletes latitarsis (assembly GCF_051014445.1). NCBI lineage: Eukaryota > Metazoa > Arthropoda > Insecta > Hymenoptera > Colletidae > Colletes > Colletes latitarsis. Next base: position 5,408,323 of record NW_027488375.1, on the reverse strand, counting down.
AGGGCCAGGGTCTGGCCAACAAGTATGCGAAAAATGCGAAAGTCCCAGCCAGATGAGGGCAAATACCAGACCTAAACGAGACATAACCCGCGTTATCCTCTAAAATATTAATCGCAACCAGGTTCAATTGACTGTTTCGGTGTGGAACCACATTACTACGGGATCCAAACCAGAAAAAACCCAGGATCTGGCCAACAACTATGAGAAAACGCGAAAGTACGAGCCAGATGGGGCAAATCCTAGACCTAACCGAGACACATCCAGCGTTATCCTCTAAAATATTAATCGCAACCAGGTTTAATTGACTGTTTCGGTGTTGTACCGCATTACTACGTGATCCAAACCAGAAAGAGGCCAGGATCAGGCCAACAAGAATGCGAAAAAAGCGAAAGTACGAGCCAGATGTGGGCAAATCCCAGACCTACCCGAGACATAACCGGCGTTATCCTCTAAATTATTAATCGCAACCAGGTTTAATTGACTGTTTCAGTGAGGTACCACATTGCTACGTGATCCAAACCGGAAAAAGCCCAGGATCTGGCCAACAAGTATGCGAAAAACGTGAAAGTACGAGCCAGATGACGACAAATCCCAGACCTACCCGAGACATAACCGGCGTTATCCTCTAAAATATTAATCTGAACCAGGTTTAATTGACTGTTTCGTTGTGGAACCGCATTACTACGGGATCGAAACCAGACAAAACCCAGGATCTGGCCAACAGGTATGCGAAAAATGCGAAAGCATGAGCCAGATGATTGCAAATTCCAGAACTAACCCAGACGTAACCGGCGTTATCCCCTAAAATATTAATCGCAACCACGTTTAATTGACTGTTTCGGTGTGGTACCGCATTACTTCGTGATCCAAACCAGAGAAAGGCCAGGATCTGGCCAACAAGTATGCGAAAAATGTGAAAGTACGAGTCAGATGAGGACAAATCCCAGACCTAGCCGAGACATAGCCGGCGTTATCCTCTAAAATATTGATCGCAACCAGTTTAATTGACTGTTTCGGTGTGGAACCTCATTACTACGTGATCCAAACCAGATAAAGCCCAGGATATGGCCAACAAGTATGAGAAAAATGCGAAAGTTCGAGCCAGATGAGGGCAAGTACCAGACCTAACCCAGACAAAACCGTTGTTATCCCCTAAAATATTAATCGCAACCAGGTATAATTGACTGTTTCGGTGTGGTACCGCATTGCTACGATGATCCAAACCAGAAAGAGACCAGGATCTGGCTAACAAGTATGCGAAAAATGCGAAAGTACGATCCAGATGAGGGCAAATCCCAGACCTAACCGAGACATAACCGGCGTTATCCTCGAAAATATTAATCGCAACCAGGTTTAATTGACTGTTTCGGTGTGGGACCGCATTACTTCGTGATCCAAACCAGAGAAAGGCCAGGATCTGGCCAACAAGTATGCGAAAAATGCGAAAGTACGAGCCAGATGAGGGCAAACACCAGACCTAACCCAGACATAACCGGCGTTATCCTCTAAAATATTAATCGCAACCAGGTTTAATTGACTGTTTCGGTGTGGTACCGCATTACCACGTGATCCAAACCAGAGAAAGGCCAGGATCTGGCCAACAAGGATGAGAAAAATGCGAAAGTATGAGCATGATGATTGCAAATACCAGAACTAACCCTGACATAACCAGCGTTATCCTCTAAAATACGAATCGGAACATGCTTTTAATGACTGTTTCAGTGTGGTAACACATTACTACGTGATCCAAACCAGAAACATCCCAGGATCGGGCCAACAAGAATGCGAAAAATGCGAAAGTACGAACCAGATGAGGGAAAATCCCAGACCTAACCGAGACGTAACCGGCGTTATCCCCTAATATATTAATCGCAACCAGGTTTAATTGACTGTTTCGGTGTGGAACCACATTACTACGGGATCCAAACCAGAAAAAACTCAGGATCTGGCCGACAAGTATTCGAAAAATGCGATAGTATGAGCCAGGGGAGGGCAAATACCAGACTTAACACAGACATAACCGGCGTTATCCTCTAAAATATTAATCGCAACCGGGTTTAATTGACTGTTTCCGTGTGGAACCACATTACTACGGGATCCAAACCAGAAAAAACCCAGGATCTGGCCATAACTATGAGAAAAACGCGAAAGTATGAGCCAGATGATTGCAAATACCAGAACTATCCCAGGCATAAACAGCGTTATCCTCTAAAATATTATTCGCATCCAAGTTTAATTGACTGTTTCGGTGTGGTACCACATTACTACGTGGTCCAAGAGAGAAAAAGGCCAGGATATGGCCAACAAGTATGAGAAAAATGCGAAAGTTCGAGCCAGATGAGGGCAAGTACCAGACCCAACCCAGACAAAACCGTTGTTATCCCCTAAAATATTAATCGCAACCAGGTATAATTGACTGTTTCGGTGTGGTACCGCATTGCTACGATGATCCAAACCAGAAAGAGACCAGGATCTGGCTAACAAGTATGCGAAAAATGCGAAAGTACGATCCAGATGAGGGCAAATCCCAGACCTAACCGAGACATAACCGGCGTTATCCTCGAAAATATTAATCGCAACCAGGTTTAATTGACTGTTTCGGTGTGGGACCGCATTACTTCGTGATCCAAACCAGAGAAAGGCCAGGATCTGGCCAACAAGTATGCGAAAAATGCGAAAGTACGAGCCAGATGAGGGCAAACACCAGACCTAACCCAGACATAACCGGCGTTATCCTCTAAAATATTAATCGCAACCAGGTTTAATTGACTGTTTCGGTGTGGTACCGCATTACCACGTGATCCAAACCAGAGAAAGGCCAGGATCTGGCCAACAAGGATGAGAAAAATGCGAAAGTATGAGCATGATGATTGCAAATACCAGAACTAACCCTGACATAACCAGCGTTATCCTCTAAAATACGAATCGGAACATGCTTTTAATGACTGTTTCAGTGTGGTAACACATTACTACGTGATCCAAACCAGAAACATCCCAGGATCGGGCCAACAAGAATGCGAAAAATGCGAAAGTACGAACCAGATGAGGGAAAATCCCAGACCTAACCGAGACGTAACCGGCGTTATCCCCTAATATATTAATCGCAACCAGGTTTAATTGACTGTTTCGGTGTGGAACCACATTACTACGGGATCCAAACCAGAAAAAACTCAGGATCTGGCCGACAAGTATTCGAAAAATGCGATAGTATGAGCCAGGGGAGGGCAAATACCAGACTTAACACAGACATAACCGGCGTTATCCTCTAAAATATTAATCGCAACCGGGTTTAATTGACTGTTTCCGTGTGGAACCACATTACTACGGGATCCAAACCAGAAAAAACCCAGGATCTGGCCATAACTATGAGAAAAACGCGAAAGTATGAGCCAGATGATTGCAAATACCAGAACTATCCCAGGCATAAACAGCGTTATCCTCTAAAATATTATTCGCATCCAAGTTTAATTGACTGTTTCGGTGTGGTACCACATTACTACGTGGTCCAAGAGAGAAAAAGGCCAGGATCTGGCCAACAAGAATACGAAAAATGCGAAAGTATGCGCCAGATGAGGGCAAATATTAGACCTAACCGAGACATTACCGGCGTTATCCTCTAAAATATTAATCGCAACCAGGTTCAATTGACTGTTTCGGTGTGGAACCACATTACTACGGGATCCAAACCAGAAAAAACCCAGGATCTGTTCAACAACTATGAGAAAAACGCGAAAGTACGAGCCAGATGGGGGCAAATCCCAGACCTAACCGAGACATAACCAGCGTTATCCTCTAAAATATTAATCGCAACCACGTTTAATTGACTGTTTCGGTGTGGTACCGCATTACTACGTGATCCAAACCGGAAAGAGGCCAGGATCTGGCCAACAAGAATGCGAAAAAAGCGAAAGTACGAGCCAGATGTGGGCAAATCCCAGACCTACCCGAGACATAACCGGCGTTATCCTCTAAAATATTAATCGCAACCAGGTTTAATTGACTGTTTCGGTGTGGTACCGCATTGCTACGATGATCCAAACCAGAAAGAGGCCAGGATCTGGCCAACAAGTATGCGAAAAATGCGAAAGTATGAGCCAGATGATTGCAAATACCAGAACTAACCCAGACATAACCGGCGTTATCCCCTAAAATATTAATCGCAACCAGGTTTAATTGACTGTTTCGGTGTGGTACCGCATTACAACGTGATCCAAACCAGAGAAAGGCCAGGATCTGGCCAACAAGGATGAGAAAAATGCGAATATATGATCCAGATGATTGCAAATACCAGAACTAACCCTGACATAACCAGCGTTATCCTCTAAAATACGCATCGGAACATGCTTTTAATGACTGTTTCAGTGTGGCACCACATTACTACGTGATCCAAACCAGAAAAAGCCCAGGATCGGGCCAACAAGAATGCGAAAAATGCGAAAGTACGAGCCAGATGAGGGAAAATCCCAGACCTAACCGAGACGTAACCGGCGTTATCCCCTAAAATATTAATCGCAACGAGGTATAATTGACTGTTTCGGTGTGGTACCGCATTGCTACGATGATCCAAACCAGAAAGAGGCCAGGATCTGGCCATCAAGTATGCGAAAAATGCGAAAGTATGAGCCAGATGATTGCAAATACCAGAACTAACCCAGACATAACCAGCGTTATCCTCTAAAATATTAATCGCAACCAGGTCTTATTGACTGTTTCGGTGTGGTACTGCATTACTACGTGATCCAGACCAGAAAAAGGCCAGGATCTGGCCAACAAGTATGCGCAAAATGCGAAAGTACGAGCCAGATGAGGGCAAATCCCAGACCAAACCGAGACATAAACGGCGTTATCCTCTAAAATATTAATCGCAACCAGGTTTAATTGACTGTTTCGTTGTGGTACTGCATTACTACGTGATCCAGACCAGAAAAAGGCCAGGATCTGGCCAACAAGTATGCGAAAAATGCGAAAGTATGACCCAGATGATTGCAAATACCAGAACTATGCCTGACATAACCAGCGTTATCCTCTAAAATACGAATCGGAACATGCTTTTAATGACTGTTTCAGTGTGGTAACACATTACTACGAGATCCAAACCAGAAAAATCCCAGGATCGGGACAACTAGAATGCGAGAAACGCGAAAGTACGAGCCACATGAGGGAAAATCCCAGACCTAACCCAGACATAACCGGCGTTATCCGCTAAAATATTAATCGCAACCAGGTTTAATTGACTGTTTCTTTGTGGAACCACATTACTACGGGATCCAAACCAGAAAGAACCCAGGATCTGGCCAACAAGTATGCGAAAAATGGGAAAGAACGATCCAGATGAGGGCAAATCCCAGACCTAACCGAGACATAACCGGCGTTATCCTCTAAAATATTAATTGCAACCAGGTTTAGTTAACTGTCTCAGTGTGGTACCACATTACTACGTGATCCAAATCAGAAAAAGCCCAGGATCTGGCGAACAAGTATGCGAAAAATGCGAAAGTACGAGCCAGATGAGGGCAAATCCCAGACCTAACCGAGACATAACCGGCGTTATCCTCTAAAATATTAACCGCAACCAGGTTTAATTGACTGTTTCGGTGTGGTACCGGATTACTACGTGATCCAAACCAGAAAAAGGCCATGATCTGGCCAACAAGTATGCGAAAAATGCGAAAGTATGAGCCAGATGATTGCAAATACCAGAACTATGCCTGACATAACCGGCGTTATCCTCTAAAATACGAATCGGAACATGCTTTTAATGACTGTTTCAGTGTGGTAACACATTGCTACGAGATCCAAACCAGAAAAATCCCAGGATCGGGCCAACAGGAATGCGAGAAACGCGAAAGTACGAGCCACATGAGGGAAAATCCCAGACCTAACCCAGACATAACCGGCGTTATCCGCTAAAATATTAATCGCAACCAGGTTTAATTGACTGTTTCGGTGTGGTACCGCATTACTACGTGATCCAAACCAGAAAAAGGCCAGGATTTGGCCAAGAAGTATGCGAAAAATGCGAAAGTACGAGCCAGATGAGGGCAAATACCAGAACTAACCCAGACATAACCGGCGTTATCCTCTAAAATACTGATCGGAACCAGTTTCTATTGACTGTTTCAGTGTGGTACAACATTACTACGTGATCCAAACCAGAAAAAGGCCAGGATCTGGCCAACAAGTAAGCGAAAAACGTGAAAGTATGAGCCAGATGATTGCAAATACCAGAACTAACCCAAGCATAACCAGCGTTATCCTCTAAAATATTATTCGCAACCAGGTTTAATTGACTGTTTCAGTGTAACCACATTACTACGTGACCCAAACCAGAAAAAACCCAGAATCTGTTCAACAAGTATGTGAAAAACGCGTAAGTACGAGCCAGATGTGGGCAAATCCCAGACCTACCCGAGACATAACCGGCGTTATCCTCTAAAATATTAATCGCAACCAGGTTTAATTGACTGTTTCGGTGTGGTACCGCATTGCTACGATGATCCAAACCAGAAAGAGGCCAGGATCTGGCCAACAAGTATGCGAAAAATGCGAAAGTATGAGCCAGATGATTGCAAATACCAGAACTAACCCAGACATAACCGGCGTTATCCCCTAAAATATTAATCGCAACCAGGTTTAATTGACTGTTTCGGTGTGGTACCGCATTACAACGTGATCCAAACCAGAGAAAGGCCAGGATCTGGCCAACAAGGATGAGAAAAATGCGAATATATGATCCAGATGATTGCAAATACCAGAACTAACCCTGACATAACCAGCGTTATCCTCTAAAATACGCATCGGAACATGCTTTTAATGACTGTTTCAGTGTGGCACCACATTACTACGTGATCCAAACCAGAAAAAGCCCAGGATCGGGCCAACAAGAATGCGAAAAATGCGAAAGTACGAGCCAGATGAGGGAAAATCCCAGACCTAACCGAGACGTAACCGGCGTCATCCCCTAAAATATTAATCGCAACGAGGTATAATTGACTGTTTCGGTGTGGTACCGCATTGCTACGATGATCCAAACCAGAAAGAGGCCAGGATCTGGCCATCAAGTATGCGAAAAATGCGAAAGTATGAGCCAGATGATTGCAAATACCAGAACTAACCCAGACATAACCAGCGTTATCCTCTAAAATATTAATCGCAACCAGGTCTAATTGACTGTTTCGGTGTGGTACTGCATTACTACGTGATCCAGACCAGAAAAAGGCCAGGATCTGGCCAACAAGTATGCGCAAAATGCGAAAGTACGAGCCAGATGAGGGCAAATCCCAGACCAAACCGAGACATAAACGGCGTTATCATCTAAAATATTAATCGCAACCAGGTTTAATTGACTGTTTCGTTGTGGTACTGCATTACTACGTGATCCAGACCAGAAAAAGGCCAGGATCTGGCCAACAAGTATGCGAAAAATGCGAAAGTATGACCCAGATGATTGCAAATACCAGAACTATGCCTGACATAACCAGCGTTATCCTCTAAAATACGAATCGGAACATGCTTTTAATGACTGTTTCAGTGTGGTAACACATTACTACGAGATCCAAACCAGAAAAATCCCAGGATCGGGACAACAAGAATGCGAGAAACGCGAAAGTACGAGCCACATGAGGGAAAATCCCAGACCTAACCCAGACATAACCGGCGTTATCCGCTAAAATATTAATCGCAACCAGGTTTAATTGACTGTTTCGTTGTGGAACCACATTACTACGGGATCCAAACCAGAAAGAACCCAGGATCTGGCCAACAAGTATGCGAAAAATGGGAAAGAACGATCCAGATGAGGGCAAATCCCAGACCTAACCGAGACATAACCGGCGTTATCCTCTAAAATATTAATTGCAACCAGGTTTAGTTAACTGTCTCAGTGTGGTACCACATTACTACGTGATCCAAATCAGAAAAAGCCCAGGATCTGGCGAACAAGTATGCGAAAAATGCGAAAGTACGAGCCAGATGAGGGCAAATCCCAGACCTAACCGAGACATAACCGGCGTTATCCTCTAAAATATTAACCGCAACCAGGTTTAATTGACTGTTTCGGTGTGGTACCGGATTACTACGTGATCCAAACCAGAAAAAGGCCATGATCTGGCCAACAAGTATGCGAAAAATGCGAAAGTATGAGCCAGATGATTGCAAATACCAGAACTATGCCTGACATAACCGGCGTTATCCTCTAAAATACGAATCGGAACATGCTTTTAATGACTGTTTCAGTGTGGTAACACATTGCTACGAGATCCAAACCAGAAAAATCCCAGGATCGGGCCAACAAGAATGCGAGAAACGCGAAAGTACGAGCCACATGAGGGAAAATCCCAGACCTAACCCAGACATAACCGGCGTTATCCGCTAAAATATTAATCGCAACCAGGTTTAATTGACTGTTTCGGTGTGGTACCGCATTACTACGTGATCCAAACCAGAAAAAGGCCAGGATTTGGCCAAGAAGTATGCGAAAAATGCGAAAGTACGAGCCAGATGAGGGCAAATACCAGAACTAACCCAGACATAACCGGCGTTATCCTCTAAAATACTGATCGGAACCAGTTTCTATTGACTGTTTCAGTGTGGTACAACATTACTACGTGATCCAAACCAGAAAAAGGCCAGGATCTGGCCAACAAGTAAGCGAAAAACGTGAAAGTATGAGCCAGATGATTGCAAATACCAGAACTAACCCAAGCATAACCAGCGTTATCCTCTAAAATATTATTCGCAACCAGGTTTAATTGACTGTTTCGGTGTGGTACCACATTCCTACGTGGCCCAAGCCAGAAAAAGGCCAGGATGAGGCCAACAAGAATGCGAAAAATGCGAAAGTACGCGCCAGATGAGGACAAATCCCAGACCTACCCGAGACATAACCGGCGTTATCCTCTAAAATATTAATCTCAACCAGGTTTAATTGACTGTTTCGTTGTGGAACCACATTACTACGGGATCCAAACCAGAAAAAACCCAGGATCTGGCCAACAAGAATGCTAAAAATGCGAAAGTATGAGCCAGATGGTTGCAAATACCAGAACTAACCCAGACATAACCGGCGTTATCCCCTAAAATATTAATCGCAACCAGGTTTAATTGACTGTTTCCGTGTGGAACCACATTACTACGGGATCCAAACCAGAAAAATCCCAGGATCGGGCCAACAAGAATGCGAGAAACGCGAAAGTATGAGCCAGATGGCCTCCTTCTGCGAGAACGTAATGTTGCAGAAGGAGGCCGCGGGGAGGGAGCGCGAGCTTCAGCGGCGTGCTGAAGCGCGCGCTCGTGCGGTGGCCCGAGGTCGTCGCCCGGTCGCGAGGCGTCGCGGGCGGCCGCCTCGGCGTGGCGGATGACCTAGGCTGGGAGGGGGGTCCTGAGGGGACCCTCCTCCCGCCAGGCGGCGCCGGGTCGGACCGGTTGGGGGTTGGAGTGCCTTCCCCTACCGGTCCGACGCAAGGGGAGGCACCCTCGGCGGTCTGGTGCGGCCATGAACGCCCGGCCGCCGAGGGATGGAAACGGGGTCGCGGGCGGTTGAGAGTTGGGGCTCGCAGCCGCCACTAAACGCGGCCCCGGGACGGATAGCGGCGGGATGGGGTGGCCCCGTCCCGCCGCTATGAGGCAGTGTGTCTACTGGGGGGACCGATTGTCCCCCCGGGGGATGGGCGCGAAAGCGCGGGCACGGGGAGGATACCGGAAGAATGCTTCGAGCGATTCCCGGTATCCTCCCAAAGCGTGCCGAAGGGTCACCGTGGGGTTTTTAGTGGGTAGGTCCCGCGCCTGTCGTTGTACGGGCGCGGGGAATCCCACACACGCCTCCCACCTCTCCCCAAGGTGGTGGGAGGGAGTCTTTCGAAGATTTTCCCCACGACAAAAAAAAAAAAAAAAAAAAAAAAAAAGTATGAGCCAGATGAGGGAAAATCCCAGACCTAACCCAGACATAACCGGCGTTATCCTTTAAAATATTAATCGCAACCAGGTTTAATTGACTGTTTCAGTGTGGTACCACATTACTACGTGATCCAAACCAGAAAAAGCCCAGGATCTGGCCAACAAGTATGCGAAAAATGCGAAAGTATGAGCCAGATGAGGGAAAATCCCAGACCTAACCGAGACGTAACCGGCGTTATCCTCTAAAATATTAATCGCAACCAGGTTTAATTGACTGTTTCAGTGTGGTACTGCATTACTACGTGATCCAGACCAGAAAAAGGCCAGGATCTGGCCAACAAGTTTGCGCAAAATGCGAAAGTACGAACCAGATGAGGGCAAATCCCAGACCAAACCGAGACACAACCGGCGTTATCCTCTAAAATATTAATCGCAACCAGGTTTAATTGACTGTTTCGGTGTGGTACCGCATTACTACGTGATCCAAACCAGAAAAAGGCCATGATCTGGCCAACAAGTATGCGAAAAATGCGAAAGTACGAGCCAGATGGGGGCAAATCCCAGACCTAACCGAGACATAACCGGCGTTATCCTCTAAAATATTAATCGCAACCAGGTTTAATTGACTGTTTCGGTGTGGAACCTCATTACTACGGGATCCAAAACAGAAAAAGCACAGGATCTGGCCAACAAGTATGCGAAAAACGCGGAAGTATGTGCCAGATGATAGCAAATACCAGAACTAGCCCAGACATAACCAGCGTTATCCTCTAAAATATTATTCGCAACCAGGTTCAATTGACTGTTTCGGTGTGGTACCGCATTACTACGTGATCCAAACCAGAGAAAGGCCAGGATCTGGCCAACAAGGATCAGAAAAATGCGAATATATGATCCAGATGATTGCAAATACCAGAACTAACCCTGATAATATACCATAACCAGCGTTATCCTCTAAAATACGCATCGGAACATGCTTTTAATGACTGTTTCAGTGTGGTACCACATTACTACGTGATCCAAACCAGAAAAAGCCCAGGATCGGGCCAACAAGAATGCGAAAAATGTGAAAGTACGAGCCAGATGAGGGAAAATCCCAGACATAACCGAGACGTAACCGGCGTTATCCTCTAAAATATTAATTGCAACCAGGTTTATTTGACTGTTTCGGTGTGGTAACGCATTACTACGTGATCCAAACCAAATAAAGCACAGGATCTGGCCAACAAGTATGAGAAAAATGCGAAAGTACGAGCCAGATGAGGGCAAATACCAGAACTAACCCAGACATAACCGGCGTTATCCTCTAAAATACTGATCGGAACCAGTTTCTATTGACTGTTTCAGTGTGGTACAACATTACTACGTGATCCAAACCAGAAAAAGGCCAGGATCTGGCCAACAAGTAAGCGAAAAACGTGAAAGTATGAGCCAGATGATTGCAAATACCAGAACTATCCCAAGCATAACCAGCGTTATCCTCTAAAATATTATTCGCAACAAGGTTTAATTGACTGTTTCCGTGTGGAACCACATTACTACGGGATCCAAACCAGAAAAATCCCAGGATCGGGCCAACAAGAATGCGAGAAACGCGAAAGTACGAACCAGATGAGGGCAAATCCCAGACCAAACCGAGACACAACCGACGTTATCCTCTAAAATATTAATCGCAACCAGGTTTAATTGACTGTTTCGGTGTGGTACCGCATTACTACGTGATCCAAACCAGAAAAAGGCCATGATCTGGCCAACAAGTATGCGAAAAATGCGAAAGTACGAGCCAGATGGGGGCAAATCCCAGACCTAACCGAGACATAACCGGCGTTATCCTCTAAAATATTAATCGCAACCAGGTTTAATTGACTGTTTCGGTGTGGAACCTCATTACTACGGGATCCAAAACAGAAAAAGCACAGGATCTGGCCAACAAGTATGCGAAAAACGCGGAAGTATGTGCCAGATGATAGCAAATACCAGAACTAGCCCAGACATAACCAGCGTTATCCTCTAAAATATTATTCGCAACCAGGTTCAATTTACTGTTTCGGTGTGGTACCGCATTACTACGTGATCCAAACCAGAGAAAGGCCAGGATCTGGCCAACAAGGCTCAGAAAAATGCGAATATATGATCCAGATGATTGCAAATACCAGAACTAACCCTGATAATATACCATAACCAGCGTTATCCTCTAAAATACGCATCGGAACATGCTTTTAATGACTGCTTCAGTGTGGTACCACATTACTACGTGATCCAAACCAGAAAAAGCCCAGGATCGGGCCAACAAGAATGCGAAAAATGCGAAAGTACGAGCCAGATGAGGGAAAATCCCAGACCTAAACGAGACGTAACCGGCGTTATCCTCTAAAATATTAATTGCAACCAGGTTTATTTGACTGTTTCGGTGTGGTAACGCATTACTACGTGATCCAAACCAGATAAAGCACAGGATCTGGCCAACAAGTATGAGAAAAATGCGAAAGTTCGAGCCAGATGAGGGCAAATACCAGACCAAACCGAGACACAACCGGCGTTATCCTCTAAAATATTAATCGCAACCAGGTTTAATTGACTGTTTCGGTGTGGAACCTCATTACTACGGGATCCTAAACAGAAAAAGCACAGGATCTGGCCAACAAGTATGCGAAAAACGCGGAAGTATGTGCCAGATGATAGCAAATACCAGAACTAGCCCAGACATAAACAGCGTTATCCTCTAAAATATTATTCGCAACCAGGTTCAATTGACTGTTTCGGTGTGGCACCGCATTACTACGTGATCCAAACCAGAGAAAGGCCAGGATCTGGCCAACAAGGATCAGAAAAATGCGAATATATGATCCAGATGATTGCAAATACCAGAACTAACCCTGATAATATACCATAACCAGCGTTATCCTCTAAAATACGCATCGGAACATGCTTTTAATGACTGTTTCAGTGTGGTACCACATTACTACGTGATCCAAACCAGATAAAGCACAGGATCTGGCCAACAAGTATGAGAAAAATGCGAAAGTTCGAGCCAGATGAGGGCAAATACCAGACCAAACCGAGACACAACCGGCGTTATCCTCTAAAATATTAATTGCAACCAGGTTTATTTGACTGTTTCGGTGTGGTAACGCATTACTACGTGATCCAAACCAGATAAAGCACAGGATCTGGCCAACAAGATTGCGAGAAATGCGAAAGTACGCGCCAGATGAGGGCAAATATCAGACCTAACCCAGACAAAACCGGCGTTATCCCCTAAAATATTAACCGCAACCAGGTATAATTGACTGTTTCGGTGTGGTACCGTATTGCTACGATGATCCAAACCAGAAAAAACCCAGGATCTGGCCAACAAGTATGCGAAAAATGCGAAAGTACGATCCAGATGAGGGCAAATCCCCGACCTAACCGAGACATAACCGGCGTTATCCTCTAAAATATTAATCATAACCAGGTTTAATTGACTGTTTCGGTGTGGTACCGCATTACTACGTGATCCAAACCAGAAAAAGGCCATGATCTGGCCAACAAGTATGCGAAAAATGCGAAAGTACGAGCCAGATGAGGGAAAATCCCAGACCTAACCGAGACGTAACCGGCGTTATCCTCTAAAATATTAATTGCAACCAGGTTTATTTGACTGTTTCGGTGTGGTAACGCATTACTACGTGATCCAAACCAGATAAAGCACAGGATCTGGCCAACAAGTATGAGAAAAATGCGAAAGTTCGAGCCAGATGAGGGCAAATACCAGACCTAACCCAGACAAAACCGGCGTTATCCCCTAAAATATTAACCGCAACCAGGTATAATTGACTGTTTCGGTGTGGTCCCGTATTGCTACGATGATCCAAACCAGAAAAAACCCAGGATCTGGCCAACAAGTATGCGAAAAATGCGAAAGTACGATCCAGATGAGGGCAAATCCCCGACCTAACCGAGACATAACCGGCGTTATCCTCTAAAATATTAATCATAACCAGGTTTAATTGACTGTTTCGTTGTGGAACCACATTACTACGGGATCCAAACCAGAAAGAACCCAGGACCCGGCCAACAAGTATGCGAAAAATGCGAAAGAACGATCCAGATGAGGGCAAATCCCAGACCTAACCGAGACATAACCGGCGTTATCCGCTTAAATATTAATCGCAACCAGGTTTAATTGACTGTTTCCTTGTGGAACCACATTACTACGGGATCCAAACCAGAAAGAACCCAGGATCTGGCCAACAAGTATGCGAAAAACGCGAAAGTACGAGCCAGATGAGGGCAAATCCCAGACCTAATTGAGACATAACCGGCGTTATCCTCTAAAATATTAATTGCAACCAGGTTTAGTTAACTGTTTCAGTGTGGTACCACATTACTACGTGATCCAAATCAGAAAAAGCTCAGGATGTTGCCAACAAGTATGCGAAAAATGCGAAAGTACGAGCCAGATGAGGGCAAATCCCAGACCTAACCGAGACATAACCGGCGTTATCCTCTAAGATATTAATCGCAACCAGGTTTATTTGACTGTTTCGGTGTGGTACCACATTACTACGTGGTCCAAGCCAGAAAAAGGCCAGGATCTGGCCAACAAGATTGCGAGAAATGCGAAAGTACGCGCCAGATGAGGGCAAATATCAGACCTAACCGAGACATTACCGGCGTTAGCCACTACAATATTAATCGCAACCAGGTTTAATTGACTGTTTCAGTGTGGTAACACATTACTACGAGATCCAAACCAGAGAAAACCCAGGATCTGGCCAACAGGTATGCGAAAAACGCGAAAGTACGAGGCAGATGGGGGCAAATCCCAGACCTAACCGAGACATAACCGGCGTTATCCTCTAAAATATTAATCGCAACCGGGTTTATTTGACTGTTTCGGTGTGGTAACGCATTACTGCGTGATCCAAACCAGATAAAGCCCAGGATCTGGCCAACAAGTATCAGAAAAATGCGAAAGTTCGAGCCAGATGAGGGCAAATCCCAGACCTAACCGAGACATAACCGGCGTTATCCTCTAAAATATTAATCGCAACCAGGTATAAGTGACTGTTTCGGTGTGGTAACACATTACTACGAGATCCAAACCAGAAAAATCCCAGGATCGGGCCAACAAGGATGCGAGAAACGCGAAAGTACGAGCCACATGAGGGAAAATCCCAGACCTAACCGAGACATAACCGGCGTTATCCTCTAAAATATTAATCGCAACCAGGTTTATTTGACTGTTTCGGTGTGGTAACGCACTACTGCGTGATCCAAACCAGATAAAGCCCAGGATCTGACCAACAAGTATCAGAAAAATGCGAAAGTTCGAGCCAAATGAGGGCAAATCCCAGACCTAACCGAGACATAACCGGCGTTATCCTCTAAAATATTAATCGCAACCAGGTTTAATTGACTGTTTCGGTGTGGTTCTGCATTACTACGTGATCCAGACTAGAAAAAGGCCAGGATCTGGCCAACAAGTATGCGAAAAATGCGAAAGTATGAGCCAGATGATTGCAAATACCAGAACTAACCCAGACATAACCAGCGTTATCCTCTAAAATATTAATCGCAACCAGGTTTAATTGACTGCTTCGGTGTGGTACTGCATTACTACGTGATGCAGACCAGAAAAAGGCCAGGATCTGGCCAACAAGTATGCGCAAAATGCGAAAGTACGAGCCAGATGAGGGCAAATCCCAGACCTAACCGAGACATAACCGACGCTATCCTCTAAAATATTAATCGCAACCAGGTATAATTGACTGTTTCGGTGTGGTACCGCATTGCTACGATGATCCAATCCAGAAAGAGGCCAGGATCTTGCTAACAAGTATGCGAAAAATGCGAAAGTACGAGCCAGATGAGGGCAAATCCCAGACCAAACCGAGACATAACCGGTGTGATCCTGTAAAATATTAATCGCAACCAGGTTTAATTGACTGTTTCGGTGTGGAACCACATTACTACGGGATCCAAACCAGAAAAAACTCAGGATCTGGCCGACAAGTATTCGAAAAATGCGATAGTATGAGCCAGAGGAGGGCAAATACCAGAGTTAACACAGACATAACCGGCGTTATCCTCTAAAATATTAAACGCAACCGGGTTTAATTGACTGTTTCCGTGTGGAACAACATTACTACGGGATCCAAACCAGAAAAAACCCAGGATCTGGCCAACAACTATGAGAGAAACTCGAAAGTATGAGCCAGATGATTGCAAATACCAGAACTATCCCAGGCATAACCAGCGTTATCCTCTAAAATATTATTCGCAACCAGGTTTAATTGACTGTTTCGGTGTGGTACCACATTACTACGTGGTCCAAGCCAGAAAAAGGCCAGGATCTGGCCAACAAGGATGAGAAAAATGCGAATATATGATCCAGATGATTGCAAATACCAGAACTAACCCTGACATAACCAGCGTTATCCTCTAAAATACGCATCGGAACATGCTTTTAATGACTGTTTCAGTGTGGTACCACATTACTACGTGATCCAAACCAGAAAAAGCCCAGGATCGGGCCAACAAGAATGCGAAAAATGCGAAAGTACGAGCCAGATGAGGGAAAATCCCTGACCTAACCGAGACGTAACCGGCGTTATCCCCTAAAATATTAATCGCAACCAGGTATAATTGACTGTTTCGGTGTGGTACCGCATTGCTACGATGATCCAAACCAGAAAGAGGCCAGGATCTGGCCAACAAGTATGCGAAAAATGCGAAAGTATGAGCCAGATGATTGCAAATACTTGCAGTAACCCAGACACAGTCGGCGTTATCCTCTAAAATATTAATCGCAACCGGGTTTAATTGACTGTTTCCGTGTGGAACCACATTACTACGGGATCCAAACCAGAAAAAACCCAGGATCTGGCCAACAACTATGAGAAAAACGCGAAAGTATGAGCCAGATGATTGCAAATACCAGAACTATCCCAGGCATAACCAGCGTTATCCGCTAAAATATTATTCGCAACCAGGTTTAATTGACTGTTTCGGTGTGGTACCACATTACTACGTGGTCCAAGCCAGAAAAAGGCCAGGATCTGGCCAACAAGAATGCGAAAAATGCGAAAGTACGCGCCAGATGAGGGCAAATACCAGACCTAACCGAGACATTACCGGCATTATCCTCTAAAATATTAATCGCAACCAGATTTAAATGACTGTTTCGGTGTGGTACCGCATTACTACGTGATGCAAACCAGAAAAAGGCCAGGATCTGGCCAACAAGTATGCGAAAAATGCGAAAGTACGAGCCAGATGATTGCAAATACTAGCACTAACCCAGACATAACCGGCGTTATCCTCTAAAATATTAATCGCAACCGGGTTTAATTGACTGTTTCGTTGTGGAACCGCATTACTACGGGATCCAAACCAGAGAAAAACCCCGAATCTGGCCAACAACTATGAGAAAAAGCGAAAGTATGAGCCAGATGATTGCAAATACCGGAACTCTCCCAGGCATAACCTGCGTTATCCACTAAAATATTATTCGCAACCAGGTTTAATTGACTGTTTCGGGGTGGTACCACATTACTACGTGGTCCAAGCCAGAAAAAGGTCAGGATCTGGCCAACAAGAATGCGAAAAATGCGAAAGTACGCGCCAGATGAGGGCAAATACCAGACCTAACCGAGACATTACCGGCATTATCCTCTAAAATATTAATCGCAACCAGATTTAATTGACTGTTTCGGTGTGGTACCGCATTACTACGTTATCCAAACCAGAAAAAGGCCAGGATCTGGCCAACAAGTATGCGAAAAATCCGACAGTACGAGCCAGATGTTTGCAAATACCAGAACTATCCCAGACATAACCAGCGTTATCCTCTAAAATATTATTCGCAACCAGGTTTAATTGACTGTTTCAGTCTGCTGCCACTTTACTACGTGGTCCAAGCCAGAAGAAGGCCAGGATCTGGCCAACAAGTATGCGAAAAATGCGAAGGTCCGAGCCAGATGAGGGCAAATACCAGACCTAACCGAGACATAACCGGCGTTATCCTCTAAAATATTAATCGCAACCAGGTTCAATTGACTGTTTCGGTGTGGAACCACATATACTACGGGATCCAAACCAGAAAAAACCCTGGATCTGGCCAACAACTATGAGAAAAACGCGAAAGTATGAGCCAGATGATTGCAAATACCAGAACTATCCCAGGCATAACCAGCGTCATCCTCTAAAATATTATTCGCATCCAGGTTTAATTGACTGTTTCGGTGTGGTACCACATTACTACGTGATCCAAATCAGAAAAAGCCCAGGATCTGGCCAACAAGTATGAGAAAAACGCGAAAGTATGAGCCAGATGATTGCAAATACCAGAACTATCCCAGGCATAACCAGCGTTATCCTCTAAAATATTATTCGCAACCAGGTTTAATTGACTGTTTCGGTGTGGTACCACATTACTACGTGGTCCAAGCGAGAAAAAGGCCAGGATCTGGCCAACAAGGATGAGAAAAATGCGAATATTTGATCCAGATGATTGCAAATACCAGAACTAACCCTGACATAACCAGCGTTATCCTCTAATATACGCATCGGAACATGCTTTTAATGACTGTTTCAGTGTGGTACCACATTACTACGTGATCCAAACCAGAAAAAGCCCAGGATCGGGCCAACAAGAATGCGAAAAATGCGAAAGTACGAGCCAGATGAGGGAAAATCCCAGACCTAACCGAGACGTAACCGGCGTTATCCCCTAAAATATTAATCGCAACCAGGTATAATTGACTGTTTCGGTGTGGTACCGCATTGCTACGATGATCCAAACCAGAAAGAGGCCAGGATCTGGCCAACAAGTATGCGAAAAATGCGAAAGTATGAGCCAGATGATTGCAAATACCAGAACTAACCCAGACATAACCAGCGTTATCCTCTAAAATATTAATCGCAACCAGGTTTAATTGACTGTTTCGGTGTGGTACTGCATTACTACGTGATCCAGACCAGAAAAAGGCCAGGATCTGGCCAACAAGTATGCGCAAAATGCGGAAGTACGAGCCAGATGAGGGCAAATCCCAGACCAAAGCGAGACGTAAACGGCGTTATCCCCTAAAATATTAATCGCAACCAGGTATAATTGACTGTTTCGGTGTGGTACCGCATTGCTACGATGATCCAAACCAGAAAGAGGCCAGGATCTGGCCAACAAGTATGCGAAAAATGCGAAAGTATGAGCCAGATGATTGCAAATACCAGAACTATGCCTGACATAACCAGCGTTATCCTCTAAAATACGAATCGGAACATGCTTTTAATGACTGTTTCAGTGTGGTAACACATTACTACGAGGTCCAAACCAGAAAAATCCCAGGATCGGGCCAACAAGAATGCGAGAAACGCGAAAGTACGAGCCACATGAAGGAAAATCCCAGACCTAACCAAGACATAACGGCGTTATCCGCTAAAATATTAATCGCAACCAGGTGTAATTGACTGTTTCGGTGTGGTACCGCATTGCTACGATGATCCAAACCAGAAAGAGGCCAGGAACTGGCCAACAAGTATGCGAAAAATGCGAAAGTATGAGCCAGATGATTGCAAATTCCAGACCTAACCGAGACATAACCGGCGTTATCCTCTAAAATATTAATTGCAATCAGGTTTAATTAACTGTTTCAGTGTGGTACCACATTACTACGTGATCCAAATCAGAAAAAGCCCAGGATCTGGCCAACAAGTATGCGAAAAATGCGAAAGTACGAGCCAGATGAGGGCAAATCCCAGACCTAACCGAGACATAACCGGCGTTATCCTCTAAAATATTAATCGCAACCAGGTTTATTTGACTGTTTCGGTGTGGTAACGCATTACTACGTGATCCAAACCAGATAAAGCCCAGGATCTGGCCAACAAGTATCAGAAAAATGCGAAAGTTCGAGCCAGATGAGGGCAAATACCAGACCTAACCCAGACAAAACCGGCGTTATCCCATAAAATATTAATCGCAACCAGGTTTAATTAACTGTTTCGGTGTGGTACCGCATTGCTACGATGTTCCAAACCAGAAAGAGGCCAGGATCTGGCTAACAAGTATGCGAAAAATGCGAAAGTACGAGCCAGATGAGGGCAAATCCCAGACCAAGCCGAGACATAACCTGCGTTATCCTGTAAAATATTAATCGCAACCAGGTTTAATTGACTGTTTCGGTGTGGTACCGCATTACTACGTGATCCAAACCAGAAAAAGGCCAGGATCTGGCCAACAAGTATGAGAAATATGCGAAAGTTCGAGCCAGATGAGGGCAAATACCAGACCTAACCCAGACAAAATCGGCGTTATCCCCTAAAATATTAATCGCAACCAGGTATAATTGACTGCTTCGGTGTGGTACCGCATTGCTACGATGATCCAAACCAGAAAGAGGCCAGGATCTGGCCAACAAGTATGCGAAAAATGCGAAAGTATGAGCCAGATGATTGCAAATTCCAGAACTGTGCCTGACATAACCAGCGTTATCCTCTAAAATACGAATCGGAACATGCTTTTAATGACTGTTTCAGTGTGGTAGCACATTACTACGAGATCCAAACCAGAAAAATCCCAGGATCGGGCCAACAAGAATGCGAGAAACGCGAAAGTACGAGCCACATGAGGGAAAATCCCAGACCTAACCCAGACATAACCGGCGTTATGCGCTAAAATATTAATCGCAACCAGGTTTAATTGACTGTTTCGTTGTGGAACCACATTACTACGTGATCCAAACCAGAAAGAACCCAGGATCTGGCCAACAAGTATGCGAAAAATGCGAAAGAACGATCCAGATGAGGGCAAATCCCAGACCAGATCCAAACCAGAAAATAACCCAGGATCTGTTCAACGAGTTTGTGAAGTGTGCGAAAGTATGAGTATGGTGAGGGCAAATCCCAGACCTATCCCAGACCTAACATGTGTTATCCTCTAAAATATTTATCATGACTAGGTTTAATTGATTGTTTCAGTGTGGTCCCACATTACTACGTGATCCAAACCGGAAAAAACCCAGGATCCGTTTAACAAGTATGGGAAGAATGCGAAAGTATGAGCCTGACGAGGGCAAATCCTAGACCTAACCCAGACCTAACATGCGTTACCCTCAAAAATATTGACGGAAACCTGGTTTAATCGACTGTTTCAGTGTGGTACCACATTACTACCGGACCCAAACCAGAAAAAACCCAGGGTCTGTTCAACAAGTATGTGAAGAATGCGAAAGTATGAGTCTGATGAGTGAAAATCCCAGACCTATCCCAGACCTAACTTGCGTTATCCTCTAAAATATTGATCGAAACCAGGTTTAATTGGCTGTTTCAGCGTGGTACCACATTACTACGTGATACAATCCAGAAACAGCCCGGGATCTAGCCATGAAGTATGAGAAATATGCGAAAGTATCAGCCTGATGAGGGCAAATCCTAGACCTAACCCAAACCTAACATGCGTTATCCTCTAAAATATTGATCCAAACCAGGTTTAATGGACTGCTTCAGTGTGGTACCTCTTTACTACGTGATCCAAAGCAGAAGAAAACCCAGGATCTGTTCAATAAGTATGTGAAGTATGCGAAAGTATGAGTCTGATCAGGGCAAATCCCAGGCCTAAACTAGACCTAACATGCGTTATCCTCAAAAATATTAATCGAAACCAGGTTTAATCGACTGTTTCAGTGTGGTACCACATTACTACGTGATCCAAACCAGAAAAAAACCCAGGATCAGTTCAACAAGTATGTGAAGTATGCGAAAGTATGAGTCTGATGGTGGCAAATCCCAGGCCTAAACTAGACATAACTTCCGTTATCCTCTAAAATATTGATCGAAACCAGGTTTAATTGACTGTTTCAGTGTGGTACCACATTACTACGTGATGCAGTCCAGAAATAGCCCAGGATCTAGCCATGAAGTATGAGAAACATGCGAAAGTATGAGCCTGACGAGGGCAAAGCCTAGACCTAACCCAGACCTAACATGCGTTATCCTCTTAAATATTTACCATGACCAGGTTTAATTGATTGTTTCAGTGTGGCCCCACATTACTACGTGATCCAAACCAGAAAAAACCCAGGATCCGTTCAACAAGTATGTGAAGAATGCGAATGTATGAGTCTGATGAGTGAAAATCCCAGGCCTAACCTAGACCTTACATGCGTTATCCTCAAAATTATTGATCGAAACCTGGTTTAATCGACTCTTTCAGTGTGGTACCACATTACTACGTGACCCAAACCAGAAAAAACCCAGAATCTGTTCAACAAGTATGTGAAAAACGCGTAAGTATGAGCCTGATGAGGGCAAATCCCAGACCTATCCCAGACTGAACTTGCGTTATCCTCTAAAATATTGATCGAAACCTGGTTTAATTGACCGTTTCGGTGTGGTACCGCATTACTACGTGATCCAAACCAGAGAAAGGCCAGGATCTGGCCAACAAGGATGAGAAAAATGCAAATATATGATCCAGATGATTGCAAATACCAGAACTAACCCTGACATAACCAGCGTTATCCTCTAAAATACGCATCGGAACATGCTTTTAATGACTGTTTCAGTGTGGTACCACATTACTACGTGATCCAAGCCAGAAAAAGCCCAGGATCGGGCCAACAAGAATGCGAAAAATGCGAAAGTACGAGCCAGATGAGGGAAAATCCCAGACCTAACCGAAACGTAACCGGCGTTATCCCCTAAAATATTAATCGCAACCAGGTATAATTGACTGTTTCGGTGTGGTACCGCATTGCTACGATGATCCAAACCAGAAAGAGGCCAGGATCTGGCCAACAACTATGAGAAAAACGCGAAAGTATGAGCCAGATGATTGCAAATACCAGAACTATCCCAGGCATAACCAGCGTTATCCTCTAAAATATTATTCGCATCCAGGTTTAATTGACTGTTTCGGTGTGGTACCACACTACTACGTGGTCCAAGCCAGAAAAAGGCCAGGATCTGGCCAACAAGAATGCGAAAAATGCGAAAGTCCGCGCCAGATGAGGGTAAATATCAGACCTAACCGAGACATTACCGGCGTTATCCTCTAAAATATTAATCGCAACCAGGTTCAATTGACTGTTTCGGTGTGGGACCACATTACTACGGGATCCAAACCAGAAAAAACCCAGGATCTGTTCAACAACTATGAGAAAAACGCGAAAGTACGAGCCAGATGGGGGCAAATCCCAGACCTAACCGAGACATAACCAGCGTTATCCTCTAAAATATTAATCGCAACCAGGTATAATTGACTGTTCCGGTGTGGCACCGCATTGCTACGATGATCCAAACCAGAAAGAGGCCAGGATCTGGCCAACAAATATGCGAAAAATGCGAAAGTATGAGCCAGATGATTGCAAATACCAGAACTAACCCAGACATAACCGGCGTTATCCCCTAAAATATTAATCGCAACCTGGTTTAATTGACCGTTTCGGTGTGGTACCGCATTACTACGTGATCCAAACCAGAGAAAGGCCAGGATCTGGCCAACAAGGATGAGAAAAATGCAAATATATGATCCAGATGATTGCAAATACCAGAACTAACCCTGACATAACCAGCGTTATCCTCTAAAATACGCATCGGAACATGCTTTTAATGACTGTTTCAGTGTGGTACCACATTACTACGTGATCCAAGCCAGAAAAAGCCCAGGATCGGGCCAACAAGAATGCGAAAAATGCGAAAGTACGAGCCAGATGAGGGAAAATCCCAGACCTAACCGAAACGTAACCGGCGTTATCCCCTAAAATATTAATCGCAACCAGGTATAATTGACTGTTTCGGTGTGGTACCGCATTGCTACGATGATCCAAACCAGAAAGAGGCCAGGATCTGGCCAACAAGTATGCGAAAAATGCGAAAGTATGAGCCAGATGATTGCAAATACCAGAACTATGCCTGACATAACCAGCGTTATCCTCTAAAATATTAATCGCAACCAGGTTTAATTGACTGTTTCGGTGTGGTACTGCATTACTACGTGATCCAGACCAGAAAAAGGCCAGGATCTGGCCAACAAGTATGCGCAAAATGCGAAACTACGAGCCAGATGAGGGCAAATCCCGGACCAAACCGAGACATAAACGGCGTTATCGTCTAAAATATTAATCGTAACCAGGTTTAATTGACTGTTTCGGTGTGGTTCTGCATTACTACGTGATCCAGACTAGAAAAAGGCCAGGATCTGGCCAACAAGTATGCGAAAAATGCGAAAGTATGAGCCAGATGATTGCAAATACCAGAACTAACCCAGACATAACCAGCGTTATCCTCTAAAATATTAATCGCAACCAGGTTTAATTGACTGTTTCGGTGTGGTACTGCATTACTACGTGATCCTACCAGAAAAAGGCCAGGATCTGGCCAACAAGTATGCGCAAAATGCGAAAGTACGAGCCAGATGAGGGCAAATCCCAGACCTAACCGAGACATAACCGGCGCTATCCTCTAAAATATTAATCGCAACCAGGTATAATTGACTGTTTCGGTGTGGTACCGCATTGCTACGATGATCCAATCCAGAAAGAGGCCAGGATCTGGCTAACAAGTATGCGAAAAATGCGAAAGTACGAGCCAGATGAGGGCAAATCCCAGACCAAACCGAGACATAACCGGTGTTATCCTGTAAAATATTAATCGCAACCAGGTTTAATTGACTGTTTCGGTGTGGAACCACAATACTACGGGATCCAAACCAGAAAAAACTCAGGATCTGGCCGACAAGTATTCGAAAAATGCGATAGTATGAGCCAGAGGAGGGCAAATACCAGACTTAACACAGACATAACCGGCGTTATCCTCTAAAATATTAATCGCAACCAGGTTTAATTGACTGTTTCGGTGTGGTACTGCATTACTACGTGATCCGGACCAGAAAAAGGCCAGGATCTGGCCAACAAGTATGCGAAAAATGCGAAAGTACGA
Organism: Colletes latitarsis; assembly: GCF_051014445.1. Taxonomy (NCBI): domain Eukaryota; kingdom Metazoa; phylum Arthropoda; class Insecta; order Hymenoptera; family Colletidae; genus Colletes; species Colletes latitarsis. Next base: position 5,383,504 of record NW_027488375.1, on the reverse strand, counting down.
GCCAGATGAGGGCAAATCCCAGACCAAACCGAGACGTAACTGGCGTTATCCCCTAAAATATTAATCGCAACCAGGTATAATTGACTGTTTCGGTGTGGTACCGCATTGCTACGATGATCCAAACCAGAAAGAGGCCAGGATCTGGCCAACAAGTATGCGAAAAATGCGAAAGTATGAGCCAGATGATTGCAAATACCAGAACTATGCCTGACATAACCAGCGTTATCCTCTAAAATACGAATCGGAACATGCTTTTAATGACTGTTTCAGTGTGGTAACACATTACTACGAGGTCCAAACCAGAAAAATCCCAGGATCGGGCCAACAAGAATGCGAGAAACGCGAAAGTACGAGCCACATGAGGGAAAATCCCAGACCTAACCAAGACATAACGGCGTTATCCGCTAAAATATTAATCGCAACCAGGTGTAATTGACTGTTTCGGTGTGGTACCGCATTGCTACGATGATCCAAACCAGAAAGAGGCCAGGAACTGGCCAACAAGTATGCGAAAAATGCGAAAGTATGAGCCAGATGATTGCAAATCCCAGACCTAACCGAGACATAACCGGCATTATCCTCTAAAATATTAATTGCAATCAGGTTTAATTAACTGTTTCAGTGTGGTACCACATTACTACGTGATCCAAATCAGAAAAAGCCCAGGATCTGGCCAACAAGTATGCGAAAAATGCGAAAGTACGAGCCAGATGAGGGCAAATCCCAGACCTAACCGAGACATAACCGGCGTTATCCTCTAAAATATTAATCGCAACCAGGTTTATTTGACTGTTTCGGTGTGGTAACGCATTACTACGTGATCCAAACCAGATAAAGCCCAGGATCTGGCCAACAAGTATCAGAAAAATGCGAAAGTTCGAGCCAGATGAGGGCAAATACCAGACCTAACCCAGACAAAACCGGCGTTATCCCATAAAATATTAATCGCAACCAGGTTTAATTGACTGTTTCGGTGTGGTACCGCATTGCTACGATGTTCCAAACCAGAAAGAGGCCAGGATCTGGCCAACAAGTATGAGAAATATGCGAAAGTTCGAGCCAGATGAGGGCAAATACCAGACCTAACCCAGACAAAATCGGCGTTATCCCCTAAAATATTAATCGCAACCAGGTATAATTGACTGTTTCGGTGTGGTACCGCATTGCTACGATGATCCAAACCAGAAAGAGGCCAGGATCTGGCCAACAAGTATGCGAAAAATGCGAAAGTATGAGCCAGATGATTGCAAATACCAGAACTATGCCTGACATAACCAGCGTTATCCTCTAAAATACGAATCGGAACATGCTTTTAATGACTGTTTCAGTGTGGTAGCACATTACTACGAGATCCAAACCAGAAAAATCCCAGGATCGGGCCAACAAGAATGCGAGAAACGCGAAAGTACGAGCCACATGAGGGAAAATCCCAGACCTAACCCAGACATAACCGGCGTTATGCGCTAAAATATTAATCGCAACCAGGTTTAATTGACTGTTTCGTTGTGGAACCACATTACTACGTGATCCAAACCAGAAAGAACCCAGGATCTGGCCAACAAGTATGCGAAAAATGCGAAAGAACGATCCAGATGAGGGCAAATCCCAGACCAGATCCAAACCAGAAAATAACCCAGGATCTGTTCAACGAGTTTGTGAAGTGTGCGAAAGTATGAGTATGGTGAGGTCAAATCCCAGACCTATCCCAGACCTAACATGCGTTATCCTCTAAAATATTTATCATGACTAGGTTTAATTGATTGTTTCAGTGTGGTCCCACATTACTACGTGATCCAAACCGGAAAAAACCCAGGATCCGTTTAACAAGTATGGGAAGAATGCGAAAGTATGAGCCTGACGAGGGCAAATCCTACACCTAACCCAGACCTAACATGCGTTACCCTCAAAAATATTGATGGAAACCAGGTTTAATCGACTGTTTCAGTGTGGTACCACATTACTACCGGACCCAAACCAGAAAAAACCCAGGATCTGTTCAACAAGTATGTGAAGAATGCGAAAGTATGAGTCTGATGAGTGAAAATCCCAGACCTATCCCAGACCTAACTTGCGTTATCCTCTAAAATAGTGATCGAAACCAGGTTTAATTGACTGTTTTAGTTGTGGTACCACTTTACTACGTGATCCAAAGCAGAAAAAACCCTCGATCAGGTCAACATGCATGTTAAAACTGTGAAAGTATGACCCTGATGAGGGCAAATCCCAGGCCTAACCTAAACCTAACACGCGTCATCTTCTAAAATATTGAGCAAAACCAGGTTTAATTGATTGTTTCAGTGTGGTACCACATTACTACGTGATCCAGTCCAGAAATAGCCCAGGATCTAGCCATGAAGTATGAGAAACATGCGAAAGTATGAGCCTGACGAGGGCAAAGCCTAGACCTAACCCAGACCTAACATGCGTTATCCTCTTAAATATTTACCATGACCAGGTTTAATTGATTGTTTCAGTGTGGCCCCACATTACTACGTGATCCAAACCAGAAAAAACCCAGGATCCGTTCAACAAGTATGTGAAGAATGCGAATGTATGAGTCTGATGAGTGAAAATCCCAGGCCTAACCTAGACCTTACATGCGTTATCCTCAAAATTATTGATCGAAACCTGGTTTAATCGACTCTTTCAGTGTGGTACCACATTACTACGTGACCCAAACCAGAAAAAACCCAGAATCTGTTCAACAAGTATGTGAAAAATTCGTAAGTATGAGCCTGATGAGGGCAAATCCCAGACCTATCCCAGACTGAACTTGCGTTATCCTCTAAAATATTGATCGAAACCTGGTTTAATCGACTGTTTCAGTGTGGTACCACATTACTACGTGACCCAAACCAGAAAAAAACCCAGAATCTGTTCAACAAGTATGTGAAAAACGCGTAAGTATGAGCCTGATGAGGGCAAATCCCAGACCTATCCCAGACCAAACTTGCGTTATCCTCTAAAATATTGATCGAAACCAGGTTTAATTGACTGTTTCAGCGTGGTACCGCATTACTACGTGATAGAATCCAGAAACAGCCCAGGATCTAGCCATGAAGTATGAGAAATATGCGAAAGTATGAGCCTGATGAGGGCAAATCCTAGACCTAACCCAGACCTAACATGCGTTGTCCTCTAAAATACTTATCAAGACCAGGTTTAATTGATTGTTTCAGTGTGGTCCCACATTACTACGTGATGCAATCCAGAAAAGGCCCAGGATCAAGCCATCATGTATGAGAAATATGCGAAAGAATGAGCCTGATGAGAGCAAAACCCCAGACCTAACCTAGACCTAACATGCGTTATCCTCTAAAATATTGATCCAAACCAAGTTTAATGGACTGCTTCAGTGTGGTACCACTTTACTACGTGATGCAAAGCAGAAAAAACCCTCGATCAGGTCAACATGTATGTTAAAACTGCGAAAGTATGATCCTGATGAGGGCAAATCCCAGGCCTATCCCAGACCTAACATGCGTTGTCCTCTAAAATATTGATGGAAACCAGGTTTAATTGACTGTTTCAGTGTGGTACCACATTACTACGTGATGCAATCCAGAAAAACTCCAGGATCTAGCCATCAAGTATGAGAAATATGCGAAAGAATGTGCCTGATGAGAGCAAATCCCAGACCTAACCTAGACCTAACATGAATTATTCTCTAAAATATTTATCAAGACCAGGTTTCATTGATTGTTTCAGTGTGGTCCCACATTACTACGTGATGCAAACCAGAAAAAACCCAGGATCCGTTCAACAAGTATGTGAAAAACGCGAAAGTATGAGCCTGATGAGGGCAAATCCCAGGCCTAACCTAGACCTTACATGCGTGGTCCTCTAAAATATTGATGGAAACCAGGTTTAATTGTCTGTTTCAGTGTTGTACTTCCTTACTACGTGATGCAATCCAGAAAAAGCCCAGGATCTATCCATCAAGTATGAGAAATATGCGAAAGAATGAGCCTGATGAGAGCAAATCCCAGACCTAACCTAGACCTAACATGGATTATTCTCTAAAATATTGATCAAAACCAGGTTTAATTGACTGTTTCAGTGTGGTACCACATTAGTACGTGATCCAATCCAGAAATAGCCCAGGATCCAGCCATGAAGTATGAGAAATATGCGAAAGTATGAGCCTGATGGGGGCAAATCCTAGACCTAACCCTAACCTAACATGCGTTATCCTCTAAAATATTTATCAAGACCAGGTTTAATTGAATGTTTCAGTGTGGTACCACATTACTACGTGAACCAAACTAGAAAAAACCCAGGAGCCGTTCAACAACTATGTGAAGAATGCGAAAGTGTGAGTCTGATGAGTGAATATCCCCGGCCTAACCTAGACCTAACATGCGTTATCCCCAAAAATATTGATCGAAACCAGGTTTAATCGACTGTTTCAGTGTGGTACCACATTACTACGTGATCCAAACCAGAAAAAACCCCAGGATCTTTTCAACAAGTATGTGAAGAATGCGAAAGTATGAGTCTGATGAGGGCAAATCCCAGACCTAAACTAGACATAACTTTCGTTATCCTCTAAAATATTGATCGAAACCAGGTTTAATTGACTGTTTTAGTGTGGTACCACTTTTCTACGTGATCCAAAGCAGAGAAAACCCTCGATCAGGTCAACATGCATGTTAAAACTCCGAAAGTATGAGCCTGATGTGGGCAAATCCCAGACCTATCCCAGACCTAACATGCGTTATCCTCAAAAATATTAATCGAAACCAGGCTTAATCGACTGTTTCAGTGTGGTACTACATTACTACGTGATCCAAACCAGAAAAAACCCAGGATCTTGTCAACGAGTATGTGAAGTGTGCGAAAGTATGAGTCTGATGAGGGCTAATCCCAGACCTATCCCAGACCTAACTTGCGTTATCCTCTAAAATAGTGATCGAAACCAGGTTTGATTGACTGTTTTAGTTGTGGTACCACTTTACTACGTGATCCAAAGCAGAAAAAACCCTCGATCAGGTCAACATGCATGTTAAAACTGCGGAAGTATGAGCCTGATGAGGGCAAATCCCAGACCTATCCCAGACCTAACATGCGTTATCCTTAAAACTATTGATCGAAACCAGGTTTAATCGACTGTTTCAGTGTGGTACCACACTACTACGTGACCCAAGCCGGAAAAACCCAGGATCTGTTTAACAAGTATGTGAAAAACGCGAAAGTATGAGCCTGATGAGGGCAAATCCCAGACCTATCCCAGACCTAACTTGCGTTATCCTCTAAAATATTGAACGAAACCAGGTTTAATTGACTGTTTCAGCGTAGTACCACTTTACTACGTGATCCAAAGCAGAAAAAACCCTCGATCAGGTCAACATGCATGTTAAAACTGCGAAAGTATGAGTCTGATGAGGGCAAATCCCAGACCTATCCCAGACCTAACATGCGTTATCCTCAAAAATATTAATCGAAACCAGGTTTAATCGACTGTTTCAGTGTGGTACCACATTACTACGTGATCCAAACCAGAAAAAAAACCTGGATCTTGTCAAGGAGTATGTGAAGTGTGCGAAAGTATGAGTCTGATGAGGGATAATCCGAGACCTATCCCAGACCTACCTTGCGTTATCCTCTAAAATAGTGATCGAAACCAGGTTTAATTGACTGTTTTAGTTGTGGTACCACTTTACTACGTGATCCAAAGCAGAAAAAACCCTCGATCAGGTCAACATGCATGTTAAAACTGTGAAAGTATGACCCTGATGAGGGCAAATCCCAGGCCTAACCTAAACCTAACACGCGTCATCTTCTAAAATATTGAGCAAAACCAGGTTTAATTGATTGTTTCAGTGTGGTACCACATTACTACGTGATCCAGTCCAGAAATAGCCCAGGATCTAGCCATGAAGTATGAGAAACATGCGAAAGTATGAGCCTGATGAGGGCAAATCCCAGACCTATCCCAGACTGAACTTGCGTTATCCTCTAAAATATTGATCGAAACCTGGTTTAATCGACTGTTTCAGTGTGGTACCACATTACTACGTGACCCAAACCAGAAAAAAACCCAGAATCTGTTCAACAAGTATGTGAAAAACGCGTAAGTATGAGCCTGATGAGGGCAAATCCCAGACCTATCCCAGACCAAACTTGCGTTATCCTCTAAAATATTGATCGAAACCAGGTTTAATTGACTGTTTCAGCGTGGTACCGCATTACTACGTGATAGAATCCAGAAACAGCCCAGGATCTAGCCATGAAGTATGAGAAATATGCGAAAGTATGAGCCTGATGAGGGCAAATCCTAGACCTAACCCAGACCTAACATGCGTTGTCCTCTAAAATACTTATCAAGACCAGGTTTAATTGATTGTTTCAGTGTGGTCCCACATTACTACGTGATGCAATCCAGAAAAGGCCCAGGATCAAGCCATCATGTATGAGAAATATGCGAAAGAATGAGCCTGATGAGAGCAAAACCCCAGACCTAACCTAGACCTAACATGCGTTATCCTCTAAAATATTGATCCAAACCAAGTTTAATGGACTGCTTCAGTGTGGTACCACTTTACTACGTGATGCAAAGCAGAAAAAACCCTCGATCAGGTCAACATGTATGTTAAAACTGCGAAAGTATGATCCTGATGAGGGCAAATCCCAGGCCTATCCCAGACCTAACATGCGTTGTCCTCTAAAATATTGATGGAAACCAGGTTTAATTGACTGTTTCAGTGTGGTACCACATTACTACGTGATGCAATCCAGAAAAACTCCAGGATCTAGCCATCAAGTATGAGAAATATGCGAAAGAATGTGCCTGATGAGAGCAAATCCCAGACCTAACCTAGACCTAACATGAATTATTCTCTAAAATATTTATCAAGACCAGGTTTCATTGATTGTTTCAGTGTGGTCCCACATTACTACGTGATGCAAACCAGAAAAAACCCAGGATCCGTTCAACAAGTATGTGAAAAACGCGAAAGTATGAGCCTGATGAGGGCAAATCCCAGGCCTAACCTAGACCTTACATGCGTGGTCCTCTAAAATATTGATGGAAACCAGGTTTAATTGTCTGTTTCAGTGTTGTACTTCCTTACTACGTGATGCAATCCAGAAAAAGCCCAGGATCTATCCATCAAGTATGAGAAATATGCGAAAGAATGAGCCTGATGAGAGCAAATCCCAGACCTAACCTAGACCTAACATGGATTATTCTCTAAAATATTGATCAAAACCAGGTTTAATTGACTGTTTCAGTGTGGTACCACATTAGTACGTGATCCAATCCAGAAATAGCCCAGGATCCAGCCATGAAGTATGAGAAATATGCGAAAGTATGAGCCTGATGGGGGCAAATCCTAGACCTAACCCTAACCTAACATGCGTTATCCTCTAAAATATTTATCAAGACCAGGTTTAATTGAATGTTTCAGTGTGGTACCACATTACTACGTGAACCAAACTAGAAAAAACCCAGGAGCCGTTCAACAACTATGTGAAGAATGCGAAAGTGTGAGTCTGATGAGTGAATATCCCCGGCCTAACCTAGACCTAACATGCGTTATCCCCAAAAATATTGATCGAAACCAGGTTTAATCGACTGTTTCAGTGTGGTACCACATTACTACGTGATCCAAACCAGAAAAAACCCCAGGATCTTTTCAACAAGTATGTGAAGAATGCGAAAGTATGAGTCTGATGAGGGCAAATCCCAGACCTAAACTAGACATAACTTTCGTTATCCTCTAAAATATTGATCGAAACCAGGTTTAATTGACTGTTTTAGTGTGGTACCACTTTTCTACGTGATCCAAAGCAGAGAAAACCCTCGATCAGGTCAACATGCATGTTAAAACTCCGAAAGTATGAGCCTGATGTGGGCAAATCCCAGACCTATCCCAGACCTAACATGCGTTATCCTCAAAAATATTAATCGAAACCAGGCTTAATCGACTGTTTCAGTGTGGTACTACATTACTACGTGATCCAAACCAGAAAAAACCCAGGATCTTGTCAACGAGTATGTGAAGTGTGCGAAAGTATGAGTCTGATGAGGGCTAATCCCAGACCTATCCCAGACCTAACTTGCGTTATCCTCTAAAATAGTGATCGAAACCAGGTTTGATTGACTGTTTTAGTTGTGGTACCACTTTACTACGTGATCCAAAGCAGAAAAAACCCTCGATCAGGTCAACATGCATGTTAAAACTGCGGAAGTATGAGCCTGATGAGGGCAAATCCCAGACCTATCCCAGACCTAACATGCGTTATCCTTAAAACTATTGATCGAAACCAGGTTTAATCGACTGTTTCAGTGTGGTACCACACTACTACGTGACCCAAGCCGGAAAAACCCAGGATCTGTTTAACAAGTATGTGAAAAACGCGAAAGTATGAGCCTGATGAGGGCAAATCCCAGACCTATCCCAGACCTAACTTGCGTTATCCTCTAAAATATTGAACGAAACCAGGTTTAATTGACTGTTTCAGCGTAGTACCACTTTACTACGTGATCCAAAGCAGAAAAAACCCTCGATCAGGTCAACATGCATGTTAAAACTGCGAAAGTATGAGTCTGATGAGGGCAAATCCCAGACCTATCCCAGACCTAACATGCGTTATCCTCAAAAATATTAATCGAAACCAGGTTTAATCGACTGTTTCAGTGTGGTACCACATTACTACGTGATCCAAACCAGAAAAAAAACCTGGATCTTGTCAAGGAGTATGTGAAGTGTGCGAAAGTATGAGTCTGATGAGGGATAATCCGAGACCTATCCCAGACCTACCTTGCGTTATCCTCTAAAATAGTGATCGAAACCAGGTTTAATTGACTGTTTTAGTTGTGGTACCACTTTACTACGTGATCCAAAGCAGAAAAAACCCTCGATCAGGTCAACATGCATGTTAAAACTGTGAAAGTATGACCCTGATGAGGGCAAATCCCAGGCCTAACCTAAACCTAACACGCGTCATCTTCTAAAATATTGAGCGAAACCAGGTTTAATTGATTGTTTCAGTGTGGTACCACATTACTACGTGATGCAATCCAGAAATATCCCAGGATATAGCCAGGAAGTATAAGAAATATGCGATAGTATGAGTCTGATGGGGGCAAATCCCAGACCTATCCCAGACCAAACTTGCGTTATCCTCTAAAATATTGATCCAAACCAGGTTTAATGGACTGTTTCAGTGAGGTCCCACATTACTACGTGATCCAAACCAGAAAAAAACCCAGGATCCGTTCAACAAGTATGTGAAGAATACGAAAGTATGTGTCTGATGAGTGAAAATCCAGGCCTAACCTACACCTAACATGCGTTATCCTCATAAATATTGATCGAAACCTGGTTTAATCGACTCTTTCAGTGTGGTACCACATTACTACGTGACCCAAACCAGAAAAAACCCAGGATCTGTTCAACAAGTATGTGAAAAACGCGAAAGTATGAGCCTGATGAGGGCAAATCCCAGACCTATCCCAGACCTAACTTCCGTTATCCTCTAAAATATTGATCGAAACCTGGTTTAATCGACTGTTTCAGTGTAACCACATTACTACGTGACCCAAACCAGAAAAAACCCAGAATCTGTTCAACAAGTATGTGAAAAACGCGTAAGTATGAGCCTGATGAGGGCAAATTCCAGACCTATCCCAGACCAAACTTGCGTTATCCTCTAAAATATTGATCGAAACCAGGTTTAATTGACTGTTTCAGCGTGGTACCGCATTACTACGTGATACAATCCAGAAACAGCCCAGGATCTAGCCATGAAGTATGAGAAATATGCGAAAGTATGAGCCTGATGAGGGCAAATCCTAGACCTAACCCAGACCTAACATGCGTTGTCCTCTAAAATATTTATCAAGACCAGGTTTAATTGATTGTTTCAGTGTGGTCCCACATTACTACGTGATGCAATCCAGAAAAAGCCCAGGATCAAGCCATCATGTATGAGAAATATGCGAAAGAATGAGCCTGATGAGAGCAAATCCCAGACCTAACCTAGACCTAACATGCGTTATCCTCTAAAATATTGATTCAAACCAAGTTTAATGGACTGCTTCAGTGTGGTACCACTTTACTACGTGATGCAAAGCAGAAAAAACCCTCGATCAGCTCAACATGTATGTTAAAACTGCGAAAGTATGATCCTGATGAGGGCAAATCGCAGGCCTATCCCAGACCTAACATGCGTTGTCCTCTAAAATATTGACGGAAACCAGGTTTAATTGACTGTTTCAGTGTGGTACCACATTACTACGTGATGCAATCCAGAAAAACTCCAGGATCTAGCCATCAAGTATGAGAAATATGCGAAAGAATGTGCCTGATGAGAGCAAATCCCAGACCTAACCTAGACCTAACATGAATTATTCTCTAAAATATTTATCAAGACCAGGTTTCATTGATTGTTTCAGTGTGGTCCCACATTACTACGTGATGCAAACCAGAAAAAACCCAGGATCCGTTCAACAAGTATGTGAAAAACGCGAAAGTATGAGCCTGATGAGGGCAAATCCCAGGCCTAACCTAGACCTAACATGCGTGGACCTCTAAAATATTGATGGAAACCAGGTTTAATTGTCTGTTTCAGTGTTGTACTTCCTTACTACGTGATGCAATCCAGAAAAAGCCCAGGATCTATCCATCAAGTATGAGAAATATGCGAAAGAATGAGCCTGATGAGAGCAAATCCCAGACCTAACCTAGACCTAACATGGATTATTCTCTAAAATATTGATCAAAACCAGGTTTAATTGACTGTTTCAGTGTGGTACCACATTACTACGTGATCCAATCCAGAAATAGCCCAGGATCCAGCCATGAAGTATGAGAAATATGCGAAAGTATGAGCCTGATGGGGGCAAATCCTAGACCTAACCCTAACCTAACATGCGTTATCCTCTAAAATATTTATCAAGACCAGGTTTAATTGAATGTTTCAGTGTGGTACCACATTACTACGTGAACCAAACTAGAAAAAACCCAGGAGCCGTTCAACAACTATGTGAAGAATGCGAAAGTGTGAGTCTGATGAGTGAATATCCCCGGCCTAACCTAGACCTAACATGCGTTATCCCCAAAAATATTGATCGAAACCAGGTTTAATCGACTGTTTCAGTGTGGTACCACATTACTACGTGATCCAAACCAGAAAAAACCCCAGGATCTTTTCAACAAGTATGTGAAGAATGCGAAAGTATGAGTCTGATGAGGGCAAATCCCAGACCTAAACTAGACATAACTTTCGTTATCCTCTAAAATATTGATCGAAACCAGGTTTAATTGACTGTTTTAGTGTGGTACCACTTTTCTACGTGATCCAAAGCAGAGAAAACCCTCGATCAGGTCAACATGCATGTTAAAACTCCGAAAGTATGAGCCTGATGTGGGCAAATCCCAGACCTATCCCAGACCTAACATGCGTTATCCTCAAAAATATTAATCGAAACCAGGCTTAATCGACTGTTTCAGTGTGGTACTACATTACTACGTGATCCAAACCAGAAAAAAACCCAGGATCTTGTCAACGAGTATGTGAAGTGTGCGAAAGTATGAGTCTGATGAGGGCTAATCCCAGACCTATCCCAGACCTAACTTGCGTTATCCTCTAAAATAGTGATCGAAACCAGGTTTGATTGACTGTTTTAGTTGTGGTACCACTTTACTACGTGATCCAAAGCAGAAAAAACCCTCGATCAGGTCAACATGCATGTTAAAACTGCGGAAGTATGAGCCTGATGAGGGCAAATCCCAGACCTATCCCAGACCTAACATGCGTTATCCTCAAAACTATTGATCGAAACCAGGTTTAATCGACTGTTTCAGTGTGGTACCACACTACTACGTGACCCAAGCCGGAAAAAACCCAGGATCTGTTCAACAAGTATGTGAAAAACGCGAAAGTATGATCCTGATGAGGGCAAATCCCAGACCTATCCCAGACCTAACTTGCGTTATCCTCTAAAATATTGAACGAAACCAGGTTTAATTGACTGTTTCAGCGTGGCACCACATTACTACGTGATACAATCCAGAAACAGCCCAGGATCTAGCCATGAAGTATGAGAAGTATGCGAAAGTATGAGCCTGATGTGGGCAAATCCCAGGCCTAACCTAGACCTAACATGCGTTGTCCTCTAAAACATTGATCGAAACCAGGTTTAATTGACTGTTTTAGTGTGGTACCACTTTACTACGTGATCCAAAGCAGAAAAAACCCTCGATCAGGTCAACATGCATGTTAAACAACAAAAGTATGAGCCTGATGAGGGCAAATCCCAGACCGATCTCAGTCCTAACATGCGTTATCCTCAGAAATATTAATCGAAACCAGGTTTAATCGACTGTTTCAGTGTGGTACCACATTACTACGTGATCCAATCCAGAAATAGCCCAGGATCTAGCCATGAAGTATGAGAAATATGCGAAAGTATGAGCCTGATGAGGGCAAATCCTAGACCTAACCCAGACCTAACATGCGTTGTCCTCTAAAATATTTATCAAGACCAGGTTTAATTGATTGTTTCAGTGTGGTACCACACTACTACGTGATCCAGACCAGAAAAATCCCAGGATCTATTCAACAAGTATGTGAAAAACGCGAAAGTATGAGCCTGATGAGAGCAAATCCCAGACCTATCCCAGACCTAACTTGCGTTGTTCTCTAAGATATTGATGGAAACCAGGTTTAATTGACTGTTTCAGTGTGGTACCACATTACTATGTGATCCAAACCAGAAAATAATCCAGGATCTGTTCAAGGAGTATGTGAAGTGTGCGAAAGTATGAGTATGATGAGGGCAAATCCCAGACCTAGCCAAGACCTAACATGCGTTATCCTCTAAAATATTTATCAAGACCAGCTTTAATTGAATGTTTCAGTGTGGTACCACATTACTACGTGATCCAAACCAGTAAAAACCCGGGATCCGTTCAACAAGTATGTGGAGAATGCGAAAGTACGAGTTTGATGAGTGAAAATCCTCGGCCTAACCTAGACCTAACATGCGTTATCCTCAAAAATATTGATCGAAACCAGGTTTAATCGACTGTTTCAGTGTGGTACCACATTACTACGTGATCCAAACCAGTGAAAACCCAGGATCCGTTCAACAAGTATGTGGAGAATGCGAAAGTATGAGTCTGATGAGTGAAAATCCTCGGCCTAACCTAGACCTAACATGCGTTGTCCTCTAAAATATTGATGGAAACCAGGTTTAATTGACTGTTTCAGTGTTGCACTTCATTACTACGTGATCCAAACCAGTAAAAACCCAGGATCCGTTCAACAACTATGTGAAGAATGCGACAGTATGAGTGTGATGAGTGAAAAACCCCGGCCTAACCTAGACCTAACATGCGTTATCCTCAAAAATATTGATCGAAACCTGGTTTAATCGTCTGTTTCAGTGTGGTGCTACATTACTGTGTGATCCAAACCAGAAAAAACCCTGTATCTGTTCAACAAGTATGTGAAGAATGCGAAAGTATGAGTCTGATGAGTGAAAATCCCAGAGCTAACCTAGACCTAACAAGCGTTATCCTCTAAAATATTTATCAAGACCAGGTTTAATTGACTGTTTCAGCGTGGTACCACATTATTACGTGACACAATCCAGAAACAGCCCAGGATCTAGCCATGAAGTATGAGAAATATGCGAAAGTATGAGCCTGATGAGGGCAAATCCTAGACCTAACCCAAACCTAACATGCGTTATCCTCTAAAATATTCATCAAGACCAGGTTTAGTTGATTGTTTCAGTGTGGTACCACATTACTACGTGATCTAAACCAGTAAAAACCCAGGATCCGTTCAACAAGTATGTGGAGAATGCGAAAGTATGAGTCTGATGAGTGAAAATCCTTGGCCTAACCTATACCTAACATGCGTTATCCTCAAAAATATTGATCGAAACCAGGTTTAATCGACTGTTTCAGTGTGGTACCACATGACTACGTGATCCAAACCAGAAAAAAAACCAGGACCTGTTCAAGAAGTATTTGAAGTATGCGAAAGAATGAGTCTGATGAGGGCAAATCCCAGGTCTAAACTAGACCTAACATGCGTTATCCTCAAAAATATTGATCAAAACCTGGTTTAATCGACTGTTCCAGTGTGGTACCACATTACTATGTGATCCAAACCAGAAAATAATCCAGGATCTGTTCAACGAGTATGTGAAGTGTGCGAAAGTATGAGTATGATGAGGGCAAATCCCAGACCTATCCCAGACCTAACATGCGTTATCCTCTAAAATATTCATCAAGACCAGGTTTAATTGATTGTTTCAGTGTGGTCCCACATTACTACGTGACACAATCCAGAAACAGCCCAGGATCTAGCCATGAAGTATGAGAAATATGCGAAAGTATGAGCCTGATGAGGGCAAATCCTAGACCTAACCCAAACCTAACATGCGTTATCCTCTAAAATATTGATCGAAACCAGGTTTAATCGACTGTTTCAGTGTGGTACCACATTACTACGTGATCCAAACCAGTGAAAACCCAGGATCCGTTCAACAAGTATGTGGAGAATGCGAAAGTATGAGTCTGATGAGTGAAAATCCTCGGCCTAACCTAGACCTAACATGCGTTGTCCTCTAAAATATTGATGGAAACCAGGTTTAATTGACTGTTTCAGTGTTGCACTTCATTACTACGTGATCCAAACCAGTAAAAACCCAGGATCCGTTCAACAACTATGTGAAGAATGCGACAGTATGAGTGTGATGAGTGAAAAACCCCGGCCTAACCTAGACCTAACATGCGTTATCCTCAAAAATATTGATCGAAACCTGGTTTAATCGTCTGTTTCAGTGTGGTGCTACATTACTGTGTGATCCAAACCAGAAAAAACCCTGTATCTGTTCAACAAGTATGTGAAGAATGCGAAAGTATGAGTCTGATGAGTGAAAATCCCAGAGCTAACCTAGACCTAACAAGCGTTATCCTCTAAAATATTTATCAAGACCAGGTTTAATTGACTGTTTCAGCGTGGTACCACATTATTACGTGACACAATCCAGAAACAGCCCAGGATCTAGCCATGAAGTATGAGAAATATGCGAAAGTATGAGCCTGATGAGGGCAAATCCTAGACCTAACCCAAACCTAACATGCGTTATCCTCTAAAATATTCATCAAGACCAGGTTTAGTTGATTGTTTCAGTGTGGTACCACATTACTACGTGATCTAAACCAGTAAAAACCCAGGATCCGTTCAACAAGTATGTGGAGAATGCGAAAGTATGAGTCTGATGAGTGAAAATCCTTGGCCTAACCTATACCTAACATGCGTTATCCTCAAAAATATTGATCGAAACCAGGTTTAATCGACTGTTTCAGTGTGGTACCACATGACTACGTGATCCAAACCAGAAAAAAAACCAGGACCTGTTCAAGAAGTATTTGAAGTATGCGAAAGAATGAGTCTGATGAGGGCAAATCCCAGGTCTAAACTAGACCTAACATGCGTTATCCTCAAAAATATTGATCAAAACCTGGTTTAATCGACTGTTCCAGTGTGGTACCACATTACTATGTGATCCAAACCAGAAAATAATCCAGGATCTGTTCAACGAGTATGTGAAGTGTGCGAAAGTATGAGTATGATGAGGGCAAATCCCAGACCTATCCCAGACCTAACATGCGTTATCCTCTAAAATATTCATCAAGACCAGGTTTAATTGATTGTTTCAGTGTGGTCCCACATTACTACGTGACACAATCCAGAAACAGCCCAGGATCTAGCCATGAAGTATGAGAAATATGCGAAAGTATGAGCCTGATGAGGGCAAATCCTAGACCTAACCCAAACCTAACATGCGTTATCCTCTAAAATATTTATCAAGACCAGCTTTAATTGAATGTTTCAGTGTGGTACCACATTACTACGTGATCCAAACCAGTAAAAACCCAGGATCCGTTCAACAAGTATGTGAAGAATTCGAAAGTATGAGTGTGTTGAGTGAAAAACCCCGGCCTAACCTAGACCTAACATGCGTTATCCTCAAAAATATCGATCGAAACCTGGTTTAATCGTCTGTTTCAGTGTGGTACCACATTACTACGTGATCCAAACCAGAAAAAACCCAGGATCCGTCCAACAAGTATGTGCAGAATGCGAAAGTATGAGTCTGATGAGTGAAAATCCCCGGCCTAACCTAGACCTAACATGCGTTATCCTCAAAAATATTGATCGAAACCAGGTTTAATCGACTGTTTCAGTGTGGTCCCACATTACTACGTGATCCAAACCAGAAAAAACCCAGGATCCGTCCAACAAGTAAGTGCAGAATGCGAAAGTATGAGTCTGATGAGTGAAAATCCCCGGCCTAACCTAGACCTAACATGCGTTATCCTCTAAAATATTGATCCAAACCAGGTTTAATCGACTGTTTCAGTGTGGTACCACACTACTACGTGACCCAAACCTGAAAAAACCCAGGATCTGTTCAACAAGTATGTGAAAAACGCGAAAGTATGAGCCTGATGTGGGCAAATCCCAGACCTATCCCAGACCTAACATGCGTTATCCTCTAAAATATTTATCAAGACCAGCTTTAATTGAATGTTTCAGTGTGGTACCACATTACTACGTGATCCAAACCAGTAAAAACCCAGGATCCGTTCAACAAGTATGTGAAGAATTCGAAAGTATGAGTGTGTTGAGTGAAAAACCCCGGCCTAACCTAGACCTAACATGCGTTATCCTCAAAAATATCGATCGAAACCTGGTTTAATCGTCTGTTTCAGTGTGGTACCACATTACTATGTGATCCAAACCAGAAAAAACTCAGGATCCGTTCAACAAGTATGTGGAGAATGCGAAAGTATGAGTCTGATGAGGGCAAATCCCAGGCCTAAACTAGACCTAACATGCGTTATCCTCAAAAATATTGATCAAAACCTGGTTTAATCTACTGTTTCAGTGTGGTACCACATTACTATGTGATCCAAACCAGAAAATAACCCAGGATCTGTTCAACGAGTTTGTGAAGTGTGCGAAAGTATGAGTATGATGAGGGCAAATCCCAGACCTATCCCAGACCAAACATGCGTTATCCTCTAAAATATTTATCAAGACCAGGTTTAATTGATTGTTTCAGTGTGGTCCCACATTACTACGTGATCCAAACCAGAAAAAACCCAGGATCCGTCCTACAAGTATGTGAAGAATGCGAAAGTATGAGTCTGATGACTGAAAATCCCCGGCCTAACCTAGACCTAACATGCGTTATCCTCAAAAATATTGATCGAAGCCAGGTTTAATCGACTGTTTCAGTGTGGTACCACACTACTACGTGACCCATACCGGAAAAAACCCAGGATCTGTTCAACAAGTATGTGAAATACGCGAAAGTATGGGCCTGATGAGGGCAAATCCCAGACCTATCCCAGACCTAACTAGCGTTATCCTCAAAAATATTTATCAAGACCAAGTTTAATTCATTGTTTCAGTGTGGTCCCACATTACTACGTGATCCAAACCAGAAAAAACCCAGGATCCGTTCAACAAGTATGTGAAGAATGCGAAAGTATGAGTCTGATGAGTGAAAGTCCCAGGCCTAACCTAGACCAAACATGCGTTATCCTCAAAAATATTGATCGAAACCTGGTTTAATTGACTGTTTCAGTGTGGTACCACATTACTACGGGACCCAAACCAGAAAAAACCCAGGATCTGTTCAACAAGTATGTGAAGACTGCGAAGGTATGAGTCTGATGAGTGAAAATCCCAGACCTATCCCAGACCAAACTTGGGTTATCCTCTAAAATATTGATCCAAACCAGGTTTAATCGACTGTTTCAGAGTGGTACCACACTACTACGTGACCCAAACCGGAAAAAACCCAGGATCTGTTGAACAAGTATGTGAAAGACGCGAAAGTATGAGCCTGATGAGGGCAAATCCCAGACCTATCCCAGACCTAACATGCGTTATCCTCTAAAATATTTATCAAGACCAGGTTTAATTGATTGTTTCAGTGTGGTCCCACATTACTACGTGATCCAAACCAGAAAAAACCCAGGATCCGTCCAACAAGTATGTGCAGAATGCGAAAGTATGAGTCTGATGAGTGAAAATCCCCGGCCTAACCTAGACCTAACATGCGTTATCCTCAAAAATATTGATCGAAACCAGGTTTAATCGACTGTTTCAGTGTGGTACCACATTACTACGTGATCCAAACCAGAAAAAAACCCAGGATCCGTTCAACAAGTATGTGAAGAATGCGAATGTATGAGTCTGATGAGTGAAAATCCCAGGCCTAGCCTAGACCTAACATGCGTTATCCTCAAAAATATTTATCATGACTAGGTTTAATTGAGTGTTTCAGTGTGGTCCCACATTACTACGTGATCCAAACCGGAAAAAACCCAGGATCCGTTTAACAAGTATGGGAAGAATGCGAAAGTATGAGCCTGACGAGGGCAAATCCCAGACCTAACCCAGACCTAACATGCGTTATCCTTTAAAATATTTATCAAGACCAGGTTTAATTGATTGTTTCAGTGTGGTCCCACATTACTACGTGATCCAAACCAGAAAAAACCCAGGATCCGTTCAACAAATATGTGAAGAATGCGAAAGTATGAGTGTGATGAGTGAAAAACGCCGGCCTAACCTAGACCTAACATGCGTTATCCTCAAAAATATTGATCGAAAGCTGGTTTAATCGTCTGTTTCAGTGTGGCCCCACATTACTACGTGATCCAAACCAGAAAAAACCCAGGATCCGTTCAACAAGTATGTGAAGAATGCGAATGTATGAGTGTGTTGAGTGAAAAACCCCGGCCTAACCTAGACCTAACATGCGTTATCCTCAAAAATATCGATCGAAACCTGGTTTAATCGTCTGTTTCAGTGTGGTACCACATTACTACGTGATCCAAACCAGAAAAAACCCAGGATCCGTCCAACAAGTATGTGCAGAATGCGAAAGTATGAGTCTGATGAGTGAAAATCCCCGGCCTAACCTAGACCTAACATGCGTTATCCTCAAAAATATTGATCGAAACCAGGTTTAATCGACTGTTTCAGTGTGGTCCCACATTACTACGTGATCCAAACCAGAAAAAACCCAGGATCCGTCCAACAAGTAAGTGCAGAATGCGAAAGTATGAGTCTGATGAGTGAAAATCCCCGGCCTAACCTAGACCTAACATGCGTTATCCTCTAAAATATTGATCCAAACCAGGTTTAATCGACTGTTTCAGTGTGGTACCACACTACTACGTGACCCAAACCTGAAAAAACCCAGGATCTGTTCAACAAGTATGTGAAAAACGCGAAAGTATGAGCCTGATGTGGGCAAATCCCAGACCTATCCCAGACCTAACACGCGTTATCCTCTAAAATATTTATCAAGACCAGCTTTAATTGAATGTTTCAGTGTGGTACCACATTACTACGTGATCCAAACCAGAAAAAACCCAGGATCCGTCCAACAAGTATGTGCAGAATGCGAAAGTATGAGTGTGTTGAGTGAAAAACCCCGGCCTAACCTAGACCTAACATGCGTTATCCTCAAAAATATCGATCGAAACCTGGTTTAATCGTCTGTTTCAGTGTGGTACCTCATTACTATGTGATCCAAACCAGAAAAAACTCAGGATCCGTTCAACAAGTATGTGGAGAATGCGAAAGTATGAGTCTGATGAGGGCAAATCCCAGGCCTAAACTAGACCTAACATGCGTTATCCTCAAAAATATTGATCAAAACCTGGTTTAATCTACTGTTTCAGTGTGGTACCACATTACTATGTGATCCAAACCAGAAAATAACCCAGGATCTGTTCAACGAGTTTGTGAAGTGTGCGAAAGTATGAGTATGATGAGGGCAAATCCCAGACCTATCCCAGACCAAACATGCGTTATCCTCTAAAATATTTATCAAGACCAGGTTTAATTGATTGTTTCAGTGTGGTCCCACATTACTACGTGATCCAAACCAGAAAAAACCCAGGATCCGTCCTACAAGTATGTGAAGAATGCGAAAGTATGAGTCTGATGACTGAAAATCCCCGGCCTAACCTAGACCTAACATGCGTTATCCTCAAAAATATTGATCGAAGCCAGGTTTAATCGACTGTTTCAGTGTGGTACCACACTACTACGTGACCCAAACCGGAAAAAACCCAGGATCTGTTCAACAAGTATGTGAAAAACGCGAAAGTATGGGCCTGATGAGGGCAAATCCCAGACCTATCCCAGACCTAACTTGCGTTATCCTCAAAAATATTTATCAAGACCAAGTTTAATTCATTGTTTCAGTGTGGTCCCACATTACTACGTGATCCAAACCAGAAAAAACCCAGGATCCGTTCAACAAGTATGTGAAGAATGCGAAAGTATGAGTCTGATGAGTGAAAGTCCCAGGCCTAACCTAGACCAAACATGCGTTATCCTCAAAAATATTGATCGAAACCTGGTTTAATTGACTGTTTCAGTGTGGTACCACATTACTACGTGATCCAAACCAGAAAAAAACCCAGGATCCGTTCAACAAGTATGTGAAGAATGCGAATGTATGAGTCTGATGAGTGAAAATCCCAGGCCTAGCCTAGACCTAACATGCGTTATCCTCAAAAATATTTATCATGACTAGGTTTAATTGAGTGTTTCAGTGTGGTCCCACATTACTACGTGATCCAAACCGGAAAAAACCCAGGATCCGTTTAACAAGTATGGGAAGAATGCGAAAGTATGAGCCTGACGAGGGCAAATCCCAGACCTAACCCAGACCTAACATGCGTTATCCTCTAAAATATTTATCAAGACCAGGTTTAATTGATTGTTTCAGTGTGGTCCCACATTACTACGTGATCCAAACCAGAAAAAACCCAGGATCCGTTCAACAAATATGTGAAGAATGCGAAAGTATGAGTGTGATGAGTGAAAAACGCCGGCCTAACCTAGACCTAACATGCGTTATCCTCAAAAATATTGTTCGAAAGCTGGTTTAATCGTCTGTTTCAGTGTGGCCCCACTTTACTACGTGATCCAAACCAGAAAAAACCCAGGATCCGTTCAACAAGTATGTGAAGAATGCGAATGTATGAGTCTGATGAGTGAAAATCCCAGGCCTAGCCTAGACCTAACATGCGTTATCCTCAAAAATATTTATCAAGACCAAGTTTAATTCATTGTTTCAGTGTGGTCCCACATTACTACGTGATCCAAACCAGAAAAAACCCAGGATCCGTTCAACAAGTATGTGAAGAATGCGAAAGTATGAGTCTGATGAGTGAAAGTCCCAGGCCTAACCTAGACCAAACATGCGTTATCCTCAAAAATATTGATCGAAACCTGGTTTAATTGACTGTTTCAGTGTGGTACCACATTACTACGGGACCCAAACCAGAAAAAACCCAGGATCTGTTCAACAAGTATGTGAAGACTGCGAAGGTATGAGTCTGATGAGTGAAAATCCCAGACCTATCCCAGACCAAACTTGGGTTATCCTCTAAAATATTGATCCAAACCAGGTTTAATCGACTGTTTCAGTGTGGTACCACACTACTACGTGACCCAAACCGGAAAAAACCCAGGATCTGTTGAACAAGTATGTGAAAGACGCGAAAGTATGAGCCTGATGAGGGCAAATCCCAGACCTATCCCAGACCTAACATGCGTTATCCTCTAAAATATTTATCAAGACCAGGTTTAATTGATTGTTTCAGTGTGGTCCCACATTACTACGTGATCCAAACCAGAAAAAACCCAGGATCCGTCCAACAAGTATGTGCAGAATGCGAAAGTATGAGTCTGATGAGTGAAAATCCCCGGCCTAACCTAGACCTAACATGCGTTATCCTCAAAAATATTGATCGAAACCAGGTTTAATCGACTGTTTCAGTGTGGTACCACATTACTACGTGATCCAAACCAGAAAAAAACCCAGGATCCGTTCAACAAGTATGTGAAGAATGCGAATGTATGAGTCTGATGAGTGAAAATCCCAGGCCTAGCCTAGACCTAACATGCGTTATCCTCAAAAATATTTATCATGACTAGGTTTAATTGAGTGTTTCAGTGTGGTCCCACATTACTACGTGATCCAAACCGGAAAAAACCCAGGATCCGTTTAACAAGTATGGGAAGAATGCGAAAGTATGAGCCTGACGAGGGCAAATCCCAGACCTAACCCAGACCTAACATGCGTTATCCTCTAAAATATTTATCAAGACCAGGTTTAATTGATTGTTTCAGTGTGGTCCCACATTACTACGTGATCCAAACCAGAAAAAACCCAGGATCCGTTCAACAAATATGTGAAGAATGCGAAAGTATGAGTGTGATGAGTGAAAAACGCCGGCCTAACCTAGACCTAACATGCGTTATCCTCAAAAATATTGTTCGAAAGCTGGTTTAATCGTCTGTTTCAGTGTGGCCCCACTTTACTACGTGATCCAAACCAGAAAAAACCCAGGATCCGTTCAACAAGTATGTGAAGAATGCGAATGTATGAGTCTGATGAGTGAAAATCCCAGGCCTAGCCTAGACCTAACATGCGTTATCCTCAAAATTATTGATCGAAACCTGGTTTAATCGACTGTTTCAGTGTGGTACCACATTACTACGTGACCCAAACCAGAAAAAACCCAGAATCTGTTCAACAAGTATGTGAAAAACGCGTAAGTATGAGCCTGATGAGGGCAAATCCCAGACCAAACTTGCGTTATCCTCTAAAATATTGATGGAAACCAGGTTTAATTGACTGTTTCAGTGTGGTACCACATTACTACGTGATGCAATCCAGAAAAACTCCAGGATCTAGCCATCAAGTATGAGAAATATGCGAAAGAATGAGCCTGATGAGAGCAAATCCCAGACCTAACCTAGACCTAACATGAGTTATTCTCTAAAATATTTATCAAGACCAGGTTTCATTGATTGTTACAGTGTGGTCCCACATTACTACGTGATGCAAACCAGAAAAAACCCAGGATCCGTTCAACAAGTATGTGAAAAACGCGAAAGTATGAGCCTGATGAGGGCAAATCCCAGGCCTAACCTAGACCTAACACGCGTGGTCCTCTAAAATATTGATGGAAACCAGGTTTAATTGTCTGTTTCAGTGTTGTACTTCCTTACTACGTGATGCAATCCAGAAAAAGCCCAGGATCTATCCATCAAGTATGAGAAATATGCGAAAGAATGAGCCTGATGAGAGCAAATCCCAGACCTAACCTAGACCTAACATGGATTATTCTCTAAAATATTGATCAAAACCAGGTTTAATTGACTGTTTCAGTGTGGTACCACATTACTACGTGATGCAATCCAGAAAAACTCCAGGATCTAGCCATCAAGTATGAGAAATATGCGAAAGAATGAGCCTGATGAGAGCAAATCCCAGACCTAACCTAGACCTAACATGCGTTATCCTCTAAAATATTGATTCAAACCAAGTTTAATGGACTGCTTCAGTGTGGTACCACTTTACTACGTGATGCAAAGCAGAAAAAACCCTCGATCAGCTCAACATGTATGTTAAAACTGCGAAAGTATGATCCTGATGAGGGCAAATCCCAGGCCTATCCCAGACCTAACATGCGTTGTCCTCTAAAATATTGACGGAAACCAGGTTTAATTGACTGTTTCAGTGTGGTACCACATTACTACGTGATGCAATCCAGAAAAACTCCAGGATCTAGCCATCAAGTATGAGAAATATGCGAAAGAATGTGCCTGATGAGAGCAAATCCCAGACCTAACCTAGACCTAACATGAATTATTCTCTAAAATATTTATCAAGACCAGGTTTCATTGATTGTTTCAGTGTGGTCCCACATTACTACGTGATGCAAACCAGAAAAAACCCAGGATCCGTTCAACAAGTATGTGAAAAACGCGAAAGTATGAGCCTGATGAGGGCAAATCCCAGGCCTAACCTAGACCTAACATGCGTGGACCTCTAAAATATTGATGGAAACCAGGTTTAATTGTCTGTTTCAGTGTTGTACTTCCTTACTACGTGATGCAATCCAGAAAAAGCCCAGGATCTATCCATCAAGTATGAGAAATATGCGAAAGAATGAGCCTGATGAGAGCAAATCCCAGACCTAACCTAGACCTAACATGGATTATTCTCTAAAATATTGATCAAAACCAGGTTTAATTGACTGTTTCAGTGTGGTACCACATTACTACGTGATCCAATCCAGAAATAGCCCAGGATCCAGCCATGAAGTATGAGAAATATGCGAAAGTATGAGCCTGATGGGGGCAAATCCTAGACCTAACCCTAACCTAACATGCGTTATCCTCTAAAATATTTATCAAGACCAGGTTTAATTGAATGTTTCAGTGTGGTACCACATTACTACGTGATCCAAACCAGAAAAAACCCCAGGATCTTTTCAACAAGTATGTGAAGAATGCGAAAGTATGAGTCTGATGAGGGCAAATCCCAGACCTATCCCAGACCTAACATGCGTTATCCTCAAAAATATTAATCGAAACCAGGCTTAATCGACTGTTTCAGTGTGGTACTACATTACTACGTGATCCAAACCAGAAAAAAACCCAGGATCTTGTCAACGAGTATGTGAAGTGTGCGAAAGTATGAGTCTGATGAGGGCTAATCCCAGACCTATCCCAGACCTAACTTGCGTTATCCTCAAAACTATTGATCGAAACCAGGTTTAATCGACTGTTTCAGTGTGGTACCACACTACTACGTGACCCAAGCCGGAAAAAACCCAGGATCTGTTCAACAAGTATGTGAAGAATGCGAAAGTATGAGTCTGATGAGGGCAAATCCCAGACCTAAACTAGACATAACTTTCGTTATCCTCTAAAATATTGATCGAAACCAGGTTTAATTGACTGTTTTAGTGTGGTACCACTTTTCTACGTGATCCAAAGCAGAGAAAACCCTCGATCAGGTCAACATGCATGTTAAAACTCCGAAAGTATGAGCCTGATGTGGGCAAATCCCAGACCTATCCCAGACCTAACATGCGTTATCCTCAAAAATATTAATCGAAACCAGGCTTAATCGACTGTTTCAGTGTGGTACTACATTACTACGTGATCCAAACCAGAAAAAAACCCAGGATCTTGTCAACGAGTATGTGAAGTGTGCGAAAGTATGAGTCTGATGAGGGCTAATCCCAGACCTATCCCAGACCTAACTTGCGTTATCCTCTAAAATAGTGATCGAAACCAGGTTTGATTGACTGTTTTAGTTGTGGTACCACTTTACTACGTGATCCAAAGCAGAAAAAACCCTCGATCAGGTCAACATGCATGTTAAAACTGCGGAAGTATGAGCCTGATGAGGGCAAATCCCAGACCTATCCCAGACCTAACATGCGTTATCCTCAAAACTATTGGTCGAAACCAGGTTTAATCGACTGTTTCAGTGTGGTACCACACTACTACGTGACCCAAGCCGGAAAAAACCCAGGATCTGTTCAACAAGTATGTGAAAAACGCGAAAGTATGAGCCTGATGAGGGCAAATCCCAGACCTATCCCAGACCTAACTTGCGTTATCCTCTAAAATATTGAACGAAACCAGGTTTAATTGACTGTTTCAGCGTGGCACCACATTACTACGTGATACAATCCAGAAACAGCCCAGGATCTAGCCATGAAGTATGAGAAGTATGCGAAAGTATGAGCCTGATGTGGGCAAATCCCAGGCCTAACCTAGACCTAACATGCGTTGTCCTCTAAAACATTGATCGAAACCAGGTTTAATTGACTGTTTTAGTGTGGTACCACTTTACTACGTGATCCAAAGCAGAAAAAACCCTCGATCAGGTCAACATGCATGTTAAACAACAAAAGTATGAGCCTGATGAGGGCAAATCCCAGACCGATCTCAGTCCTAACATGCGTTATCCTCAGAAATATTAATCGAAACCAGGTTTAATCGACTGTTTCAGTGTGGTACCACATTACTACGTGATCCAATCCAGAAATAGCCCAGGATCTAGCCATGAAGTATGAGAAATATGCGAAAGTATGAGCCTGATGAGGGCAAATCCTAGACCTAACCCAGACCTAACATGCGTTGTCCTCTAAAATATTTATCAAGACCAGGTTTAATTGATTGTTTCAGTGTGGTACCACACTACTACGTGATCCAAACCAGAAAAATCCCAGGATCTATTCAACAAGTATGTGAAAAACGCGAAAGTATGAGCCTGATGAGAGCAAATCCCAGACCTATCCCAGACCTAACTTGCGTTGTTCTCTAAGATATTGATGGAAACCAGGTTTAATTGACTGTTTCAGTGTGGTACCACATTACTATGTGATCCAAACCAGAAAATAATCCAGGATCTGTTCAAGGAGTATGTGAAGTGTGCGAAAGTATGAGTATGATGAGGGCAAATCCCAGACCTAGCCAAGACCTAACATGCGTTATCCTCTAAAATATTTATCAAGACCAGCTTTAATTGAATGTTTCAGTGTGGTACCACATTACTACGTGATCCAAACCAGTAAAAACCCGGGATCCGTTCAACAAGTATGTGGAGAATGCGAAAGTACGAGTTTGATGAGTGAAAATCCTCGGCCTAACCTAGACCTAACATGCGTTATCCTCAAAAATATTGATCGAAACCAGGTTTAATCGACTGTTTCAGTGTGGTACCACATTACTACGTGATCCAAACCAGTGAAAACCCAGGATCCGTTCAACAAGTATGTGGAGAATGCGAAAGTATGAGTCTGATGAGTGAAAATCCTCGGCCTAACCTAGACCTAACATGCGTTGTCCTCTAAAATATTGATGGAAACCAGGTTTAATTGACTGTTTCAGTGTTGCACTTCATTACTACGTGATCCAAACCAGTAAAAACCCAGGATCCGTTCAACAACTATGTGAAGAATGCGACAGTATGAGTGTGATGAGTGAAAAACCCCGGCCTAACCTAGACCTAACATGCGTTATCCTCAAAAATATTGATCGAAACCTGGTTTAATCGTCTGTTTCAGTGTGGTGCTACATTACTGTGTGATCCAAACCAGAAAAAACCCTGTATCTGTTCAACAAGTATGTGAAGAATGCGAAAGTATGAGTCTGATGAGTGAAAATCCCAGAGCTAACCTAGACCTAACAAGCGTTATCCTCTAAAATATTTATCAAGACCAGGTTTAATTGACTGTTTCAGCGTGGTACCACATTATTACGTGACACAATCCAGAAACAGCCCAGGATCTAGCCATGAAGTATGAGAAATATGCGAAAGTATGAGCCTGATGAGGGCAAATCCTAGACCTAACCCAAACCTAACATGCGTTATCCTCTAAAATATTCATCAAGACCAGGTTTAGTTGATTGTTTCAGTGTGGTACCACATTACTACGTGATCTAAACCAGTAAAAACCCAGGATCCGTTCAACAAGTATGTGGAGAATGCGAAAGTATGAGTCTGATGAGTGAAAATCCTCGGCCTAACCTATACCTAACATGCGTTATCCTCAAAAATATTGATCGAAACCAGGTTTAATCGACTGTTTCAGTGTGGTACCACATGACTACGTGATCCAAAC
Source organism: Colletes latitarsis (assembly GCF_051014445.1). Taxonomy (NCBI): domain Eukaryota; kingdom Metazoa; phylum Arthropoda; class Insecta; order Hymenoptera; family Colletidae; genus Colletes; species Colletes latitarsis. Next base: position 5,355,995 of record NW_027488375.1, on the reverse strand, counting down.
CAGAAAAAAAACCAGGACCTGTTCAAGAAGTATTTGAAGTATGCGAAAGAATGAGTCTGATGAGGGCAAATCCCAGGTCTAAACTAGACCTAACATGCGTTATCCTCAAAAATATTGATCAAAACCTGGTTTAATCGACTGTTCCAGTGTGGTACCACATTACTATGTGATCCAAACCAGAAAATAATCCAGGATCTGTTCAACGAGTATGTGAAGTGTGCGAAAGTATGAGTATGATGAGGGCAAATCCCAGACCTATCCCAGACCTAACATGCGTTATCCTCTAAAATATTTATCAAGACCAGGTTTAATTGATTGTTTCAGTGTGGTCCCACATTACTACGTGACACAATCCAGAAACAGCCCAGGATCTAGCCATGAAGTATGAGAAATATGCGAAAGTATGAGCCTGATGAGGGCAAATCCTAGACCTAACCCAAACCTAACATGCGTTATCCTCTAAAATATTTATCAAGACCAGCTTTAATTGAATGTTTCAGTGTGGTACCACATTACTACGTGATCCAAACCAGTAAAAACCCAGGATCCGTTCAACAAGTATGTGAAGAATTCGAAAGTATGAGTGTGTTGAGTGAAAAACCCCGGCCTAACCTAGACCTAACATGCGTTATCCTCAAAAATATCGATCGAAACCTGGTTTAATTGATTGTTTCAGTGTGGTCCCACATTACTACGTGATCCAAACCAGAAAAAACCCAGGATCCGTTCAACAAGTATGTGAAGAATGCGAAAGTATGAGTCTGATGAGTGAAAGTCCCAGGCCTAACCTAGACCAAACATGCGTTATCCTCAAAAATATTGATCGAAACCTGGTTTAATTGACTGTTTCAGTGTGGTACCACATTACTACGGGACCCAAACCAGAAAAAACCCAGGATCTGTTCAACAAGTATGTGAAGACTGCGAAGGTATGAGTCTGATGAGTGAAAATCCCAGACCTATCCCAGACCAAACTTGGGTTATCCTCTAAAATATTGATCCAAACCAGGTTTAATCGACTGTTTCAGTGTGGTACCACACTACTACGTGACCCAAACCGGAAAAAACCCAGGATCTGTTGAACAAGTATGTGGAGAATGCGAAAGTATGAGCCTGATGAGGGCAAATCCCAGACTTATCCCAGACCTAACATGCGTTATCCTCTAAAATATTTATCAAGACCAGGTTTAATTGATTGTTTCAGTGTGGTCCCACATTACTACGTGATCCAAACCAGAAAAAACCCAGGATCCGTCCAACAAGTATGTGCAGAATGCGAAAGTATGAGTCTGATGAGTGAAAATCCCCGGCCTAACCTAGACCTAACATGCGTTATCCTCAAAAATATTGATCGAAACCAGGTTTAATCGACTGTTTCAGTGTGGTACCACATTACTACGTGATCCAAACCAGAAAAAAACCCAGGATCCGTTCAACAAGTATGTGAAGAATGCGAATGTATGAGTCTGATGAGTGAAAATCCCAGGCCTAGCCTAGACCTAACATGCGTTATCCTCAAAAATATTTATCATGACTAGGTTTAATTGAGTGTTTCAGTGTGGTCCCACATTACTACGTGATCCAAACCGGAAAAAACCCAGGATCCGTTTAACAAGTATGGGAAGAATGCGAAAGTATGAGCCTGACGAGGGCAAATCCCAGACCTAACCCAGACCTAACATGCGTTATCCTCTAAAATATTTATCAAGACCAGGTTTAATTGATTGTTTCAGTGTGGTCCCACATTACTACGTGATCCAAACCAGAAAAAACCCAGGATCCGTTCAACAAATATGTGAAGAATGCGAAAGTATGAGTGTGATGAGTGAAAAACGCCGGCCTAACCTAGACCTAACATGCGTTATCCTCAAAAATATTGTTCGAAAGCTGGTTTAATCGTCTGTTTCAGTGTGGCCCCACTTTACTACGTGATCCAAACCAGAAAAAACCCAGGATCCGTTCAACAAGTATGTGCAGAATGCGAATGTATGAGTCTGATGAGTGAAAATCCCAGGCCTAGCCTAGACCTAACATGCGTTATCCTCAAAAATATTTATCAAGACCAAGTTTAATTCATTGTTTCAGTGTGGTCCCACATTACTACGTGATCCAAACCAGAAAAAACCCAGGATCCGTTCAACAAGTATGTGAAGAATGCGAAAGTATGAGTCTGATGAGTGAAAGTCCCAGGCCTAACCTAGACCAAACATGCGTTATCCTCAAAAATATTGATCGAAACCTGGTTTAATTGACTGTTTCAGTGTGGTACCACATTACTACGGGACCCAAACCAGAAAAAACCCAGGATCTGTTCAACAAGTATGTGAAGACTGCGAAGGTATGAGTCTGATGAGTGAAAATCCCAGACCTATCCCAGACCAAACTTGGGTTATCCTCCAAAATATTGATCCAAACCAGGTTTAATCGACTGTTTCAGTGTGGTACCACACTACTACGTGACCCAAACCGGAAAAAACCCAGGATCTGTTGAACAAGTATGTGAAAGACGCGAAAGTATGAGCCTGATGAGGGCAAATCCCAGACCTATCCCAGACCTAACATGCGTTATCCTCTAAAATATTTATCAAGACCAGGTTTAATTGATTGTTTCAGTGTGGTCCCACATTACTACGTGATCCAAACCAGAAAAAACCCAGGATCCGTCCAACAAGTATGTGCAGAATGCGAAAGTATGAGTCTGATGAGTGAAAATCCCCGGCCTAACCTAGACCTAACATGCGTTATCCTCAAAAATATTGATCGAAACCAGGTTTAATCGACTGTTTCAGTGTGGTACCACATTACTACGTGATCCAAACCAGAAAAAAACCCAGGATCCGTTCAACAAGTATGTGAAGAATGCGAATGTATGAGTCTGATGAGTGAAAATCCCAGGCCTAGCCTAGACCTAACATGCGTTATCCTCAAAAATATTTATCATGACTAGGTTTAATTGAGTGTTTCAGTGTGGTCCCACATTACTACGTGATCCAAACCGGAAAAAACCCAGGATCCGTTTAACAAGTATGGGAAGAATGCGAAAGTATGAGCCTGACGAGGGCAAATCCCAGACCTAACCCAGACCTAACATGCGTTATCCTCTAAAATATTTATCAAGACCAGGTTTAATTGATTGTTTCAGTGTGGTCCCACATTACTACGTGATCCAAACCAGAAAAAACCCAGGATCCGTTCAACAAATATGTGAAGAATGCGAAAGTATGAGTGTGATGAGTGAAAAACGCCGGCCTAACCTAGACCTAACATGCGTTATCCTCGAAAATATTGTTCGAAAGCTGGTTTAATCGTCTGTTTCAGTGTGGCCCCACTTTACTACGTGATCCAAACCAGAAAAAACCCAGGATCCGTTCAACAAGTATGTGAAGAATGCGAATGTATGAGTCTGATGAGTGAAAATCCCAGGCCTAGCCTAGACCTAACATGCGTTATCCTCAAAATTATTGATCGAAACCTGGTTTAATCGACTGTTTCAGTGTGGTACCACATTACTACGTGACCCAAACCAGAAAAAACCCAGAATCTGTTCAACAAGTATGTGAAAAACGCGTAAGTATGAGCCTGATGAGGGCAAATCCCAGACCAAACTTGCGTTATCCTCTAAAATATTGATGGAAACCAGGTTTAATTGACTGTTTCAGTGTGGTACCACATTACTACGTGATGCAATCCAGAAAGACTCCAGGATCTAGCCATCAAGTATGAGAAATATGCGAAAGAATGAGCCTGATGAGAGCAAATCCCAGACCTAACCTAGACCTAACATGAGTTATTCTCTAAAATATTTATCAAGACCAGGTTTCATTGATTGTTACAGTGTGGTCCCACATTACTACGTGATGCAAACCAGAAAAAACCCAGGATCCGTTCAACAAGTATGTGAAAAACGCGAAAGTATGAGCCTGATGAGGGCAAATCCCAGGCCTAACCTAGACCTAACACGCGTGGTCCTCTAAAATATTGATGGAAACCAGGTTTAATTGTCTGTTTCAGTGTTGTACTTCCTTACTACGTGATGCAATCCAGAAAAAGCCCAGGATCTATCCATCAAGTATGAGAAATATGCGAAAGAATGAGCCTGATGAGAGCAAATCCCAGACCTAACCTAGACCTAACATGGATTATTCTCTAAAATATTGATCAAAACCAGGTTTAATTGACTGTTTCAGTGTGGTACCACATTACTACGTGATCCAATCCAGAAATAGCCCAGGATCCAGCCATGAAGTATGAGAAATATGCGAAAGTATGAGCCTGATGGGGGCAAAGCCTAGACCTAACCCAGACCTAACATGCGTTATCCTCTAAAATATTTATCATGACTAGGTTTAATTGAGTCTTTCAGTGTGGTCCCACATTACTACGTGATCCAAACCGGAAAAAACCCAGGATCCGTTTAACAAGTATGGGAAGAATGCGAAAGTATGAGCCTGACGAGGGCAAATCCTAGACCTAACCCAGACCTAACATGCATTATCCTCAAAAATATTGACCGAAACCTGGTTTAATCGACTGTTTCAGTGTGGTACCACATTACTACCGGACCCAAACCAGAAAAAACCCAGGATCTGTTCAACAAGTATGTGAAGACTGCGAAAGTATGAGTCTGATTTGTGAAAATCCCAGACCTATCCCAGACCTAACTTGCGTTATCCTCTAATATATTGATCGAAACCAGGTTTAATTGACTGTTTCAGCGTGGTACCACATTACTACGTGATACAATCCAGAAACAGCCCAGGATCTAGCCATGAAGTATGAGAAATATGCGAAAGTATGAGCCTGATGAGGGCAAATCCTAGACCTAACCAAAACCTAACATGCGTTATCCTCTAAAATATTGATTCAAACCAGGTTTAATGGACTGCTTCAGTGTGGTACCTCTTTACTACGTGATCCAAAGCAGAAAAAAACCCAGGATCTGTTCAATAAGTATGTGAAGTATGCAAAAGTATGAGTCTGATGAGGGCAAATCCCAGGCCTAAACTAGAGCTAACATGCGTTATCCTCTAAAATATTCATCAAGACCAGGTTTAATTGATTGTTTCAGTGTGGTCCCACATTACTACGTGATCCAAACCAGAAAAAACCCAGGATCCGTTCAACAAGTATGTGAAGAATGCGAAAGTATGAGTCTGATGAGTGAAAATCCCCGGCCTAACCTAGACCTAACATGCGTTATCCTCAAAAATATTGATCGAAAGCTGGTTTAATCGTCTGTTTCAGTGTGGTACCACACTACTACGTGACCCAAACCGGAAAAAACCCAGGATCTGTTCAACAAGTATGTGAAGAACGCGAAAGTATGAGCCTGATGAGGGCAAATCCCAGACCTATCCCAGACCTAACTTGCGTTATCCTCAAAAATATTGATAGAAACCTGGTTTAATCGACTGTTTCAGTGTGGTACCACATTACTACCTGATCCAATCCAGAAATAGCCCAGGATCTAGCCATGAAATATGAGAAATATGCGAAACTATGAGCCTGACGAGGGCAAATCCCAGACCTAACCCAGACTAAACATGCGTTATCCTCTAAAATATTTATCAAGACCAGGTTTAATTGATTGTTTCAGTGTGGTCCCACATTACTACGTGATCCAAACCAGAAAAAACCCAGGATCCGTTCAACAAATATGTGAAGAATGCGAAAGTATGAGTGTGATGAGTGAAAAACGCCGGCCTAACCTAGACCTAACATGCGTTATCCTCAAAAATATTGATCGAAAGCTGGTTTAATCGTCTTTTACAGTGTGGCCCCACATTACTACGTGATCCAAACCAGAAAAAACCCAGGATCCGTTCAACAAGTATGTGAAGAATGCGAATGTATGAGTCTGATGAGTGAAAATCCCAGGCCTAGCCTAGACCTAACATGCGTTATCCTCAAAATTATTGATCGAAACCTGGTTTTATCGACTGTTTCAGTGTGGTACCACATTACTACGTGACCCATACCAGAAAAAACCCAGAATCTGTTCAACAAGTATGTGAAAAACGCGTAAGTATGAGCCTGATGAGGGCAAATCCCAGACCAAACTTGCGTTATCCTCTAAAATATTGATGGAAACCAGGTTTAATTGACTGTTTCAGTGTGGTACCACATTACTACGTGATGCAATCCAGAAAAACTCCAGGATCTAGCCATCAAGTATGAGAAATATGCGAAAGAATGAGCCTGATGAGAGCAAATCCCAGACCTAACCTAGACCTAACATGAATTATTCTCTAATATATTTATCAAGACCAGGTTTCATTGATTGTTACAGTGTGGTCCCACATTACTACGTGATGCAAACCAGAAAAAACCCAGGATCCGTTCAACAAGTATGTGAAAAACGCGAAAGTATGAGCCTGATGAGGGCAAATCCCAGGCCTAACCTAGACCTAACATGCGTGGTCCTCTAAAATATTGATGGAAACCAGGTTTAATTGTCTGTTTCAGTGTTGTACTTCCTTACTACGTGATGCAATCCAGAAAAAGCCCAGGATCTATCCATCAAGTATGAGAAATATGCGAAAGAATGAGCCTGATGAGAGCAAATCCCAGACCTAACCTAGACCTAACATGGATTATTCTCTAAAATATTGATCAAAACCAGGTTTAATTGACTGTTTCAGTGTGGTACCACATTACTACGTGATCCAATCCAGAAATAGCCCAGGATCCAGCCATGAAGTATGAGAAATATGCGAAAGTATGAGCCTGATGGGGGCAAAGCCTAGACCTAACCCAGACCTAACATGCGTTATCCTCTAAAATATTTACCATGACCAGGTTTAATTGATTGTTTCAGTGTGGACCCACATTACTACGTGATCCAAATCAGAAAAAACCCAGGATCCGTTCAACAAGTATGTGAAGAATGCCAAAGTATGAGTCTGATGAGTGAAAATCCCAGACCTAACCTAGACCTAACATGCGTTATCCTCTAAAATATTGATCCAAACCAGGTTTAATTGATTGTTTCAGTGTGGTCCCACATTACTACCTGATCCAAACCAGAAAAAACCCAGGATCTGTTGAACAAGTATGTGAAAATCGCGAAAGTATGAGCCTGATGAGGGCAAATCCCAGACCTATCCCAGACCGAACTTGCGTTATCCTCTAAAATATTGATCGAAACCAGGTTTAGTCGACTGTTTCAGTGTGGTACCACATTGCTACGTGATCCAAACCAGAAAAAACCCAGGATCAGTTCAACAAGTATGTGAAAAACTCGAAAGTATGAGCCTGATGAGGGCAAATCCCAGACCTATCCCAGACCTAACTTGCGTTATCCTCAAAAATATTGATCGAAACCAGGTTTAATTGACTGTTTCAGTGTGGTACCACATTACTACGTGATCCAATCCAGAAACAGCCCCGGATCTAGCCATGAAGTATGAGAAATATGCGAAAGTATGAGCCTGATGTGGGCAAATCCCAGGCCTAACCTAGACCTAACATGCGTTGTCCTCTAAAATATTGATCGAAACCAGGTTTAATTGACTGTTTTAGTGTGGTGCCACTTTACTACGTGATCCAAAGCAGAAAAAACCCTCGATCAGGTCAACATGCATGTTAAAACTGCAAAAGTATGAGCCTGATGAGGGCGAATCCCAGACCTATCTCAGACCTAACATGCGTTATCCTCTAAAATATTGATCGAAACCAGGTTTAGTCGACTGTTTCAGTGTGGTCCCACATTACTACGTGATCCAAACCAGAAAAAACCCAGGATCCGTTCAACAAGTATGTGAAGAATGCGAAAGTATGAGCCTGATGAGTGAAAATCCCAGGCCTAACCTAGACCTAACTTGCGTTGTCCTCTAAGATATTGATGGAAACCAGGTTTAATTCACTCTTTCAGTGTGGTACCACACTACTTCGTGATCCAAACCAGAAAAAACCGAGGATCTGTTCAACAAGTATGTGAAAAACGCGAAAGTATGAGCCTGATGAGGGCAAATCCCAGACCTATCCCAGACCTAACTTGCGTTATCCTCTAAAATATTGATCGAAACCAGGTTTAAGCGACTGTTTCAGTGTGGTACCACATTACTACGTGATCCAAACCAGAAAAAACCCAGGATCAGTTCAACAAGTATGTGAAGAATGCGAAAGTATGAGTCTGATAAGTGAAAATCCCAGGGCTAACCTAGACCTAACATGCGTTATCCTCTAAAATATTGATCCAAACCAGGTTTAATGGACTGTTTCAGTGTGGCACCACATTACTACGTCATCCAAACCAGAAAAAACCCATGATCTGTTCAACAAGTATGTGAAAAACGCGAAAGTATGAGCCTGATGAGGGCAAATCCCAGACCAAACCTAGACCTAACATGAATTATTCTCTAAAATATTGATCGAAACCAGGTTTAATTGACTGTTTCAGTGTGGTCCCACATTACTACGTGATCCAAACCAGAAAAAACCCAGGATCAGTTCAACAAGTATGTGAAGAATGCGAAAGTATGAGTCTGATGAGTGAAAATCCCAGGGCTAACCTAGACCTAACATGCGTTATCCTCTAAAATATTGATCGAAACCAGGTTTAATTGACTGTTTCAGTGTTGTACTTCATTACTACGTGATGCAATCCAGAAAAAGCCCAGGATCTAGCCATCAAGTATGAGAAATATGCGAAAGAATGAGCCTGATGAGAGCAAATCCCAGACCTAACCTAGACCTAACATGCGTTATCCTCAAAAATATTGACCGAAACCTGGTTTAATCGACTGTTTCAGTGTGGTACCACATTACTATGTGATCCAAACCAGAAAATAACCCAGGATCTGTTCAACGAGTATGTGAAAAACGCGAAAGTATGAGCCTGATGAGGGCGAATCCCAGACCTATCCCAGACCTAACTTGCGTTATCCTCTAAAATATTGATCGAAACCAGATTTAATTGACTGTTTCAGTGTTGTACTTCATTACTACGTGATGCAATTCAGAAATAGCCCAGGATCTAGCCATCAAGTATGAGAAATATGCGAAAGAATGAGCCTGATGAGAGCAAATCCCAGACCTACCCTAGAACTAACATGAATTATTCTCTAAAATATTGGTCGAAACCAGATTTAATTGACTGTTTCAGTGAGGTCCCACATTACTACGTGATCCAAACCAGACAAAACCCAGGATCCGTTCAACAAGTATGTGAAGAATACGAAAGTATGTGTCTGATGAGTGAAAATCCTCGGCCTAACCTAGACCTAACATGCGTTATCCTCAAAAATATTGATCGATACCTGGTTTAATCGACTGTTTCAGTGTGGTACCACATTACTACGTGACCCAAACCAGAAAAAACCCAGGATCAGTTCAACAAGTACGTGAAAAATGCGAAAGTATGAGCCTGATGAGGGCGAATCCCAGACCTAACCCAGACCTAACATGCGTTATCCTCTAAAATATTGATCGAAACCAGGTTTAATTGACTGTTTCAGCGTGGTACCGCATTACTACATGATACAATCCAGAAACAGCCCAGGATCTAGCCATGAAGTATGAGAAATATGCGAAAGTATGAGCCTGATGAGGGCAAATCCTAGACCTAACCCAAACCTAACATGCGTTATCCTCTAAAATATTGATCCAAACCAGGTTTAATGGACTGCTTCAGTGTGGTACCACTTTACTACGTGATCCAAAGCAGAAAAAACCCTCGATCAGGCCAACATGTATGTTAAAACTGCGAAAGTATGACCCTGACGAGGGCAAATCCCAGGCCTAACCTAGACCTAACATGCGTTATCTTCTAAGATAGTGAGCGAAACCAGGTTTAATCGACTGTTTCAGTGTGGTACCACATTACTACGTGATCCAAACCAGAAAAAAACCCAGGATCTGTTCAACAAGTATGTGAAGTATGCGAAAGTATGAGTCTGATGAGGGCAAATCCCAGACCTAAACTAGACATAACTTTCGTTATCCTCTAAAATATTGATCGAAACCAGGTTTAATTGACTGTTTCAGTGTGGACCCACATTACTACGTGATCCACACCAGTAAAAACCCAGGATCCGTTCTACAAGTATGTGAAGAATGCGAAAGTATGAGTCTGATGAGTGAAAATCCTCTGCCTAACCTAGACCTAACATGCGTTATCTTCAAAAATATTGATCGAAACCTGGTTTAATCGACTGTTTCAGTGTGGTACCACATTACTATGTGATCCAAACCAGAAAATAACCCAGGATCTGTTCAACGAGTATGTGAAGAATGCGAAAGTATGAGTCTGATGAGTGAAAATCCCAGGGCTAACCTAGACCTAACATGCGTTATCCTCTAAAATATTGAGCAAAACCAGGTTTAATTGATTGTTTCAGTGTGGTACCACGTGACCCAACCCAGAAAAAACCCATGATCTGTTCAACAAGTATGTGAAAAACGCGAAAGTATGAGCCTGATGAGGGCAAATCCCAGACCTATCCCAGACCTAACTTGCGTTATCCTCTAAAATATTGATCGAAACCAGGTTTAATTGACCGTTTCAGTGTGGTACCACATTACTACGTGATCCAATCCAGAAAAAACCCAGGATCAGTTCAACAAGTATGTGAAGAATGCGAAAGTATGAGTCTGATGAGTGAAAATCCCAGGGCTAACCTAGACCTAACATGCGTTATCCTCTAAAATATTGAGCGAAACCAGGTTTAATTGATTGTTTCAGTGTGGTACCACGTGACCCAACCCAGAAAAAACCCATGATTTGTTCAACAAGTATGTGAAAAACGCGAAAGTATGAGTCTGATGAGTGAAAATCCCCGGCCTAACCTAGACCTAACATGCGTTATCCTCAAAAATATTGATCGAAACCAGGTTTAATCGACTGTTTCAGTGTGGTACCACATTACTACGTGATCCAAACCAGAAAAAAACCCAGGATCCGTTCAACAAGTATGTGAAGAATGCGAATGTATGAGTCTGATGAGTGAAAATCCCAGGCCTAGCCTAGACCTAACATGCGTTATCCTCAAAAATATTTATCATGACTAGGTTTAATTGAGTGTTTCAGTGTGGTCCCACATTACTACGTGATCCGAACCGGAAAAAACCCAGGATCCGTTTAACAAGTATGGGAAGAATGCGAAAGTATGAGCCTGACGAGGGCAAATCCCAGACCTAACCCAGACCTAACATGCGTTATCCTCTAAAATATTTATCAAGACCAGGTTTAATTGATTGTTTCAGTGTGGTCCCACATTACTACGTGATCCAAACCAGAAAAAACCCAGGATCCGTTCAACAAATATGTGAAGAATGCGAAAGTATGAGTGTGATGAGTGAAAAACGCCGGCCTAACCTAGACCTAACATGCGTTATCCTCAAAAATATTGTTCGAAAGCTGGTTTAATCGTCTGTTTCAGTGTGGCCCCACATTACTACGTGATCCAAACCAGAAAAAACCCAGGATCCGTCCAACAAGTATGTGCAGAATGCGAATGTATGAGTCTGATGAGGGCAAATCCCAGACCAAACTTGCGTTATCCTCTAAAATATTGATGGAAACCAGGTTTAATTGACTGTTTCAGTGTGGTACCACATTACTACGTGATGCAATCCAGAAAAACTCCAGGATCTAGCCATCAAGTATGAGAAATATGCGAAAGAATGAGCCTGATGAGAGCAAATCCCAGACCTAACCTAGACCTAACATGAGTTATTCTCTAAAATATTTATCAAGACCAGGTTTCATTGATTGTTACAGTGTGGTCCCACATTACTACGTGATGCAAACCAGAAAAAACCCAGGATCCGTTCAACAAGTATGTGAAAAACGCGAAAGTATGAGCCTGATGAGGGCAAAACGTAGGCCTAACCTAGACCTAACACGCGTGGTCCTCTAAAATATTGATGGAAACCAGGTTTAATTGTCTGTTTCAGTGTTGTACTTCCTTACTACGTGATGCAATCCAGAAAAAGCCCAGGATCTATCCATCAAGTATGAGAAATATGCGAAAGAATGAGCCTGATGAGAGCAAATCCCAGACCTAACCTAGACCTAACATGGATTATTCTCTAAAATATTGATCAAAACCAGGTTTAATTGACTGTTTCAGTGTGGTACCACATTACTACGTGATCCAATCCAGAAATAGCCCAGGATCCAGCCATGAAGTATGAGAAATATGCGAAAGTATGAGCCTGATGGGGGCAAAGCCTAGACCTAACCCAGACCTAACATGCGTTATCCTCTAAAATATTTATCATGACCAGGTTTAATTGACTGTTTCAGTGTGGTACCACATTACTACGTGATCCAATCCAGAAATAGCCCAGGATCCAGCCATGAAGTATGAGAAATATGCGAAAGTATGAGCCTGATGGGGGCAAAGCCTAGACCTAACCCAGACCTAACATGCGTTATCCTCTAAAATATTTACCATGACCAGGTTTAATTGATTGTTTCAGTGTGGACCCACATTACTACGTGATCCAAATCAGAAAAAACCCAGGATCCGTTCAACAAGTATGTGAAGAATGCCAAAGTATGAGTCTGATGAGTGAAAATCCCAGACCTAACCTAGACCTAACATGCGTTATCCTCTAAAATATTGATCCAAACCTGGTTTAATTGATTGTTTCAGTGTGGTCCCACATTACTACCTGATCCAAACCAGAAAAAACCCAGGATCTGTTGAACAAGTATGTGAAAATCGCGAAAGTATGAGCCTGATGAGGGCAAATCCCAGACCTATCCCAGACCGAACTTGCGTTATCCTCTAAAATATTGATCGAAACCAGGTTTAGTCGACTGTTTCAGTGTGGTACCACATTGCTACGTGATCCAAACCAGAAAAAACCCAGGATCAGTTCAACAAGTATGTGAAAAACTCGAAAGTATGAGCCTGATGAGGGCAAATCCCAGACCTATCCCAGACCTAACTTGCGTTATCCTCAAAAATATTGATCGAAACCAGGTTTAATTGACTGTTTCAGTGTGGTACCACATTACTACGTGATCCAATCCAGAAACAGCCCCGGATCTAGCCATGAAGTATGAGAAATATGCGAAAGTATGAGCCTGATGAGTGAAAATCCCAGGCCTAACCTAGACCTAACTTGCGTTGTCCTCTAAGATATTGATGGAAACCAGGTTTAATTCACTCTTTCAGTGTGGTACCACACTACTTCGTGATCCAAACCAGAAAAAACCGAGGATCTGTTCAACAAGTATGTGAAAAACGCGAAAGTATGAGCCTGATGAGGGCAAATCCCAGACCTATCCCAGACCTAACTTGCGTTATCCTCTAAAATATTGATCGAAACCAGGTTTAATCGACTGTTTCAGTGTGGTACCACATTACTACGTGATCCAAACCAGAAAAAACCCAGGATCAGTTCAACAAGTATGTGAAGAATGCGAAAGTATGAGTCTGATAAGTGAAAATCCCAGGGCTAACCTAGACCTAACATGCGTTATCCTCTAAAATATTGATCCAAACCAGGTTTAGTGGACTGTTTCAGTGTGGCACCACATTACTACGTCATCCAAACCAGAAAAAACCCATGATCTGTTCAACAAGTATGTGAAAAACGCGAAAGTATGAGCCTGATGAGGGCAAATCCCAGACCAAACCTAGACCTAACATGAATTATTCTCTAAAATATTGATCGAAACCAGGTTTAATTGACTGTTTCAGTGTGGTCCCACATTACTACGTGATCCAAACCAGAAAAAACCCAGGATCAGTTCAACAAGTATGTGAAGAATGCGAAAGTATGAGTCTGATGAGTGAAAATCCCAGGGCTAACCTAGACCTAACATGCGTTATCCTCTAAAATATTGATCGAAACCAGGTTTAATTGACTGTTTCAGTGTTGTACTTCATTACTACGTGATGCAATCCAGAAAAAGCCCAGGATCTAGCCATCAAGTATGAGAAATATGCGAAAGAATGAGCCTGATGAGAGCAAATCCCAGACCTAACCTAGACCTAACATGCGTTATCCTCAAAAATATTGACCGAAACCTGGTTTAATCGACTGTTTCAGTGTGGTACCACATTACTATGTGATCCAAACCAGAAAATAACCCAGGATCCGTTCAACAAGTATGTGAAGAATACGAAAGTATGTGTCTGATGAGTGAAAATCCCAGGCCTAACCTAGACCTAACATGCGTTATCCTCAAAAATATTGATCGATACCTGGTTTAATCGACTGTTTCAGTGTGGTACCACATTACTACGTGACCCAAACCAGAAAAAACCCAGGATCAGTTCAACAAGTACGTGAAAAATGCGAAAGTATGAGCCTGATGAGGGCGAATCCCAGACCTAACCCAGACCTAACATGCGTTATCCTCTAAAATATTGATCGAAACCAGGTTTAATTGACTGTTTCAGCGTGGTACCGCATTACTACATGATCCAAACCAGTAAAAACCCAGGATCCGTTCAACAAGTATGTGAAGCATGCGAAAGTATGAGTCTGATGAGTGAAAATCCCAGGGCTAACCTAGACCTAACATGCGTTATCCTCTAAAATATTGATCAAAACCAGGTTTAATTGACTGTTTCAGTGTGGTACCACATTACTACGTGATCCAATCCAGAAATAGCCCAGGATCCAGCCATGAAGTATGAGAAATGTGCGAAAGTATGGGCCTGATGAGGGCAAATCCTAGACCTAACCCAAACCTAACATGCGTTATCCTCTAAAATATTGATCCAAACCAGGTTTAATGGACTGCTTCAGTGTGGTACCACTTTACTACGTGATCCAAAGCAGAAAAAACCCTCGATCAGGCCAACATGTATGTTAAAACTGCGAAAGTATGACCCTGACGAGGGCAAATCCCAGGCCTAACCTAGACCTAACATGCGTTATCTTCTAAGATATTGAGCGAAACCAGGTTTAATTGACTGTTTCAGTGTGGTAACACATTACTACGTGATCCAATCCAGAAAAAGCCCAGGATCTAGCCATCAAGTATGAGAAATATGCGAAAGAATGAGCCTGATGAGAGGAAATCCCAGACCTAACCTTGACCTAACGTGAATTATTCTCTAAAATATTGATCGAAACCAGGTTCAATTGACTGTTTCAGTGTGGTACCACATTACTACATGATCCAAACCAGTAAAAACCCAGGATCCGTTCAACAAGTATGTGAAGCATGCGAAAGTATGAGTCTGGTGAGGGCAAATCCCAGGCCTAACCTAGACCTAACATGCGTTATCTTCTAAGATATTGAGCGAAACCAGGTTTAATTGACTGTTTCAGTGTGGTAACACATTACTACGTGATCCAATCCAGAAAAAGCCCAGGATCTAGCCATCAAGTATGTGAAGAATGCGAAAGTATGAGTCTGATGAGTGAAAATCCTCGGCCTAACCTAGACCTAACATGCGTTATCCTCAAAAATATTGATCGAAACCAGGTTTAATCGACTGTTTCAGTGTGGTACCACATTACTACGTGATCCAAACCAGAAAAAAACCCAGGATCTGTTCAACAAGTATGTGAAGTATGCGAAAGTATGAGTCTGATGAGGGCAAATCCCAGACCTAAACTAGACATAACTTTCGTTATCCTCTAAAATATTGATCGAAACCAGGTTTAATTGACTGTTTCAGTGTGGACCCACATTACTACGTGATCCACACCAGTAAAAACCCAGGATCCGTTCTACAAGTATGTGAAGAATGCGAAAGTATGAGTCTGATGAGTGAAAATCCTCTGCCTAACCTAGACCTAACATGCGTTATCCTCAAAAATATTGATCGAAACCTGGTTTAATCGACTGTTTCAGTGTGGTACCACATTACTATGTGATCCAAACCAGAAAATAACCCAGGATCTGTTCAACGAGTATGTGAAGAATGCGAAAGTATGAGTCTGATGAGTGAAAATCCCAGGGCTAACCTAGACCTAACATGCGTTATCCTCTAAAATATTGAGCGAAACCAGGTTTAATTGATTGTTTCAGTGTGGTACCACGTGACCCAACCCAGAAAAAACCCATGATCTGTTCAACAAGTATGTGAAAAACGCGAAAGTATGAGCCTGATGAGGGCAAATCCCAGACCTATCCCAGACCTAACTTGCGTTATCCTCTAAAATATTGATCGAAACCATGTTTAATTGACCGTTTCAGTGTGGTACCACATTACTACGTGATCCAAACCAGAAAAAACTCAGGATCCGTTCAACAAGTATGTGAAGGATGCGAAAGTATGAGTCTGATCAGTGAAAATCTCAGGCCTTACCTAGACCTAACATTCGTTATCCTCTAAAATATTGATCCAAACCAGGTTTCATGGACTGTTTCAGTGTGGTACCACACTACTACAAGATCCAAACCCGAAAAAACCCAGGATCTGTTCAACAAGTATGTGAAGAATGCGAAAGTATGAGTCTGAAGAGTGAAAATCCCAGGGCTAACCTAGACCTAACATGCGTTGTCCTCTTAGATATTGACGGAAACCAGGTTTAATTGACTGTTTCAGTGTTGTACATCATTACTACATGATGCAATCCAGAAAAAGCCCAGGATCTAGCCATCAAGTATGAGAAATATGCGGAAGAATGAGCCTGATGAGAGCAAATCCCAGACCTAACCTAGACCTAACATGAATTATTCTGTAAAATATTGATCAAAACCAGGTTTAATTGACTGTTTCAGTGTGGTACCACATTACTACGTGATCCAATCCAGAAATAGCCCAGGATCCAGCCATGAAGTATGAGAAATATGCGAAAGTATGAGTCTGATGAGGTCAAATCCCAGACCTATCCCAGACTTAACTTGCGTTATCCTCTAAAATATTGATCGAAACCAGGTTTAATCGACTGTTTCAGCGTGGTACCACATTGCTATGTGATACAATCCAGAAACATCCCAGGACCTAGCCATGAAGTATGAGAAATATGCGAAAGTATGAGCCTGATGAGTGAAAATCCCCGGCCTAACCTAGACCTAGCATGCGTTATCCTCAAAAATATTGATCCAAACCAGGTTTAATGGACTGTTTCGGTGTGGTACCACTTTACTACGTGATCCAAAGCAGAAAAAACCCTGGATCAGGTCAACATGTATGTTAAAACTGCGAAAGTATGACCCCGATGAGAGCAAACCCCAGGCCTAACCTAGACCTAACATGCGTTGTCCTCTAAAATATTGATGGAAACCAGGTTTAATTGACTGTTTCAGTGTTGTACTTCATTACAACGTGATGCGATCCAGAGAAAGCCCAGGATCCAGCCATGAAGTATGAGAAATATGCGAAAGTATGAGCCTGATGAGGGCAAATCTTAGACCTAACCCAGACCTAACATGCGTTATCCTCTAAAATATTTATCAAGATCAGGTTTAATTGAATGTTTCAGTGTGGTACCACATTACTACGTGAACCAAACCAGAAAAAACCCAGGATCCGTTCAACAAGTATGTGAAGAATGCGAAAGTATGAGTCTGATGAGTGAAAATCCCAGGGCTAACCTAGACCTAACATGCGTTATCCTCTAAAATATTGATTCAAACCAGGTTTAATGGACTGTTTCAGTGTGGTACCACTTTACTACGTGATCCAAAGCAGAAAACACCCTCGATCAGGTCAACATGTATGTTAAAACTGCGAAAGTATGACCCTGATGAGGGCAAATCCCTGGCCTAACCTAGACCTAACATGCGTTATCCTCTAAAATATTGATCGAAACCAGGTTTAATCGACTGTTTCAGCGTGGTACCACATTGCTATGTGATACAATCCAGAAACATCCCAGGACCTAGCCATGAAGTATGAGAAATATGCGAAAGTATGAGCCTGATGAGTGAAAATCCCCGGCCTAACCTAGACCTAACATGCGTTATCCTCAAAAATATTGATCCAAACCAGGTTTAATGGACTGTTTCAGTGTGGTCCCACATTACTACGTGATCCAAACCAGAAAAAACCCAGGATCAGTTCAACAAGTATGTGAAGAATGCGAAAGTATGAGTCTGATGAGTGAAAATCCCAGGGCTAACCTAGACCTAACATGCGTTATCCTCTAAAATATTGAGCGAAACCAGGTTTAATTGATTGTTTCAGTGTGGTACCACGTGACCCAACCCAGAAAAAACCCATGATCTGTTCAACAAGTATGTGAAAAACGCGAAAGTATGAGCCTGATGAGGGCAAATCCCAGACCTATCCCAGACCTAACTTGCGTTATCCTCTAAAATATTGATCGAAACCAGGTTTAATTGACCGTTTCAGTGTGGTACCACATTACTACGTGATCCAAACCAGAAAAAACTCAGGATCCGTTCAACAAGTATGTGAAGGATGCGAAAGTATGAGTCTGATCAGTGAAAATCTCAGGCCTTACCTAGACCTAACTTGCGTTGTCCTCTAAAATATTGATCGAAACCAGGTTTCATCGACTGTTTCAGTGTGGTACCACATTACTACGTGATCCAAACCAGAAAAAACCCAGGACCTGTTCAACGAGTATGTGAAGTGTGCGAAAGTATGAGTCAGATGAGGTCAAATGCCAGACCTATCCCAGACCTAACATGCGTTATCCTCTAAAATATTTATCAAGACCAGGTTTAATTGATTGTTTCAGTGTGGACCCACATTACTACGTGATCCAAACCAGAAAAAACCCAGGATCTGTTCAACAAGTATCTGAAAAACGCGAAACTGTGAGCCTGATGAGGGCAAATCTTAGAACTAACCCAGACCTAAGATGCGTTATCCTCTAAAATATTGATCGAAACCAGGTTTTATCGACTGTTTCAGTGTGGTACCACATTACCACGTGATCCAAACCCGCAAAAGCCCAGGATCCGTTCAACAAGTATGTGAAGAATGCGAAAGTATGAGTCTGATGAGTGAAAATCCCCGACCTAACCTAGACCTAACATGCGTTATCCTCTAAAATATTGATCCAAACCAGGTTTAATGGACTGTTTCAGTGTGGTACCACACTACTACGTGATCCAAACCAGAAAAAACCCAGGATCTGTTCAACAAGTATGTGAAAAACGCGAAAGTATGAGCCTGATGAGGGCAAGTTCCAGACCTATCCCAGACCTAACTTGCGTTGTCCTCTAAGATATTGATGGAAACCAGGTTTAATTGACTGTTTCAGTGTTGCACTTCATTACTACGTGATGCAATCCAGAAAAAGCACAGGATCTAGCCATCAAGTATGAGAAATATGCGGAAGAATGAGCCTGATGAGAGCAAATCCCTGACCTAACCTAGACCTAACATGAATTATTCTGTAAAATATTGATCAAAACCAGGTTTAATTGACTGTTTCAGTGTGGTACCACATTACTACGTGATCCAAACCAGAAAAAACCCTCGATCAGGTCAACAAGTATGTGAAAAACGCGAAAGTATGACCCTGATGAGGGCAAATCCCAGGCCTAACCTAGACCTAACATGCGTTATCCTCTAAAATATTGGTCGAAACCTGGTTTAATCGACTGTTTCAGTGTGGTACCACATTACTATGCGATCCAAACCAGAAAATATCCCAGGATCTGTCAAACGAGTATGTGAAGTGTGCGAAAGTATGAGCCTGATGATTGCAAATCCCAGACCTAACCTAGACCTAACATGAATTATTCTCTAAAATATTGATCAAAACCAGGTTTAATTGACTGTTTCAGTGTGGTACCACATTACTACGTGATCCAAACCAGAAAAAGCCCAGGATCAGTTCAACAAGTATGTGAAAAACGCGAAAGTATGAGTCTGATGAGGGCGAATCCCAGACCTATGCCAGACCTAACTTGCGTTATCCTCTAAAATAATGATCGAAACCAGGTCTAATTGACTGTTTGAGCGTGGTACCACATTACTACGTGATACAATCCAGAAACAGCCCAGGATCTAGCCATGAAGTATGAGAAATATGCGAAAGTATGAGCCTGATGAGGGCAAATCTTAGACCTAACCCAGACCTAACATGCGTTATCCTCTATAATATTTATCAAGATCAGGTTTAATTGAATGTTTCAGTGTGGTACCACATTACTACGTGAACCAAAACAGAAAAAACCCAGGATCCGTTCAACAAGTATGTGAAGAATGCGAAAGTATGAGTCTGATGAGTGAAAATCCCAGGGCTAACCTAGACCTAACATGCGTTATCCTCTAAAATATTGATTCAAACCAGGTTTAATGGACTGTTTCAGTGTGGTACCACTTTACTACGTGATCCAAAGCAGAAAAAACCCTCGATCAGGTCAACATGTATGTTAAAACTGCGAAAGTATGACCCTGATGAGGGCAAATCCCTGGCCTAACCTAGACCTAACATGCGTTGTCCTCTAAAATATTGATGGAAACCAGGTTTAATTGACTGTTTCAGTGTTGTACTTCATTACTACGTGATGCTATCCAGAAAAAGCCCAGGATCTAGCCATCAAGTATGAGAAATATGCGAAAGAATGAGCCTGATGAGAGCAAATCCCAGACCTAACCTAGACCTAACATGAATTATTCTGTAAAATATTGATCAAAACCAGGTTTAATTGACTGTTTCAGTGTGGTACCACATTACTACGTGATCCAATCCAGAAATTGCCCAGGATCCAGCCATGAAGTATGAGAAATATGCGAAAGTATGAGTCTGATGAGGTCAAATCCCAGACCTATCCCAGACTTAACTTGCGTTATCCTCTAAAATATTGATCGAAACCAGGTTTAATCGACTGTTTCAGCGTGGTACCGCATTGCTATGTGATACAATCCAGAAACATCCCAGGACCTAGCCATGAAGTATGAGAAATATGCGAAAGTATGAGCCTGATGAGTGAAAATCCCCGGCCTAACCTAGACCTAACATGCGTTATCCTCAAAAATATTGATCCAAACCAGGTTTAATGGACTGTTTCAGTGTGGTACCACTTTACTACGTGATCCAAACCAGAAAAAACCCAGGATCAGTTCAACAAGTATGTGAAGAATGCGAAAGTATGAGTCTGATGAGTGAAAATCCCAGGGCTAACCTAGACCTAACATGCGTTATCCTCTAAAATATTGATGGAAACCAGGTTTAATTGACTGTTTCAGTGTTGTACTTCATTACTACGTGATGCGATCCAGAGAAAGCCCAGGATCCAGCCATGAAGTATGAGAAATATGCGAAAGTATGAGCCTGATGAGGGCAAATCCTAGACCTAACCCAGACCTAACATGCGTTATCCTCTAAAATATTTATCAAGACCAGGTTTAATTGAATGTTTTAGTGTGGTACCACATTACTACGTGATGCAATCCAGAAAAAGCCCAGGATCTAGCCATCAAGTTTGAGAAATATGCGAAAGAATGAGCCTGATGAGGGCAAATCCTAGACCTAATCCAGTCCTAACATGCGTTATCCTCTAAAATATTGATCGCAAGCAGGTTTAATGGACTGTTTCAGTGTGGTACCACACTACTACGTGATCCAAACCAGAAAAAACCCAGGATCTGTTCAACAAGTATGTGAAAAACGCGAAAGTATGAGTCTGATTAGGTCAAATCCCAGACCAATCCCAGACTTATGTTGCGTTATCCTCTAAAGTACTGATCGAAACCAGGTTTAATCGACTGTTTCAGTGTGGTACCACATTACTACGTGATCCAAACCAGAAAAAACCCAGGATCTGTTCAACAAGTATGTGAAAAACGCGAAAGTATGAGTCTGATGAGGTCAAATCCCAGACCTATCCCAGACTTAACTTGCGTTATCCTCTAAAATATTGATCGAAACCAGGTTTAATCGACTGTTTCAGCGTGGTACAACATTACTATGTGACACAATCCAGAAACAGCCCAGGACCTGGCCATGAAGTATGAGAAATATGCGAAAGTATCAGCCTGATGAGTGAAAATCCCCGGCCTAACCTAGACCTAACATGCGTTATCCTCAAAAATATTGATCCAAACCAGGTTTAATGGACTGTTTCAGTGTGGTACCACATTACTACGTGATCAAAAGCAGAAAAAACCCTCGATCAGGTCAACATGTAAGTTAAAACTGCGAAAGTATGACCCTGATGAGAGCAAATCCCAGGCTTAACCTAGACCTAACATGCGTTGTCCTCTAAAATATTGATGGAAACCAGGTTTAATTGACTGTTTCAGTGTTGTACTTCATTACTACGTGATGCAATCCAGAGAAAGCCCAGGATCCAGCCATGAAGTATGAGAAATATGCGAAAGTATGAGCCTGATGAGGGCAAATCCTAGACCTAACCCAGACCTAACATGCGTTATCCTCTAAAATATTTATCAAGATCAGGTTTAATTGATTGTTTCAGTGTGGTCCGACATTACTACGTGATCCAAACCAGAAAAAACCCAGAATCCGTTCAACAAGTATGTGAAGAATGCGAAAGGATGAGTCTGATGAGTGAGAATCCCAGGCCTAACCTAGATCTAACATGCGTTATCCTCAATAATATTGATGGAAACCAGGTTTAATTGAGTGTTTCAGTGTTGTACTTCATTACTACGTGATGCAATCCAGAAAAAGCTCAGGATCTAGCCATCTAGTATGAGAAATATGCGAAAGTATGAGTCTGATGAGGTCAAAACCCAGACCTATCCCAGACCTAACTTGCGTTATCCTCTAAAATATTGATCGAAACCAGGTTTAATCGACTGTTTCAGTGTGGTACCACATTACTACGTGATCCAAACCAGTAAAAACCCAGGATCAGTTCAACAAGTATGTGAAGAATGCGAAAGTATGAGTCTGATGAGTGAAAATCCCAGGGCTAACCTAGACCTAACATGCGTTATCCTCTAAAATATTGATGCAAACCAGGTTTAATGGACTGTTTCAGTGTGGTGCCACACTACTACGTGATACAAACCAGAAAAAACCCAGGATCTGTTCAACAAGTATGTGAAAAACGCGAAAGTATGAGCCTGATGAGGGCAAATCCCAGACCTATCCCAGACCTAACTTGCGTTGTCCTCAAAAATATTGATCGAAACCAGGTTTAATTGACTGTTTCAGTGTGGTCCCACGTTACTACGTGATCCAAACCAGAAAAAAACCCAGGATCCGTTCAACAAGTATGTGAAGAATGCGAAAGTATGAGCCTGATGAGTGAAAATCCCAGGACTAACATAGACCTAACATGCGTTATCCTCAAAAATATTGATCGAAACCTGGTTTAATCGACTGTCTCAGTGTGGTACCACATTACTATGTGGTCCAAACCAGAAAATAACCCAGGATCTGTTCAACGAGTATGTGAAGTGTGCGAAAGTATTAGTCTGATGAGGTCAAATCCCAGACCAATCCAAGACTTAACTTGCGTTATCCTCTAAAATATTGATCGAAACCAGGTTTCATCGACTGTTTCAGTGTGGTATCACATTACTACGTGATCCAAACCAGAAAAAACCCAGGATCTGTTCAACGAGTATGTGAAGTGTGCGAAAGTATGAGTCTGATGAGGGCAAATCCCAGACCTATCCCAGACCTAACATGCGTTATCCTCTAAAATATTTATCAAGACCAGGTTTAATTGATTGTTTCAGTGTGGACCCACATTACTACATGATCCAAACCAGAAAAAACCCAGGATCCGTTCATCAAGTATGTGAAGAATGCGAAAGCATGAGTCTGATGAGTGAAAATCCCAGGCCTAACCTAGACCTAACATGCGTTATCCTCTAAAATATTGGTCGAAACCTGGTTTAATCGACTGTTTCAGTGTGGTACCACATTACTATGCGATCCAAACCAGAAAATATCCCAGGATCTGTCAAACGAGTATGTGAAGTGTGCGAAAGTATGAGCCTGATGATTGCAAATCCCAGACCTAACCTAGACCTAACATGAATTATTCTCTAAAATATTGATCAAAACCAGGTTTAATTGACTGTTTCAGTGTGGTACCACATTACTACGTGATCCAAACCAGAAAAAGCCCAGGATCAGTTCAACAAGTATGTGAAAAACGCGAAAGTATGAGTCTGATGAGGGCGAATCCCAGACCTATGCCAGACCTAACTTGCGTTATCCTCTAAAATAATGATCGAAACCAGGTCTAATTGACTGTTTGAGCGTGGTACCACATTACTACGTGATACAATCCAGAAACAGCCCAGGATCTAGCCATGAAGTATGAGAAATATGCGAAAGTATGAGCCTGATGAGGGCAAATCTTAGACCTAACCCAGACCTAACATGCGTTATCCTCTATAATATTTATCAAGATCAGGTTTAATTGAATGTTTCAGTGTGGTACCACATTACTACGTGAACCAAAACAGAAAAAACCCAGGATCCGTTCAACAAGTATGTGAAGAATGCGAAAGTATGAGTCTGATGAGTGAAAATCCCAGGGCTAACCTAGACCTAACATGCGTTATCCTCTAAAATATTGATTCAAACCAGGTTTAATGGACTGTTTCAGTGTGGTACCACTTTACTACGTGATCCAAAGCAGAAAAAACCCTCGATCAGGTCAACATGTATGTTAAAACTGCGAAAGTATGACCCTGATGAGGGCAAATCCCTGGCCTAACCTAGACCTAACATGCGTTGTCCTCTAAAATATTGATGGAAACCAGGTTTAATTGACTGTTTCAGTGTTGTACTTCATTACTACGTGATGCTATCCAGAAAAAGCCCAGGATCTAGCCATCAAGTATGAGAAATATGCGAAAGAATGAGCCTGATGAGAGCAAATCCCAGACCTAACCTAGACCTAACATGAATTATTCTGTAAAATATTGATCAAAACCAGGTTTAATTGACTGTTTCAGTGTGGTACCACATTACTACGTGATCCAATCCAGAAATTGCCCAGGATCCAGCCATGAAGTATGAGAAATATGCGAAAGTATGAGTCTGATGAGGTCAAATCCCAGACCTATCCCAGACTTAACTTGCGTTATCCTCTAAAATATTGATCGAAACCAGGTTTAATCGACTGTTTCAGCGTGGTACCGCATTGCTATGTGATACAATCCAGAAACATCCCAGGACCTAGCCATGAAGTATGAGAAATATGCGAAAGTATGAGCCTGATGAGTGAAAATCCCCGGCCTAACCTAGACCTAACATGCGTTATCCTCAAAAATATTGATCCAAACCAGGTTTAATGGACTGTTTCAGTGTGGTACCACTTTACTACGTGATCCAAACCAGAAAAAACCCAGGATCAGTTCAACAAGTATGTGAAGAATGCGAAAGTATGAGTCTGATGAGTGAAAATCCCAGGGCTAACCTAGACCTAACATGCGTTATCCTCTAAAATATTGATGGAAACCAGGTTTAATTGACTGTTTCAGTGTTGTACTTCATTACTACGTGATGCGATCCAGAGAAAGCCCAGGATCCAGCCATGAAGTATGAGAAATATGCGAAAGTATGAGCCTGATGAGGGCAAATCCTAGACCTAACCCAGACCTAACATGCGTTATCCTCTAAAATATTTATCAAGACCAGGTTTAATTGAATGTTTTAGTGTGGTACCACATTACTACGTGATGCAATCCAGAAAAAGCCCAGGATCTAGCCATCAAGTTTGAGAAATATGCGAAAGAATGAGCCTGATGAGGGCAAATCCTAGACCTAATCCAGTCCTAACATGCGTTATCCTCTAAAATATTGATCGCAAGCAGGTTTAATGGACTGTTTCAGTGTGGTACCACACTACTACGTGATCCAAACCAGAAAAAACCCAGGATCTGTTCAACAAGTATGTGAAAAACGCGAAAGTATGAGTCTGATTAGGTCAAATCCCAGACCAATCCCAGACTTATGTTGCGTTATCCTCTAAAGTACTGATCGAAACCAGGTTTAATCGACTGTTTCAGTGTGGTACCACATTACTACGTGATCCAAACCAGAAAAAACCCAGGATCTGTTCAACAAGTATGTGAAAAACGCGAAAGTATGAGTCTGATGAGGTCAAATCCCAGACCTATCCCAGACTTAACTTGCGTTATCCTCTAAAATATTGATCGAAACCAGGTTTAATCGACTGTTTCAGCGTGGTACAACATTACTATGTGACACAATCCAGAAACAGCCCAGGACCTGGCCATGAAGTATGAGAAATATGCGAAAGTATCAGCCTGATGAGTGAAAATCCCCGGCCTAACCTAGACCTAACATGCGTTATCCTCAAAAATATTGATCCAAACCAGGTTTAATGGACTGTTTCAGTGTGGTACCACATTACTACGTGATCAAAAGCAGAAAAAACCCTCGATCAGGTCAACATGTAAGTTAAAACTGCGAAAGTATGACCCTGATGAGAGCAAATCCCAGGCTTAACCTAGACCTAACATGCGTTGTCCTCTAAAATATTGATGGAAACCAGGTTTAATTGACTGTTTCAGTGTTGTACTTCATTACTACGTGATGCAATCCAGAGAAAGCCCAGGATCCAGCCATGAAGTATGAGAAATATGCGAAAGTATGAGCCTGATGAGGGCAAATCCTAGACCTAACCCAGACCTAACATGCGTTATCCTCTAAAATATTTATCAAGATCAGGTTTAATTGATTGTTTCAGTGTGGTCCGACATTACTACGTGATCCAAACCAGAAAAAACCCAGAATCCGTTCAACAAGTATGTGAAGAATGCGAAAGGATGAGTCTGATGAGTGAGAATCCCAGGCCTAACCTAGATCTAACATGCGTTATCCTCAATAATATTGATGGAAACCAGGTTTAATTGAGTGTTTCAGTGTTGTACTTCATTACTACGTGATGCAATCCAGAAAAAGCTCAGGATCTAGCCATCTAGTATGAGAAATATGCGAAAGTATGAGTCTGATGAGGTCAAAACCCAGACCTATCCCAGACCTAACTTGCGTTATCCTCTAAAATATTGATCGAAACCAGGTTTAATCGACTGTTTCAGTGTGGTACCACATTACTACGTGATCCAAACCAGTAAAAACCCAGGATCAGTTCAACAAGTATGTGAAGAATGCGAAAGTATGAGTCTGATGAGTGAAAATCCCAGGGCTAACCTAGACCTAACATGCGTTATCCTCTAAAATATTGATGCAAACCAGGTTTAATGGACTGTTTCAGTGTGGTGCCACACTACTACGTGATACAAACCAGAAAAAACCCAGGATCTGTTCAACAAGTATGTGAAAAACGCGAAAGTATGAGCCTGATGAGGGCAAATCCCAGACCTATCCCAGACCTAACTTGCGTTGTCCTCAAAAATATTGATCGAAACCAGGTTTAATTGACTGTTTCAGTGTGGTCCCACGTTACTACGTGATCCAAACCAGAAAAAAACCCAGGATCCGTTCAACAAGTATGTGAAGAATGCGAAAGTATGAGCCTGATGAGTGAAAATCCCAGGACTAACATAGACCTAACATGCGTTATCCTCAAAAATATTGATCGAAACCTGGTTTAATCGACTGTCTCAGTGTGGTACCACATTACTATGTGGTCCAAACCAGAAAATAACCCAGGATCTGTTCAACGAGTATGTGAAGTGTGCGAAAGTATTAGTCTGATGAGGTCAAATCCCAGACCAATCCAAGACTTAACTTGCGTTATCCTCTAAAATATTGATCGAAACCAGGTTTCATCGACTGTTTCAGTGTGGTATCACATTACTACGTGATCCAAACCAGAAAAAACCCAGGATCTGTTCAACGAGTATGTGAAGTGTGCGAAAGTATGAGTCTGATGAGGGCAAATCCCAGACCTATCCCAGACCTAACATGCGTTATCCTCTAAAATATTTATCAAGACCAGGTTTAATTGATTGTTTCAGTGTGGACCCACATTACTACATGATCCAAACCAGAAAAAACCCAGGATCCGTTCATCAAGTATGTGAAGAATGCGAAAGCATGAGTCTGATGAGTGAAAATCCCAGGCCTAACCTAGACCTAACATGCGTTATCCTCAATAATATTGATCGAAACCGGGTTTAATTGAGTGTTTCAGTGTTGTACTTCATTACTGCGTGATGCAATCCAGAAAAAGCCCAGGATCTAGCCATCTAGTATGAGAAATATGCGAAAGAATGAGCCTGATGAGAGCAAATCCCATGCCTAACCTAGACCTAACATGAATTATTCTCTAAAATATTCATCAAAACCAGGTTTAATTGACTGTTTCAGTGTGGTACCACATTAATACGTGATCCAATCCAGAAATAGCCCAGGATCCAGCCATGAAGTATGAGAAATATGCGAAAGTATGAGCCTGATGAGGGCAAATCCTAGACCTAACCCAGACCTAACATGCGTTATCCTCTAAAATATTTATCAAGACCAGGTTTAATTGATTGTTTCAGTGTGGTCCCACATTACTACGTGATCCAATCCAGAAGAAACCCAGAATCTGTTCAACAAGTATGTGAAAAACGCGAAAGTATGAGCCTGATGAGGGCAAATCCCAGACCCATCCCAGACCTAACTTGCGTTATCCTCTAAAATATTGATCGAAACCAGGTGTAATTGACTGTTTCTGTGTGGTACCACATTACTACGTGATACAATCCAGAAATAGCCCAGGATCTAGCCGTGAAGTATGAGTAATATGCGAATGTATGAGCCTGACGAGGGCAAATCCTAGACCTAACCCAGACCTAACATGCGTTATCCTCCAAAATATTTATCAAGACCAGGTTTAATTGATTGTTTCTGTGTGGTCCTACATTACTACGTGATCCAAACCAGAAAAAACCCAGGATCCGTTCAACAAGTATGAGAAGAATGCGAAAGTATGAGTCTGATGAGTGAAAATACCAGGCTTAACCTAGACCTAACATGCGTTATCCTCAAAAATATTGATCGAAACCTGGATTAATCGACTGTTTCAGTGTGGTACCACATTACTATGTGATCCAAACCAGAAAATAACTCAGGATCTGTTCAACGAGTATGTGGAAAACGCGAAAGTATGAGCCTGATGTGGGCAAATCCCAGACCTATACCAGACCTAACTTGCGTTGTCCTCTAAGATATTGATGGAAACCAGGTTTAATTGACTGTTTCAGTGTTGTACTTCATTACTACGTGATGCAATCCAGAAAAAGCCCAGGATCTAGCCATCAAGTATGAGAAATATGCGAAAGAATGAGCCTGATGAGAGCAAATCCCAGACCTAACCTACACGTAACATGAATTATTCTCTAATATATTGATCGAAACCAGGTTCAATTGACTGTTTCAGTGTGGTCCCACATTACTACGTGATCCAAACCAGAAAAAATCCAGGATCCGTTCAACAAGTATGTGAAGAATGCGAAAGTATGAGTCTGTTGAGTGAAAATCCCCGGCCTAACCTAGACCTAACATGCGTTATCCTCAAAAATATTGATCGAAACCAGGTTTAATCGACTGTTTCAGTGTGGTACCACACTACTACGTGACACAATCCAGAAAATAACCCAGGATCTGTTCAACAAGTATGTGAAAAACGCGAAAGTATGAGCCTGATGAGGGCAAATCCCAGACCTATCCCAGACCTATCCCAGACGTAACTTGCGTTATCCTCTAAAATATTCATCGAAACCAGGTTTAATTGACTGTTTCTGTGTGGTACCACATTACTACGTGATACAATCCAGAAATAGCCCAGGATATAGCCATGAAGTATGAGAAATATGCGAATGTATGAGCCTGACGAGGGCAAATCGTAGACCTAACCTAGACCTAACATGCGTTATCCTCTAAAATATTTATCAAGACCAGGTTTAATTGATTGTTTCTGTGTGGTTCCACATTACTACGTGATCCAAACCAGAAAAAACCCAGGATCCGTTCAACAAGTATGTGAAGAATGCGAAAGTATGAGTCTGATGAGTGAAAATACCATGCCTCACCTAGACCTAACATGCGTTATCCTCAAAAATATTGATCGAAACCTGGATTAATCGACTGTTTCAGTGTGGTACCACATTACTATGTGATCCAAACCAGAAAATAACCCAGGATCTGTTCAACGAGTATGTGAAAAACGCGAAAGTATGAGCCTGATGTGGGCAAATCCCAGACCTATCCCAGACCTAACTTGCGTTGTCCTCTAAGATATTGATCCAAACCTGGTTTAATCGATTGTTTCAGTGCGATACCACATTACTATGTGATCCAAACCAGAAAAAACCCAGGATCTGTTCAACGAGTATGTGAAGTGTGCGAAAGTATGAGTCTGATGAGGGCAAATCCCAGACCTATCCCAGACCTAACATGCGTTATCCTCTAAAATATTTATCAAGACCAGGTTTAATTGATTGTTTCAGTGTGGTCCCACATTACTACGTGATCCAATCCAGAAAAAACCCAGGATCTGTTCAACAAGTATGTGAAAAACGCGAAAGTATGAGCCTGATGAGGGCAAATCCCAGACCCATCCCAGACCTAACTTGCGTTATCCTCTAAAATATTGATCGAAACCAGGTTTAATTGACTGTTTCAGTGTGGTACCACATTACTACGTGATCCAAACCAGAAAAAGCCCAGGATCAGTTTAACAAGTAAGTGAAAAACGCGAAAGTATGAGCCTGATTAGGGTGAATCCCAGACCTATGCCAGACCTAACTAGCGTTATCCTCTAAAATATTGATCGAAACCAGGTTTAATTGACTGTTTCAGCGTGGTACCACATTACTACGTGATACAATCCAGAAACAGCCCAGGATCTAGCCATGAAGTATGGGAAATATGCGAAAGTATGAGCCTGATGGGGGCAAATCTTAGACCTAACCCAGACCTAACATGCGTTATCCTCTAAAATATTTATCAAGATCAGGTTTAACTGAATGTTTCAGTGTGGTACCACATTACTACGTGAACCAAACCTGAAAATACCCAGGATCCGTTCAACAAGTATGCGAAGAATGCGAAAGTATGAGTCTGATGAGTGAAAATCCCAGGGCTAACCTAGACCTAACATGCGTTATCCTCTAAAATATTGATCCAAACCATGTTTAATGGACTGTTTCAGTGTGGTACCACTTTACTACGTGATCCAAAGCAGAAAAAACCCTCGATCAGGTCAACATGTATGTTAAAACTGCGAAAGTATGACCCTGATGAGGGCAAATCCCAGGCCTAACCTAGACCTAACATGCGATGTCCTCTAAAATATTGATCGAAACCAGGTTTAATTGACCGTTTCAGTGTGGTACCACATTACTACGTGATCCAATCCAGAAAAAACCCAGGATCAGTTCAACAAGTATGTGAAGAATGCGAAAGTATGAGTCTGATGAGTGAAATTCCCAGGGCTAACCTAGACCTAACATGCGTTATCCTCTAAAATATTGAGCGAAACCAGGTTTAATTGATTGTTTCAGTGTGGTACCACGTGACCCAACCCAGAAAAAACCCATGATCTGTTCAACAAGTATGTGAAAAACGCGAAAGTATGAGCCTGATGAGGGCAAATCCCAGACCTATCCCAGACCTAACTTGCGTTATCCTCTAAAATATTGATCGAAACCATGTTTAATTGACCGTTTGAGTGTGGTACCACATTACTACGTGCTCCAAACCAGAAAAAACTCAGGATCCGTTCAACAAGTATGTGAAGGATGCGAAAGTATGAGTCTGATCAGTGAAAATCTCAGGCCTTACCTAGACCTAACTTGCGTTGTCCTCTAAAATATTGATCGAAACCAGGTTTCATCGACTGTTTCAGTGTGGTACCACATTACTACGTGATCCAAACCAGAAAAAACGCAGGATCCGTTCAACAAGTATGTGAAGAATGGGAAAGTATGAGTCTGATGAGTGAAAATCCCAGACCTAACCTAGACCTAACATGCGTTATCCTCTAAAATATTGATCCAAACCAGGTTTCATGGACTGTTTCAGTGTGGTACCACACTACTAGAAGATCCAAACCCGAAAAAACCCAGGATCTGTTCAACAAGTATGTGAAGAATGCGAAAGTATGAGTCTGAAGAGTGAAAATCCCAGGGCTAACCTAGACCTAACATGCGTTGTCCTCTTAGATATTGACGGAAACCAGGTTTAATTGACTGTTTCAGTGTTGTACATCATTACTACATGATGCAATCCAGAAAAAGCCCAGGATCTAGCCATCAAGTATGAGAAATATGCGGAAGAATGAGCCTGATGAGAGCAAATCCCAGACCTAACCTAGACCTAACATGAATTATTCTGTAAAATATTGATCAAAACCAGGTTTAATTGACTGTTTCAGTGTGGTACCACATTACTACGTGATCCAATCCAGAAATAGCCCAGGATCCAGCCATGAAGTATGAGAAATATGCGAAAGTATGAGTCTGATGAGGTCAAATCCCAGACCTATCCCAGACTTAACTTGCGTTATCCTCTAAAATGTTGATCGAAACCAGGTTTAATCGACTGTTTCAGCGTGGTACCACATTGCTATGTGATACAATCCAGAAACATCCCAGGACCTAGCCATGAAGTATGAGAAATATGCGAAAGTATGAGCCTGATGAGTGAAAATCCCCGGCCTAACCTAGACCTAACATGCGTTATCCTCAAAAGTATTGATCCAAAGCAGGTTTAATGGACTGTTTCGGTGTGGTACCACTTTACTACGTGATCCAAAGCAGAAAAAACCCTCGATCAGGTCAACATGTATGTTAAAACTGCGAAAGTATGACCCCGATGAGAGCAAACCCCAGGCCTAACCTAGACCTAACATGCGTTGTCCTCTAAAATATTGATGGAAACCAGGTTTAATTGACTGTTTCAGTGTTGTACTTCATTACTACGTGATGCGATCCAGAGAAAGCCCAGGATCCAGCCATGAAGTATGAGAAATATGCGAAAGTATGAGCCTGATGAGGGCAAATCTTAGACCTAACCCAGACCTAACATGCGTTATCCTCTAAAATATTTATCAAGATCAGGTTTAATTGAATGTTTCAGTGTGGTACCACATAACTACGTGAACCAAACCAGAAAAAACCCAGGATCCGTTCAACAAGTATGTGAAGAATGCGAAAGTATGAGTCTGATGAGTGAAAATCCCAGGGCTAACCTAGACCTAACATGCGTTATCCTCTAAAATATTGATTCAAACCAGGTTTAATGGACTGTTTCAGTGTGGTACCACTTTACTACGTGATCCAAAGCAGAAAAAACCCTCGATCAGGTCAACATGTATGTTAAAACTGCGAAAGTATGACCCTGATGAGGGCAAATCCCTGGCCTAACCTAGACCTAACATGCGTTGTCCTCTAAAATATTGATGGAAACCAGGTTTAATTGACTGTTTCAGTGTTGTACTTCATTACTACGTGATGCTATCCAGAAAAAGCCCAGGATCTAGCCATCAAGTATGAGAAATATGCGAAAGAATGAGCCTGATGAGAGCAAATCCCAGACCTAACCTAGACCTAACATGAATTATTCTGTAAAATATTGATCAAAACCAGGTTCAATTGACTGTTTCAGTGTGGTACCACATTACTACGTGATCCAATCCAGAAATTGCCCAGGATCCAGCCATGAAGTATGAGAAATATGCGAAAGTATGAGTCTGATGAGGTCAAATCCCAGACCTATCCCAGACTTAACTTGCGTTATCCTCTAAAATATTGATCGAAACCAGGTTTAATCGACTGTTTCAGCGTGGTACCACATTGCTATGTGATACAATCCAGAAACATCCCAGGACCTAGCCATGAAGTATGAGAAATATGCGAAAGTATGAGCCTGATGAGTGAAAATCCCCGGCCTAACCTAGACCTAACATGCGTTATCCTCAAAAATATTGATCCAAACCAGGTTTAATAGACTGTTTCAGTGTGGTCCCACATTACTACGTGATCCAAACCAGAAAAAACCCAGGATCAGTTCAACAAGTATGTGAAGAATGCGAAAGTATGAGTCTGATGAGTGAAAATCCCAGGGCTAACCTAGACCTAACATGCGTTATCCTCTAAAATATTGAGCGAAACCAGGTTTAATTGATTGTTTCAGTGTGGTACCACGTGACCCAACCCAGAAAAAACCCATGATCTGTTCAACAAGTATGTGAAAAACGCGAAAGTATGAGCCTGATGAGGGCAAATCCCAGACCTATCCCAGACCTAACTTGCGTTATCCTCTAAAATATTGATCGAAACCAGGTTTAATTGACCGTTTGAGTGTGGTACCACATTACTACGTGATCCAAACCAGAAAAAACTCAGGATCCGTTCAACAAGTATGTGAAGGATGCGAAAGTATGAGTCTGATCAGTGAAAATCTCAGGCCTTACCTAGACCTAACTTGCGTTGTCCTCTAAAATATTGATCGAAACCAGGTTTCATCGACTGTTTCAGTGTGGTACCACATTACTACGTGATCCAAACCAGAAAAAACCCAGGACCTGTTCAACGAGTATGTGAAGTGTGCGAAAGTATGAGTCAGATGAGGTCAAATGCCAGACCTATCCCAGACCTAACATGCGTTATCCTCTAAAATATTTATCAAGACCAGGTTTAATTGATTGTTTCAGTGTGGACCCACATTACTACGTGATCCAAACCAGAAAAAACCCAGGATCTGTTCAACAAGTATGTGAAAAACGCGAAACTGTGAGCCTGATGAGGGCAAATCTTAGAACTAACCCAGACCTAAGATGCGTTATCCTCTAAAATATTGATCGAAACCAGGTTTTATCGACTGTTTCAGTGTGGTACCACATTACCACGTGATCCAAACCCGCAAAAGCCCAGGATCCGTTCAACAAGTATGTGAAGAATGCGAAAGTATGAGTCTGATGAGTGAAAATCCCCGACCTAACCTAGACCTAACATGCGTTATCCTCTAAAATATTGATCCAAACCAGGTTTAATGGACTGTTTCAGTGTGGTACCACACTACTACGTGATCCAAACCAGAAAAAACCCAGGATCTGTTCAACAAGTATGTGAAAAACGCGAAAGTATGAGCCTGATGAGGGCAAGTTCCAGACCTATCCCAGACCTAACTTGCGTTGTCCTCTAAGATATTGATGGAAACCAGGTTTAATTGACTGTTTCAGTGTTGCACTTCATTACTACGTGATGCAATCCAGAAAAAGCCCAGGATCTAGCCATCAAGTATGAGAAATATGCGGAAGAATGAGCCTGATGAGAGCAAATCCCAGACCTAACCTAGACCTAACATGAATTATTCTGTAAAATATTGATCAAAACCAGGTTTAATTGACTGTTTCAGTGTGGTACCACATTACTACGTGATCCAAACCAGAAAAAAACCTTGATCAGGTCAACAAGTATGTGAAAAACGCGAAAGTATGACCCTGATGAGGGCAAATCCCAGGCCTAACCTAGACCTAACATGCGTTATCCTCTAAAATATTGGTCGAAACCTGGTTTAATCGACTGTTTCAGTGTGGTACCACATTACTATGCGATCCAAACCAGAAAATATCCCAGGATCTGTCAAACGAGTATGTGAAGTGTGCGAAAGTATGAGCCTGATGATTGCAAATCCCAGACCTAACCTAGACCTAACATGAATTATTCTCTAAAATATTGATCAAAACCAGGTTTAATTGACTGTTTCAGTGTAGTACCACATTACTACGTGATCCAAACCAGAAAAAGCCCAGGATCAGTTCAACAAGTATGTGAAAAACGCGAAAGTATGAGTCTGATGAGGGCGAATCCCAGACCTATGCCAGACCTAACTTGCGTTATCCTCTAAAATAATGATCGAAACCAGGTCTAATTGACTGTTTGAGCGTGGTACCACATTACTACGTGATACAATCCAGAAACAGCCCAGGATCTAGCCATGAAGTATGAGAAATATGCGAAAGTATGAGCCTGATGAGGGCAAATCTTAGACCTAACCCAGACCTAACATGCGTTATCCTCTATAATATTTATCAAGATCAGGTTTAATTGAATGTTTCAGTGTGGTACCACATTACTACGTGAACCAAACCAGAAAAAACCCAGGATCCGTTCAACAAGTATGTGAAGAATGCGAAAGTATGAGTCTGATGAGTGAAAATCCCAGGGCTAACCTAGACCTAACATGCGTTATCCTCTAAAATATTGATTCAAACCAGGTTTAATGGACTGTTTCAGTGTGGTACCACTTTACTACGTGATCCAAAGCAGAAAAAACCCTCGATCAGGTCAACATGTATGTTAAAACTGCGAAAGTATGACCCTGATGAGGGCAAATCCCTGGCCTAACCTAGACCTAACATGCGTTGTCCTCTAAAATATTGATGGAAACCAGGTTTAATTGACTGTTTCAGTGTTGTACTTCATTACTACGTGATGCTATCCAGAAAAAGCCCAGGATCTAGCCATCAAGTATGAGAAATATGCGAAAGAATGAGCCTGATGAGAGCAAATACCAGACCTAACCTAGACCTAACATGAATTATTCTGTAAAATATTGATCAAAACCAGGTTTAATTGACTGTTTCAGTGTGGTACCACATTACTACGTGATCCAATCCAGAAATTGCCCAGGCTCCAGCCATGAAGTATGAGAAATATGCGAAAGTATGAGTCTGATGAGGTCAAATCCCAGACCTATCCCAGACTTAACTTGCGTTATCCTCTAAAATATTGATCGAAACCAGGTTTAATCGACTGTTTCAGCGTGGTACCGCATTGCTATGTGATACAATCCAGAAACATCCCAGGACCTAGCCATGAAGTATGAGAAATATGCGAAAGTATGAGCCTGATGAGTGAAAATCCCCGGCCTAACCTAGACCTAACATGCGTTATCCTCAAAAATATTGATCCAAACCAGGTTTAATGGACTGTTTCAGTGTGGTACCACTTTACTACGTGATCCAAACCAGAAAAAAACCCAGGATCAGTTCAACAAGTATGTGAAGAATGCGAAAGTATGAGTCTGATGAGTGAAAATCCCAGGGCTAACCTAGACCTAACATGCGTTATCCTCTAAAATATTGATGGAAACCAGGTTTAATTGACTGTTTCAGTGTTGTACTTCATTACTACGTGATGCGATCCAGAGAAAGCCCAGGATCCAGCCATGAAGTATGAGAAATATGCGAAAGTATAAGCCTGATGAGGGCAAATCCTAGACCTAACCCAGACCTAACATGCGTTATCCTCTAAAATATTTATCAAGACCAGGTTTAATTGAATGTTTTAGTGTGGTACCACATTACTACGTGATGCAATCCAGAAAAAGCCCAGGATCTAGCCATCAAGTTTGAGAAATATGCGAAAGAATGAGCCTGATGAGGGCAAATCCTAGACCTAATCCAGTCCTAACATGCGTTATCCTCTAAAATATTGATCGCAAGCAGGTTTAATGGACTGTTTCAGTGTGGTACCACACTACTACGTGATCCAGACCAGAAAAAACCCAGGATCTGTTCAACAAGTATGTGAAAAACGCGAAAGTATGAGTCTGATTAGGTCAAATCCCAGACCAATCCCAGACTTATGTTGCGTTATCCTCTAAAGTACTGATCGAAACCAGGTTTAATCGACTGTTTCAGTGTGGTACCACATTACTACGTGATCCAAACCAGAAAAAACCCAGGATCTGTTCAACAAGTATGTGAAAAACGCGAAAGTATGAGTCTGATGAGGTCAAATCCCAGACCTATCCCAGACTTAACTTGCGTTATCCTCTAAAATATTGATCGAAACCAGGTTTAATCGACTGTTTCAGCGTGGTACAACATTACTATGTGACACAATCCAGAAACAGCCCAGGACCTGGCCATGAAGTATGAGAAATATGCGAAAGTATCAGCCTGATGAGT
Source organism: Colletes latitarsis (assembly GCF_051014445.1). NCBI lineage: Eukaryota > Metazoa > Arthropoda > Insecta > Hymenoptera > Colletidae > Colletes > Colletes latitarsis. The sequence continues at coordinate 5,318,314 of NW_027488375.1, read as the reverse complement.
GAAAATCCCCGGCCTAACCTAGACCTAACATGCGTTATCCTCAAAAATATTGATCCAAACCAGGTTTAATGGACTGTTTCAGTGTGGTACCACATTACTACGTGATCAAAAGCAGAAAAAACCCTCGATCAGGTCAACATGTATGTTAAAACTGCGAAAGTATGACCCTGATGAGAGCAAATCCCAGGCTTAACCTAGACCTAACATGCGTTGTCCTCTAAAATATTGATGGAAACCAGGTTTAATTGACTGTTTCAGTGTTGTACTTCATTACTACGTGATGCAATCCAGAGAAAGCCCAGGATCCAGCCATGAAGTATGAGAAATATGCGAAAGTATGAGCCTGATGAGGGCAAATCCTAGACCTAACCCAGACCTAACATGCGTTATCCTCTAAAATATTTATCAAGATCAGGTTTAATTGATTGTTTCAGTGTGGTCCGACATTACTACGTGATCCAAACCAGAAAAAACCCAGAATCCGTTCAACAAGTATGTGAAGAATGCGAAAGGATGAGTCTGATGAGTGAGAATCCCAGGCCTAACCTAGATCTAACATGCGTTATCCTCAATAATATTGATGGAAACCAGGTTTAATTGAGTGTTTCAGTGTTGTACTTCATTACTACGTGATGCAATCCAGAAAATAACCCAGGATCTGTTCAACAAGTATGTGAAAATCGCGAAAGTATGAGCCTGATGAGGGCAAATCCCAGACCTATCCCAGACCTATCCCAGACGTAACTTGCGTTATCCTCTAAAATATTCGTCGAAACCAGGTTTAATTGACTGTTTCTGTGTGGTACCACATTACTACGTGATACAATCCAGAAATAGCCCAGGATGTAGCCATGAAGTATGAGAAATATGCGAATGTATGAGCCTGACGAGGGCAAATCGTAGACCTAACCTAGACCTAACATGCGTTATCCTCTAAAATATTTATCAAGACCAGGTTTAATTGATTGTTTCTGTGTGGTTCCACATTACTACGTGATCCAAACCAGAAAAAACCCAGGATCCGTTCAACAAGTATGTGAAGAATGCGAAAGTATGAGTCTGCTGAGTGAAAATACCAGGCCTAACCTAGACCTAACATGCGTTATCCTCAAAAATATTGATCGAAACCTGGATTAATCGACTGTTTCAGTGTGGTACCACATTACTATGTGATCCAAACCAGAAAATAACCCAGGATCTGTTCAACGAGTATGTGAAAAACGCGAAAGTATGAGCCTGATGTGGGCAAATCCCAGACCTATCCCAGACCTAACTTGCGTTGTCCTCTAACATAATGATCCAAACCTGGTTTAATCGACTGTTTCAGTGCGATACCACATTACTATGTGATCCAAACCAGAAAAAACCCAGGATCTGTTCAACGAGTATGTGAAGTGTGCGAAAGTATGAGTCTGATGAGGGCAAATCCCAGACCTATCCCAGACCTAACATGCGTTATCCTCTAAAATATTTATCAAGACCAGGTTTAATTGATTGTTTCAGTGTGGTCCCACATTACTACGTGATCCAATCCAGAAAAAACCCAGGATCTGTTCAACAAGTATGTGAAAAACGCGAAAGTATGAGCCTGATGAGGGCAAATCCCAGACCCATCCCAGACCTAACTTGCGTTATCCTCTAAAATATTGATCGAAACCAGGTTTAATTGACTGTTTCAGTGTGGTACCACATTACTACGTGATCCAAACCAGAAAAAGCCCAGGATCAGTTCAACAAGTAAGTGAAAAACGCGAAAGTATGAGCCTGATTAGGGTGAATCCCAGACCTATGCCAGACCTAACTAGCGTTATCCTCTAAAATATTGATCGAAACCAGGTTTAATTGACTGTTTCAGCGTGGTACCACATTACTACGTGATACAATCCAGAAACAGCCCAGGATCTAGCCATGAAGTATGGGAAATATGCGAAAGTATGAGCCTGATGGGGGCAAATCTTAGACCTAACCCAGACCTAACATGCGTTATCCTCTAAAATATTTATCAAGATCAGGTTTAACTGAATGTTTCAGTGTGGTACCACATTACTACGTGAACCAAACCAGAAAATACCCAGGATCCGTTCAACAAGTATGCGAAGAATGCGAAAGTATGAGTCTGATGAGTGAAAATCCCAGGGCTAACCTAGACCTAACATGCGTTATCCTCTAAAATATTGATCCAAACCATGTTTAATGGACTGTTTCAGTGTGGTACCACTTTACTACGTGATCCAAAGCAGAAAAAACCCTCGATCAGGTCAACATGTATGTTAAAACTGCGAAAGTATGACCCTGATGAGGGCAAATCCCTGGCCTAACCTAGACCTAACATGCGTTGTCCTCTAAAATATTGATGGAAACCAGGTTTAATTGACTGTTTCAGTGTTGTACTTCATTACTACGTGATGCTATCCAGAAAAAGCCCAGGATCTAGCCATCAAGTATGAGAAATATGCGAAAGAATGAGCCTGATGAGAGCAAATCCCAGACCTAACCTAGACCTAACATGAATTATTCTGTAAAATATTGATCAAAACCAGGTTTAATTGACTGTTTCAGTGTGGTACCACATTACTACGTGATCCAATCCAGAAATTGCCCAGGCTCCAGCCATGAAGTATGAGAAATATGCGAAAGTATGAGTCTGATGAGGTCAAATCCCAGACCTATCCCAGACTTAACTTGCGTTATCCTCTAAAATATTGATCGAAACCAGGTTTAATCGACTGTTTCAGCGTGGTACCGCATTGCTATGTGATACAATCCAGAAACATCCCAGGACCTAGCCATGAAGTATGAGAAATATGCGAAAGTATGAGCCTGATGAGTGAAAATCCCCGGCCTAACCTAGACCTAACATGCGTTATCCTCAAAAATATTGATCCAAACCAGGTTTAATGGACTGTTTCAGTGTGGTACCACTTTACTACGTGATCCAAACCAGAAAAAAACCCAGGATCAGTTCAACAAGTATGTGAAGAATGCGAAAGTATGAGTCTGATGAGTGAAAATCCCAGGGCTAACCTAGACCTAACATGCGTTATCCTCTAAAATATTGATGGAAACCAGGTTTAATTGACTGTTTCAGTGTTGTACTTCATTACTACGTGATGCGATCCAGAGAAAGCCCAGGATCCAGCCATGAAGTATGAGAAATATGCGAAAGTATAAGCCTGATGAGGGCAAATCCTAGACCTAACCCAGACCTAACATGCGTTATCCTCTAAAATATTTATCAAGACCAGGTTTAATTGAATGTTTTAGTGTGGTACCACATTACTACGTGATGCAATCCAGAAAAAGCCCAGGATCTAGCCATCAAGTTTGAGAAATATGCGAAAGAATGAGCCTGATGAGGGCAAATCCTAGACCTAATCCAGTCCTAACATGCGTTATCCTCTAAAATATTGATCGCAAGCAGGTTTAATGGACTGTTTCAGTGTGGTACCACACTACTACGTGATCCAGACCAGAAAAAACCCAGGATCTGTTCAACAAGTATGTGAAAAACGCGAAAGTATGAGTCTGATTAGGTCAAATCCCAGACCAATCCCAGACTTATGTTGCGTTATCCTCTAAAGTACTGATCGAAACCAGGTTTAATCGACTGTTTCAGTGTGGTACCACATTACTACGTGATCCAAACCAGAAAAAACCCAGGATCTGTTCAACAAGTATGTGAAAAACGCGAAAGTATGAGTCTGATGAGGTCAAATCCCAGACCTATCCCAGACTTAACTTGCGTTATCCTCTAAAATATTGATCGAAACCAGGTTTAAT